>NC_081405.1:701516817-702716817 GCF_030272615.1 Cryptomeria japonica | reverse complement strand
CTATCTCGGTAGCTTTTCTTGCTAACGATGCTCGGTGACTTCTTTCTTCTTTAACTGACACTGATAACCTTGGAATTTACCGTCTGGCTCCTTTCTCGGTAAAATAGAATAGTATCAAACCTTTACTCATTCTATTGCATGAAATGTTTTCTCCTTCTTATTCAGTCTTCGAATACACATATATAGGATATCAAAACAATCAAAATAACATAATCTCATCACTGTCTAACTCGGTAATAGTTGCCCATTGAATACCTTATTACTCCCCTTCATTTTCACATCTTTCTGTGTCACTTACCGACATATTTATACTCATCAAAACACACTCTTTAAGATATGGCAACATCATACAAAATCAAAAAATCAATTGCTTGACATCAATGACAAAATAATATTATTAAGACAGTAATCATCCTTTATCAATTATATCATCAATCTCCAACAACCTTCTCAATATCATCATACCAACAAACTTAATGTAATGCCAACAATCTCCCCCTTTGGCATTGGTGGCAATACCAACTTGATTTATTCCAATTGATTCAAATTGCTATTATTCTTCTCCTATTATCCTTGAGCTATAAACTTCTCCTGTAATCTTCTCCCCGTGTCATTAGTCTTCTCCCCCTTTGACAACAATGCCAAAAGTAAAACTGATCCATGATTACTTCCCCTGTGAAGTGATTTCCTTGCTCTTAAAACATATACAAATGTATCATCTTAGTCTCGGTTAGAGCATCTTGTCTTCATCATTGTTTCTTGCACAACTTTAGACAACCTCCTAAAGTGTGTAAATCAACATCAACTCACAAATAGTATTCTATAGAGTCATAGAATTGATGCTTTCACCGAACTTTATCAGTGAGTACTAGATAGGGGTAGGACCCCTAACTTACTTCTGAGATACTCAAAAGTGTCCCTTGGCATTACTAGATTCTTTGAAATGTTAATAGCACTTGTATTATCACAAAGTATAGTTACTGTCTCGGTAACTGTCTCATTCATACCTTCTAACAGTTGTTTGATCCATGCTATATTGGTACAATTCAATGCTATAGCGACATATTCAGCTTCAACTGTTGACTGTGAAATGCATCCTTGTTTCTTGCTAAGCCAACTCACTAGTCTTTCTCCCAAAAAGAAAGCTCCACCGCTTGTGCTTTTCCTGTCATCAATATTTCTTGCCCAATCAGAATCAGTATAGACTTTTAAGTCAAAATCATTCCTCTTTTTATATAGTAAACCATAACCTTTAGTGCCTCTCAAGTATCTGAAAATTCTCTTGATTATTGTCATATGGGTTTCTTTGGGATCTGTAGAAAATCTTGCAGCTATACCTACTGCATGTGCTATATCAGGTCTGCTGTGAACTACATATTGTAACTTTCCAATCATAGATCGGTAAAGTGTCTCATCAACAGATGCAGATTCATCATTCTTTGATAGTTTACAATTAGTAGTCATAGGAGTACTTACAGGTTTAGAATCCTTCATTCCAAATTTCTTCAAGATTTCTTTTATATACTTGGATTGAGTAATGAAAATCCCATTTTTCATTTGCAGTATTTGTAAACCTATAAAATACTTTATTTCACCGATTAATGACATCTCTGTGAGATTTTTCCAAGATCTAGAGGCAATGGAAAGCACAAATAAGAGAGAACAAAATATTGATAGGAATAAACTGTATTCTATCAAGAGAAAATACTGATCAACTGGATCATCAATCGATACATACAATGAATATGAGCTTGCTTATATAGGCAAGGCTATATGGATATGTGAGCACACAAACATGACATGTGGCTCAATAAGAAACAAGGGTAGGTAGGGAATAGGTGTGGGTAGGTAGGAGAAATAATATAATATTCCACATGAGGTGGATCACCCACTGAATGTAGAGTGTAACAACAAGATCACACCATAAAAGGTGGAAATTCTCCTACACACACTATCCCAATGCTGGCACAAACACCCAAGTGTCTCATACCCAAACTACTATGAAATGCATTTCCTAAGTAAACTTAAGTAAAGTGTAATAATATCTGTGATGAATAATTATTTACACCAACACCCCCCCTTAAGTGCAACTTAGGGGAATGCACTTAAGTCTACAATGCAACTAAGCAATGCAAGATGGGTCCCGACTACGAGGCCATGTTAGGTACCCATGTACAAATGCAAATGCATGAAAACCAATGCAAGGAAATCTCTCACAAAGAGGGGAAAGAGAGAAAAACCCAATGGGAAAAAACCCTCCCCCAAAAGAGAGATGAAAACTAGGTACAAATAACTCTCATAGAAGTATGTGAAGGACAAAACCCCATGTGAGGAAAAAGTCCCCCCCATATGAGAGAAGAAGAAGAGATCAATCTAGAATCTGCACCAATGATAGAAGCTTGAAGATAAATGAAGAAACTACTCCATGAACGTCGAACAACATTCCTCCCCTTAGGAAGAAACAAAACCAAAGGTGTATCCATGAAGTCTCCCCAACCATGAAAGGAAGATGTAGGAAAAATACTCATGATGAAAGGAATCTTTGAAAATTGCTCAAGTGTCCCCATGTCGATGCTGAAAGGTACCCCCTCCAAAGGTGGTAAACTGTGCCACACTACTGAAAAAGGCACTCCAAGATCTAGTGGAGATGAATGTAGAACAATATCCAAAGACTCATATGTCTCCTCAAAAGATAAAGAGACCTCCTCCAAGTGTTGTACAAAAGTATCCACAATCATGTCAACCTCTAAAAGATTGATCATGTAGAGAATGCACAAGAGGGTCAGAGTTATCCCTCGGAACAATCAAAGAATGATCATCTTCATCAAAGAGAAGATGAATGTCATGAATGGTGTCTCCCAAATCTACAATGTAGGAGTCCACAAAAAAACTTGCAATGTCTGTCAAGTAGGCATCCCAATCAACTAAAGCTGGAAGAAATGAAATATCCTACTGCACTGAATCATAAGAAGGCAAAACTATTGCACTAGCTACATCATTAGGTGCAATAGGTGGTGTGATATCAATATAAGGAGATGAAATGGAAGGCTCAAGAACAGGGTCACATGTGAGAATCCCCAAGTTCAAATTCCCAAAGTTCTCCTCAAAATCTGAATCATCAACATAGGAAGAACCAACCTTATAAATAGGACCAAAATCTAAAAAAGAGTACAACTGAGATGCATGATCAACCACCCTAGTTGCAATGATAGCTCCACTCTCCAAGTCTCTAATGATAACTGAATCAGGCGTGAACTCCACATTTCCTAGTTGCCCCATGTGTGATTTGATAGATGGAAAGAAGATTATTTGTGAAGTGGGGTACACACAACACATCATTAAAGGAGTTATCCCCAATTGCAATAGATCCTTTCCCAATCACATCCATGTATGTATGATTGCCCATCAAAATCTGCAACATGTGGCAAGGCTCAAATGTAGAAAACATAGACTGTGAAGATGCCATATGATGAGAAGCCCCTGAATCTAGAAGCCATATCCCTGAATCATGAATTGTAGTAGCACAAAGAGATTGTCCCTTTCCTTTATCTATCCCAAAAGAGTGATCCTTTCCTTTATCCTTGGAAGAAGAAGCCAATGTAGACATTCTAGAAGGTAGGTTGATTCTATTCTTCTCAAGAAGATTCTTCAACTCATCAATATCCTTCTTATAACAATGATGTTCATCATGTCTTGACTTCTTGCAATATCCACAAAAAAGATTGTCCTTCTATAATTTCCTCTTAGGTGAGAATGGTGAATCACCTTGTTGTGGAGAGGAAGATTGTGCTCCATCTTGTTGTGGTTTAGACTCAGGTTGCTTTTGATTCTTGCCTTTTCCTTGATTACTTTGATTCCCTTTGTTAGCCACCAAAGCTTGTGACTTTGAAGATTTAAGAATCCCCATTGTGGTCAACTTAGATTGCTCAAGTATCAACATCTCTGTGAATGAATCAAATGAGGGAGAAGTGTATGAGGAACCTTGAGCTAACCTATGGGTGTGAAAGCTAGATACAAAGGCTGCATACTCTGAAAGAAGCTTGTCCAACAAGTTATAAACCAATTGAGCATCCTTTTTGTCAATTCCACAATCCTTTAGCTTTGGTCTTAGCTCAGTTGCTTTTGTGACATAATCTTGGATTGTATCAAAATCTTTGGGATCCAAAGTTGTGAGTTCACTATCAAGCTTGTAGCCCTTAATCTCATCAACTTGACCATACAATTTCTTAAAAATATCCCAAGCCTCTTTAATTGTTGTACACTTATCAATGTGAAAAATGAGGTCATCTGATACATACTTTCTAAGAGTTCCAAGTGCCATAGCATTCTTAGTAATCCATTCAATTTGAGCATTAGGATCAGCCTTAGGATCAGGTGGTGTTGTAATAGTTTCATTTACATAATGAATGAGTCATTTTTCCATTAGTTTACTCCATGCCTTAATTTTCCATGATGCATAATTATGAGGAGTTAAAAGTGGAAATTTAGGAGAACCCATAGCACCAAAATGAAAAAACACAAGATAGAGAGAGGCAAAATCACACAAGACACCCCCCAAGATACTCAATCAATAAACCCCTCCAAAATGGTGATTTTGGCACTTTATACTTAGTGCGTATACAATGGGCCACTTGCAAAACAAGGCAAAGTGGACTTCTGATTTCAATTTACAACTTCTCAAAATGAGATCTAAGAGACTTCAACAAATACTGCTAGTGATCTAAACTGAGATCCAAGCAAAATGCAAGTACCAAATATGCCAAAAATGGCCAAATATTGAAAGTACAATTTCTACTTAAAATCACTACAAACAAATGGCAGATTATGAAACTAGATGGAAAAATATGCACTTTCAAAGAAAACGACACCTGAAAAGGAGTCCATATGAGCTCAAATGAAGCCTCCAAAGTTGTAAAAATTAGGATTTCATGATTTCTGAAAATCCTGTATCCAAAAATCAAAAAACTCCTGCACCACTGTATAGATCATGAAATTCTACCCCAAAACAAAAAAAATTCTCAAAAAAATGAGTCTAGATGAGTGAAATATCGCTATTTGAAAAATGCCTGCAAAATTATAATTTCTGGAAAATTTCCGCCGCAACATCAAACTTCAAATGCCTCTAGATTTGGCCTCCGAAGTTTGATTTGGATGAAACAAAAGACAAAATTAACTTTTTTGGATCTCCTCAATCCAATGGTAACCTCATATTTGAACCATCAAGCTTCAATAATAACTTGCAATAGAAAACTCCAAAATACACAACCCCAAATAACATCAAATTTCTCTCAATTAGCAAACCAATGACACTCTAATGGCTCTTATACTATGTGAGATTTTTCCAAGATCTAGAGGCAATGGAAAGCACAAATAAGAGAGAAGAAAATATTTATAGGAATAAACTGTATTCTATCAAGAGAAAATACTGATCAACTGGATCATCAATCGATACATACAAGGAATATGAGTCTGCTTATATAGGCAAGGCTATATGGATATGTGAGCACACAAACATGACATGTGGCTCAATAAGAAACAAGGGTAGGTCGGAAATAGGTGTGGGTAGGTAGGAGAAACAATATAATATTTCACATGAGGTGGATCACCCACTAAATGTGGAGTGTAACAACAAGATCACACCATAAAAGGTGGAAATTCTCCTACACACACTATCCCAATGTTGGCACAAACACCCAAGTGTCTCATACCCAAACTACTATGAAATGCATTTCCTAAGTAAACTTAAGTAAAGTGTAATAATATCCATGATGAATAATTAATTACACCAACAATCTCAAATTCTTTGCACATTTCATTTCCAAAGTTCTTACATAAAGAATCATTTACACAAAAAATAATATTATCTACAAATATGGCTGAAATCAGTATTCCATTATCCTTATCATTCTTCATATACATGTTGTTGTTTTCACTAGTCCTCATAAATCCAATTTTTATTAAGTAAGAGTGCAACCTTTCATACCATGCTCTAGGTGCTTGCTTTAGGCCATATAAAGCTTTGTTCAACTTACATACCTGATCTTTATTCTTCTCTTCAATAAATCCTTCAGGCTGTTCAATATAGACTTCTTCTTCTGGCATACCATTCAAAAATGTAGATTTAACATCAATTTGATATACCTTGAAATTTTTGTAAGTAGCATATGCCAACAATGTTCTCACTCCCTCAAGTCTTGCCACAGGTGCAAAAGTTTCACCATAGTCTATTCCTTCTTCTTGAGCATAACCTTTGCAAACTAGTCTTACTTTATTCCGAATGACCTCACCTTTTTTATTTAGCTTATTTCTGAAAATCCACTTTGTACCGATTACATTTTTCTCTTTTGGTCTTGGGACCAGTGTCCATGTTTCATTTTTCGTGATTTGTTCAATCTCTTTTGTCATAGCATTCACCCAATCTTCATTGCTTAATGCCTCTTTTACTATCCTCGGTTCAAACTTGGATATCAGACATGTGTTCTATCTCAGTTTGTTCCTTGTCATCACTGGAGCATCCTTATCTCCTATAATTTGACTTGATGCATGATTTCTTCTGACATATTTTTCTAATATAGGCTCGGTAGGCTCTGTATGATCTTCTTCATCACTCGATAACTGAGTATTTTCTTCATCAGCTTTCTCGGTTAGACTTCTCGGTTGTACATATACAAACTCTTCATAATCTTCTAGTTATTTGGAATTTCCTTCATCATCCCTTTCTGCAAATTCATCAATTTTCACATTTGCACTTTCCACTATTTTGTTAGATGATTTGATCAGACATTTAAATGCTTTACTCCTAGAGGAATAACCAAGAAATGTTCCTTCCTCGCTTTTCTGATCAAATTTTCCATTTCTGTCATCTTTGTGAACATAACATCTACTTCCAAATATTTTAAAATAACTTACATTTGGTTTCTTGTCATACCAGATTTCATACAGTGTCTTCATAGTTCCTTTCTTCAGTTGTACTCGATTCAGGGTGTAAACTGCAGTGCTTATTGCTTCTCTCCAAAATATTTGAGGTACTCTCTTTTCTATCATCAAAGTTTTGGCACAATCTACAATTGATCAGTTTCTTCTTTCAGCTATCCCATTTTGCTGTGGTGTTCTTGGTGTAGACACTTGTCTCTTTATACTATGATCATTGCAAAATAAGTTGAATTCATCTAAAATGAACTCTCCTCCTCTATCAGATCTTAAACATTTCAACTGTCTTCCTATTTCTTTTTCAACTCTTTCCTTATACCATTTGAACATTTGAAAGGCTTCTGATTTCTCTTTTAAAAACATAACTGACATCATCCTTGAGTAATCATCCACAAATAATATGAAGTATTTATCACCATAATAACTTTGAACTTTCATAGGACCACAAAGATTAGTGTGCACAAGATCTAAAATTCCTTTAGAAGTGTAAGACTTACTTTTAAAGCTTGATTTTGTCATCTTACCCATCTGGCATCCTCGACATATTGCATTCACAGGTTTTTCCAATCTCGGTAGACCTCTTACTCGATGTTTCTTACTTATTTTGACCAGGTTATTAAAATTTACATGATAAAACCTTTTATGCCATAACCAGGTATCTTCTATTTTTGCATAAAAACAATTGTTCTGAGTTGAGTCAAGATAAAATGTATTACCTCTTGTTTGAGTCCCGGTAGCAGCCAGCTTTCCATGTCTGTCATGAACTTTGACAATTCCATTATGAAATTCTATTCGATATCCTGTATTGTTTAGCTGTGCTACACTTAACAAATTGTATTTTAGACCTTCAACCCAATATACATCATCACATTTAGCATTGTCAAGAAGTGTGATAGAACCTTTACCTTTTACAGGACATGGTGCATAATTACCAAATCTTACATAACCTCCATCACAATCTTCTAATTTAACAAACTTGTGTTTATCACCTGTCACATGATGTAAGCTTCCACTATCTATGATCCAAGAATCATTATTATTTATGTGTGATATCAAGGCTTTTTCTTCATACCTTTCTTCATTTGATCCTTCTTTGATAGCCACATATACAACTTCCTCTATCTCAGTCCCATCAGATTTATCATCATTGGATTCCTCATCAGCTACTAGGCATGTCTTTCTATCTCTCCTTTTGAAGTCTTGGTGCCCTCTGTATTGGTTGTCTTTCTGTATGTCATCTCTGTATTCTCTCTTTTGACTAGATTCTTTGTTAGGACAGTTAGAAGCCATATGTCCAATTTTATCACAGTTAAAACATTTTAAAGGTAACTTTCCTTTATACTTACCTTTGCCTCTCGGTAACCTTCTGGCCAATAATGCTTCAAAATCTTCTTGCTTTCTGATTTCCTCATATAGTTTGTGTACTTCTTCCATGTTTTTGTGAAATGTCTCACTTGCTCCACTATGATTTCCTTCAACATACTTATACATTCTATCATTGTAATCATTAGATTCACCAAAATGAAAAGAACTGAATGCAGATTCAACTTTGTTTACCGAAGACCCACTATTATCAAAATTACTTAACTCAAAAGCATGTAGCTTACCGATAGTAGCATCCAAAGAGACTGGCATGTTTGGTACAAACCTTAATTCATTAATTCCAGAGACTCGAATGGCATAAGCAGGTAGAAGTGTTCTCAACAACTTACTTGTTACATCCTTTTCTTCAATAGTTCATCCTGCTCCTTTGATTTGATTGATAGTTTCCTTTAACCTTGTACTGTATTGGATTATGTTCTCACCTTCATTCATTCTCATGGATTCAAGTTGTCCTCTTAGACTGTCTACTGTTGCTCTTTGAACATGTTCATCACCACCATACACAGATGTAAGCTTATTCCACATAGCTTTGACATCATTACAACCTTCTAGATCATTAAACTCTGAGTCGGTCAATGCTGATGTTATTTCAATCATTGCTTGAATATGTTCTTGCTTTGCCTTTATTTCTTCCATTGTCATAGGGTGGGTGCTAGGTGCAGTGTAATCATTCTCTAGATAATATATTGCATATTCTCCAATTCCTGATAAGTGCAACTTCATTCTTTTCTGTCATGTGGAGAAACTTGACTTGTTCAACTTTGGTGCATCCCTTTTATACATCTTCGGATCTTACCTCAAGTTCCTTTAAACTTTTCTTTCAGAGTTCTAGCTCTGATACCAATTGTTAGTTTAATGGGAGGGGGGGTTGAATCAGATAAACTCACTATACAATGTTCTAATCAGATTCAACCTCGGTAGAACTTACTTGATATGCAACTATGATTGTAAATCATTTAAACTCATAAACTGATAAACTTGAAACATCAAAACACATTTAACACTAGATTTAATGTGGAAACCCAAATAGGGAAAAACCACTATGGGATTTCGGACCCACAAAGAAAATATACTCTTCTAGAGTATGCTCGGTTAAAAGCCAATCCTGTTAAAGATTACATAAACACATTGCTAGATGTGACCCGGTCAAGGGATTTCCCTAAGATCTATCAGAATCTTTCACTTTGTTAGAAGTGACCTTGTCAAAGGATTTCAAACACTCAATTAGAATGTTACCTTGCTAGAGGATTTACAAATAAGACTGTTAGGTCCACTCGGTTAAGAGATTTCCTGTCACTTACAAAAATAAATAACAGTAATAAAATATATCTGCAACTTGACATCTGAAATGTTATAGCAGACTCTATGTGCTCAAAATAATCTTGTCATAAGACTCATCTTCCTCCTTGCTGGGCTTCTCACTCTGTTCTTCAATCAGATCTTCAATCTTGTGTACTTTGTAATCACTTCTGTAGCATCACTATTCTTCATTTTGCCCACATACTTTGTTCATCAACTTTTCTTTATTTATAAGCAATTCCTAACCACTTAATCTCCTTAATAACATTTCCCATGATTAATCTTAGCCATCAGATCTTCAAACTTGACTGGGTTCATTGAATCCTTCGAACCAAAACACGTTTTATCTTGCCTTGAAACTTGTATTCCTTCCTTGGTACTTGTGCTCAGTCATGACCGTTCAATCTGTGTTGTAGATCTAACTCTTGAATTTTCATTCCCGTTGATCCTTAACAAACTTCTTGCATGACATTCCAATCTTCTATAAATCTCCAGCTCATTGGCATCCTTCATTTAATAATATATTTATTCATCCAATGCGTTCTGTTACTGCTCGGTTGATACTCAGTTAATTTTGAACTTTACTCGGTAGACATTCTGTATTTGTCTCGATTACTGTCTCGGTAGCTTTGCTTGCTGATGACGCTCGGTGACTTCTTTCTTCTTTAACTGACTCTGATAACCTTGGAATTTACCGATTGGCTCCTTGCTTGGTAAAATAGAATAGTATCAAACCTTTACTCATTCTATTACATGAAATCTTTTCTCCTTCTTATTCAATCTTCGAATACACATATATAGGGTATCAAAATAATCAAAATAACATAATCTCATCACTGTCTAACTTGGTAATAGTTGCCCATTGAATAACTTATTACTCCCCTTCATTTTCACATTCTTTCTGTGTCACTTACCGACATCTTTATACTCATCAAAACATACTCTTTAAGATATGGCAACATCATACTAAATCAAAAAATCAATTGCTTGACATCAATGACAAAATAATATTATTAAGATAGTAATCATCCTTTATTAATTATATCATCAATCTCCAACAACTTTCTCAATATCATCATACCAACAAACTTAATGTAATGCCAACAGTTGTGTCTAACCAATGTTTTGCATGAAGATCATAATGATCGAGCCCAATCCTACATTCGGTAACATCTCTATGATTTGATGAAGGATGACTATTATCATTCCAAAAAATTGAAACCATGTTCCTAATAACATCTTGAATCCTATCAGAATGAGGATCTCTACATATAATTTCCCAATTCCCTTTTGATGTAGTATCATCCAAAATCTTTTTCCTTTTCACATATTTTGATATTGTATTTTTACTAAAACCAGCTTTAGATGACAATGAAGAGATTTATCTTTTTCAGGGCATTTTTTCATTTAGCATAGATGTCAACATCATTGTTCTTGACATGTTCTTATTTGTTGATCTAGATTTTTTCCCAATGGAACCCAAAGCTTTCTTAATATTTTTAATAATATATTTTTGTAGCTAAGAACTTTTCCTCTTTTTATTGTTGTATCTATACCCAACAACTTTAATGCATTTTTTACCTCATTAAAAACAAGTACAATTGATAACAATTGGGCTTTCTCTAGTGTATCAAGATTTTCAAAATGAGAAATTATTTCCTTTGCACTTTTGTTCATTGACCTCCTTTTAGTATGTCTAGGTTGTTCACTGATGAGTTTCAATTTGTCCAGATCCATTTCAAGTAAATAATGTAAATTTTTATAAGAAATATTTCTCTTCACCTTTTTAGCTAGTTTTACAATATGCTCATCCAAACCAGTAGAAGCAAGTGAGTCTGATCCCTCTCCAACCTCCATTGTTTTGACTTGGGCCTCTTCCCTATCTTCAACTATGTATTCTTCAACCTCATTTTCCTCAATTCTCACTTGAGAACTTTATTCTTGTTAACCCCATTCTACACACAAAAGATGAATATATATACATAAGTGAAAAATAGAGAGAGAGAGAATAAATTAAAAAAAGATTAATTTTAATGCACCAATTAAAAAAATACTTTCTAATCTAGAGAGAGGTCCTAAATATACTTAAGGAGAGAGAGAGAGAGAGTAAATTAAAACAAGATTATTTTTAACATAAATCAATTCTGAGTATAATTTACTAATTTAGAGAGAGATTCTAAAAAGAGATCCTCAAACTTAGAGAAGTCCTAAATAGACTTGAGGAGAGAGAGAGAGAGAGAGAGTAAATTAAAACAAGATTATTTTTAACATACATCAATTCTGAGTATAATTTACTAATTAGAGAGAGATTCTAAAAAGAGATCCTAAAACTTAGAGAGGTCCTAAATAGACTAAAGGGGAGGAGAGAGAGAGAGAGAGAGAGAGAGAGAGAGAGAGAGAGAGAGAGAGAGAGAGAGAGATTTGTGTGAATGTTGTCATTGATGTCAAACTTGGTAATCCGGTTAGGACTAGATGTGGCATGTTGAACAACAATGGAAATATGGGTATGTGTGTGATATGAAGCAGTAAGGCATATATGATCTATTGGAGTTATTTCTGAAAGATCCTCTTATCCATAATCTTGTGTTTTTCTTATCATGGTTTGTATCCTATTTCAATATTAGTTATTTTTTTATCCGAATGGTTATATTGCATTATGATATATGGTTCTATGTTTCAAAATCTGTGGAATCTATATCTTGAAGTTGGAAGGTGTTGTTCTTGGAATTTGTTCTTATGAGTCCATATATATGTGTTTAGTAGAACCCTATTTTGTTTCAGTAGTTGAGGCATATGTTTCGATATATGAAGCGTGTGTAGAAGATCAGTGAAGGCCGACTTAGTTACCCTATTTTTGGTCGAGGCATATTTTGGATAACGTGTTGATTCGAGCAATGTATCATTGAGTAAATCATTTGTGCCTAGTTGACATATTATCTCAGTGTATGTGCTTACTGGTATATATATAGAAGATGTGTAGATGTGTAATGTGTGGACAAATAGAGTATGTGTGTGTGTGTGTTGTGTAGTAGAGTAAGAACTGTGCAAGCGACAAAGTTGTGGACAACATAGCAGTTGCAGTAGGAGAGAAATACACAATGTGAGCAGTAAAATATGATATATGAGAGAAGGTGTGTGAAGAAGAGTCCTAGAGTGCAGACAATATTGTAATAATCCTTTACCAGATCAACTACAAGTAGTTGGATTAATAGAGTGCAGTCACAATGTTGTAGTAGTCCCTTAACAGATCTATTGTAGGCAGTTGTGGATAGTTTGGAGAGATATCTTACCGAATTTGCTGTGAGTTTCTATGAGATGATACCTGAGCTTATCTTGGAACTGACCTCATGCACTAGGAGATGCAATTTTCCTAAATTCATTTATTTTCTATTACAGTGAGCATTCCGACAGTGAGTGGATTTGTATTTTGGCAAGGATCCATCTAACAGTGAGCACTAGTACATTCAGGTCAAAATTTCGACAACAAATCATCGGAATTCCAACACAATTTTGTCGCACTACCGACAAGAAAAGCCGTCGAAAACTTTGTGTTGGAAGTTCCAACTATCCTTGTGGTCGTCGCAATTCTGACATCACCTCCAACCTTTTCGACGGTAGCCATGGATGCTCATACCCTGAAAGAATACCGTTGTGATCTCCGTGTAATGCCCAAACTTTTGGGCACAAAAAATGAAACAACAATTTTTTTTTTTAACAACATAACTCATAACATAGTCTACATCAAACGGGATCAATAGAGTTTTGTCTTATCTAGGATGAAAATAAAATGGTTTACTAAGGTTGGGTTAATTAACCAATTCGAACGAGCGACTCTATTTGGTGGAGATTAAATTAGGATCTCGGATTAGTTAGCTAGATCAATTACTTTAATTAAGTTGTCGCTAATTAAAAACGAGGGTTAATTGGTTATCTTAATGTATTAAATCATTTCCGACCATAAAATGATAGTGTTATAAAATAATTGATGCACACGCGAATTTATTATTTAAATCCAACCGATAAGGGTTTGAATTCCTATAGTGCCATTTGCCCGCTAAAACTGATATTAAGCTAAAGCCAATTCTAATTTCCCTAAACCCTTAATTTTGACGATTTAGTTTTAATCCAGCCAAAACCAGTCTCAAGGGCTTAAGGTTCATAAAATTAATTTACAATTTCTCCCTTTTTAAATTTTCCCCATTTACAATATAACCTAATGTCCACATTTTAAATTGAGGATAATCTATTGACTAATTAATTAAATTAATTTGATTTAGGGTATAGTGTATCCAACTATATTAACTCTTCATTTTTAAACCCCCTTGGATTAATTATATTAAAATTTTAATTCTCTAAAAAATATAAGCATATAATAATTCAATTATTTAAATAACTCTAATTATTAATTAAAATTAAATTTTAAAACTCCAATTTAAATTTCCCACCTCTAATTTAAAATTCTTTTAAATAAAGAATTCCCTTATTCATAAAATGCTAACCCTAACCCGAAATTGGGTTAGGGTTGCATTTCTATTGATTCCCATTTTTGTTTTATTTTCTTATTAATTTATACCCTAACCCGAAATGGGTTAGGGTTTATTATACCACTTTTTTTTTTGTTTAGAGTGAGTGTGTGTGTGTGATTGCAGGTACGGGGCGGATTAGGGCATGGCGGCCATGGACATGGCAGAGGGTTTCGAAGAGGGAAGAGTGGAAGAGGTGGCGCGGGGGTTCCTCGGATGCCACTGTGTTTATACACAGTGACGGCGGAGCCGTTCACTGTGTATACGCACAGTGGCGGCCGCGGACCATCCACTGTGCTTACACACAGTGGCGGCACCTTCCGTGCTGTGCACTGTGGGTAAACACAGTGGCGCAGCCCGAGAGCCATCCATTGTGCTTACACATAGTGGCGGCATTTCCCGTGCCATCCACTGTGGGTAAACATAGTGGCGCGGCCCGAGAGCCGTCCACTGTGTTTACACACAGTGGCTCGGCCGGTACCCGATTTCCTCTCTTTTTTTTTAATATATTTTTTTTAATATAAAAGTATATATATATATATAAATATATTTTTATACATACATACATACATACATACATACATACATACATATATATATATACATATATATATATATATATATATATATATATATTCACTGCCATGACCAAAATACATACATATATCCTTTTTTTTTAAGGTACCCATTGAGTATGTTTTCAGATGCAGGGATATATATATATGTATGTATATATATCTATGTATATATATGCATAGATATATATATATGTATGCATATATATATGTATATATACATAGATATATATACATACATATATATATATATATATGTATATATATATATATATATATATATATATCAGCTTGATAGGGTTAGGAAGCTTGTTTTGATTAATCTAACACAGAAGCATGCAATCCTCTATATATATTTATTTGTAACAGGAATACACATATCCAAAATATGTTTCTTTTTCTTCTTTTTATTGTTGTAGGGACACACACACACACACACACACACACACACACACACACACACATATTTATATATATATAAGTATATATTTTTCAATATATATATATACTTATATATTTATAGATATATCTAAATAAATGTTAAGACAATAGGGCTGGAAACCCTTATTTTGTTTTGAGATTCTAACACCTAAGCATACAGACCTTAGTCTTTTAACAGCAATATGAATAAGTCTTATTTTTCTTCCTTTTTTTTTTTAAACAGTCATACAACATGTTTTCTACAGCAATGTATAAATACTAGTTCCTTTTCAGCTATGCCTAAACAGAGTTCAAAGCAATAAAATAGTAGTAAATAAACTATGCAAGTAATTATTTAAACCTAATGCATCCCTTTCCTTTTTCTTTAAATTGTAGAAATAAACAAAATGCAGAACTCATTAAGAAACAGGATTAAATTTATTTACAGTAGTAGTGTAGAGTTCAGAAGTTTATAAAATGCACTCTACTCATAGTAATTTCAATTACAAAATCATCTATTACAATGGGAGGGAATAACCCAACTGGTTCCTTCATTCCAATAATGAGGACTCAAGTACATTAGTACATTTCTTTATTCAGAAAATGAAAGAAAACATCACAAGAATCCTTATAATATTTTTTTGCAACAAAACATAGTATTATGTCTCTCTATTTTTTTTTTGCTTTTCTAAATCTGAATACAAATCTGCAACTCCTAGTCTCTCTTCCAAGCAACCTGCATACATAATTTTAGGGTTGTGACCATGGGATGCTCACCTCCCAGCCTAGGCTTACCAGAAGCCACCCCCGAGCTTGGAGAATCAAGACCTAGACGAGGTTACAACCAAGCAATACAATAAGCAAAGGGAAAAAGAAATCAACACAACAGACACATCCCTTCCCAAGCTGAAACTCCATCACAAAATGTGATGGTTTGCTAGGGTGGAAGTGGACCAAGTATGCTAGGGGAGAAATCTGCTAGATAGAACTTACAGCCAACTCATGGCATCCATGAAAGCATAACCAAAATTCCTCCTTAATCCCTACACCCTTATGACCCCCTAAAAGGCAAACATGCCATATTTGCACCCCCTCTTATGACCCCCAAGTGAAATAACACAAAATAAAGTAGTAAGGGTCTCATGGACAGACCCTTGAGATCACTCTCAAAATGAGAGCCTCTCACCCTAAGGGCTGTCAAGCTCCTTCCACCCCCAAGACCAATCTTTCCTCCCAAGGAAAGGATGGTCTTGAACACTCCCCAAACACAACAATACATAAAACAGAAATAAACAAGAAATCACTTAGATTTTTTTTTTTACAAGTACAACACAAATAAAGAAATACAACAATTTCCATTCAATCATTTTAGAACACTTTTACATTTACATGAGAGGGAAAAGTAAAACCAACCTTGACCTGCCAAGGAAAATCTAGGGGAAAGCTTGATGAAGAGCTACCCAATCCTCCAATCTTTTTCTGCAAATCCTTATCCCCCAAATCTACTATTCCTAAAACTGGTTTTTTTTTTCCTCCAAAATTTCTCCAAAAATCTCCAAGGATGGAGAGTGGGTGATTAGCTCACTAAGCTTCCATTCTTAGCCTAAGAAGGCCTCTCTCACTCCTTCCAACCTCTTGGATAGAGTGAGGGATCCCCCATTGGATTGGTCTTCCCTAGGTCTTACACACTCCCTAACCTAGGTACCTAGAGAAGGGAAAAGGAATGGGGAAGAGGGATTACTCCCTTCAAGAAGGTTATCCTACCAAGGATGGCACTCCTATAGATGGAATTCGTCCATCTTGGGAAAACCACTTTTTTGGGTGGTTAAACAAGTCCTAAGGGAAAGACACATGGCCAATTTTGGCCTTCACCCATAGGTACCCCATGAGGCCTAATAGAAATGCTCTAAAATTGACTCTAGGAGTTGATTTGACCCTCAGAAAGTCCACCTGAAGTTAACCTACGGGTCAACTTTGAGTTGACCCTCTTTGTGGCTCACTAACCTAGATTTCTTGGTTCCTTCAAGGATAATTAGGAGATATAACAATTAACAAAAAATAAAACTCTCCAAAAAGGTGACATGACAAATTAACAACACAACATACTACATAGGTGTCAAGTGACACTACAAAATAATTCCACATCACAATACACACGTGGCAATTATCCCTTAAATGATTTAGACAATTCAACAATACAATTTACACTCATGCAACATTTTACATTTACGAATAAAATACAATACATACGGGATGTTGTCTCTCCAAATAGACAACCCCTGGTTTTACTAACACACATAGGCCTAGGCTTGATTCTCCATAATATTTCCATGGTCACATGGATAATTTCCTGCACATCTCAATTTAAACATTAGTACTTCCGAATAGCCTCATATAATATAAAACACATAATTCAAATACAATACATTCATTCTGCAAAGACTTGTCATTATAAAATACGATTTGTGACAAATCAAAGCAATTCATCATAATTCTCAAAATTTGATCCATCTACAAGATATGCAAACATATTTCTAGCATTATAACAAATCCTAAAATTCAAATAATAACATACATCATCACAATGTTACCCTAATCTAGAATCATATAATATTCTATAATCCACAAGGCATAGAAATGGAGCATCAATATATATCAATATTACCAAAAATAGTGGGACCATATAAAGTTCAGTATCCATAGTGTGTCAAAACTCACATCCATAATAGTTCCAATATGAAAATAACTGAAGAGATAGGATGGGTTGGGGTAGGGCCTCACACCCTCCCCCTCTAGGCATGAACGTCGTCCTGGAGTTCATCAAAAAGATGAGGGTACTGTGATCTCATACGTGCTGCATCCTCCCATGAAGCTGTAACCTCATCATAGCAATCCCACTGCACCCTAACTTGGTCCAGCTCTCGACCTCGAAGGGCCAATGTCTGGCGAGCCAAAATGCGAATGGGCTCCAAAGGTAGCTGCCCATCTGACTCCACCTGCAAGGCATCCCAATCTAAACTATGAGACTCATCATCGATATACTTTCTCAAAACCGACACATGAAACACATCGTGGATGCGTGACAGGCTAGGTGGCAAAGCTAGGCGATAAGCAACTGGTCCTATCCTCTCAAGGATCTCAAAAGGTCCGACAAAGCGAGGTGCGAGCTTAGAACCCTTTCCATAGCGGATCGGACTCTAATGCGTCACACTCTCAGAAAAACTCTGTCCCCAACCATGTAACTCCGGTCTATCCTTTTTGCATCTGCATATTTCTTCTGCCTATCTTGTGCCTCTCTAAGGTGTTGTCTAATAAAAATTACCTGCTGCTCCATATCACGGACCATCTTAGGGCCTATGGCTACTCTATCCTCAATACAGTCCCAACTCAAAGGTGTCTTGCATGGTCTGTCGTACAAAGCCTGAAAAGGTGGCATCCCCAAAGAAGTGTGATGCCCATTATTATAGGCAAATTCTACTAAATGCAAGTACTCCTCCCATCGGGTCTGATGATCCATGACGTACATGTGGAGCATATCCTCTAACACCTGGTTAACCCGCTCTATCTGTCCATCCGTCTCTGGATGATAGGCTGTGCTGAAATTGAGCTTGGTGCCCAACGCCGCCTGTAATGCCTTCCAAAAGGAAGAAGTAAAGAGGGAATCCCTATCAGAAATAATCTTGCGTGGAACACCATGAAGCCTGACAATGTCTTGCAAGAACACCTGTGCCACTGTTGGAGTTATGAAGGTAGTCCAAACTGGTGAGAAGTGGGCCACTTTGGTCAATTTGTCAACTGTCACCAAGATAGCATCATGGCGACGAGATGACATAGGAAGACCAATGATGAAGTCCATGGATATAGTATCCCACTTCCACTCTGGTATAGCATGGGACTGGAGTAACCCACCTGGATGGTGATGCTCCGCCTTGACTCTCTGACACTCAAGGCATCGGGCTACTAACTCAGCGATAAGCTGCTGCATTCTTGACCAATGATATAACTGCCTCAAGTCAGCATGCATCTTCTTAACCCCAGGATGCACTGCATAAGGGGCTCTATGAGCCTCCATGATAATGAAATCTTGCAAACCCCTAGGAGAGGGTACATATATGAGCCCTCTATGGCATAATAAACCATCGAACTCTAAAGAGTAGTTCACAAACTTCCCCTCCAGGGCCTCCTGAGTTCGGATCCTCTGACAAACCTCTAAATACCAACCATCCTCTGGCAATTGCTGCAAAATACGGTCTCTCAAATTTGTGTTCATGGATATGGTGTAAACCTCATGTCGTCTCCTACTTAGGGCATTTGCGACCATGTTCTCCTTCCCTTTAATGTAGTGGACATCAAAATCATACTCACAAAGGAACTCTATCCATCTCCTCTGACGTGCATTAAGGTTAGGCTGGGTGAAGATGTACTGCAAACTCTGATGGTTGGAATGAAGCTCGAAGTGATGACCTAAAAGAAAGTGTCTCCACCTCACAAGTGCATGTACAACTGCTACAAGCTCTAGGTCATGTGTAGGGTAGTTAAGCTTGCAAGTCTTAAGTTTCCTAGACTCGTATGCTATAACCCTACCTTCCTGCATAAGAACTGCTCCCAATCCATCTAAGGAAGCATCTGTGCATACCATGAAGTCGGTCATGGGGTCTGGCACAATAAGAATAGGTGCACTAGTAAGTGCCCTTTTCTGATCATGAAAGGCCCTCTCACACTTCTTTGTCCACTCGAATTTCTTCCCTTTTCACTGGAGGGATGTGATGGGGTGTGCAACTCTGGAAAATCCCTCAACAAAGCGTCTGTAGTATCCTGCTAAGCCCATGAAGCTCCTGACCTCTGTCACACTGGTAGGTGCCAGCCAATCCATGATGGCTCTAATCTTTGATGGGTCAACTGAGATCCCATCATCAGAAATAACATGCCCTAGGTACTTGACCTCTGATCTAAAGAAAGCACACTTCGACAAACTGCTGAACAACTGGTTGTCCCTCAAACACTACAAAACCTACCTCAAATGCTCCTCATGCTCCTTCTCATTTTGGGAATAGATCAATATGTTGTCGAGGAACACAATCACAAATCGGTCAAGGAAGGTGCGGAATACCCCATTCATGAGACTCATGAATATAGCTGGAGCATTCGTAAGACCGAATGGGACCACAGTGAACTCATAGTGGCCATATCTGGTGCGAAACGCGGTCTTGTGGATATCACTTTCCACAATCCTCAACTGATGATATCCTGACTTCATGTCTATTTTGGAAAACACTTTAGCACCCTAAAGCTGATCAAACAAGTCATCGATCCTCGGCAAGGGATAGCGGTTCTTGATGGTTACTTTATTCAGTTGCCTATAATCCATGCATAACCGAAGGGATCCGTCCTTCTTCTTCATGAAGATGACTGGTGCGCCCCAAAGGGAGACGCTAGGATGAATGTGACCCTTCTCTAAGAGTTCCTCTAGCTACATCTTGAGCTCATTAAGCTCATGAGTGGTCATCCTATAAGGTGCTCTTGAAACTGGCTTGGCTCCCGGTACCAAATCTATGTGGAAGTCAATCTCTTTGCTAGGCGGCATACCGGGTAGCTCATCTGGAAACACATCTGCAAATGCCTCAAGGATGGGATGATCATCTATGGAAGGCTCCTTCTCATTTTATTCCTCTCTTTCACTGATCGTGATAGCAAACAACTGGCATCCCTTCCGCATGCTCCGCTTAAGCTGCATAGCGGATATCATACGAAGAGACACAGGTCTCTGAATCCTAGTGATTACTATGGGAGCACCATGATCATCCTCACACTCAATCTTTTTCAAGTGACAATCCATCTTGGCTCTATGGGCGTAAAGCCAATCCATGCCAAGTACGACGCCATAAGATCTGAGTGGCGTAACTCTAAGGTCTACTAAGGTGGTGGTATTACCAATCTAGAGTGGACATCCCCTAACCTCTGAATCCACTAACACTCTAGCCCCTAAAGCTAACTCCACTTCCCAGCTAACACTTTGCCTTACTGCCACTAGCCCGCAATGCTCCACAACCAATGGAGATATAAAGGAGTCAGTTGCTCCTGAGTTAAATAATATAGAAACACTGCTACCTCTAATCTTACCTGCAACCTTGATGACTGTGGCCTGGTGCTCTGCCTAGCGGTTGTCAACCACTACAAAGACTCTATGGGACTTGCCCATATCCCCAACTATAGGCTCTGATGTTGCCATCCTCTGATTTCCTGTCATCTGACCATGTGGACACTCTCTCGCCATGTGCCCCATGGCTCCACACGTGAAGCAAGCACCGCATGCCTGGAACTGTGCGCCCTGAGGCCTAGAAAAAGGATGCCCTGCTGTCCTTGAGGGGGCCTTTGTCTCTGACTCTGTTGTGACTACTGTGGAGGAGGGGGTTTATAGGGCCCCGAAACATTTTTGTGGTTGCCTTTCCAATGGGGTTTCTGAAACCCGAAAGACTGGGGAACCGGGTTTCGGTTTTGGAACCGATCCCTCGTGTCCTGTGGCTTGATCTAAATCTCCTTGGCTATAAGGGCCTTCTCTATGGCAACTCGAAGGCTTCCTAGAGTGGCCATCCTCACTGGTCCTGCTATCCCAGCATTAAGTCCCCTGACAAATCGGTTGACGAGCAGCTCCTCGTCCTTCAGGTAATCTACATAAGGTAGGAGCTCAATAAACTTACTCTCATACTGGGTCACTGAGAGACCCTTCTACTGGAGGTCGTGGACCTCATCGATCGGACGCTGCCTAAAGTGCTCTGATAGGTACCTCTCTCTGAACCTCTCTATGAAGATTTCCCATGTGATGGTATCTGCAGTGAGTCCACACTTGAATTCCTCCTGCTTCCACCATGTGGAGGCTATCAATCTCAGAAGGTGGGTTGCAACTCGTGCCTTCAAATTGCTTTCATAAGATCGCAATGCAAAGCACTGATCTAGGCTCAAAAGCCATGCCTCAGCCTCTACTCCGTCATTAGTTCCTCCAAAAGATGGTGGTTGGAGGCGCAAAACCTCTCTAATCAGATCTCTTGGTTCCTGACGTGCTCTCTCAAGGTACACAGGTGCTGCTACTGGAGGTGGTCCGGGCAGGTGAACGGACTCCGGCTCATGCTCTGCCTTGCCCTCTATGGGATTAGGAGGTGGACTCCTACTCCGTTCCCTCTCTACTGACCTATGACTCCCTGAGTTCTGATTGTCTGCATGATGGTCCACTGCTGAAAGCCTATCCTGCACGATCCTAATCAAGTTCTGAAGAGCTAGCAAGATGTCTCGGTTAGGGTCAACCGGTGGTTCGGGAGGCGCTTCCGGGTTCCCTTCTGGAACCGGTTCCTCCCTATCAACATCCTCGTGTGAAATACGTGTACGCTTAGGACCCCTTCCACGCTTGCGAGCTTGTCGCGTAGTCGGAGGCATCCTAATGAGAAAATAAACATAAAATAAATAATTAAACAATTTAATTTTTATATATATATATATATATATTTTTTTTTGGGAAAATATTTGATTAATTTAGGTAATTAAAGCGAAACGTAATGGAGAAAGGTTCCTAGTGTCGGAAACTTGGCTCTGATACCAAAATGTCATGCCCAAACTTTTGGGCACAAAAAACGGAACAACAAATTTTTTTTTGAACAACGTAACTCATAACATAGTCTACATCAAATGGGATCAATTGAGTTTTGTCTTATCTAGGATGAAAATAAAATGGTTTACTAAGGTTGGGTTAATTAACCAACTCGAACGAGCGACTCTATTTGGTGGAGATTAAATTAGGATCTCGGATTAGTTAGCTAGATCAATTACCTTAATTAAGTTGTCGCTAATTAAAAACGAGGGTTAATTGGTTATCTTAATGTATTAAATCATTTCCGACCATAAAATGATAGTGTTATAAAATAATTGATGCACACGCAAATTTATTATTTAAATCCAACCGATAAGGGTTCGAATTCCTATAGTGCCATTTGCCTGCTAAAACCGATATTAAGCTAAAGCCAATTCTAATTTCCCTAAACCCTTAATTTTGACGATTTAGTTTTAATCCAGCCAAAACCGGTCTCAAGGGCTTAAGGTTCATAAAATTAATTTACAATTTCTCCCTTTTTAAATTTTCCCCATTTACAATATAACCTAATGTCCACATTTTAAATTGAGGATAATCTATTGACTAATTAATTAAATTAATTTGATTTAGGGTATAGTGTATCCAACTATATTAACTCTTCATTTTTAAACCCCCCTGGATTAACTATATTAAAATATAGTTAATTCAATTATTTAAATAACTCTAATTATTAATTAAAATTAAATTTTAAAACTCCAATTTAAATTTCCCACCTCTAATTTAAAATTCTTTTAAATAAAGAATTCCCTTATTCATAAAATGCTAACCCTAACCCGAAATTGGGTTAGGGTTGCATTTCTATTGATTCCCATTTTTGTTTTATTTTCTTATTAATTTATACCCTAACCTGAAATGGGTTAGGGTTTATTATACCACTTTTTTTTTTGTTTAGAGTGAGTGTGTGTGTGTGTGATTGCAGGTACGGGGCGGATTAGGGCATGGCAGAGGGTTTCAAAGAGGGAAGAGCGGAGGAGGTGGCGCGGGGCTTCTCCGGACGCCACTGTGTTTATACACAGTGACAGCGGAGCCGCTCACTGTGTATACGCATAGTGGCGGCCGCGGACCGTCCACTGTGCTTACACACAGTGGCGGCACCTTCCGTGCCGTCCACTGTGGGTAAACACAGTGGCGTGGCCCGAGAGCCGTCCACTGTGCTTACACACAGTGGCGGCATTTCTCGTGCTGTCCATTATGGGTAAACATAGTGGCGCGGCCCGAGAGCCGTCCACTGTGTTTACACAGAGTGGCTCGGCTAGTACCTGATTTCCTCTCTTTTTTTTTTAATATAAAAGTATATACATTTATATATATATATGTATATTTTTATATATATATATATATAAATATATTTTTATATGTATATATTTATATATATATATATATATATATTCACTGCCATGACCAGAATACATACATATATCCTTTTTTTTTTAAAGTACCCATTGAGTATGTTTTCAGATGCAGGGATATATATATATATATATATATATATATATATATATATATATATATATATATATATATATATATATATATATATATATATATATATCAGCCTGATAGGGTTAGGAAGCTTGTTTTGATTAATCTAACACAGAAGCATGCAATCCTCTATATATTTTTTTTTGTAAAAGGAATACACAAGTCCAAAATATGTTTCCTTTTTTTTTTTTTATTGTTGCAGGGACACACACACACACACACACACACACACACACACACATACACACACACACACACACACACACACACACACACACACACATATATATATATACTTATATATTTATAGATATATCTAAATAAATGTTAAGACAATAGGGCCGGAAACCCTTATTTTGTTTTGAGATTCTAACACCTAAGCATACAGACCTTAGTCTTTTAACAACAATATGAATAAGTCTTATTTTTCTTCCTTTTTTTTTTAACAGTCATACAACATGTTTTCTACAACAATGTATAAATACTAGTTCCTTTTTAGCTATGCCTAAACAGAGTTCAAAGCAATAAAATAGCAGTAAATAAACTATGCAAGTAATTATTTAAACCTAATGCATCCCTTTCCTTTTTCTTTAAATTGTAGAAATAAACAAAATGCAGAACTCATTAAGAAATAGGATTAAATTTATTTACAACAGTAGTGTAGAGTTCAGAAGTTTATAAAATGCACTCTTCTCATAGTAATTTCAATTACAAAATCATCTATTACAATGGGAGGGAATAACCCAACTGTTCCTTCATTCCGATAATGAGGACTCAAGTACATTAGTACATTTCTTTATTCAGAAAATGAAAGAAAACATCACAAGACTCCTTATAATATTTTTTTGCAACAAAACATGGTATTATGTCTCTCTTTTTTTTTTTTGCTTTTCTAAATCTGAATACAAATCTGCAACCAAACAAATCTGCAACTCCTAGTCTCCCTTCCAAGCAACCTGTATACATAATTTTAGGGTTGTGACCATGGGATGCTCACCTCCCAGCCTAGGCTTACCAGAAGCCACCCCCGAGCTTGGAGAATCAAGACCTAGATGGGGTTACAACCAAGCAATACAACAAGCAAAGGGAAAAAGAAATCAACACAATAGACACATCGCTTCCCAAGCTGAAACTCCATCACAAAATGTGATGGTTTACTAGGGTGGAAGTGGACCAAGTACACTATGGGAGAAATCTGCTAGATAGAACTTACAGCCAACTCATGGCATCCATGAAAGCATAACCAAAATTCCTCCTTAATCCCTACACCCTTATGACCCCCAAAAAGGCAAACATGCCATATTTGCACCCCCCCCCTTATGACCCCCAAGTGAAATAACACAAAAGAATGCAGTAAGGGTCTCATGGACAGACCCTTGAGATCACTCTCAAAATGAGAGCCTCTCACCCTAAGGGCTGTCAAGCTCCTTCCACCCCCAAGACCAATCTTTCCTCCCAAGGAAAGGATGGTCTTGAACACTCCCCAAACACAACAATACATAAAACAGAAATAAACAAGAAATCACTTAGATTTTTTTTTTTACAAGTACAACACAAATAAAGAAATACAACAATTTCCATTCAATCATTTTACAACACTTTTATATTTACATGAGAGGGAAAAATAAAACCAACCTTGACCTACCAAGGAAAATCTAGGGGGAAGCTTGATGAAGAGCTACCCAATCCTCCAATCTTTTTCTGCAAATCCTTAGCCCCCAAATCTACTATTCCTAAAACTGGTTTTTTTTTTCCTCCAAAATTTCTCCAAAAATCTCCAAGGATGGAGAGTGGGTGATTAGCTCACTAAACTTCCATTCTTAGCCTAAGAAGGCCTCTCTCACTCCTTCCAACCTCTTGGATAGAGTGAGGGATCCCCCATTGGATTGGTCTTCCCTAGGTCTTACACACTCCCTAACCTAGGTACCTAGAGAAGGGAAAAGGAATGGGGAAGAGGGATTACTCCCTTCAAGAAGGTTATCCTACCAAGGATGACACTCCTATAGATGGAATTCGTCCATCTTGGGAAAACAACTTTTTTGGGTGGTTAAACAAGTCCTAAGGGAAAGACACATGGCCAACTTTGGCCTTCACCCATAGGTACCCCATGAGGCCTAATAGAAATGCTCTAAAATTGACTCTAGGAGTTGATTTGACCCTCAGAAAGTCCACCTGAAGTTAACCTACGGGTCAACTCTGAGTTGACCCTCCTTGTGGCTCACTAACCTAGATTTCTTGGTTCCTTCAAGGATAATTAGGAGATATAACAATTAACAAAAAATAAAACTCTCCAAAAAGGTGACATGACAAATTGCCAACACAACATACTACATAGGTGTCAAGTGACACTACAAAATAATTCCACATCACAATGCACATGTGGCAATTGTCCCTTAAACAATTTAAACAATTCAACAATACAATTTACACTCATGCAACATTTTACATTTACGAATAAAATACAATACATACAGGGTGTTGTCTCTCCAAATAGACAACCCCTGGTTTTACTAACGCACATAGGCCTAGGCTTGATTCTCCATAATATTTCCATGGTCACATGGATAATTTCCTGCACATCTCAATTTAAACATTAGTACTTCCCAATAGCCTCATATAATATAAAACACATAATTCGAATACAATACATTCATTCTACAAAGACTTGTCATTATAAAATACGATTTGTCACAAATCAAAGCAATTCATCATAATCCTCAAAATTTGATCCATCTACAAGATATGCAAACATATTTCTAGCATTATAACAAATCCTGAAATTCTGATAATAACATACATCATCACAATGTTACCCTAATCTAGAATCATATAATATTCTATAATCCACAAGGCATAGAAATGGAGCATCAATATATATCAATATTACCAAAAATAGTGGGACCATATAAAGTTCTGTATCCATAGTGTGTCAAAACTCGCATCCATAATAGTTCCAATATGAAAATAACTGAAGAGATAGGATGGGTCGGGGTAGGGCCTCACACTCGGCCTATTGTCAGAATTCTGACTCCAAAGGGTAAAATTCCGATAGAGGAGTGCCGTCGGATGTGACGGCCTCTAGGAGAGTTCCGACGAGGATGCTGTGCATCCGACGACACTCCTTTGTCGGAATTTTACCCTTTGGAGTCAGAATTCCGACAATAGGCCGATTTTTTCAATTTTTTTTTTTTATAGAAAAAGATTGACATTGGTATCTCTCTTTTGTCTCTCTTCTCTATCCCTCTCTACTATCTCTCTTCTCTCTCCCCTCTCTAGGTCTCTTTCTCCATCCCTCTCTTCTTCTCTCCCTCTCTACTTCTCTTTCTCTACCCTCTCTAGGTCATTATCTCTTCCTCTCACCGTCTCTCTCTCTCTCACCTCTATAGGTCTCACCTTCCATTCCTCCATCATTACCTATGTTGTCCAGTTGCAAGATATTTCCCAAAGTACTTGGTTGCTAGGGTTGATTTGCTTAAGTGTTGGAGTCGGAGTTAGATGAGACCTGCATGATTAATCTGTATTAAGTGATCAAGTTACCAAGATCTCAATTGTAAACATGCCTAGGTTCTAGGGTTTTAGGGTAGCATAGGTCAAGATTGAGGTATGGTGGTCAAGAATTACCTTCCAATGACAAAAGACATCCAAATGATGAAGAATGATGGCAATGAACTCATAGAAGTTTGGAGGAGATAATTTGACTAAGTTAAAATTTTGTTTAAGTCATGGTCATGATACTAGCTTGCTCATCAAGAGCAATTTGTGCGAATGAACCCTAGAAATGTGCCCATGCTAGAGAAGCAATAATTCCAATAAAACCTAAGGCAATTCTAGTAAGGGGTCAAAATTAAAGAATTAGGGTACAAAAAACAAAATTTGGCTAAGTCGAGATGTTGCTCAAGGATGACCTAAATCATGGAGTGTAAATCAATCATGAAACATGAGAATGGATAGGTCTTGACCCAAGTAACGTAAGTCCCCCTTGTGATTCTAGCAGATATCACATCACAATCATTGAGTCTATATGCAATATAAAGTCAAGACCTGACTATTGGAATCTTGGAGTCATCCCATTTGATCAAGTAGTTTAGAACTTGGGAGGATTTTGTTCAAGAGAGGATAGAATACTTAGTATTTTATTTTGTGTTGCATAGTGCATAAAAAACACATCAACATAAACCATTGAAAGGTTTGGTTAAAGCCTTCGAATCACAATCTCTACGAGAAGCTATCAAGAGTGCCCAAAATTTGGAAACTTTAGTATCCAAGAACATAATTCATAAGGCACCACTTTTAGAGCAACCAAAGAAGCCTATTAATGTAATATTTTATTTACCTTGGATATGTTTTATCCTAAGTGTGATATTCCACTATTAAAAAGCTTAATTAGGTAATAATTTACTTAGGTAGAATAAGATAATGAGTTGCACATTCTCCTTCTTTGATTGAGATTCTACTTTTTCCTTGTCACAAATTTGGAAACTTGGCTATTTATTTTATTGGTTTTGTACCTCTTCATGATCCTCATGGATTTGGAATCTTGGAAGCTATATATTGTAGGTTTTTCCTCGATTAACATATCAAATGAAACTATTGTGAGCTTTCATATCTTAACATACCAAGCGCTTAAGTTTGGGGACGACGGGGGGATGACGAAGGGGGCGGGGTGGGATGCAAATATATATACAACTTAAAAAATTAATTATAAAAGGATGTGTATAGAATAAGTATAACAACTGTAAATAAAACTTTGCCACACTATGTAAATTTTACAATAAACATTAAAAATATGTCAATGATTGTATTGAAATTTGAATAGTAACAATGGTGGTAGAGTTTTGGAACTTTGGGAACAAACTAAGAATAAGTATAAGAATTGTGGATGAAACTTTGGCATACTAAGTGTTTAAACTAGTCAACATAAAAAAAATGGAAATGATTGCATTAACAATAAGAATGGTGGGTAGAGGTTTGGGGTCAATGGGTAGTGCCCCTTGTGGGGGGTTTGGGGTAGAGCCCCCATCAAGCTAGGGGGCATTGCCAAACCTTTAATATGGATGACATTTTCACAATAATTTCACCATTTTTGTTTAGAATTGGAGTTTCTAATTGGGGGCCATGGGAGACTCATAGGCATCCCCAAGATGGTCAAGAGACTCGTTGGAGTCCCTAGGACATCCCTAAGTGGTGCGGCAAGGGGATGTTTCCCCTAAGTATTGCATCCTGAAAAAATAGGGATTTTGGAGGGGGGGAAGGGGTCCCCATGTTTCAATGGTTTCAAAAGATTCTAAGTTTTTTTTTTAATCTTGTCATAACAAAATATACTCCTCTTGCATCCTTGGATGATTTGAAAAATGAAAACAATTTGACAAGAAAAAACTAACTTCTAAAGTTTAGACTTAGTTTTGTTTTTTTATCCAAGTCACTACAACATTTCAATGATCAAAGTAGCTTTTTTTGGTGGTTTCGAAGCATCCAAAAGGCTTGAGAAATTCAATATTATCTTTCATTCCACCAAAATTGGAGATCAAGAAGCATGCTCACAAACAAGGATTTGTTTGTAACTTAAGGCAATCGACTAGTTTTTGGGGCATTTTCAGGTCTAAAGAACCTACCATTGTGTCAAAAAGGCCCATAAGACTCCATTTTCATCTAAAACTTGTCTCTTTTGGTCGTAGAAGCATTTAAGGAAAAAAAATCACACAACCAATGATATGCCTATACCATACATATTTGAGTTAAAATAAAAATAAAAAATTGACAAGGTTTGGAGACCATTGAACAATTTGGGAGATTGCTAATACATACACTCAATTTATAAAGTCTCAATTTGATGTACTTAATCTTTGAGAGGCCTATACAAAAGCATTTTGTAATTGTGAACTAAGATAAATTTCCATTTTAGCAGTGTTCATCATGGATTATGGTATTAAATTCCGACATTCTATTGTCAAGATAAATTCAGAGAACCATTTGTACTCGAAACAAGGGATAGTGAAAAATTACATTATGTAGGATGTCCTACCCTATATCATTGAATTCATTCCTACACCAAGTGACTATGAACAAAAGTGTAGGTATTTAACAACAATTACATGGTCCATGGACTAGTGATCCTCCTCTTGATACTCCATCTACAAATGAGAACATCTCTTATACATGTTGCTTCTTCTAGAACTTTCCATCATTCTTTGCAATAGGATTATATGTCTTCTAGCTTCACCCCACTAGGACACATTCCTATCAAGCATCTTTACTTTTTTGAAAATTAGACTACATTTCAGATCTAGATGACACCATAATGACTTTGATTTCCTCTTGCAAGATATTCCTCCATCATGTATTGCTTCATCGAAGTTCAAATTTGCTTCTTCAAGGGCTCTCAATGATTCTCTATATAGGATTCTTCGTGTCTATGAGATCCACTTCATTGGGAGGCCTACTTAAACATTTCACATCTGTTTGTGGACTCTCATCTTTCAAATATTGATGAAACAATTGAGAATATTTGTCTTCTCATTGATGACAATGCCCATCGAGTTACATCATCTCCCATTGTAAATTCGCTTGTTCTATCCCCACCATATCATGCAACATGACACATTCTATTTCACATTAATTAAGGTCTCACACTTCAATGATTGTAGTCCCTGAATCTTCTATGGAACAATCACAGCTTAACATCAACATCAAGACACATGAGTCATTTCAAAAACCATACATCTAAATTCCTTTCTACATTCCACTTGAATGGGAATTCAAGAATTTGACAACTCAAGATTTCCATACTGTGAAAGGAAGGTGCATCATTTGTTGCAAATGAACCTACTACAACATTCACCATTCAACATTTTGCATTGCTTTTATCTCTTCTTTGTGGAGGCACCAACTTTAGGGGATGGGGTGGGTCTATATTATCCTTCACATATGTCACTCGGGATGGAGTTTTGTCTTATGGATTTTCTAGTCTCTACTTCGAGAGGGTACACTCTCTTTATAATTTGGGGTTATTTCATATTTTACATGGATACCTAACCTTGTGACCCATTTCTTCTTACCTCAATTGCACTTAAGGGGGTGTGCTAATGTACCATTTTATTCACCAAGTGGATATGTTTTATCGTAAGTATGATATTGCATTTGTTTGTTTAGTTTACTTAAGTAATTTCTTTTAACTTGAGATAATGACTTGCACATTCTCCTTCTTTCATAGGATTATGTTTTTTTCCTTATCCTCAAAAATTTGGAAACTTGGATAAACAATTCCTTCTCTTTTGGTTTTCTATCTCATCCTCATCTTCATCCTCATGGATTAAAAATCTTGGATATCGAGTGAAGATATTGTGAACTTTTTCATTTTCTCTCTTATGAAATCAACTATGTTATGCTATATTGATTTTATTATCATTTATATTTAACAATTTTAAAATGTTATCACGTACATTAATTTCTAGGTTTATATTTATTTTGTATATTCTAATAGAACTGAATACCATACCCAAACAATATCTAGTATGAACTAGTTAGTTACAGGCTAGGTTCCAAGCGTACTTGGTAACACAATTTTTGAGCTTGTGTTTGTTTATGATTTAATGATTGATGCATCTAGCTCTGCTACGCATCTACTTTGAATACAATGAGAGGGTGATTTTGTCTAAGCCAAGAGACCCTGCTATCTAATATCACCCAAGAAAGATACTGATATTTTACCTTGGAAATATAAGCCTTTTGTAAGTATAATTCAATGAATTGTGATAATAACTCAAAACGAAGTGAATTAAAATTTGATTGAGTTCCCCATTGTATTTTAACAAATCACCTAGGAAGATGTTCATTCCTAACAATTTCCAATTCTCTTTCCAAAAGGATGAAAAAGAAGAGAAAGGAACTAATTAATGTTGGGACAAAATTTAGAAGACCTATGTTTTGTGTCTGAAAGCTACTAGCCTAGAGAGCATGGAAACAATCTGAAGTCATGGGAGAGAGTTTCAGTTCTATCTCCAGAAATTGTGTCTAGTACTCTTGTATTGAATTTTTAAATCCTTCTAAGTTTAAATGTTCACGAGGAAACTCTAAAATTTTAATAAAATACTGTAAAGCGGAAAAATCGAACCCTAGGTGTTCCCCCCCCCCCACTCCAAGGAGAGAGAAAGGAGGTCACTAGGGTTGACGGTTTTCACTTAGGGAAGACTTTACATTCAAAAGAGGGGTTGAAACCCACAAGATCCAATCCCACACAATACAAGACTAGATTCTAAATGAGTTTCAAGGGTTAAGACATCAAGGATACCCTCTTTTGTAAAGAATGTAGATAGAATGATTGAACTAGGAATGCATGTAAAGTAAGAAAGATTCGCTTATAAATGGAGATAGGGACACAGGACGATGCTGTTCTGCAAATTTGAGCGAAAGTTGATGGGACGATGGCACCCGGAGTGCACACGGTCCTCCGAAAAATCCGCAAAATGAAGGGGGATCCGTTCGTCTCTGCACAAGGATTCCATATCTTCAATTACAGCCGTGTACCTACAACCTACACACAGAAAAGAGAGGATGATTGGGGGGTTAGGGATTAGGGGTTTGCCTTTAGGTCAAACCCCGGTTTTGGAATTAACCAAGAAATGAGAATGCTGTAAATGTAAATGTTTGTAATGTAAACAAGTACTGATACCTTGTTGTAAGAATGTTTGTATTCTTACATGTGAAGGTGTAATGATGTTGTATTTTGTATGTGATCTCCTCTTCAATAGTTGAATCCTTGTCTTGAATGCAACACCTAGCCTTGAATGGAGACTTAGAATGCTCAATTGCTTGAAGGAATGCTTGAATGCTTGAATGTTTGAATATCGCTTCCATGTCTTGCTCTTGCTTATTTTCTTACCTACTACTCTTTCTAGGAGAGGAAAAGTAGTTTATATACTTGTCAATTAGGGTTAGGAGACTGATTTTTCCAACCTTAGGCTGACCTAGAAGCATTGTTTTCCGAATTGCAAACTTAAAGACCCGATGCCCAACAAGAGACTGGGCCCAAAATAGGGCCAGGGATCAGGGCGCTGGGTGCCATGGTCCTGGGGGACCAGGGCGCTAGGCACCATGGTCTTGAAGGACCAGGGTGCTGGGCGCCATGGTCCCACCTCCCGGGATAGCAGGGTGCAAGGAAGGATCAGGCCAAGGTGTAGAAATATGCAGTTTTGATGTTGTAAACAGGTTTTGGGGTCTCCATTCCGGTTCAACGTTGCACCGCCATCGTGAAGACCCAAATGCAGTCGAAATTGCAAATGTCGCAATTTTAGGACGCTAAATTTAGCCCCCACTTTAGTGGGAGTATAAGCGTACGCCCATACTTCTGGTAAAGTACAAGGAAACAACATTGAAAAACTTTCACCACGTCAAGGAGGCAAGATGCACCAAGCCCCCAGTGGACTAAGGATCTTACGACCTCGGTTGACAAAGTAAAAGGGAAGATCATGAGGGAGAACCATGACTGTCAGTAGTAAGGTTCCCTCACTATGAGTCATGCAAGAGAAATACCAAAAATTTTCAAGGCAAAGCTAAATTTGCCAAGAAATTTTCAAGTATCTTGAAGAGATATGAACGGGGTGTATGCCCCCCTACATTAAAGCGATCGCACACGCCTCATCGGGGGTGATTGCTTTAAGGTAGTGATACATATAAGAAATGAGAAGGGAAAGGAGCCCGTTATCACAAGGATTTAGCCCCCAAGTGTGAGATAAGCCCAAGGATAATAGACACAAAACACAAAGCACAAGGTGACTTCACTTTCCTCGGGGTCAGTATGTTGTATGATAATTCATGTATATCATATGTATGTATGCATAATTGTTATTCATTCCCCAATCAAGGAAGGTCACCTAGAAGAAGGGAACACGTGTCTTTTGAGTCAACATGAGAGAGACCAAAAGAGATCTCAATGCTTTGCATCATCCTCAAGTAAACAACACTAAGGACAACAAATAGAAGAATGAGAATAACACATAGAAGAAGTAACAAAAGAGATCAAGAGAGGAGGAGAGAATCTTCTATGCTAATGAAACTAGTCTAACATGTCATCTACCCCCCGATCTTGCTGATCAATATTTTGGGAAGGCAGGAAACACGCTAGAGGAGGAACATCCAACACAGTAGATGGAGCTATCACAAGATCCAAACAAGGGCTATGTTCATGTTCCAAGCCACGTTGTTCTTGTCTAGGAGCTAGGATAAGTGCTTTAGAAAATTCGTTAGATAAATGGTTATCAACATCAACATATTCATATTCACTATCAGAGGAAAGAGGAGTAACATTTTCATCATGAGTAACATTTTCATCTATATCATCATCAAGATTTATAAAAATAGGATCTTTAACTCGCATAGGATCAAGACCATCATGCATCTTATGTTTAGGAGATTTTGGCTCAATTTTCAGCTGAGGAGAAAATGGAATAATACTAGCTGAAGGTGTTTTTGGGGATTGCAAAGTTTGGCAAGTAGCTGCCTGAGCTCTAAGATGACACTTTCATCGGCGTTCACGTGTAGAACGATTTCATCTAGTCTTAGTAGGAAGTTGAGAAGATTGAGGAGGAGGAATGTTCTCATCCTTATCACTTGGGTGTTTAGGTTACGGTCTCTTAGGTTGAATAATAGGAGAAGAGGAAGGTCTCTTCTCTCTATAAGAGGAAGGAGGAGGAACTACTCCATATAAAGGAGGAATATTTGGTTTAGGAAGGAGACCAAGTCCATCATGATGAGGAGGTATAGGTCTACCTTTAGAAAGTTTATTAGTCATAGACATAGTCACATTCATAGGGATGGGTTGGGAATCTTCTTGAGGAAAGACATTAGTTTTATCTTTCAAAGGAAGGACTTCCTTCTCAAGAATGATAGGAATATCAAGTTTGGGTGTTCTAGGTTCACTTAGAGATAGGATCATATCTTTTTTCCACTTTTGATAAGATTTGAAAAGATGATCACTTCGCGGTGGAAGAGATTGAAATTGTTTAGGCCAAAAATAATCAATAGGAATGCTAGAAGTTCTTTAAGTTGGTTTAAAGAGACTATGATTGACAGTAACAATTTCACCATTATGGGGAAATTTCAAACACTTGTGAATAGGAGAAGCAATAGCTTTCATGGAAGATAGCCAAGGATAGCCTAGCTTCACACGAAATTGTTCGGACGATGGGATAATAGCAAAGTCCACATCAAGGGGTTTGTTATGGACCTCAATAGGTAATGTAATAGAACCAATTGCAGGAGAAGAAAATGCATCAAATAGTTTCACAACCACATTTGTTTCATCATAGATCACGTGATTCAATTGCAAAGTAAAAAGAAATTCTTCAGTAATGACATTAACCATGCAAGAAGGATCAATAAGCACTCCATGGCAAGGTGTATTCTTGACTTTTGCAACTATATATAAAGGACCATCAGGTGCCCTGATAGTTTCACTGGAATCAAATGTGATGGAAGGTTCTTTAGGGATTTTCTGCTGTTCCACGAAGTTAATCACATTCGGGGTCATAGACACAAGACTATCAGGTGAAAAAGAGGAATCATTAGTCTCAATCACATTAGAGGTATGAGAAGCTAATGGATCAGTGAAAATATTAAGATTTTGGTTAGGAGGAGCTACAGATGTGTTTCCTTTATCATTCACACCAGAAACAGAGATAGTATTATTATCAATCAAATCTTGAATTTTACCCTTTAAAGCAAAACATTTTTCAGTATCATGCCCAGGTTGACGATGAAATTGACAAAAAGATTTGTTATCAAAATAGGGTGAATTAATCTTTGCAGGATCTATTTGCCTTATAGGAGGAAGAGTAAGCACATTTTGTTCCAATAACTTATTCATAATACTATGCAATGATTCATTCAAAGGAGGAAACTTTCTTTCTTTCTTGAAAAACTTAGAAATAGGAGGCACACCTGATGCTGCATTCACATTGTTGTTGATTATGTTTTCATTGAACTTAATGGAATCTTTGTTTGGTTTAAACTTCCCAAATGGTTGTTGACTACTATCACCCTTATCACTCGGAGCCATAGGATTTGCTTGTTCCATTTGACTCACAGTCAGTTGATAATTGTGAAGAGTTGTGCACAACTGTTGGAAAGAAGTAAACTCAGAAAATAGAAGTTTTTCTCTAATATCTTTTTGTAAATTAGAAATAAAGATTCTTTGAATATCATTGTCAGGTACTGGAAAAGAAATTTGAGCACACAAATGCTTATATCTACCAATGAAATCAGTCACTTTTTCTTTAACACCTTGTTTACAATGCATTAAATCAATCAAAGTAACTTTAGGACCTATATTGTTTTGAAATTGTTGAATAAAAGCATTTGCAAGTTGTTGGAAAGAAGTAATAGAATAAGAAGGCAACGAGCAATACCATTGTAGGGCTTTATCTCTTAATGTTCTAGTAAACAGTTTTGCAAGCAACCTTTGGTCATGAGCAAAATCAGTACATATTGTTTGAAAGGTCTTAACATGTGTTAGAGGATCACCCTTACAATTATAAAGCTCCAATTGTAGGATTTCAACATGCTTAGGGGGGATAGCTCGAACAATGTCAAGAGAAAGTGGGCTCACAACATCAAATGTGGGCACACTAAACTTAGATTGATTCATAGAGGCAATTTGTTGCTGTAAAGAAGAGACAGTTTGTGCAAGATTGTTAATGGTCGCTTCAATCGAAGAGTTCATATTAGACGTGTTAGATTGTGATGGAGGTATTATGTTATTGAAAGAAGGTGGTGGGACACTATGATAGTTAGTCATAGGAGATGATTGGAAAGGAGGAACACTACAAGGAGGAATGGAATAGTTAAACGAATTGCCCCCTTGCGTCATGTTCATTTGTGGAGATGTAATAGGAACACTCATTGAAGGAATGAATGAGGAAGTCGGATTGAATGAAGGAAGAGGGTTGATTGAAGAAGAAGGATTGCTCCCATGACTGGTGATCATAGGTGGAATGTCTTGTATTGAAGTAGTCATTATGTTTGATGTAAAAGTAGGTATACTAGCAATAGGAGTTGTCAAAGGAATAGAATGATTGACTTGAGTAGGAGGTTGTGTATAACCCAAAGTTTCAGCACAACTCTTCATAGGCATCACATTCAAATCCACAATGTGTGCAATACTATGTAAAATATCAATTCCATTCTTATCACTTTGAACCATACGTTTTAGACCCTCAATTAATGAAAGAGCTTGACTATCGGGATATTCTTGAGACATCCATCACTGAAAATCATCAAATTGGTTATCCAATTTCGAAAGTTGTTCTACAGAAACCTCATGGAGAGCTTCTTCATCATTAATAGGATTAGAGGAATTACCCATGTCCTCGTTAAAAAGGCCATTCAAATTAGGTTCCATCTCCTTAGTAATTAAACCTTGGAAAGACTTAATTCTAAGGCTTCGTCTAACGGGAATAGTGTAAGTAGGGCTTATTGTTGTAAAAATCATGCACTAAAGAGAGAGAGAGAGAAGATTTTGAATTTAAAAGTAGCTAATTTCAATAAAATCAGCCAATCTCCTAGATTTAAGATGTTAAATGCAATCAGGACAATCTCCTGAAGTTTCAGAAAAAATGTCGGGGACCATGGCGAACGGAGTGCACACGGTCCTCGCAACTTTTTTTGAAATTTTTAGGGATGAAAGTTATGATGATTTTAAAGCTAATCTGAAAAAATTGAGTGATTTTACAATCTGTAGATAGGCCAAATTAAAGTTGCAATCTCAAAATTGAACCCTACCAAGATTGTTGAAAAATGCAAAATTTGAATTTTGAAAAAGAGAGGGAAACTGAAATTTTGAATTTTATGATTTTGGAGGGAATACTAAAAGCAATGCAAGCTTTGAAATTTAACAATTGACTCGATTTCATGCAAAATTCAATTTTGAAAGTGGAAATCAAGGTTGTTGCAATTAAACACTTAATTTCAAAAGTCACAAATTGCAAAAATTTGAATAAAGCACTAAAATTTCAAATGAATGCCAACACACTTTTCAAATTTAGGACTGTAAGAAACACAATTTTGACACAAATTTAAATTTCAACAAATTTTGAATGATTTTAAGCCTTAATCCAAGCAATCACTAGACCAACTTTGACTTTAATTTTGAAAGTGTTAGAATTAATAAAATCAGCCAAGATTCTGGATTCTAGCAGAAAAATATAGTAAGATCTAGCTCCTGAAATTTCAGAAAAAATGTCGGGGACGATGGCGCTCGGGGTGCACACGGTCCTCACAACTTTTTTTCAAAATTTTGAGGGATGAGAGATATTGTGATTTTGTTGCGGAATCCAAAGTTACAGCCGATTTGGAGGTGTTTTGATCAGTGAAATCATTGGTTAAAAGTTGAATCAAGAAGGTTTTAAAAATTAGGGTTTTGACACTTAACCACTTAATTTTCAGAATTAAAGCACAAATATGAATTGACAATTTGCAATAGAAGGGTAGATCTAAAACAAGCATTAACAATTAAACATTTCACAAGCTCAATTACTAAAAAGAAAATTTAGGGTTTTTATGCAATTAACCTCTAAAATTTGCAAAAGATCCAACATGGAAATGTAATTAAGGAAGCAATTTTTTTTTTTTAAGATCTAACCATGAATAATCAGAATTAGGATGTTCACGTCGGGTTCACAAAAATGTAAAGCGAAAAAATCGAACCCTAGGTGTTCCCCCCCCCCCCCTCCAACTCCAAAGAGAGAGAAAGGAGGTCACTAGGGTTGACGGTTTTCACTTAGGGAAGACTTTACATTCAAAAGAGGGGTTGAAACCCACAAGATCCAATCCCACACAATGCAAGACTAGATTCTAAATGAGTTTCAAGGGTTAAGACATCAAGGATACCCTCTTTTGTAAAGAATGTAGATAGAATGATTGAACTAGGAATGCATGTAAAGTAAGAAAGATTCGCTTATAAATGGAGATAGGGACACAGGATGAAGCTACGGACCTAAAATTTATAGTAAAATGTCGAGACGATGCTGTTCTACAAATTTGAGTGAAAGTTGACAGGACGATGGTGCCCGGAGTGCACATGGTCCTCCGAAAAATCCGTGAAACGAAGGGTAATCCGTTCGTCTCTGCACAAGGATTCCAGATCTTCAATTACAGTCATGTACCTACAACCTACACACAGGAAAGAGAGGATGATTGGGGGGTTAGGGATTAGGGGTTTGCCTTTAGGTCAAACCCCAGTTTTGGAATTAACCAAGAAATGAGAATGCTGTAAATGTAAATGTTTGTAATGTAAACAAGTACTGATACCTTGTTGTAAGAATGTTTGTATTCTTACATGCGAAGGTGTAATGATGTTGTATTTTGTATGTGATCTCCTCTTCAATGGTTGAATCCTTGTCTTGAATGCAACACCTAGCCTTGAATGGAGACTTAGAATGCTCAATTGCTTGAAGGAATGCTTGAATGCTTGAATGTTTGAATATCGCTTCTGCGTCTTGCTCTTGCTTATTTTCTTACCTACTACTCTTTCTAGGAGAGGAAAAGTAGTTTATATACTTGTCAATTAGGGTTAGGAGACTAATTTTTCCAACCTTAGGCTGACCTAGAAGCATTGTTTTCCGAATTGCAAACTTAAAGACCCGATGCCCAACAAGAGACCGGGCCCAAAATAGGGCCAGGGACCAGGGCGCTGGGCGCCATGGTCCTGGGGGACCAGGGCGCTAGGCGCCATGGTCCTGAAGGACCAGGGCACTGGGCGCCATGGTCCCACCTCCCGGGATAGCAGGGTGCAAGGAAGGATCAGGCCAAGGTGCAGAAATATGCAGGTTTGATGTTGTAAATAGGTTTCGGGGTCTCCATTCCGGTTCAACGTTGCACCGCCATCGTGAAGACCCAAATGCAGTCGAAATTGCAAGTGTCACAATTTTAGGACGCTACAAATACATAAATGAAAACCAATTTTGTTTTCGTCGGAATACTTTTGAAAATCACATCACCTCAGTAATTGAATTGTAACAATAAGATTGCATACAAAGTGCAAGTTTGCTATGAAACATGTTAAAAGGGTTAAACTATTTCAATTAATACAAACACTGGAACTATTAAACAACAATAGCTTGTTGGTAATCAAGATTTTGGACTATACCCACATTTTACACCTTTTCATACAATTACAAAGAACATAGAAAACATGTACATGGAACTACAAATTCCAACATATGTAAAAATACAACAATTTAAATAAGAATGGGAAGCATGTGGAGAATGGTTAAGACATGCATAAATAAAAGGAAAACAAAAATCTCTCAATGTGTATCACAAACAAATCAAGGAAAAAAGCTTTTAGGCAGGGGACCGATATGATCATAAAAAATTCAAAACTTCCAAAGTATAGAGCATTTGAGATTTTACAGAGAATGCGCTAATTCAACTTTATTCATGATGAGGCATATTCACAACTTTTGCAGTCGCACCATGGTGTTGTTCGTGTTCGCTTTGTTGGACCCTGCAATTAAGATTCAATATACGTACATTATTCAATAAGATTAACTGTGCAACATAATGAAATATTGAAAAGTGTGTTATCTTATTGAGCTTCGCTTTGTTTCGAGAATACTTTAATATTCTCTACTTAACAGGGCCAACCACATGAAGGTGGAAGCTCATTTGGCCCCTCCCCCCCCCCCCTAACATCACTCTAAATTCCCCGTTAACATCTAACATTCATTCATTCTTTCATCCATTATTAAAATATAACATTCATTCATTATCACATAACGTTCATTAACACATAAAATTCATTAACTTTCATTAACATGCAACATTCATTAGCACATAATTGCATTCATTAACACATAAAAATCAGTCATTATCAAATAAGGTAGATTACAATCATTTCTTTCTTTGTTTTTTTTTTGAAGCTATGTAAAGTCTAAGTGGAGCATCATCTTCTTCATCATTTCTCCCATCTTCAGATGTTCTACCCTCTTCTCGTGCTCTTGATGTATGCCTAGTCCTATATGAAGGACGAGGATGCTGAACCAAAGGGGGGTCCTCTGCAATAACAAAGAATTGGGTTAGATTGGTGCAGGAGCACCTAGCCTTCATTTCATCACCAGTTTGATAGCAGGTTTGATTTTTGTTTGTTTTGAGTTGGAAAGGTTGTTTAAGTTGTTTTTGAGTTGTTCTAAGTTGTTTGGATGATTTTTGAACTCATTGTGTGGTCATGTTTCCTATTTTCATCTTTTTGCTCAAAGTTGCAAGTTTGGAGTTGCCTGGCAAAATGTTGTAAAAAGTGAGTTTTTAATGTGTTTTTGTTTTGAAAATGTTTAGACATGTTTTGTGCTTTGTTTGTAGGTGTGAGTAGTGTTCTTATGTGTTTTGTAGTCTATGAGATCAACCTTGCATCATCTAGGCATCAAAAGTTGTCATTTAGACATCAAAATGTCAAATTTAAGTGCTCTTGGACATGTACCTGTCCATCCAGGAGGATAACTAACTTGGAGAGGTATTTATTCTCCTATTTGAACTATTGTAAGGGTTGATCATTCGGATTTATCAAGCATTTTGCAAGTTTGCACTACTTTTTACCTTGTTTTCCCTATGTTTTGACTCCATGTGAGTAGCAGTCCGTACACCTACTGTATGTGGCCATACCATTTTTGCATTTTCCAGTTCTCTTATGTTTCCTAAAGCTTTTCCCTTTGGTGGCATTTAATTTCATTAAGTTTTGAGTTTTGTGCAAAATTATTTAGTTTTGACAGTTTCACTGCCTTGTCTAGGAAATTGGCAAGGATGCTTGACCAACTTGGCTTCTCAAGAACTAGTTGATCAACTTGTAAGATATGTATATACATGTTTTTCTTTCCAAAATGCAGGTGCAAGAAGTTTTGTGGCCATGGAGCCCTAGGCAAGTGTGCCATTTGGCTAGGGTCTTTGAAGAAATTTGATGTTTTGCTCTTCTATAGCAAATACATTTATCAGATGGACAGACTTGCTTTGATGTTTAAGGTTGTATGTCAAGGCAAAGAGGCTTTCTAAGCCATAATGAGGATGATTTCATTTTTAGTTTGTGAAAATAATGTAAAAGACAGTGAGTCACTGTTTTGGAGTTAATTTCCTTTTACTTGCTTACTCTCCACCATACATTGGAGTTTGTAAAGCATTGTACCTCTCTCTATTTGTTTGAAAACAAGATTAGGGAATGGTTTTTGACCCTACCCATGGGTCTTGAGGTTTCCAAAGATCAATTAATGATCCTTTAGGCAAGGTTGTAATGCCCAGCTGGCTGTCACAGTCATTTATGACTGATTTTTGTATTCTTGGTTGATTGGTTTTTGTAATCTTCCTCTTCCAAGTGGTAGGTATGAAGGAAATCAAGCATCCAAAGATGGAGTATTGCTAAAAAGCACTAATCAGACCTTCAATAAGAATCTTGACAGTGTAAAGTGCAGGTCTAAAGTGAAAAACAGTGAGAAGGCAAAAATGCAATCATAATTTCCTTGACAGTGAACAACTCTTTGTGTGTAATTGCCTAATGCCTTTTGTGTAGGGCTAGTGTGATACTTTTGTGTCACTAATGATAGACATGTTCTCATGTTTTATAATGTAATTGGTTTTCATACTAAAGAAGTGTTTGTAGACTGCAATAATGGAAAAGTTGTCAATGTTACATGCTCCTTATGAGCAACTTTTGTAAATCTTGTCTCCTAACCCTTGGAAGGTGTAAAAACTATCTTTTCATGGCATAATTATCATGTAACATGGTAGAACAAAGTTTGTATGGTTCATATTGAAGGTCTCCAACTTGTTAGTCAATATTTGCCACCAAAACCCTTACAAACCCTCCTTTTTGCACCCATTTTTGGGACAGTCATGGAGAAGGCTTAATGGACCTTAAAACTTAGAAAATCTTCAAGAAATCCCAAAAGGGTATCCATATATGAGATTCTTTCAGTCTGGAAGTCCATCATTGGAGCAGGGTGAGCACAAAACCCCAAAAGGAGGGATAATTCCTTGTAGCCCATTTTAGGCCTTAAAATTAGTTTTTGTCAAATTGGGTACACAAATGGAGGATGTAAAGCCTAAAACCCATCAAATACAATTGAAACAAGTTGTGCTTGCATACATTTAGCATATTTGGTGAGGTAGACTCCATAAGTTGGTTTGTAGCACTTGTGAAGGATCACTACACTCCAAAACGTAGAAGGCCAAAGACACCCATGGGAGTAAAACTTGGCACAAGCTTGTAAACCAACAAAAGGAGACCTTGGGTAGTTAGAGAATTGACCAAGACAAAGGAACTGGATTCGAAATGAGAGAGTAAGTTGTTAGATTACCAAGCTAAAAACTATGGAGTTGAAGCCCTTGAGTAACCAAGAAGAGTTTGACTTAGGGAGGTGGACCAAGGAGAGTTGCTAGGTTGTTTATAAACCTCTTGCACTCTAATTTTGGTGACTACACCTTGAAACCAGCAAGGACATATCACTTAGTAAACATACAAGCCTATTGGGCAACACCCTTGCCCTACCTCCCTATCATAGTGGTATCAGAGCACAGTTACACTTGGGAAGAAGTAGCAATTTGGCAACCATGGTGACAAATGCAGAGTTAGGAAAGAAAATGGAAGACCAGGAAGAAGAAAATAGGTTACTCAAATTGAAGCTAGACCTCCTAGAGCAAAAGTTGGGTGAAGTAGAAGTGAAGGCAGATAAAGTCAGCAATAAAATAGAAGGAACAGAAGATAGGGGTAAGCTATTGGCTATAGAGGATGAAATCCCTCTACCTGACCCTGTGATAGAGAATGAACCCTTTTTGAAAGCCTTGAAGGCTATGAGTGGGAGAACACTAGAAGGAGTCCCACTATTCAGTGGTAAAATGGACCCAGAAGTGGTCATGGAGTGGATTGAGGGGCTTGAGAACCATTTTGAATGTGATGGTGTGACAGAGGCCCAGAAAGTGAAGGTGGCTAAATCCAGGTTGAGAGGAGTTGCCTTAACATGGTGGAAGTTCATTCAGGATGAACGTGAGAAAGAGGGCAAAAATTCCATAGCAACTTGGAAGGGAATGTTGTCCAAGATCAGAGAGACTTACATTCTAGAGGATTATGAAATACAGCTCCATAGGAAAAGGCAAAACCTTAGGCAAAAGGAGTTAGATGTCAGCAGTTACACCGAGGAGTTCCAGAAGCTATGCCTTAGGTCAAAGATCCAAGAGGATGAAAATGTCAAGGTTGCTAGGTATCTCAATGGCTTGAGATGGAACATACAGGAAGAGTTAAGTTTGTTGTGTCCTACAACAGTTCAGAAGTGCTACTAACTTGCACTCAAGGTAGAGGACAGGAGTAGGAAGAAGCAAGAGCAGCATAACAGAGGTAGAGGAAGAGGCAGAGATGGTAGAGGCCATCGAGGTAGTTTTGGGGGAAGACACATAGATCAAAGCTCCCAGGGAGAATCTAAGCTTATAGATAAAAGTAGGGATTCTCAGAGCAAGCCCAATTATAGGGGTAGGGGATCAAGCAACCCAGGAAGGGGTAGATCTAGTGGACTAGGTTGAGGGTCTTACTTCTCCACAATGAAATGCTACAACTGTCAAAAATTGGGTCATCCTGCTTATAGGTGTCTAGAAAAGCCTAGTTCTTCCCATGGAGGTGAAAAGAGAGTGAACTATGTTCAGGAGGAAGGAAGTAGTACAAGAACTCTAGCAATGAACCTAGCACCCGAAGAGGGTGAGAGTCTAATGATGAGGAGAGTATTGATACAAGAACCCCACAAGTGTGAAGTGTCTCAGAGAAGAGCATTATTCAGGATCAAGTGCAAAATCTTGGGCAATGTATGTAAGGTGGTTATAGATTCAAGCTCCACAGATAACATTATCTTAGAGGAGGTAGTTAGCAAATTGAACCTACCTAGAATGAGGCACAGTGAACCCTACAAGGTAACTTGGTTGAAGAAGGGGCAACATGTCCTAGTGAATGAAGAAGCATGGGTAGACTTCAACATAGGTGAATACAAGGATAGGATATTATGTGACATCCTTCCTATGGATGCTTGCCATCTACTATTGGGTAGGCCTTGGCAATTTGACCGAAGGGCACACCAGGATGGTGAGAAAAACACATATTCCTTTCAAAAGAATGGCATTGTCTACAAAATTCAGTCCCTTAGTGAAGAGACAGAGAACAACAAACCACAGACACCTAAAGTGTTATTAGTCAATGAAAAAGAGTTCATCCAAACCATGAAAGAGGGAGATGGGATTGGTTATGCACTTGTAGTGAAACCTAAGGGGGAGAAGAAAGAAAAACAAGTAGAGATCCCACAAGAAGTGCAGCAAATTCTTGATAACTTTAAGGACATCATCAGTGGTGGACAACCAACAACATTACCTCCTCCTAGAGCCATTAGTCATCAGATTGACTTTATACCAGGAGCTTCTTTGCCAAACAAAGTAGCTTATAAGATGACTCCTGAATAGAACAAAGAGGTAGCTAGGTAGATTCAAGAGTTGTTGGATTAGGGATTAATAAGAAAGAGTATAAGTCCTTATGCCATACCAACTGTGTTAGCACCTAAGAAAGGTGGCACAAGGAGGCTATGCATAGACTCCGGCGCTATCAACAAAATCACAATAAGGTACAGGTTCCCTATTCCTAGGATAGAAGATTTGATGGATTTTTTAGGGGGTGTGAGGTATTTCTCCAAAATAGACTTAAAAAGTGGTTACCATCAGATAAGAATGAGTGGAAAACTGCTTTCAAAACAAATGAGGGTCTTTATGAATGGTTGGTTATGCCTTTTGGACTCTCTAATGCTCCTAGTACCTTTATGAGGTTAATGAATGAAGTATTGCAAGATTTTCTTGGTAAGTTTGTGGTAGTCTACTTAGATGACATTCTCATTTTTAGTAAGACTATAGAGGAGCATTTGAAACACTTAGCTATTGTTTTGCAAAGATTATCTAATGAGCAGTTAACCATAAATCTTGAGAAATGTGATTTTATGAAACAAGAGATAGTCTATCTTGGTTTTGTTGTGTCCAGTGGAGATCTTAAGATGGATAAATCAAAGGTTGTAGCCATAACAAGTTGGCCAACCCCACAATCAGCCAGTGCAGTTAGAAGTTTTCATGGTCTAGCCCAATTTTATAGAAAATTTATCAAAGGGTTCAGTCAAATTTGTGCACCCAAGTTAGATAAAATAAAGGGTGGTCATAAGGTTAAGTTTCAATGGATAGAAGTAGCCAATAAGGGGTTTGAGTTACTCAAAACTAGAGTTGCTACACAACCAGTGTTAATCCTTCCTAGTTTTGATAAACTCTTTACTATAGAATGTGATGCCAGTCATCTTGCAGTAGGTGCAGTCTTGAGTCAGGATAATAGACCAGTTGCTTTCTTTAGTGAAAAATTGAATGATGCAAAGAAAAAGTATTCATCTTATGATTTAGAGTTATATGCATTGGTGCAGGCACTCAGGAAGTGGAGGCATTACTTGCTTCATAAAGAGTTTGTTGTGTATACAGACAACCATGCAGTCAGTTTCTTGAATTCTTAGGATAAACTCAACCATAGGCATGTGAAATGGGTAGAATACCTACAAGCATATACCTTTATTCTTAAGCACAAAAAATGCCAATGTAACAAAGTAGTTGATGCTTTGAGTAGGAGATTGTTGACTATTCAAGAGATCTAAGTTAAGAGTATTGGTATTGATTGCTTTCAAGATTTGTATCCTAATGATGATGATTTTGTTGCTACTTATAAAGTTTGTCTTGCTTTTGAGAATCATTTCCATAGTGAGTATGCTGACTATACATTGCAGAATGGTTTGTTATTCAGGGGAGGACAACTATGTGTTCCTAATGGTTCCATGAGAGAAAACCTTATCCAAGAGAAACACAATGGGTGTTTGAGTGGCCATTTTGGTCTCAATAAGACCTTAGAGTTGGTTCAACGCTTCTATTACTGGCCTAAGATGCAGAGAGATGTTAGGAGATATGTTGAGTAGTGTACGGTATGTCAGAAGGCCAAAGGTAATAGCACTAATGTTGGTTTATATCAGCCACTTCCCATTCCTTCTAGGCCATGGGAGTGCATCAGCATGGATTTTGTTGTAGGTTTACCAAAGACAAAAGCAGGGTATGACAGTATCTTTGTGGTTGTTGACAGATTTAGCAAAATGGCTCACTTTATACCTTGCAAAACTATTAATGATGCTAGCCATATTGCTTTCCTTTTCTTTAAAGAAGTTGTCAGAATACATGGTTTGCCATCTAGCATTGTGTCAGATAGAGATGTTAAGTTTTTGGGTCATTTTTGGAAGACTTTGTGGAAGAAATTGGGTACTAACTTGTCTTTTGGCCCAGCTTACCATCCATAGATAGATGGCCAAATAGAAGTGGTAAATAGAACATTGGGCAATCTACTCAGATGTCTCACCAAGGAGTATGGACAAAGCTGGGATCAGCTCATTCCACAGGCAGAATTTCCCTATAATGACAGTGTAAAAAGATCCACTGGTAAGAGTCCATTTCAGATTGTTTATGGTATGCATCCAAAAGGTGTTTTTGAGTTACATGATGTGTCTAACTTGCAACATGTTAGTGGGACAATAGAGGATATGGCACAATCTCTAAAAGAGATCCACGAACAGGTTAAGCAGTCTTTGCAGGACACCACAGCAAGAGTCAAGGCAAGGGTGGATGCTTCAAAGAGGGATGTACAATTCTCAGTAGGAGATTTTGTGATGGTGCATCTCAACAAGTCTAGATTTCAAAAGGGAGTTCCTACCAAGTTACAAATGAGAAGAATAGGGCCTTGCAGGATTTTGGCTAAGTGTGGTCCAAATGCTTATAAGGTTGATTTACCTACTGATATTTCCTTGTCTCCTATCTTTAATGTTGCAAATTTGGTACCTTTCAAGGGGTAGCCTCCAGAAGAGACTCAAAGAGCTTCAGACATTTCACATTCCCTTTCTGATCTATCTCTCCCCTCTTCTTCTTCTCCCATTCCTGAACAGGTACTTGATTCCAGAATCATCAAGAAGACTAGAAAGCATGACTACTTTGAACATTTGATCAAGTGGAAAGATCAACCAGCCTCTGAAGCCACTTGCATACCTAAAAGTGACTTCCACAAGGTTGGTATTCCTCTTTCTTTTCTGCCCAAAGGAGTCACATGACTTCTTTGTCACCGGGGGAGTATGGTGCAGGAGCACCTAGCCTTCATTTCATCACCAGTTTGATAGCAGGTTTGATTTTTGTTTGTTTTGAGTTGGAAAGGTTGTTTAAGTTGTTTTTGAGTTGTTCTAAATTGTTTGGATGAGTTTTGAACTCATTGTGTGGTCATGTTTCCTGTTTTCATCTTTTTTCTCAAAGTTGCCAGTTTGGAGTTGCCTGGCAAAATGTTGTAAAAAGTGAGTTTTTAATGTGTTTTTGTTTTGAAAATGTTTATAAATGTTTTTTGCTTGTTTTGTAGGTGTGAGTAGTGTTCTTAGGTGTTTTGTAGTCTTTGAGATCAACCTTGCATCATCTAGGCATCAAAAGTTGTCATTTAGACATCAAAATGTCAAATTTAAGTGCTCTTGGACATGTACCCATCTATACATGAGAATAACTAACTTGGAGAGGTATTTATTCTCCTATTTGAACTATTTAAAGGGTTGATAATTCGGATTTATCAAGCATTTTGCAAGTTTGCACTACTTTTTACCTTGTTTTCCCTATGTTTTGACTCCATGTGAGTAGCAGTCCGTACACTTGCTGTACGTGGCCATACTATTTTTGCATTTTATAGTTCTCTTATGTTTCTTGAATATTTTCCCTTGGGTGGCATTTAATTTCATTAAGTTTTGAGTTTTGTGCAAAATTATTTAGTTTTGACAGTTTCACTGCCTTGTCTAGGAATTTGGCAAGGATGCTTGACCAACTTGGCTTCTTGAAGCCCTAAATGTTCATGGCTTCTCAAGAAATAGTTGGTAAACTTGTAAGATATGTATATACATGTTTTTCTTTCCAAAATGCAGGTGCAAGAAGTTTTGTGGCCATGGAGCCCTAGGCAAGTGTGCCATTTGGCTAGGGTCTTTGAAGAAATTTGATGTTTTGCTCTTCTATAGAAAATGCATTTATCAGATGGAAAGACTTGCTTTGATGCTTAAGGTTGTATGTCAAGGAAAAGAGGCTTTCTAAACCATAATGAGGATGATTTCATTTTTAGTTTGTGAAAATAATGTAAAAGACAGTGAGTCACTCTTTTGGAGTTAATTTCCTTTTACTTGCTTACTCTCCACCATACATTGGAGTTTGTAAAGCATTGTACCTCTCTCTATTTATTTGAAAACAAGATCAAGGAATGGTCTTTGACCCTACCCATGGGTCTTGAGGTTGCCAAAGGTCAATTAATGATTCTTCAGGCAAGGTTGTAATGCCCAGTTGACTGTCACAGTCATTTATGACTGATTTTTTTAATCTTCCTCTTCCAAGTGGTAGGTATGAAGGACATCAAGCATCAAAAGATAGAGTATTTCTAAAAATCACTAATCAGACCTTCAATAAGAATCTTGACAGTGTAAAGTGAAGGTCTAAAGTGAAAAATAGTGAGAAGGCAAAAATGTAGTCATAATTTCCTTGACAGTGAACAACTCTTTGTTTGTAATTGCGTAATACCTTTTGTGCAGGGCTAGTGTGATACTTTTGTGTCTCTAATGATAGACATGTTCTCATGCTTTAGAATGTAATTGGTTTTCATACTAAATAAGTGTTTGTAGACTGCAATAATGGAAAAGTTGTCAATGTTGCATGCTCCTTATGAGCAACTTTTGTAAATCTTGTTTCCTAACCCTTGGAAGGTGTAAAAACTGTCTTTTCATGGCCTAATTAGCATGTAACATGGTAGAACCAAGTTTGTATGGTTCATATTGAAGGTCTCCAACTTGTTAGTCAATATTTGCCACCAAAACCCTTACAAACCCTCCTTTTTGCACCCATTTTTGGGACAATCATGGAGAAGGCTTAATGGACCTTAAAACTTAGAAAATATTCAAGAACTCCCAAAAGGGTATCCATAAATGAGATTCTTTCAGTCTAGAAGTCCATCGTTGGAGCAGGGTGAGCACAAAACCCCAAAAGGAGGGCTAATTCCTTGTAGCCCATTTTAGGCCTCAAAATTAGTTTTTGTCAAATCGGGTACACAAATGGAGGATGTAAAGCCTAAATCCCATCAAATCTAGTTGAGACAAGTTTTTATTGCATACATTTAGTATATCTGGTGAGGTAGACTCCATAAGTTGATTTGTAGCACTTGTGAAGGATCACTACACTCCAAAACGTAGAAGGCCAAAGACACCCATGGGAGTAAAACTTGACACAAACTTCTAAACCAACAAAAGGAGACCTTGGGCAGTCAAAGAATAGATCAAGATAGAGGAAATGAATTCCAAATGGTAGAGTAAGGTGTTAGATTACCAAGGCAAAAACTATGGAGTTGAAGCCCTTGAGTAACCAAGAAGAGTTTGACTTAGGGAGATGGACCAATGAGAGTTGCTAGGTTGTTTATAAACCTCTTGCACTCTGATTTTGGTGACTACACCTTGAAACCAACAAGGACCTATCACTTAGTAAACATACAAGCCTATTGGGCAACACCCTTGCCCTACCTCCCTATCATAAATTCAAAACATTTTTTTATTATTGTTACAAGTATTTCATTAATTTAAAGAACACAATTGTTACACTCTTTACCTGATGGGCCCACATCATCTTCCACATCATTTTGTCTAGCCTCAACCTCAACATGCTAAACACCCTCTAGATCCTCTGGAGTTGAAATATGAAACGTTACATTAATCAATACACCAATTGCAATTAAATTTGTTTAAAGGAATAACAGTGGTCCTCTTTACCTGATTGGGGAACATCACGTTCCTGATGTTGTCTACCCGGATCATGCTCCAGTTGGTCACCACCGACTACATGCTCTAAAATATTAACAATAAAGGTTACATTAATTACTACACTAATTTTCAATTTAAGATGTTTAATTGTATTAATAATTACATAAAAAAATTTGAATAGCAAATGAATACCTCCACTACTAGGATGCACATCCGGACCTTCATGTACAGGTTCCATTCCACGATTATCATGCTGCATTCCAATGTCACACATAGTGTTATCTTTGCTTGCTTATTTAAAAAAAATATAGTCACTTTATGTTGAAACTTTACATCAAATAGATTATTGGTTAAGTATTCAATTTATAAATAATTTTCATTTAGCTTATTTACCATTGTGACAAATGCATCAGAATCTCATGTTTGCCCACTCAATTCTCGTAGCCGTTCAGCCACGGCTATATAGCCTTGCTAGTAGCCAATTCTCTTGTCATCTTCTGTGGGCGCTCTATTGAATTCAGAGCCTTGCATTTTTGCTTAGTATTGTGAATTTTGCTTGTATTGTTTGATAAAAAAAAATTGTTTACAATTTATAAATATTTTGATGTGATACTTAATTTACTGATTCTTACAATTCATGCGGCAAGTTTCATATAACCACCAGAGCCGAGTTTGTGTTGCCCATGCTTTTCTTGTCTTGCCTTGGTTGCCTTTGATGTGTCAATCAATCTATGAAAAGTTTGAAATATGTTAGATTATATAAATATAATGAATAATTAGTACATATTCACATTCTTAATAGTATCACATACCTTCTTCTGGCATCTGGTGGTGTATATCCTTTTTTCCTTTCAATTCTGTCCTTTGCATCCAAAATCAGGTCCTTCCACTCCCTCTCTGGAATCATGGGGGGACACTCATACTTTACGTTATTCTCTAAATGTGTCTTGTATGGGTCCCTCACATATTTTAGATATGTACCAGCTTTTTCCAGGAGCTTAGTCTTGTTGAATGTGTCATTTCCAAACAACCCTACCATACGGTTTGTAAGTTCATCTTTAAACTTTTTTTCTTGGTCATTCCACCTTTAAAGCAAAAACAAACCTATAAGATTTAGAAAGAAACTAAAGCTACCTTTGATATAGTTCAAGAAATGGATAAAAGGAAAACTATTCTAGCAATGATATGAAATCAAAATAGTGGATAAGGGTTAGTTCACGTATGATGTTCCACCTTTTACGTATGGTGGGCCCAAATATCTGCAATGTAATGTCATTAAGATTTTTATAAAAAATATCATTTCCTGCAAAAAAAACATGGGATCATTAGTCCAAAATGAGTGATCAGTAAGTAAATTACAATTAGACTATATATAATAATAATTTTAAAGTACCTAGAACCTTCTGTATCTTCAAGGGAATCAATTCTTTGTCGATCACCACCAATGTGGCCTGCAACGTTCCCGTACTAGAAATATGGGAAGATCCAGGAAATGATGGTATGTTATCACCAGTAGTCACCTCTGGCACATCCTCATGTGCATCTCCTGCCACAGTAAATGAATCCACTATGAAATGCCTCCAAGAAAGAACACTTCAAGGGTAATAAACACATAACAAAAGAGAGAGAAAAAGAGGGATCTACCACCAGTGGGCAGGTAAACACGAGCCGATGCAACAAACGATGTCTGCATGCTACGTGTTGCCAACGTTGCAGTCAACAATATAGTTGGGGTCGACCTCGAACCCATGTCAGCACCTGAAGAGTAATACATTAAATATATAAAACATTAAAAAAGCAAGTTCACAAGTCCAAAGGAGTGGTTTTAATATATAGAACATGGTCATCACCTGAACTACCCGCAATACCCTGATCATCGCCACTAGGATGATGAGCCCTTATAAATTTCTATAAAAACAATGCATACATATTTTAGTTAATGACATAAAAGAGAAAAAAATATTAACCATTATTGAACTTTTGTTATGATTAAAGCTTTCATTACTGCTTACTTGCAAGTTTTCCACTATCCGCAACAATAGTTGCACCCTCTTTGTTATCTCATCAGTCTGAGGGCTTATGGTTTCCAAATCAACAATCTCTTGGCCAATTTTTCTAATATTCTTTTGTACCAACTGTATAGGGTTTGCGCTAAGTGCGATGTCATCAGCGCATAACACTGTCGAGTGCCCCACATCCCTATGGAGATGCTGAGGTACTGCAGGTTCCTTTCCCTTATCCTGAACATCCGTCTGTGACAAGAATATAATTAACACTATCAAAATTACTTCAAAACACTCAAGAAAAGATCATAATGTAACAGTTTGCTTCTATCTAATTTGTACAATTACAATGAGGTTTACTTGCTTTGTAGAAGTGTTGGGACCTACACCCCTATCTGTGCTATGTGGTGGATCCATGTGGCCCTGTGAAAAAGAAAAAATATAAAAACGTTAGTGAAATGAAACCAATAGACTTAGCAAAAAAACTTAATAATACAATGGTTTATTGGATTCATTAATTGGAAGTTGGCTTAAATGGTATATATATAGTATGTACCACCCCCATGATAGTAAATTTGTTTATATCTATACGATTCAAATTGTAATCGATTAGCAGCTCTTCCCTTGCACTTATTGATTTTATCGCACATACAAACACACAATTTCCCTCATGTGCCTCAAATATGCAATTGGGTTGCTTATTAGTTGACCCAGGTCATGTACTATTTATAAAACCTGCAATATTCCCTGTTGCTTTTGGCCTTCCATCAATGTATACAACCACTCATTTACTTTGATCATTATCTTTTTGTTGTATATAATTGGCTGACAGTGCATACCTATGCATACTTTTTTTATATCGAACAATCTGCATCCAATCATTTTAATTGTAACAAGGTCCAACAAACTCCATCAATTCAACAACTTTGTTGTAACAGACCTTTATGTTGTCCATGGAAAATAGGCCCAAACCATGTAATGACGAAGGTGCTATGCGATATATCCTCTCATTAACACAAAAATTAGTATTTATTGGAGGAAGTTCCTTGGGTACACATTGTTTCAGTAGATGTTTGTACCTCAAGGGCACCTCAATGTCACCTTTGGTCTCATCATCATAAGAACATGACCCCCCTTGAGAAAGAAAAAATTCCATGCATTTATTGAATTTTCTTCTAATCTTTTGACCTCTAGTTGATCTCCCTATTTGAGATCTACTACATGTCTCACTTTCCTCTTCTATTCCTGCATTTCCCTCACTCGAGGAAGACACATCTAACAAATATCTATTTGGTGATACATGTGCACCATCAAATGAGAGAGTTAGTTGGTAATGAGAGAGATATTTTGCAAATGAGAGTAATATTGATGAAGAAGTCAGCCATAAAGTTGATGTTGAGATTAAAATTTGAGTAAGTCCAACTGGGGCCTCAAGTGTTGATAACTGTATTAGATTTGCTGCTAATGTTGAGGTTTGAAAAACCGAGGAAGATTGTTTTTCTTGTAATTTTTAAAAAATATATTATTTCTATAAGGTGTATTGACTTATACCTGTCCATCCATGAGACTGTGCAGGATCCTCGTTAAAGGGGTTCAGGTTCCTGCACCAACAATTGAGCATCATAAGCATTACATTTGTAATTTGATAAACAATAAATACTGTAGTATCATAAGCATCATAAGCATCACATATGTATCATCATATATGTAATTGAGTATCATAAGAATCACATATGTATCATCATAAACATGTAATCCATCACATACGTATCATAAATCACCATCCATCACATAGCTAATAAGTAGTCCACATTCCATAAATAAACACAAAGTTCAAAAAATGTCACATGTATCATCATAAGCATGTAATCCATCACATATGTATTTTAAATCACCATCTATCACATAGCTAGAGGTGCATCATGAATTAATTAAGTAATGGCATTAGAATTCAAAACATATGAATTATTTATGTAACCATGTAAGTCAAATCAATTTCTATCAAGATATCAATATTAAATAGATAATATAATAATCACATCTCATACATTTCATTCATGTCATTGATCTTATTCTTCATCCAACTCATCATCATGACCATCATCATCATCGTCATCATCATCATCATCATCATCATCATCATCATCATCATCATCATCATCATCATCATCATCATCATTGTGTTCGTCATCGTCATCGTCATCATCATCACCGTCACCATCACCATCACCATCACCATCACCATCACCATCAGCAACAGCAACAACATCATCATCAGCTTCTTCTTCGTGTACATTTCCATTAGGAACATCATCAACTAACTGTCGATCGTGATCATCATCTATATCATCTTCTACTTCTTTAGTATCTTCTTCTTCCATCACATTATACACTATCGGCCTTCCTCTTGGATCATGTCTAACAACAAATGACCAACCCAATTTATGTGGAACCTCCGAGTAAAATACCTGCTCACATTGACTTGGAAGAACATAGGGCTCATCCCCAACTCGTTCAAATGACCTTATATTAACCATTGTAAATCCATTATCATGTTTGATAATAGTTCTATTAGGATCATTTTTATTTAGTCGTAGCCTATACCATTTGACGACGAACATAACTAATTTGAAGGAATTAAAGTCACACTCAAGTAAATCATCCAAAATGCCATAGTATCGATTTTGAGACTCTTGAGGATGTATGTCGTTTCTAGATGAAATATTGGTCACCTCAAAGACTGCAGGTATCCCAGAATCACAAGTTTTCTTTGTGTCATCCAACTGTTTGATGTGAAATTTATGACCATTGCAGCACATAGCCTTGTGGTGTTTGACCTGCAATATGTCTAACATATTAAAATTATTGCATCATGAGTTGATAAACATATGGGTGATTAATAAAATTATATGTACCTCTTGATCTCTTAAACCATATGCTAAATCAATTTCCCTTTGTGTAACATTGGAATCTCCATTATGATGAGCTTCTTTAACCAATGAAGCGACACCATCCCATGTTAATGTGCAACCAGAATGTTGACATCGTTCAATCCACACCCTCATCCAATCAAGATTGTTTGCAATATACAAATGTAGCGCATCCCACTCCCGACCAACTGTACAAATAATTAATAGACCACATACAACTGATTTATTTAGAAGATGAAGAATTAATTTACTACAATAACATCTTATAATTACCTCTCACTTTCTTCAATCTACCTTTCCCCATCAAGTGCTCCCCTTCAAATTTATTAATGGGGTTGGGATCCCAAATGCTATCTATGTGGATTTTTGCTGCAAACTTAGGAAGATATTCAGTAATGTACACCATAGTTTGGTATACCATATATCCCTCCACCATAGAACCCTCATTATGTGCTCTTTGTCGAACCAAAGCCTTCAAAAATTTCAAGTTCCTCTCAACCATCCACACTGACCTAGTGTGTATAGGTCCACACAATTCGATCTCCTCAACTTGGTGTATGAGGTAGTGTTCTTGTGCATTGAAAAAAGTTGAAGGTAGACACTTTTTCATTTCACACATTAGATGAGGGACTTTTCTCTTCCAATATTTTATATCTTCCTTGTGGATTTCTTTAGATGACAACCACCTAAGAGAGATTGAAGACGCAAAAATATATAAATGAGACTTTACAAAATAATATACAATATATTGCATAACAAGTAAAACAAATGGCAAATATAATATCTATACAACAAATGAACAAACATCACTACTTACCTCATGTATTTTCCAAGATCATATATGACTTGCTTGATATTATTGTCGAAGTGGTCTGGGAGAGATAGAGGTAGAACATACTGCAACAATTATAAAATGACCTTTTCATTGTTTTCTAACATAATACAATGAAAAGTACATGCGCAGTATACAAATATATAGTAAATACACAAAAACGTGAATTACCTTAATGAAGGTATGCCAATCATGTGTTTTCATCCCTGGCCCAAATTCACTCTTCTTTGATATGAGATTGTTTATGTTCGCAGCAAATCCTGTGGGAAATCGAATTTTTCATATGACTTCTTTTATAGAATTTCTTTGTTGCTCTGTTAATAACCAAGGAAGGGCACTTATATTAATCTGATCTCCATTTCTATTTGATTGAATGACATTTTTCATTGCATGATTGGATTCCACAATGTCACTACAAATTTTGACAATTTTTTCTTTGTCACGCCTTCCATCCAATATTTTCCATAATGTCTCTGTTATATTCTTTCCAATATGCATTATATCAAACAAATGCACAATTTGTAGCTGCTCATAGTAAGGCAACCTACTGAATTGTCTGGGATAACTTTTTAGTCCCTTTCGAAGGTGGCCATCCATGCCTTGACGACCTTCAGTATCATCAATTACATCATCAGTAAACAAAACACGATAGAAAAATTCAAATTCCAAACATAAACCATTAGATGGAATGACATTACCTTGAAGATTAATTCTATTATATTCCAACTTCCATAAGTGAGGAGTCATTCTTTGTGGCTTTGATGTAGTCTCTTCTTTCCCATTGAAAAGATGTTTTTCAGTATTTCGATACTTATGATTTTTGTGAAGGAAGTGCCTATACTCATCAAACACCTGCTTTCCTAAACTTTTTGAATGATGGGATTTCATCTTTGGACCACAAATTGGACATGCAAATTTTCCCTTTGTTTGAAGACCTACAAGATAATGTATAATTCTATTAAATCTATTAATTTTTATAATTATAATTATAATTATCATGAGCAACTTGAACACTATAACGTACCACAAAAATGTGTTAGCCCTGGGGCATCATGTATTGTCCATACAAGCATTGCATGGAATTGAAATTGTCTTTGTCCTATTGGTCTAGAGATGTCATACGTGGTCACACCATTCCATAATTCTAGCAACTCATCGATAAGAGGCTCAATATATACATTCATATCTTTAACTTGGTACTTGCCTAGTGGAATGAGCAAAAACATTACATAATTATTATGACCATTTTACTGCAATATTTATAATTAAATGTATATGACTATTAAATGATAAAATACTTGGAACAATCATTGCCAACATTATGTGCTCCCTCTTTATTGACATCCATGGAGGAATATTATTGTTGATAGCAAAAATAGGCCACACCGAGTAAACAGATCTCAACTCTCCAAATTGATTGACATCGTTTGCTACCAATAAAAGCCTGAGATTACGAGGTTCCTCTTTAAAGTGTGGCCACTTTTCCTCTATGTCCATAAATGCTGAACCATCTACAGACATTCGAATAATGTCATCTCAACTTCTATTGCGTGCATGGTAATCCATAAATTGTGCCAAGCTAGTGCACCTGAATAATCGTTGCATACGTGGAGTAATGAGAATATAACGAAGAACCTTGCGAGGAACCTTTTTTGTTATTTGATCCATTCGATATCTACTGATATGACATTTAGGGCATTATGTTCCAAATTCATGTTGTTTATGATATATAATATGATCATTGGGACAAGCATCTATTGTTTGATACTCCATTCCAATATCTTTCATAATGGCAGATAATTCTTGGTATGAGCGAGGTAGAATATTTGATGGTGGTAAGAAAAATTCACCTATCAATCTATAGCAAAAAAAAGAATCTTGAGGTGTTAATATAAAGAATATCAATGGTACATGATTCACCATTTATTAACTATAATGACATGTATGACACACCTTAACATACGTGAGATTGTTATGTTGGATAAACCATTCATAACCTTCAAGTTCACCAACAACAATACAACAGAGGGAAGAGTTGTTTGGGAGCCTTTGTAAAGGGGCTCATATGCCTTCTCAAGAAGAGGTAAATCATGAACATCAAGGTCATCTTGATCATCATGATCAGCTGTGCCAGTACTAAATGTGTCATGGATCAATGTATTTGTACCATCATCTTCAATTGTGTTTTCTGGTGCATGTTCGTCATCTTCCATGGGATCATTATCTTCAGCTTCGATATTCACACCTCCATGTTCCTCCACTTTGAAAACCATATTCTTTGAGTTGTGTTGGTCCATATCATGTGCCCTGGGGTGCTCGACCTATATAAAAATGATCAACATAAATAAACCATGATCATGATCTCATTATCAAGTGATTTCTTATGTATATAAATTGTTAAAACGATATAATGAACAACTTACCAGTGGATGATAATCATGTCCCCCTTCAATGTGACCATGCTACCTACAATGTTTCTTAGTTGTTTTGATTAGAAGTCTTCTAGTCTTGAAGCCCTTACAAATTTTGCAGGGACAATAACATTTCCCATCACCTTTTCTTTTCAAGTTAGACCATAATCTAGCAATTGTCTCCTTATTTTGTTCTTTGTTGATATTATCTGACATGGTCTTCCTTCACAAGCAAAAAAATCAGGCTATGGAAACTTCAATGCAAAAGCTTCACAAAAATTGCAAGTCAAACCAAAACCATTTAACTCTTCTTTTGCATCTTAAAACATTGAACTTAATAGAGAAAGTATTTAATGTAGCTGATTGTCTGAATTTCTGAGCATTGTGTCTACAAATTCTTACTAAAAGTTTGCCTATTGTAGACTTTCTGAGAGACATTTTTGAGTATTCTAAGCCTTGGTTCTTGTATTTTCACTAGTGATAAGTTGGAAACTTTATGGCAGACCTGTAGCCAATCGATCTAATTTTGACAAGTTATACACCAAGCAAACAGACATCTAGAACTAGCATTGTTTGTAGGTCACCCCTACCCTATGCCATGGGTATATGACTACCCAGAACTCTAGTTTAAGCATCAATCCTAGAAATGATTGGTATATGAATACCCAAAACTCCAGTTTAAACATTAAGTTACATCATTATTGACCTTACTTTGGGATGCTATGTATGAGATTGGAACCTTTTGTAAGGTGTGATCAATGTGCTATCATAAATGCAAAGCCAAAACCATTTTGATGAGATCATGATCCCACTAATACTATTTTTCCTTGTTAATTTTGCACCCACAAAAAATGATAGAACCAGATATAATATGCCATCAATGCCCATATACCGACAATGCTCAAGATGAGCCACTTAGAGGTAGAGTTTAACCACTTTCCATATAGGTAGATTATCTCTAACCTCATTTTCCCTATAGGTAACTGATTAGGTTCATTTTAGAGTCTTATTTCCAAATATGTACCTCTATGTTAGCTTTTTTCTTTATTATTTGCCTGTTTATGCTTAATCTTGTCAATTTTGCATAATTTTACTTAGTTCTTGCATCTTCAATGAAATTATATCTAATCATATTGCTGGTCTCTCCTAGAGGAATTAAATTGAACCAAATTGACTATTCCCCAATAAAATGTTTTGAAATGGTGAATGTATAAGTTTGTAGTTTACTTTCCAGCTGAATTTAGCTGAATTTACCCTATATTTAGGTGAATCTACCCTTGTATCATTCCTTGATCTAGTATGTCATTCCACCAATCAATAATTTTTCCATATTCTTGGGAGAATACACTATCCCTTAGGTGAATATGCCATATCCTTAAATGAATCCTCCTTGTCATCATCCTAAGTCCTCTTTTTGTTAAGTCTTATCCCTTCATCTTTAGGAAAATCCACCTATCCTTATGTGAATCTACTTTCTCTTAGGTGAATCTATTTCACATAAATCATTTATCTTATCCATCTTTCTTACGCAAATGGTGAATTTTTCCTATCCTTAGATGACTACACTCCCATTTAGGTGAATCTATCTAGTTTTAGTCTCCTTCCATTATTTTGTCCAAATTTGTATCCTCTAGTTTACATGAATCTACTTGTTCTTAGGAAAATCAACCCTATCATTCTAAGGAAAATTCACCTTGTCATCATCCTTAATCATCTACCTTTCAAGTGTATAGTCCATCCATCCTTGGGAGAATCTAACATATTATTGGGAAAATTCACTTCCTCTTAGGTGAATCCACCTTTTCCACCTTCTCATTAATCTATTATTTGTTCTAAGAAGGACACAAAAGTGGATAGAAAACAATAGAGGAGATAGTACTCAAACAAGTACTAAGGAATTGCATTAGTGACATGTCACAAATGTGAGTTATACATGTTCCAAATTGATTGATTCTCATGAAGGAACTAAGTTATCTACAATAAATAGCCACCCAAGAAACCCATTTGCTTTAGGCAAACTATCTTCTTAGTAGTAGCTTAATTATTGAGACACTTGATTTAGATATGATCTTGTAAATGGTGTTAAAAAGAGTAATTAGTCACCAACCAACCACACTCTTCATTTGTATATTTAAGAATTAGTTTGGTCAAACCTTGATTGTAACAAGCATAACCAAATCCTCCATGATAAAGTTAACAACAAATATATTATTGCATAACCAAATCTTTGTGGTGGGTGTGTTCAACAAATATATTATTGTGTGAATTTCTTTTGTCCAAAATGTAGGAACTTGATCTACATATCCATGAAGGCATGATTAGGTCTCTATACAACATTGCTTTGTTGATGCATATATGTAGTGCTTAGTTGTTTTCTTTTAGTTGTGGATAAACCATTTTGAGTGAATTTCTCATTTACTTGAGCATTTTGCATTTAAAGAACAACTGGATGACCATTCAACAAGGGGTTTAAACTCTTTGAACTTCACAAATGCTTGAGCTTTTCTTGTCAAGCAATGTACCCACATCTTAAAGACATCAAATTATGAAAGATGATAGTCCCAAATCTGCAAATGACTGTCACAACATAGTGAATAAGGGAAATGCATAGATACATTAATGAGTAGCCCTATATCAATAAAAAGAGAGCACATGCATGCTAAGGGAGCATTGAACAAGCCTTTTTCAGGATAATATAATGGTAGTAAAAGAAATCAATAAAGAGCATAAGTTCATCAAGAACAATTCTTAGCCACAAAGATCTAAGGTAATCATAGAGGAGCTGATAATAAGTGAGTTCAAGAAGACACACTCAAGCCTTCATCACATTCCATAAAAAGAAAATCATTATTCCATATAATTGGAAGGAAATGATATATTGCAAAGATTACTATGAAGGTCTAAAATAGTAAAAGAGATGAGACTAATCTTTTATTTCTACTTACAATAGTGAATTGGTTGAGATATACTCATAGACAAAGTGAATGACATGTATGAGAACAACCTCAATAAAGGTAAAAAGGACAATAAATAGTAGTGATAGATGACAATGCATTGAATGTGCCAAGAAAAAGATAGTGGAAGCCATGGAGAAATCACTATCAAAACAAAGCCATTAAATAAAACTATGTTGGTGGAGCTTGAGAAGCACAGTAGAACAATGAAAAAAGAACACTACTTGGTCCTTGAAAAGCATGTAGTCGCAATGATTGAAAACCACAATGACAACATAGAGGGCATGAATGTTTGGATTATTTCCATTCTTAAGAATCTCATGATAGTCCATTATTAGGATAGGTGAAGTGCACTATGAAAGTGTCTTAAAAAGCTAATATAGCCATAAGTGATAGTGCCAATGCTTTGAGTTCAAATCCTCATGAAATACAATCATGTTTATCTCAATGCAACGTTTGCTAGCATCCTCCTTGCATGTGCCAAAATAGGATCTTTGGAACAAGGTATGGACATCCATCAAATCATAATTGAAGGGGGTTTTTTGTCAGAAATTAGTTGCAAATGCTCCAATAACAAAAATCGCAAAATGGGGTAGCATACACACGGCATGTGAACTGTATGACAGAATACCTCAAAGAGATGTCATTTCATGGAATTTTAAGATCGCAGGATATGCACAAAATGGATTAATTCGCAAAAAAAAAACCAATTGCTCGTGATTGCAAAAAAAAATTAGTTGCCCTTCATTGAAAAACAAAGAGTTCCTTTGATTTCAAAAAAACCCTTACCTTGCTTGTGCAGAGATCGCTCCGGCGGGGGGGGGGGGGGGGGGGCAAGGAGGCAAGACGCGGGTCGCCGCTTGCTTTGGTTTGCTTTCAAAATGAAAATGCGTTGTGTTTTTTTTTTTTAATAAAATGCCCAAGGTTGTCAGAATTCCGACGAACATGGGCATTTTAAAAAAAAAAAATCAAATTTTCACACAATGTTCCTTGTCCGTCGGAAACCTCCGTCGGAATTTGACCCCAAATGTATTAGTGGAGCCACCCATTTTGTAAACACTATATAACTAGTTATATTATCTTGAGATTTAAACCTCTTTGTGGTTTTTCTCATTTGGATTTTCCATGTATAAAAATCCAGTTTTCAATTTGTGCTTGTGTTCTTTGTTATTCTGCATTTGTTGTTTTATGTTGATGAGATTAATTGATGAGATTAATATATCAATCAAATTTTTAAAAGTGTTGGAATGTTGATTCACCCCCCCTCTCAGTATTCTAGTCCATTCAACCATTTAATAGAGAGAGGGGCCAAAAATACTTAAGGGGAGAGAGTGAAAGAGAGAGAGAGAAATGTCCTAATAAAACTTAAGGATCTAGAGAGAGAGGGGTCCTAAAAAGAAAGAAGAGAGTGAGAGTTTCTAAAAATACTTAAGGAGAGAGAGAGAGAGAGAGAGAGAGAGAGAGAGAGAGAGAGAGAGAGAGAGAGAGATGTTCTAAAATGACTTAATATTTCTCGTGTCCTTCCTCTTAAATTATGCCCCTTAAAAATTTGACACAAAAAAAAATTCACCTTCAAAGGTCTTCTCTCACAAAAAATGTGAATTAATTTGCTATTTTGTGTTTTAAAAAATGAAAAAAAACATTTATATTTGTATGGAAATGTTAAAAAAATAAAAAATAAATAAATTTATGTCAACACCGTGTTTGTACGAATGTCAACCATTATAAAAAGCCATGTTCGTATGGACATGTCCATTACAAAAATGTTTGTTCAGGACGTGCTCGTACAAACATGGGTTTGAGCGAACATTAAGGGGTTTAAACAAACCCCCTTCGTTTGTAGGGGTGTTCGATCAAACCCCCTTGCTATGCATCTCTGGCCCCCAAACTACAAATTTCTACATGCTTTTGGCCTTCAAACCTCTAGTTCAAGGCTCAAATGGAACAATCTTGACAACCTAGAATGTAGGATGGTAGTCCTCAAAGCAAGCTTTCCAATGATAATAATTTTATCAAATATTGAATTTATTATGAACTCATTTTTAAAATTTTACTAAACATAGGTTTTCCACTGAACATCAACTTCTTTGTTCAATTCATTTGGAAAAATAGTAAACTAATTCATAAAAATTCTAAAAAATATCTATGCCTTAGGTATTGATGTCCTCTTTCCAACAAAAAATAATATTGAATTTTGATATATACAGAACAAGTTATGAGTTAAAACATACACCTATGTCTAAATTATAATTAGTTCGACTTCAAAACTTAATAAATAAAAAATATTAAAAATATCATTATGAAACCAACTACATGCCTTAAGTATTGATGTTACTATTGGTGCCCAAATTGGGTTTTATGCTTTAAAATTCACCAATACACTCACTTCAATTTATATGAAGAAGCCAATTTTAATTGTTGAAATTATCACAAGGATTGGACCAATTGACAAGGATTCTGTAAATCCTTCTACGATTCGGGCTCTGCAAAACGCAGGAGGGTAATCCCTTTAGCGAATTTCTTGATCTCTGCACCACACTCAAATATTCACTAAAACAAAGTAGATGATCTCATAAGCAAGCTCAACAATAGGAAGAATGCTCAAGGATGGAAAATCCTTTAGTGATCCTCAACCTAACTAGAGCATGAGATGGGTAAGATAAACAATCACATACATGAAATGAAAGGTATTATGATAATCAACAAATTATAGCATTTCATCAGTGAATTTGAACACAAGACTGGTATTTGAAATCAGTTACAAGCTATGATTAGTGCCTTACTCCATTGGGTACCTGAAGATACAAAATGTAAACTGAAAACATGACAAAAAATTATCTAATAGTATAAGATCTAAGATAATATGTCCTTACAATATATCTCATTTGTAATCCCAACCTAAACTACTTATCTAAATCCCAGCATAAGCCCAATCACTCTGTATTCCTACTCAAGCATTTAATCAACCCCTTAGGTCAAAGCATGAAATGAAAAATTACACACATCATAACAATGCAACAAATGAAAAAACCCTTGATTCTATTCATTTGAAAGATGACATAATTATACACTAGAGACAAATAGATCAAAATTTTATTTCTATTGAATACAATTACTACTTCTGTCACAGAATAAAATTACATATAACTCTTTGAAGAACCTGCACAAAACTTGACACTAAATGCTTTTCATTTGCTCTGTAAATGACTTTACAACTTGCTCACTTCACCTAGACTCACTACTGGAAAGAGATAAGGAAACTCAAAGGAAATAGAATTTCGAACCCTCTAGAGACTCCCCAAATCAGAACCCTTCTAATGGCCTTGATTTCCCTTTTTATAAAAGAAAAGGGAGCAACAAGCTTCAGGCCAAGAGATGAGACACATGTCAACAACAGATTTAATTTCAGCAATTAGGCCCAAAAGGCCATATGCGATTTTGTTACAAAAATATTCTATATCCATGCATTGGCACCTGTGAATCAAAATTTTCAACTGAAAAATTGGTAGAAGCAAAACCACTTGAGCCATGCCATTATCACCCTGATGCCTTCAGATGGACTATGAGATGCTACATTCTATTCAACAGAGCATTTCCCTTCTTGGAAGGGATACTGGGTCCCGACAAGAAGAAAAATCGCCTCTAAACTAGAGGAGGAGCTTCAGCCTTCATGCCCAGGATCAGAGAAAGTGGAAGGAGGAGCTTAAGGGGAAACATAATATGTTGGGGAGGGGTCACACCTTTTATGTAGTCACAGAGATGACTGGCTACCACTCCCCACCCAAAAAAATCCTTCTTTCATTCCTTTGTGATCTCCTTCTTCAAACCCCCTGCCATCCAGTGGCAGAGTAGAAGCAGAGGCTGTGCCATGCATGGTCTTTCTTTATAAGAAAAGGATTTCATGCCCCCTCTGGCAATCCTTCTCACTTTCACAACCCCTCTGACAATAAACACACTCACACAAAAGAAAAACACCCATCTAGTATCACAGAGCACACAACAATTCCATGCACGATCCTTCTCAAACATCATCTTCCTTGCTGAGGAAAGAGCCTCTCTCAGACAATGAAAAGGCTTCTTTTCTCTTCTACCAATTTAGTCACCACCCTAATGTATTTATAATAAAAAAAATTCATCTGGTGATGCTCATTCACATGAAAAATCATCATTTTGGGGCTTTCAACTCACCCTGCCTATTCTTACCTTGTTTCTCCTTGATTGTGCAAATTCTACTTTAGAATCCTTCACAACAAGCAACCTCTGATTTCTCAGAGAAACCTGTGATCTCCCATTTCTAATTCAGAAGCTATCCAATCCTTTCATGCCTCTACGATGTCATCCTTGCTTGTCTAATCAACCCCGACTCAGTAAAGACCTTCAAAATAGTTCCTTAGGAATGAGTTGACATCCAAATGTCCTGACTTGTCACTATCTTGTTCCATGTTGACAAGCTTGCCTTCTATTTGTTCTAACTTTCTGGCACGAGTGACAAATATACCCTTTTAAAAAACAATTTGAAACTCTCTCGTAGATCTTTCCTAGCCTGGCAAATCAAACGATCACTAATGGTCAATCTGGCATTGACCTTCCATTGTGGCTTGTGGACCCATGAAATATGTGGCATAGCAGTGCCATATCATCTCCTAGCCTAACACTGTCAGTGACCCCACCGTCCGTCTTCTTGGTCAGCCTGAGACACGTGGCATCATCTTGTGGTGCCATGGTCCAAAAACTTCTTGCATCTTCCTTCCTAGGGTTACAAGGGCCATTAAATATGTTTGCACTTTACCTTGTGACCATAGTGCCCACCAACCTTTGCAATTTAAAAGTCGAGCACCTTTTTTCCTAGATTATAACATCATCATCCATTGAAACACGTGCAGATTGATGGGGCCATTAGTAGTCTAGTCTTTAGCTCTTAAGAACCAGTAATATGAGAATTTTGAATAGTCAAACCATTGCCTTGTTAGGTCCCGGAGACAATTGAGAGGGGGGGATTGAATCAGTTGTCAAACAATTTTAAACCAAAAACAACTTAACCAATTTACTACTTAATACCAGTAAACTAGTCTTATATGCCAGTAGACAATTTTAACAGTTAATTGCAATACAGGTAAGGATTAATGCATGAAACAAAAAGATAAACTCATCCACAACACATAACACCAATATTTGTAGGTGGAAACCCTGTAAAAGGAAAAACCACGATGGGAAACCTTACCCACAATCAGATGATACTACTGTAGATAGTAAGTGTACATAAATGAGGTCTGCACATGCAAAAAGACCAAGCGTCTAGAGCTCACTGCTCAATCACAAATGGCAATCACACTAACTACAATTGGATGGTTAAATCCAATAAGAATGTACTGCTCAAAATAGCATCTTCATATGCTGGATTCAGTACTGGTGTAGTTCTGATATGCTTTCACAAAAACCTAGCTTCACCTTCAAATGATGTCTATGTGTATGGCTCTGCTTAATCTCACATATACCTTCTTACAATTCCTTTCTACATTCCATATTCAATCTTACAAATAAGATCTTACATTTATACCATAACCTAAAACCAATTTTAGTAGGTCGGCTCTACAAGATATTACAATAAAAACATTTTACAAACAATACAATATCCGATGCAATAACCAATTCAACATGTCAGCTTAATGCATTTACAACAATAATTAATCATCTCCATAGGGTGTCGTTGATAGTTATGATACTTAATATAAGTACAGATCCAATAGCCAACAAGATGAGAGGGGGGGGGGTGAATCATGCAAGCTTAATCTTCCATAAAAACATCAGATTCAACCTTGGTAACATATATTTCAGTAATATAACCAAAACTATTAAACATGCAAACTCAAAAGCATATGAACATCATAAACCTCATAACACCAGATTTAATGTGGAAACCCAAATAGGGAAAAACCACTGTGGGATTTCGGACCCACTAAGAAATATACTCTTCTAGAGTATGCTCGGTTAAAAGCGAATCTTGTTAAAGATTACAAACACATTGCTAGATGTGACCCGATTAAGGGATTTCCCTCAAATCTGTTAGGATCTTCACCTTGTTAGAAGTGACCTTGTTAAAGGATTTCAAACACTCAATCAAAATGTCACCTTGCTAGAGGGTTTTACAAATAAGACTGTTAAGTCCACTCGGTTAAGAGATTTTCTGTCACTTTTACCAAATAACAGTAATAAAATCTATCTGAAACTTCACATCTAAAAATGCTAAAGTAGATTCTTATTTGTTCAATACAATCTAGACATAGAACTAATCTTGTCTATCTGCTGGGCTTCTATACTCTGTTATTCAAACAGGTCTTCAAGCTTCTGTGCTCGATAATCACTATGTAGCATCCCTGTGCATACACTTGCCCGCATACATTATTTATCAACAATTTCCTATTTATAAACAATTAGGTAACCACTTAATCTCCTTGATCACATTTCCCATGATCAATCATAGCCATCAGATCTTTAATCTTGTCCAGGTTCAATGCATCTTTCGATCTGAAAATGTTTTACCCTGCCTTGGAACTTGTGTCAGGGTATTGCGGTTCAATTTGAGTTGTAGATCTTCATGCCAACTTTTCATTGCCTTAGATTCGTTAACAAACTTCATTCACGGCTCACCAATCATTGATCAGTTCCAGCTCATCAGCTTCCTTCATTAAATAATGCATGAAAAAATTTAATGCATTCTATTATAGCTTGATTACAACTCGGTAACAACTCGGTGAATACTAAACTTCACTCGGTAGACATTCTGCCTTCATTAACCGATAACGATAACCTTAGGGTATACCGACTAGATTCCATAGGGTTTACCGACTAGGTTCTTTGCTTGATAACATAGTATAGTATTAACCTTTACATTTTACAACATATGTATGATGTTAAAACAATCTAAACATCATGATCTCATCTTTGTCTGACTCAGTACTAGTTGCCCATTGAATACCTTATTCATCCCCTTATTCATCATATTCTTTCATGTGTCTTTTACCGACATCTTTATAATCTTCATATCATACTTCTCAAGATATGGCAACATCATACTGAATTAGAAAATCAATTTCTTGACATCAATGACAAAATAATAATATCAAGACAGTAAACATATTTAATCAGTTATATCCATAATCATCAACAACCTTCTCAATATCCTTATGAAATGCCAACAATCTTTCATTGTCTGTTATAATGCAATATTGCTAACAGCCGTGCTGATCTGGAAAAGATAAACTTGTCGGTGCATAACCTAGACCTATTTGCCGGTAACAACAAATATGCAAATATGAATATACCAATAACCAATTCTCCAAGACAAGATGTCCAAACGATGTCTTCGACATTACCAAGTGTTTTCCATGCCATTCCAAGTGACGGTGATCATTATATCCTGTCGGTATACCATATACCGGTGACTCTGCAAATGTCACTTGCTTGCCGGTGAATGTTTTTTGGATCTCCAAAGTGCTAGAGTTTTAGTAGGTGTTGACATCAATGACAAAACCATACCAAAATACCAACAATCTCCCCCTTTGGCATTGATGGCAACACAAGATGGAAAAACCATCAAAGTGCCAAAATAGAAATGCCAAATACCAAAGTACCAACAATTACCAGAGTATAAGTAAACTCTCCCAAAGTGACAATCTCTCCCCCTGAGAGTAACATGTTTTTCATACCAATCTCTCCCAAAAGATAATTTGTTTTTCCATAGATATCACTCCCCCTTTGACATCAAATGCCAAAGTTACAACAAAACCAAGTTCAGATACAAAATACCAACCAATTCAATATACCAACTACTCCCCTTGAGAAGTAGCTTCCTCATCAAAGCTGGAAATAAAAGTTCTCTATTAATTCTGCTGGTTGATGACAATCATCAACTATCTAAGTCTCTACCAGTGGGGGTATGACTCCAAGCTGATCTCTGAGATATTCAAAAGTCTCCTTAGGCAAAGGTTTAGTGAAAATATCTACAATCTGTTAGGGTAATTGGATCTTTACTTGATTAATTAAACATTATTTGTTTAATTCTTTAAGTTTCCAATTATCTTTTTACACTTAAGCTAACATTAGGTGCATATAATTAATTATTATGTGCAAACCTAGGGTTTTCCCTTTCTAGGGTTTCTTGACCTATTAGAGGTTACTTTTTCTTTTCATTGTATTATCTTTTCAATATACATTTTCTGGTGAATTGGAGCTCTCTTTTTTGAAGAATATTTTTCCTGTGTTTTTCTTGTTCTTCAGATTTTGCTTCATTGCTTCTCCTTGTAACAGGTTATTCGGCTTGCAGAAGATCTTCAGGCTACTGTGGGGTTGTATTTCTCAACTCCTATATGGTATCAGAGCTCAGATCTGCAGCTACCTGTTCCTGTTTTTTGAGAATTTTGCATTTGAAGCAGATCTGGGGTTTCAGGCATTTTTTGTGTGCTTAGGGTTAAGGTTTTTTTTTTTCGAGCACTTTGGGCCTAAACGGACCTCACTATCATGCTCAAAAGACCCAAAAACCCCTATAGTCATATAAAATTTGTCCATTTTTTACCCCTGAGCATCTGGGTGATTTTTTTTTCTCCAAGCTAGGTCGTACGACCCTGGCACGCAAATCAAGAAAAAAAATTTGCAAAAAAAAAATTTGCCTTTTTACGGCATGCAGGCCGAATTGTTTTGATTTTTCAAAAAAAACAAAAAAACAACCAAATAAAAAAAAAACGCATTAAAAAAAAAAGTTTTTTTAAACCCAAATTTTAGGGTACCGGACCTGACAGTCAAGCGCCGTACGTACCTGTCAGGCCGGCCCCACTGGCGCCGCAGGCCTCTGGCTCAGGCACTGACCGCTCCTCGCTGCTGGCTGTCCGTGACGTCTCCCACCGGCAACTTTCCTTAGCTCCGGCCAGCGCTCCGACCGCCGCTCCCGCATCGCCAGTGAGCCACCACCGTCGGGCTGCGCCACTTCCACCGAGCTGCGCCACCTCCGCCCGGCCTGAGCGTCACTCCGCCTCTTCGCCACCTACGCCCGGCCCAAGCCCCACCTCCGCTCGGAGCACCACCAGCCCCTCCTCTCTAGTCTTTTTGAGAGGGGGTTGATTTTTTGGGCCTAGATCATGCATCTGGAGTCGGATTTTGGTGAACGAATAGGCGTTGAAAAGGTGATTCTGAGCCAAACCTCGTGGTGGTGGATTTTTTTCTTGGATCTCTTGTTTGACTATGTTTTTTACTATTCAAAGTTGAGCTTCTTTTCTACACTTCCGGGGCCATAGAATGGGCAAACGGACTCCGTTTTTTGAAAATAAATAGGCGTTGGAAAGCTCTCAGTATGCTATATTCATATTTGTGATTTTTTTTCTCAGAATTTTCACTAGGTACATGAGATATCAGTTTGAAGTTTTTTTTTGCTTATGCACTACTTCCTTCTCATTACTATGTACTAGGGTTTGGGTTTCTCCATTGTGGGGGGGTGTTTTTTTTCTCGCTTTCTATCATTTATATCAGAAACCAGGAACACCTAAACTCTCAAAACAAACAAACCCTTCTGCATCTTCTGTCTATTCTGAAAGATCACATAATAAAAACAACTAACAAGCAGGTGCAGGTGCAGAATTTTTTCTTTGTTCTCATGGCAGATCCTTCAGTTGAGTTGTTGACTTCACACAACTATCACACCTGGAAGCCCCACATCACGAGGCTTCTCAGGTCACGAGGGTTGTGGGCTACTTTGGATGAGGTTTAGCTAAACCTACATCATCCTTATGAGGTTCTTATGTACCAGAACAAGCTGGATGAGGCCATGCGTTTGATCGCTTTGCATGTCTCCGACAGTCTTCTGTTTCACCTTGATGAGTTGCTTACTCCTCAGGATATGTGGTTGAAGTTTGATTCTCTCTTTGGGAGGGTCAATGAGATTCAGGCATTACAGATTGAGGCAGAGTTGACTTCATTGTAACCTGATACCTTTCCCACTATTGAGGATTTTTTGAACAAATTCAAGACTACCAGATCTATTCTTCAAGGATGTGGAAAGAACAAGACTGATACAGAGTGCATTCATTTGATTCTTTCGAAGCTTCGGGGTCCCTTTGATTTTTTTGCCTCTTCTTTCTACTCCACCATGGATGGTTTGGGTACTAATTTCACCATGCCTAGATTTGATGTCTTTTGTGAGCGCTTGTCTCATGAGCAGTCTCATCTTTCTTAGTTGGATATGCTCTCAAGCTCCAAGAACAAAGCATTGGTTGCTCAGTGCTTTAAGGAGAAGGACAAACAAAAGTAGAAACCGAAGCAGAAAAAGCCTTCTGCAGGTAGTGAGAATTCCTCCAAGCCTACTCCTAAGTCTGATTCAAAACCAGTTCCTCCCAAACAAGGGAAATCTTCACAGTCCGGTGAGTCTTCCTCCAAGACTAAGAAGAAATCATCAGACACTTGCAGTTTTTGTGGAAAGGACGGACATCCAGTTTCCAAGTGTTGGAAACAATTAGAGGCTTTAGAGGAAGCCATGCAGCAGCATCACATTTCCTCACCTCAGGCATCTTCTCCTTCCATAGAGAAAGGTCATGCTCTCACTGCTAGAGCTTCGACCTCTGGGTCCACTTGGATTCTAGATTCTGGTTCTTCTCACCATATGACACACACTCAGCAGTTGGTTACTTCTCTTGCCTCTTATGGTATTTCACAAATTGCAGTGGGTGACTCAGTTCAGCTTTCCGTCTTGGGTTCAGGTTCTATCTCTTTGGATGGGGGTACTCTACAGGATGTTCTGGTTGTCCCTAACATCTCGACGAACCTCCTATCCATTTATCAGATTTTCCACTCTGGCTCTGGTAAAATAGTTGAGTTCTCACCACATGATGTGGTTATTCGGGACCTCCATGACCCTGATTTGGTTGTGGCTTCTGGTAGTGTGGATTCTGCATCTCGTCTCTACAGATTTGATGAATTTGAGCCCTCTTCGGGTATAGGTTCATCTCTCATAGCACATGCAAATTCAGTGAGTAAGCTTTGGCATGAGCGATTGGGCCATGTCAATTACAAATATCTTCAGCAGATGAGTACACATGCACTTATTCTTGGGCTCCCACAGATTTCCTGCACTGATGGTGTTTGTCATGGTTGTGTTCTTGGCAAGCATCACAAAGATCCCTTTCTGAAGGGGAGAGCCTCTTGTGCTTTGGCACCCTTGGAGTTGATTCATAGTGATCTCATGTCATTTCCCACTCCTTCTTTTTCAGGGGCCAAGTATGTACTCACGTTTATTGATGACTTCTCTAGATGCACATGGGTGTACTTTCTTAAGTACGAGTCTGATGTCTTTGATTCATTTCAAATCTTCAAGACATTTGTCGAGAAGCAGTCTAGCTGTTCTATTCAGCGGATACGTACAGATAATGGGGGGGAGTATGTGAATTAGGCTTTCAGAGATTTTTGCACTAAGCATGGTTTGCAGCATCAGTTTACTGTTCCCTACACCCCTCAGCAAAATGGTGTCGCTGAACGCAAGAACAAAACTTTACGGGAGATGGCAAATTGTATGATTCAGTCCAGGTCCATGGATTCATCTTTTTGGGCTGAGGCAATCAATTGTGCCAGCTATATTCAGAATCGGATGCCTCACAAGGCTATTCGACATATGACTCCTGAGGAGGCTTGGTCTCATGACAAGCTTGATGTTTCCTTTTTTCGGGTATTTGGTAGTGAGGCATGGGCCTTTATTCCTCATTCTCAGAGGAAAGCCATGGAGCAGAAGAGTTGACCTCTCATTTTTGTTGGCTACTGTGAGGATGTTAAGGCGTACAAGTTTGATCTTGATTCCAGAGAGGTCTTGTTTCGACGGGATGTTCAGTTTGATGAGCGTCTTCCCACAGTGGATACCCTAACTCTTGTGTCTACTCCTCTGCCTACTTCGACCACTGCACCACTTTAGGATCTTTTTGAGGATGATTCTGATGATGGTGTTGATGATCCACCATACCCACCCCCACCTCCACTTGCTCCACCTCAGATGCCCAAGTGGGCTCGCCTTACTGTTGCAGTGGCAGGTCCTCTGGCTGGTGATCTTTCACATACTTGTCGCACTTGTTCTCACATAGTGGGTTCTAGTCTTTTGAGTCATGCTATTTCAGATGATCCTCAGAAGTTTTCCGAGGTGATAGGTTACCCTGAGTGGTATTGTGCTATGGAGGAGGACTATTCTTCTTTGATGAGGAATCATACATGGGATCTTTGTCCTCTTCCTAAGGGCAGAAAGATGGTTAGGTGTCGCTGGTTGTATTGCACTAAATATGTTGCTGATGGTTCCATTGATAAGTACAAGGCACGTCTTGTTGCGAAGGGTTTTTCATAGGTTGAGGGTATTGATTACTCTAAGACATTTGCCCCTATCGCCAAGATGAATTCCATTCGCTTTGTACTCTCTCTTGCAGCTTCTCGGTGTTGGCCTATTTTTTAGATGGATGTGAAGAGTGCCTTCTTGCACGGGGATCTACAGGAGGAAATCTACTTGGAACAACCTTAGGGATTTGTGTAGGATAGTTCTTTGGTTTGCAAACTTTGGCGTTCATTGTATGGTCTCAAATAGGCCCCTCGGGCTTGGTATGAGAAGATGGACTCTTTCTTGCTCTCCATTGGGTTCTCCCACATTCATTCTGATCACACCGTCTACATTCAACTTCTTGAGGGTGATGTTTTGATTCTTGTGCTATATGTTGATGATCTTCTCATCACGGGTAGCTCATCCTCTATGATTCAGCATATTCAGCATGCCTTGATGGATCAGTTTGAGATGACAGATCTCGGTCTCTTGCACTATTTCCTTGGTCTTCAGGTGATTCAGTCTTTTGATGGGATCTCTCTCTACCAGCAGAAGTATGCTCTTGACATGCTTCAGTGCTTCGGCATGCTTGATTGCAAGCCTGCTCCCACACCATTTCAGTCAGGGGTTGTTTTGACCACAGCTTGTCCCACTCCTTCAGTCGATTCTACACTTTACAGGCAGTTGGTTGGTAGTTTGTTGTACCTGACTCACACCTATCCTGATATTTCCTTTGCGGTTGGTCTTGTCTCTCGATTCTCCCATGATCCTCATGAGAGTCATTGGCAAGCTGCCAAACGTATTTTGAGGTACATTCAGGGCACTAGTTCTCATGGCATTCATTATACATTAGGGGAACCTCACATTGTTGGCTACACTGACTCCGATTGGGCTGGTGATGTCACTGATCAGAAGTCTACTTCCGGCTTTGTTTTCTATCTTGGCTCTCGTCCTGTCACATGGTCTTGCAAGAAGCAGACTGCTCATGCATTATCATCTACAGAGGCTGAGTACCGCTCTGTCGTGCTCGCTAGTCAGGAGATCTTATGGCTTCAACAGTTGATGACTGAGTTTGGTTTTCCTCCTGATAGTCCCACTGTTCTTTGGTGTGACAATCAGAGTGCTATTCATATTTCCCGCAACCCGGTAGAGCATCAGCGGATGAAGCACATTAAGCTTCACATGCATTTCATCCGTCAGTTGATTCAGGATGGTGTTCTCATTCTGGAGTACATTCCCACTTCTGAGGAGGTTGCAAACATCTTCACGAAACCTTTTGCATCGCCGCGCTATCTTCAGTTGCGCTCTATGCTTGGGGTGAAGGAAGTTGTCCTTGGGGGGTTATGAGGCCTTCCTTCCTTCTTCTTCTTTCAGCATGTTCTTTTATCTCTTTTTGGAGAGGAGTTTTTTCCCACTGGGTTTTCTCCTTTGTCTCCGTTTCATAGAGATTTCATTGTATTTGGGTACCTGATCAGACCTTGTTGCCGGGACCCATCTTTCATGCTTTCAGTAGTTGTTCTAGGTTTTAGCTTCCCCCTAAGTCTAGCTTTAGGGGGGGTGTTAGAGTAATTGGGTCTTTACTTGATTAATTAAACATTATTTGTTTAATTCTTTAAGTTTCCAATTATCTTTTTACACTTAAGCTAACATTAGGTGCATATAATTAATTATTTTAATTAATTATTATGTGCAAACCTAGGGTTTTCCCTTTTTAGGGTTTCTTGACCTATTAGAGGTTACTTTTTCTTTTCATTGTATTATCTTTTCAATATACATTTTCTGGTGAATTGGAGCTCTCTTTTTTGAAGAATATTTTTCTTGTGTTTTTCTTGTTCTTCAGATTTTGCTTCATTGCTTCTCCTTGTAATAGGTTATTCGGCTTGCAGAAGATCTTCAGGCTACTGTGAGGTTGTATTTCTCAACTTCTATACAATCTACTCTTTAGTATTCACATAAACCAGTTTTATCTCCTTTGCTTCAACATGTTCCCTTAGAAAATCCAGTTTGATAGAAACATGTTTGGTTTTAGAATGTAATATCAGATTCTTAGATATATCAATTGCTGCAGTGTTATCACAATAGATAGTAATAGGTTCCTTGCATTTTATCTTTATGTCTTTCAACATTTGCTTAAGCCATAATACCTGTGTACAGTTAGTTGCTGCTGCAAGATATTCGGATTCTACTGTTGATAGAGATGTACAACTTTGTTTCTTACTCAACCAGGAAACCAATCTATTTCCAAGATAAAATGCTCCGCCGGTGGTACTTTTTCTATCATCCAAATCTCCTGCCCAATTTGCATCTGTATATGCATATAATTCAAATTTTTCGTCTCTAGGATACCATAATCCAAGATCTGAAGTGCTTTGTAAGTACGAGAAAATCCTTTTATTGCTGATTCATGATTTTCTCTAGGATTACTTTGAAATCTTGAAACAATACATACTGCATTCATGATATTGGGTCTAGTTTGTGTTAAATATAGTAGACCTCCTATCATAGATTTGTACCTAGTCGGATTAACAGGTGTAGATTCATCCCTTAGAGATAATTTGTCATTTGTAGTCATAGGTGTGCTTACTGGTTTAGAGTTCTCCATCCCAAATTTATTTAGTAACTCTTTTAAGTACTTGGATTGACTCAAGAATATACCTTTATCAGTCTGTGAAATCTGCAATCCTATAAAGAATTTTATTTCTCCAATCATAGGCATTTCAAATTATTGCTGCATCTCAATAGAAAAGTCTTTACATAATCCATCTTCTCCTCCAAAGATTATATCATCAACAAAAACTTCTATAACGAAGATGTCATCATTAGTCACTTTATAATATAAATTACTGTTTGCATTACCTTTAGAAAAACTAATCTTCAAAAGATACTTATCCAATATTGCATACCAAGCTCTTGGGGCTTGCTTCAATCCATACAAAGTTTTTCTTAACTTGCAAACCATATCTTTGTTATCTGTCAAAGAAAATCCATCAGGTGGTTTAATGTAAACTTCTTCTTCAAGATCTCCATTCAAAAATGTACATTTAATATCCATTTGATATACTTTGTAGTTCTTATGTGTTGCAAAAGCCAAAAAATAATCTAACTGCCTCAATTCTAGCTACCGGTGCAAAGGTTTCATTGTAATCAATTTCTTTTTTCTGAGAATATCCCTTACACACTAGTCTTTCTTTATTTCTGATAACCTTACCATCTTCATTAAGTTTGTTTCTGAATACCCATTTGGTTCCAATTACATTTTTATCTTTAGGCCGGGGAACTAATGTCCAAGTGTTGTTTTTCTCAATTTGTTCCAATTCTTCTTCCATAGCTTTAATCCAATATTTATCTTCACATGCCTCACTAACAGATGATGGTTCAATTTGAGAAATAAGACATACCTCTTCATTTGCCAATCTTCCTCTTGTCATAACTCCTTTATACTTGTTTCCAATTATCTAATCTTCAGAATGATTCAGCCTTACATATCAGGGTGTCTTTGTTTGCTGTTGTTCTTCAGTTAGTGTGGATTTTTCAGATGATACCGGTGTAACTGGATCTTCATTCTGTATTGGTGGATTTAGTGTAGGTTCATTTTTTAAAATTTCTGTTGTTGGTTCAGAGTCTATATACCTTGAAGTTCCTCTGAATTGTTCATCAATCTTCACATTTGTACTCTCAACAATTTTCTGCAATCTCTTGTTAAAACATCTATATGCCTTGCTCTTAGATGAATATCTAAGAAATATTCCTTCATCACTTCTAGGATCAAATCTACCAATATACTCATCTCTACTGATATAACATTTGCTTCCAAATATTTTGAAATATTTAAGAGTAGGAGTAATACCAAACTATAGTTCATGAGGGGTCTTACCAGTTTCACCTTTGATGTGAAATTTGTTGAATGTATAGACTGCTGTGCTGACTACCTCTCTCCAATATACATGTGGTAGGTTTGCTTCTAATAACATACTTCTTGCTGCATCCAAGATAGTTCTATTTTTCCTTTCAACAAGTCCATTCTGTTGTGGCATCTGAGGTGCTGATAGTTGTCTTCTGATTCTATTTACTTCACAAAATGTATTAAATTCCTTAGATGTAAATTCTCCTCCTTGATCTAATCTTAGACATTTGATTTTCTTATCGGTTTCATTTTCTACCATAGCTTTGAACAGTTTGAACTTTCCAAGTGCTTCTGATTTTTCTCTGAGAAAAGTAACCCAACACATTCTAGAATAGTCATCAATGATTAGCATGAAATATCTATCACCTTGTAAGCTTTTAGTTCTAGTTGGACCACATAAATCAGTGTGAATTAAATCAAGAGCATTATTGGATTTTTTTGGAATACTTTTGAAACTAGCTCTAACTTGCTTTCCAAATTGACATTCCTTACATACTGTATTGTGAGGTTTGACAATTTTAGGTAAATCTCTAACTGCCTTAATAGTATTGATTTTCACCATGCAATCAAAGTTTACATGACAGAGTCTCTTATATCATAGCCAACTTTCATCAATATGTGCAATTAAGCATGTCTTTTCATTGTTATTCAAATGAAAGATATTACCGCTAGTCTGATTACTGGTTGCAATTTCCAAACCAGTTCTATTCATGATTTTCCATTTTCCATTTTTGAATTGTAATTGAAATCCTTTCTCAACTAATTGACCAACACTCAAAAGATTATTCTTTAATCCTTCAAAATAGTAAACATTGTTAGTATTATGCTTACCATCAAGAGATAGTGTACCCTTACCTTTGATCAAATAAGCTTTATCATCTCCAAATCTCACTAAGCCTCCATTGTATTCTTGAAAGTTCAAGAATTTACCTTTATCTCCTGTCATGTGATGTGAGCATCCTGAATCAATGATCCATTCATCCTTTACTTCAGCTTTAGCTGCCAAGGCCTGTTCAACTGGTTGAGCAGTAGGTGCCGATTGATCTTCTATTATAGCAACAAAAACCCATCCATTGTCTGCTAGATCCTCATCAGAATCATCAGTCACACCTTCATCAACAATGTAACAAGATTTGTCTTTATTCTCCTTAAATCTGTATCTCTGATATTCAGGGTTAGGCTTGTATGTTCTTCTAACTTCTTCTCTTAGTCTAGCATGTCTATCAGGGCATCTTGAAGCCATATGACCAATCTTATTTTAGTTAAAACATTTAAAGGGCGCTTTACCTTCATACTTACTTCCAACTGGACCTTTAGGCATTTTCCTTGAAAACAGTGCTTCAAGTTCTTGAAGTTCATTTTCTTTCCTGCTTTCTTCAAGTTCTCTTACATAAAAGGCTTTCCAGTATGATTTGTCAAATGATGATGCAGATGATGTTGATGTTTTAAAAGCCAAATCTGTCTTTATAGTAGCAACAGGACCAAATTCTTCAATTTCAAAAGCTGAAAGTTTTCCAATCAATGTATCCCTAGTTACTGATGTATTAGGCATTGTTCTTAACTCATTTATAGCAGTGACTTTCATTTTATATGCCGGTGGAAATTCTCTTTAAACTTTTGAAACAATTTCATCTTCACTTAAAGTACCTCCACAACATTTAATACCCAAAACAATTTCATTTACTCTTTCCATAAAAGCAAAAATCCTTTCATCTTCTTCCATTTTCAGATGTTCATACCTGACCCAGAAGCTTTCAAGTTTTGCAATCTTAACTATGGAATATCCTTCATTCAGTGTTTCCAAATGATCCCAAATAGCTTTAGCAGTAGACCTATTTGATAACCCCATGATTTGTTGATCTGATAATGCGCTCAACAATGCTTCTCTTGCTTTGCAATCATTTTCTTCATCTTTAGTCAAGTTAGGTGGATTGGGATGACTCTGAGTAGGAGTAGTATAACCATTCTTTGTAACATCCCAGATGTCCTTTTCAATGCAATTTAGATGTGTCTCCATTCTGATCTTCCATATGCCATAGTTGGTTCCATCAAGTTTAGGACTGTCCTTTCTAAAATAGTTAGTAGACATTGGATCTCCTCAAGCTGTTAAACTTCTGTAAAAGAGGACTAGGCTCTAATACCAATTGTTAGGTCCCAGAGACAACTAAGAGGGGGGGGGGGGGGGGGGTGAATCAGTTGTTAAACAATTTTAAACCAAAAACAACTTAACCAATTTATTGCTTAATACCGGTAAACTAGTCTTATATACTGGTAGATAGTTTTAACAGTTAATTGCAATACCGGTAAGGATTAATGCATGAAACAAAAAGATAAAGTCATCCACAACACATAACGCCAATATTTGTACGTGGAAACCCTGTAAGGGGAAAAACCATGGTGGAAAACCTTACCCACAATCAGATGATACTACTGCAGATAGTAAGTGTACATAAATGGGGTCTGCACATGCAGAAAGGCCAAGCGCCTAGAGCTCACTGCTCAATCACAAATGGGAGTCACACTGACTACAATTGGATGGTTAAATCCAATAAGAATGTACTACTCAAAATAGCATCTTCATATGTTGGATTTAGTACTGGTGTAGTTCTGATATGCTTTCAAAAAAACCTAGCTTCACCTTCAAATGATGTCTACGTGTATAGATCTGCTTAATCTCGCATATACCTTCTTACAATTCCTTTTCACATTCCATATTCAATCTTACAAATAAGATCTTACATTTATACCATAACCTAAGACCAATTTTAATAGGTAGGCTCTACAAGATATTACAATAAATTTTTTTTACAAACAATACAATATCCGATGCAGTAACTGATTCAACATGTCGTCTTAATGCATTTACAACAATAATTAATCATCTCCATAGCGTGTTGTGCTGATTTGGAAAAGATAAACCTGCCGGTGCATAACCTAGACCTATTTGCCGGTAACAACAAATATGCAAATATGAATATAACAATAACCAATTCTCCAAGACAAGATGTCCAAATGATGTCTTTGACATTACCAAGTGTTTTCCATGCCATTCCAAGTGTCGATGATCATTATATCCTGCCAGTGTACCATATACCGATGATTGTGCAAAAGTCACTTTCTTGTTGGTGAATGTTTGCTGGATCTCCAAAGTGCTAGAGTTTTAGCAGGTGTTGACATCAATGATAAAACCATACCAAAATACCAACACATCTTACCCTTCTCCACCATGGACACATGGAATCATCTCGTGATGTCGCAGTCCTTATCTTCCTTGCATTTTCATCCACGAGACTGTGCGAATCATAGGATCTATTATACCTTTATCCATCGGTCGAAGTATTTAAAATTTTAGACTTAGGAAAAATATAAAGGGGCCGATCGATAACAACTTAATGCTTAGGAAATACAATGGCCCTGCCAATGGTAATCGACCCTTGGCTTAAGTGGAAAAAGGTAATGACAAAATATAATAGGCTTAGGTTTTTTTATAAGACTTTATCAAAATGCATAGAACCCTAAAGCCATAAACCTCTAAAGGCAAGAATAGAGAACAAAGTAATTCTAAATAATCATAAAATCATCAAGGCATAAAAATCTTTTGTATCATTGTTTTTGGGACTATCAGTTAAAAACCTAAATGTGAGAGAATCAAGTTTTTATCATTTAAAAAAAAATGTTATGCGTTATGGGGTGCACATCACCCTTAAAAAATGTTGTTTATTTTTAAAAACTAGTTATCAAAGGAGAGGGAGAAATGAATACAAATTGATTCAATGTTTTTTGAAACAAATATATTTAGAATCTATAGAGAAGATGTCACAAATCATAAGTTTGCATCATCTTCAAATTCCCAAGGTTTTAGAAGCTATACGTGTCAAAAATTCAAGGTTTAATTTTTCAAAATGTTCATTTAAGTGTCAAAGTTGTCCAAAAAGTGTAACCCACTAGTGTGGGATCACCCCCTGGTATAGCATCACACTAGTTAGCCACAAAACACATAAGATAAGAAAGATAACATGTTGTAGTCAATATCAAGGTTCAACTAGGCCCAAAAGATATCTCAATACATCTTCTAGTGAAACACGAACATATAGAACCATGGCGCAAGCTCAAAAAACCTTCTCCCAGGTGGCCAAGATGAAACATGTAATGACCAAAGAGGTCAACCCAATGAATTTTGTGGTGGAGAGGAAGAAACTATTGGCCAAAACAGAAGATAAAAAAGAACCAAATCATTAACATGCATCTCCATTTTGGTGCAAACCACAAAGCATAGATACAAATACTCTAGATTGGCCAAACAACCACTTAACCTTCCATACAATCACTGCACACTATAAACAATACCGAAACAAACATAAACCAATGTGAAAAGAACATACATGTATCATATGAACTTAAAAAAAGGTTCCTATAACCTTTGTACATATTATTATAATCAATAGACATGACACAAGAAAATTGAAATTGAACACATTAGCACAACCAAACCAAAAACCACAGTCTTGAGATATAACAATTTGGTTCATACTTGAGGTACATCTTAACACCTAAAAGTTGAGGAGAAGAAATTTACATGAAATTTGATCAAGTTCCCAAAAATACAAGAGAAAATATAGAAATGCAAAAAAGTGTAGAGCATTCCTTCGACCCATCGTGATAAGCCAAAAAAAATGTCTTTACTTTGGATGCCTTGGAAATAATTGTATTGACTTTTGTGAATTTCAAAGAGAAACATGTAGACACATCCTCCTCTATCTTACTTCCAAACTGTGAGATCATATCTTCAAATGTAGAGAAATATGGTACAATTACTTGAGCCAAAGACACCAAAAAATGACACTACATATTTGAGGTGTTTCATTACAATAATCTATCAATCAAAGCATATATTTTTTTTTATCTAACTATGAAATTCATATCAACGCATTTGGCATCCAACCATGAACTTTATATTATCACATTTGACATCCAATCATAAGAGAAGCAAGGATACAACATAAAACTACAACTCTTCAATTCAACTATTCATTAGGAACAACATATTGTGCCCTCAACTACAACAATCCTATACAGAAATCTCTTCCTTTATCACAATGATCTCCTCTTTTGGACATCCAAACAAAAAAGTTCATTATTATAGGTTGATATCAATGACAACACAATATTGCATGTCTGCATCAATCATGTAGCACACAACACAATGCTCCACATGGGTTGACATCAATGACAACACACTGATTCATATCTACAACAATCTGCCCCTTTGTCAGTGATGAAAACACTTACTATGTACTCTAATTTCTCTCTCCCTTTAACATTAAGGGCAATACTTAAGGTGTTAGGATAACCGGTGAACAATTGAGAGGGGGGGATGAGTCAGTTGTTAACAGATTATGAAACTTTAAGAATACAAAACCTTTTATTGAAATGCATAAACCAAATACCAGAATAACAGATATATCAATTAAGCACAAGCATAAATCATAAACCAATTACCATGCATCCACACCACATAACACCAAGATTTGTACATGGAAAACCCAGTAAAGGGAAAAACCATGGTGGGAGCCTACCCACAATTAGATGATACTTCTGCAGTAAGTATGTGATTACAATAAGGGGCCTGCACATGTAGGAAGGCCAACAACCTAGAGCGCACTTCTCATCACAAAAAGAGCCTCGATGACTACAAAATAAATCTAGACTACAATCCAAAAATAAGAATAAATTGCAAGAATATCATCACTTATGCCTGAGTACAGTTCCAGTTAAGCTCAATGCTAGAGGTCTTAAACCTCTTACACAAACCCAATTCGATCAACTATAATCGACCAAACCTTCTACATATGATTACAAATTTATTCGCACACAGATAATCCCATAACCCACTTGCCATGATCTACAAAGAGATCTTACATGATATTTATACCAACCCGAGACCTAAACAATTAGGTCGGCCACATAAAAGATAGTACAATAAATCCATTACATAAATCCACAAACCAATGATAATCCAAGTCAGCCTAAGACTGAAACAACATTAACCAAACAATAAATCCAATCGATAACACATCGGGAGCATCCACCAACACATTACATAAACCGGTCCATAACCTAACAAAATAAGACCAGACCTAAAATAGGTCACCATAAAACAAATGAAATACCACCAATCAAATGGAACATGAACATGATAACCATCAACATCCTGTGAACCTTCTATAAGACGCACCAACACAACTTATCAAATCCATCAAAAGATCTTCAACTAAGCTCTGTTGGTAGAACCCTTACCGGTAACCAAAAGGCTTACTAGAACATATGATAGCTTCCGGATCAGCAAATACTGAGCCAATTGAATGTGACACACATCTGAATAACATGAATGACTGAACCAAACCAATTCCACCAATCAGAACATACCAGAGACAAATCTTCTGATAATCGTCAAAGTCCAACCACTCTACCGGAACTCGGTAGATAACCAAAGAAGCTAGTGTTGACATCAATGACAAACATCAATGCAACACATAATTAATTCTTCCAAATTGACAACAATCTCCCCCTTTGGCATTGATGGCAACACTAGATGTGAAAAACATCCAAGTGCCAAGAAGTGCCAAACAAGTCTCCCCCGACGGAAGACATCCAATCAAATGACATATCAATGAACTTCTGAACCAAATAACCAAACCATAGACCAAACTCCCCTTATAACTGATATCTCTGTTAAGCTCTATTTTTCACATGTATACCTCTCCCACTTTGACATCAATGCCAAAAATCTGACATAAACATCAAAGAAAAATCAAACAACCTCTAAACCACACAACTAACTACTCCCCTTGAGTAGTAGCACCATCTCATCAATCCAGAATGAATGATAGTTCTTATAATGCATACTAGATTGATACCAATCAACATCACTCAAGTCTCAACTGAAGGGGCACACACCCCCAATCTATCTCTAAAGTACTCGAATGATTCCTTGGACAAAGGTTTAGTGAAGATATCTACAATATGCTCTTTAATGTTCACATAAACCAATCTGACTTCATTTGCTTCCACCTTTTCCTTCATAAATTTATACTTGATTGATATGTGCTTTGTCTTAGAATGAAATACCAGATTCTTTGATATGTCAATAGCAATAGAGTTATCACAGTGAATAACTTCTAGTTCATTGCAATCTACCCTTATATCCTTCAACATTTGATTCATCGATAGAATTTTTGTACAACTAGTAGCAACAACAACATACTCAACTTCAACAATAGATAAAGAAGTACATGACTGTTTCTTGTTGATCCATGAAACAAGTTTCTTTCCAAGAAAGAAAGCTCCATTAGATGTACTTTTTTGGTCATCTATATCTCCAGCCCAATTTGCATCTGTATATGCACATAATGTAAAGTCATCATTTTTAGGATATCACAAACCATATTCAGTTGTTTCTTGTAAATATCTGAAAATCCTTTTCACTACACTCTCATGATTCTCTCTAGGATCACTTTGATATCTTGATACAATACAAACACATTCATTATATCCCATCTAGTCTGAGTCAAATTTAACAAACCTCCAATCATAGATTTATACCTTGTAGGATTTACTAGAGTTGATACATCTTTCTTTGTCAATTTCTCACTTGTAACCATAGGAGTACCAAATGGTTTAGAATTTTCCATACCAAATTTCTTCAACAACTCTCTAGCATACTTAGTTTGATAGATGAAAATACCTTTATCAGTCTAATAACCTACAAACCTAATTAATTTCTCATTTCTCCAATCACAAACATCTCAAATTTATTCTTCATATTATCATAGAATTCCAAAAATGATATCATCCATAAAGACCTCAACAATCAATATGTCATCATTAGTGATCTTATAATATAAGTTATTGTCAGCATTACCTTTAGTGAAACCAAGCTTCAAAAGATATTTGTCTAATCTAGCATACCGGGCTCTAGGCACTTGCTTCAATCCATATAAATCTTTCTTTAATATGCAAACCATGTTATTGTCATCAAAAAGAGAAAATCCATCAGTTTGCTCAATGTAGGCTTCCTCTTCAAGATCTCCATTTAGAAATGCACACTTAACATCCATCTGATAAACCTTGTATTTCTTATGGGCAACATAAGCAAGAAATAATCTCACAACTTCAATCCTAGCTACCAGAGAAAAAGTTTCATCATAATCAATTCCTTCCTTTTGAGAATATCCTTTACATACCAATGTAGCATCCTAAAATTGTGACACTTGCAATTTCGACTGCATTTGGGTCTTCACGATGGCGATGCAACACGAAACCTGAATGGAGACCCCGAAACTTGCTCATGACACCAAAAACTGCATTTTTCTAGCACCCTGGACTGATCCTCCTTGTACCCTGTTGTCCCGGGAGGTGGGACCAGAGCGCCCAGCACCCTGGTCCTTCAGGACGAGGGTGCCCAGCGCCCTGGTCCCCCAGGACCATGGCGCCCAACGCCCTGGTCCCTGGCCCTATTTTGGGCCCGGTCTCCTATGGGACTTCGAGCCTTTTTGTTTGCAATTTGGAAAATAACATTTCCTGGTCGGCCTAAGGTCGGGAAAATCAGTCTATCAACCCTAATTGACAAGTATATAAACTACTTTTCCTCTCTCATTTTGAGGAGGATGGGAAAAAGGTGGAAACGATATTGAAACATTCAAGCATTCAAGCATTCAAGTATTCCTTCAAGCAATTGACCATTCTAAGTCTCCATTCAAGGCTAAGTGTTGCATTCAAGACAAGGATTCAACCATTGAAGAAGAGATCACATATTACAACATACAACATACAACATACAACAACATCTATACCTTCGCATATAAGGATACAAACATCCTTACAACAAGGTATTAGTACTTGTTTTACATTACATTTACAGCATTTCTCATTTCTTGGTTAATTCCAAAACCGGGGTTTGACCTAAGGGCAAACCCCTAATCCCTAACCCCCCAATCGTCTTCGCTTTTCTGTGTGTAGGTTGCAGGTACGCAGCTGAAATTGAAGATCTGGAATCCTGGTGCAGAGACGAACAGATCCCCCTTCATTTCGCGGATTTTTCGGAGGACCGTGTGCACGCTGGGCGCCATCGTCCCGTCAACTTTTGCTCAAATTTGCAGGACAGGGCCATCTCGACATTTTACTGCTAATTCTAGGTCCGCAGCTTCATATCATATTCCTATCTCTGTTTATAAGTGAATCTTTCCTACTTTGCATGCATTCCTAGTTCAATCATTCTTTCCACATTTCTTTACAAAAGAGGGTATCCTTGCTATCACAACCCTTGAAACTCATATAGAATCCAATCTTGCATTGCGTGAGATTGAATCTTGTGGGTTTCAACCCCTCTTTTGAATGTAAAGTCCCTCCTAAGTGAAAACCATCAACCCTAGTGACTCTCCCTTCTCTCTCCTCGGAGTTGGGGAGGGGAGGACGACTAGGGTTCGATTTTTCTGCTTTACATTTTGGTGAACCCGACGTGAACATCCTTTCTGATTATTCATAGTTAGATCTGAAAATTGGATTCCTTGATTACATTTCCATGTTTGATCTTTTGCAAAATTTTAGAGGTTAATTGCATAAAAACCCTAAATTTTCTTTTTAAGTAATTAAACTTGTGAAATGTTTAATTGTTAATGCTTGTTTCAGATCTGCCCTTCTATTACAAATTATCAATTCATATTTGTGTGTTAATTTTGAAAATTAAGTGGTTAAGTGTCAAAACCCTAAATTTTGAAACCGTCTTGATTCAACCTTTGTCCGACAATTTCACTGATCAAAACATCTCCAAATCGGCTGTAACTTTGGATTCCGCAATAAAATCACAATATCTTTCATCCCTGAAAATTTGGAAAAAAGTTACGAGGACCGTGTGCACACTGAGCGCCATCGTCCCCGACATTTTTTTCAAAATTTGGGGAGCTAGATCTTATTGTATTTTTCTGCTAAAATCCAGAATTTTGGCTGATTTTATCAATTTTAACACTTTCAAAATTACAGTCAAAGTTGGTCTAGCGATTGCTTGGATTAAGTTTTCTAATCATTCAAAAATTGTTGAAATTGAAATTTGTGTCAAAATTGTGTTTCTTACTGTCCTAAATCTGAAAAGTGTGTTAGCATTCATTCGAAATTTCAGTGATTTATTCAAATTTTTGCAATTTGTGACTTTTGAAATTAAGTGCTTAATTACAACAACTTTGATTTCCGCTTTCAAAATTGAATTTTGCGTGAAATTGAGTCAACTTTCAAATTTCAAAACTTGCATTGCTTTTGGTATTCCCTCTAAAATCATAAAATTCAAAATTTCAGTTTCCCTCTCTTTTTCAAAATTCAAATTTTGCATTTTTCGACAATCTTGGTAGGGTTCAATTTTGAGATTGCAACTTTAATTTGGCCTATCTACAGATCGTAAAATCACTCAATTTTTTCAGGTTAGCTATAAAATCATCATAACTTTCATCCCTGCAAATTTCAAAAAAAGTTGCGAGGACCGTGTGCACCCCGAGCACCACGGTCCCGAACATTTTTTCCAAAATTTCAGGAGATTGTCCTGATTGTATTTAACAGCTTAAATCTAGGAGATTGGCTGATTTTATTGAAATTTGCTACCTCTAAAATTCAAAATCTTCTCTCTCTCTTTAGTGCATGAGTTTTACAACAATAAGCCCTACTTACACTATTCCCGTTAAACGAAGCCTTAGAATTAAGTCCTTCCAAGGTTTAATTACTGAGGAGATGGAACCTAATTTGAATGGTCTTTTTAACGAGGACATGGGTAATTCCTCTAATCCTCTTAATGATGAAGAAGCTCTCCATGAGGTTTCTGTAGAACAACTTTCAAAATTGGATAACCAATTTGACGATTTTCGACAGTGGATGTCTCAAGAATAGCTTGATAGTCAAGCTCTTCCTTTAATTGAGGGTCTAAAACATATGCTTCAGAGTGATAAGAATGGAATTGATATTTTGCGTGGTATTGCACACATTGTGGATTCAAATGTGATGCCTATGAAAAGTTGTGCTGAAACCTTAGGTTATACACAACCTCCTACTCAAGTCAATCATTCTATTCCTTTGACGACTCCTATTGCTAATATACCTACTTTTACATCAAACATAATGACTACTTCAACACAAGACATTCCTCCTATGATCACCAGTCATGGGGGCAATCCCTCTTCTTCAATCAACCCTCTTCCTTCATTCAATCCGACTCCTTCATTCATTCCTTCAATAAGTGTTCCTATTATATCACCACAAATGAATATGACACAAGGGGGCAATTCGTTTTCCATTCCTCCTTGTAGTGTTCCTCCTGTCCAATCATCTCCTATGACTAACTATCATAGTGTCCCGCCACCTTACTCTTTACCTTCTTTCAATAACATAACACCTCCATCTCAATCTAACACATCTAATATGAATTCTTCAACTGAAGCGACCATTAACAATCTTGCACAAACTGTCTCTTATTTACAGCAACAAATTGCCTCTATGAATCAATCTAAGTTTAGTGTGCCCACATTTGATGTTGCGAGCCCACTTTCTCTTGATATTGTTCGAGCTATTCCCCCTAAACATGTTGAAATTCCACATTTGGAGCTTTATAATGGTAAGGGTGATCCTCTAACACATGTTAAGACATTTCAAACAATATGTAACGATTTTGCTTATGACCAAAGGTTGCTTGCAAAACTGTTTACTAGAACATTAAGAGACAAAGCCCTACAATGGTATTGCTCATTGCCTTCCTATTCTATTACTTCTTTCGAACAACTTGCAAATGCTTTCAGTCAACAATTTCAAAACAATATAAGTCCTAAAGTTGCTTTGATTGATTTAATGCATTGTAAACAAGGTGTTAAAGAAAAAGTGACTGATTTCATTGGTAGATATAAGCATTTGTATGCTCAAATTTCTTTTCCAGTGCCTGACAATGATATTCAAAGAACCTTCATTTCTAATTTACAAAAAGACATTAGAGAAAAACTCCTATTTTCTGAGTTTACTTCTTTCCAACAGTTGTGCGCAACTTTTCACAATTATCAACTGACTGTGAGTCAAATGGAACAATCACATCCTATGGCTCCGAGTGATAAGGGTGATAGTAGTCAACAACCATTTGGGAAGTTTAAACCAAACAAAGAGGTCATTAAGTTCAATGAAAACATCATCAACAACAATGTGAATGCAGCATTAGGTGTGCCTCCTATTTCTAAGTTTTTCAAGAAAGAAAGAAAGTTTACTCCTTTGAATGAATCATTGCATAGTATTATGAATAAGTTATTGGAACAAAATGTGCTTACTCTTCCTCCTATAAGGCAAATTGATCCTGCAAAGATTACTTCACCTTATTTTGATAACAAATCTTTTTGTCAATTTCATCGTCAACCTGGGCATGACACTGAAAAATGTTTTGCTTTAAAGGGGAAAATTCAAGATTTGATTGATAATAATACTATCTCTGTTTCTGGTGTGAACGATAAAGGAAACACATCTGTAGCTCCTCCTAACCAAAATCTTCAGATTTTTACTGATCCATTGCCTTCTCATACCTCTAATGCGATTGATGCTACTGATTCCTCTGTCTCACCTAATGATCTTGTGTCCATGACTCCGAATGTGATTAACTTTGTGGAGCAGCAGAAAATCCCTAAAGAACCTTCCATCACCTTTGATTCTAGTGAAACTATCAGGGCACCTAATGGTCCTTTATATATAGTTGCAAAAGTCAAGAATACACCTTGCCATGGAGTGCTTATTGATCCTTCTTGTATGGTTAATATCATTACTGAAGAATTTCCTTTTACTTTGCAATTGAATCAAGTGATCTATGACAAAACAGATGTGATTGTGAAATTATTTGATGCATTTTCTTCTCCTGCAATTGGTTCTATTACATTACCTATTGAGGTCCATAACAAATCTCTTGATGTAAGCTTTTCTATTATTCCATCGTCCGAACAATTTCGTGTGAAGCTAGGCTATCCTTGGCTATCTTCCATGAAAGCTATTGCTTCTCCTATTCACAAGTGTTTGAAATTTTCCCATAATGGTGAAGTTGTTACTGTCAATCATAGTCTCTTTAAACCAGCTGAAAGAACTTCTAGCATTCCTATTGATTACTTTTGGCCTAAACAATTCCAATCTCTTCCTCCGCGAAGTGATCATCTTTTCAAATCTTATCAAAAGTGGAAAAAAGACATGATCCTATCTCTAAGTGAACCTAGAACACCCAAACTTGACATTCCTATCATTCTTGAGAAGGAAGTTCTTCCTTTGAAAGATAAAACTAATGTCTTTCCTTAAGAAGATTCCCAACCCGTGCCTATGGATGTGACTATGCCTATGCCGAATAAACCTTCTAAAAGTAGACCTATACCTCCTCGTCATGATGGACTTGGTCTCCTTCCTAAACCAAATATTCCTCCCTTATATGGAGCAGTTCCTCCTCCTTCCTCTTATAGAGAGAAGAGACCTTCCTCTTCTCCTATTGTTCAACCTAAGAGGCCACAACCTAAACACCCAAGTGATAAGGATGAGAACATTCCTCCTCCTTAATCTCCTAATCTTCCTACTAAGACTAGATGAAATCATTCTGCACGTGAACGCCGATGAAAGCGTCATCTTAGAGCTCAGGCAGCTGCTTCTCAAACTTTGCAATCCCCAAAAACACCTTCAGCCAGTATTATTCCATTTTCTCCTCAGCCGACGATTGAGCCGAAATCTCCTAAACATAAGATGCATGATGGTCTTGATCCTGTGCGAGTTAAAGACCCTATTTTTATAAATCTTGATGATGATATAGATGAAAGCGTTATTCATGATGAAAATGTTACTTCTCTTGCTTTTGATAGTGAATATGAACTTGTTGATATCGATAACCATTTATCTAATGAATTTTCTAAAGCACTTATCCTAGCTCCTAGACAAGAACACCGTGGCTTGGGATATGAACATAGCCCTTGTTTGGATCTTGTGATAGCTCCATCTGCTGTGTTGGATGTTCCTCCTCTAGCGTGTTCCCTACCTTCCCGAAACATTGATCAGAAAGATTGGGGGGTAGATGATGTGCTAGACTAGTTTCATTAGCATAGCAGATTCTCTCCCCCTCTATTTTGTTACTTCTTCTATATGTTACTCTCATTCTTCTATTTGTTGTCCTTAGTGTTGTCTACTTGAGGACGATGCAAAGCATTGCGACCTCTTTTGGTCTCTCTCATGTTGACTCAAAAGACACATGTGTTCCCTTCTTCTAGGTGACCTTCCTTGATTGGGGAATGAAGAACAATTATGCATACATACATATGATATACATGAATTATCATACAGCATACTGACCCCGAGGAAAGCGAAGTCACCTTGTGCTTTGTGTTTTGTGTCCATTATCCTTGGGCTTATCTCACACTTGGGGGCTAAATCCTTGTGATAACGTGCTCCTTTCTCATTTCTTATATGTATCACTACCTTAAAGAAATCACCCCCGGTGAGGCATGTGCGATCGCTTTAACATAGGGGGGCATACATCCCGTTCATATCTTTTCAAGATACTTGAAAATTTCTTGACAAATTTAGCTTTGCCTTGAAAATTTTTGATATCTTTCTTGCATGACTCATAGTGAGGGAACCTTACTACTGATAGTCATGGTTCTCCCTCGTGATCTTCCCTTTTACTTTCTCAATCGAAGTCGTAAGATCCTTAGTCCACTGGGGGCTTGGTGTATCTTGCCTCCTTGACATGGTGAAAGTTTTTCAATGTTGTTTCCTTGTACTTTACCGGAAGTATGAGCGTATGCTTATACTCCCGCTAAAGTGGGGGCTAAATGTAGCGTCCTAAAATTGCGACACTTGCAATTTCGACTGCATTTGGGTCTTCACGATGGCGATGCAACACGGAACCTGAATGGAGACCCCAAAACTTGCTCATGACACCAAAAACTGCATTTTTCCAGCACCCTGGCCTAATCCTCCTTGCACCCTGCTGTCCCAGGAGGTGGGACCAGAGCGCCCAACACCCTGGTCCTTCAGGACCAGGGCGCTGCCCTGGTCCCCCAAGACCATGGTGCCCAGTGCCCTGGTCCCTGGCCCTATTTTGGGCCCGGTCTCCTATGGGACTTCGGGCCTTTTTGTTTGCAATTTGGAAAATAACATTTCCTGGTCGGCCTAAGGTCGGGAAAATCAGTCTATCAACCCTAATTGACAAGTATATAAACTACTTTTCCTCTCTCATTTTGAGGAGGATGGGAAAAAGGTGGAAACGATATTGAAACATTCAAGCATTCAAGCATTCAAGCATTCCTTCAAGCAATTGACCATTCTAAGTCTCCATTCAAGGCTAAGTGTTGCATTCAAGACAAGGATTCAACCATTGAAGAGGAGATCACATATTACAACATACAACATACAACATACAACAACATCTATACCTTCACATATAAGGATACAAACATCCTTACAACAAGGTATTAGTACTTGTTTTACATTACATTTACAACATTTCTCATTTCTTGGTTAATTCCAAAACCGGGGTTTGACCTAAGGGCAAACCCCTAATCCCTAACCCCCCAATCGTCTTCACTTTTCTGTGTGTAGGTTGCAGGTACGCGACTGAAATTGAAGATCTGGAATCCTGGTGCAGAGACGAATAGATCCCCCTTCGTTTCGCGGATTTTTCGGAGGACCGTGTGCACGCCGGGCGCCATCGTCCCGTCAACTTTTGCTCAAATTTGTAGGACAGCGCCGTCTCGACATTTTACTGCTAATTCCAGGTCTGCAGCTTCATATCATATTCCTATCTCTGTTTATAAGTGAATCTTTCCTACTTTGCATGCATTCCTAGTTCAATCTTTCTATCTACATTCTTTACAAAAGAGGGTATCCTTGCTATCACAACCCTTGAAACTCATATAGAATCCAATCTTGCATTGCGTGGGATTGGATCTTGTGGGTTTCAACCCCTCTTTTGAATGTAAAGTCCCTCCTAAGTGAAAACCATCTACCCTAGTGACTCTCCCTTCTCTCTCCTTAGAGTTGGGGAGGGGAGAATGACTAGGGTTCAATTTTTCCGCTTTACAACCAATATAGCCTTGTTCCTCACAACTTGTCAATCTTCATTCAATTTATTCCCAAAAACCCATTTAGTTCCAATAACATTCTTATTTTTAGGTTGGGGAACTAAAGTCCATGTGTTGTTCTTTTCTATCTGATCCAATTCCTCTTCCATAGCTTTCATCCAACATTCATCCTTACATGATTCATCTACTGATTCCAGTTCAATTTGAGAAATTAAACATACCTCTTCAGCTGCCAACCTTCTTCTAGTCATCACTCCTTTGCTTTTGTCTCCAATGATCTGATTTTCTGAATGATTCAAGCTTACATACCTAGGAGTCTTGTGACTTTCTATTTCTTTGCTCTGATCTTCAGTTGTTGTTGAATTTTCTGATACTACCAGAGTAACTGGTTCAACATTCAGTTCTGGTACAGGGGTTGCCAGTTTGGTTATGATCATTTCCACTTTCATTTCTCTCTCATAAGTTCTGATTTGACCTTTGTACTGCTCATCCACCTTGACATTAGCACTTTCTAGAATTCTCTGCAATCTTTTGTTATAACATCTATATTCTTTGCTTTCATTTGAATAACCAAGAAATATTCCTTCATCACATATAGGATCAAACTTTCTAATGGAATCATCTCTTTTGATATAGCATTTACTACCAAAGATTCTAAAATACTTAACTGTAGGTGTATGACCGAACCATAGCTCATAAGGTGTCTTACTAGTGTCTCCTTTGATATGTACTTTGTTGAATGTGTATACCGCCATGCTCGCAACTTCTCTCCAATAGATATGTGGCAAATTAGCTTCCATCATCAAAGATCTAGCTGCATCGAGGATAGTTTTATTCTTTCTTTCCACAACACCATTCTGCTAAGGTGTCTGGGGTGCAGACAACTATCTCCTTATCCCATGTTTCTCAGAATAAATTTTAAATTCATCGGATGTGAATTCACCACCCTGATTGGATCTGTTGTTCTCAAAATCTGATTCCTCTTCAATGCCCTCAAAATAATACAACCTAAAATGACTACCGAAGAGACATCATGGAGAAAGGGATTCTAGAGACAACATATGACAAGGTTTGGTTAGACCTTCTACACTTCAGACCTTTCTTTGAGCCCAGGTGGGTATACCTTCTGTGAATTAACTCCACACTCTTAAGCAACAAATCCACAGCAAACCAGTCCAGAAAACCAGTGGATTTATTCACCTTGAAAAACAATTGAAAACAAAGGGTGAAACAATACTCAATTTCAACATATTTGATCGACAAAGTATGCAATAAAGGCCTCAGATTAATACCAGTGCTTTATCCAAGGCTACAAAGTCACTCAAACTCAAATAAAACTCCTGAAATGAGGTATCTCTATACCTCCCATCAACTCGGTTTCCATTTATCCCTGTAAATGCCCAACATCAACAAGGATCTAATCACTTCAAAATAAACTATGGTCCTCAAATTCAAAGTTTCTCCTAAAGTATTTACTGGTAGAGTGGTTGTGCATATTTAATTTCCCTCCTAAAGAGAAAAGCTAGAAACACCCATACTGAGATTGCCTTACAATTCCATTCAAACAGAAAAATCCTAGACTATTCTGAATGAAACAAAGTAAATAAACTTAAGGACAAGTTTGAAGACGACACAAAGCTTTACTCAAAATTGATGGCCTGTATATTGATATTCATTTGAAAAAAAACTTTACAAAAGTCTGATTCTCCATTAATCTTTGGAAAAGCGCAGATAATATTTCTGCAGCGTTTTCTTACAAAAATTTTTGTGATCCCCCTTTCTCTCTAATCCTGGTATCCATTTATAACAATATGGATGCACAAAGCTTCGGACTTCTCGAGGAAAGTTTGTTACAATTACTTCAAAAATTGAAGAAGTTACAATTTCAGTTAAGCGCTCTTTTCAGCTTCTTTAGCAGTCTGTTGGACGGGTTGTTCAGTTGCAACCTCCTCTGGCTCTTCAAGGACGTTCTCTAACTGCTCCGGATCTCGAGTGGAATATTTAACTCCCCACTCACTATACGTCTCCTCGATCGGCCATACAAAATTAATCACATCACTTTTAACCTTAGTCAACCCTTTCCAAGAATTCCTCAGTTTGTTGACTTCTGAGTTAAGAAAACTGTAGTGTGATTTAATTCTTTCTATTTCCTGTATGGTTAGAACAAAGAATGAGGTGTCATCGAGATCAATGATTCCTTTGACCCTTGCTGACAACTTAGCATCTATCTCATTGAGCCATACCTGTTTGTCTTTCAGCTGGTCTGGATTGGCAAAAATTCCTGGAAGCAACTCAAAAACTTGATCATTGTATTCCTTTTTGCACAAATTGACCTTCCTGTCCATATTGTCTACATCTGCAGCTAATTGCATTAAAACTTTAGCAACATCAGAAGTAGCCTTTATAATGGGATTGGCCCTTGCTTCATCACAGGAAACACACATGAACTCCAAATCCTGCTCCCTAGGCCTCCATCGGTCAAAAATGGGTGTCAAAATGGCCTTATCTCTTCTCAACTCAGTCCATATCTCCATGACTTTTCCTACACTATTGTGAAGGAGTGAAGCATTTATAGTGTCTGCAAAACTGGAGACTGTAGCCTTGATCTTTTCTTCATATTTCCCTGCATAATAGGCCTGAGTTTGCTTAAGACTCTCCAATTCTTGGGGAGTTATTTCTATCATATGAGAGCTGGAGGGTGCAGGGGATGGTGGGAGCTCAATAATGGGGCTAGTAGGTGGAGGTCTTGCAGGAGAAGAGGTGATCATTAATGTTGAAGACTCACCTTGTTGACGTTGTCCTGCTAACTGGCTCTGCAATTTGGCAATGATACTCTCCTTGCCTCTTATTTCCTCCTTGGCACTGTCATAAGCTTTCAAGACTGTTTCCAATTTGAGCTGGAGAGCCTCCTTTTCTTTAGCATCCTTCTCAGCTACTGCAACACTAAATTTGGCAGTCTCCAACACTGTGCTAGCAGCCTCTACTACCCCTGTACTTTCTACTCTCTTGACCATCAATCCACCAATGTGACTTGTCCCTGTGGTGTCTTTACCTTTCTTGTCCTCATTTCTCTTAAGGGACCACATGACTAGAGCAGCATTGTCTTTACTGAATGTAACCCCTTCCATGGGTTTGGTTTCTTTCTTCACTGCATCCAGCACCAGAGCATCAGCAATATTCCATTCTGGCAAAATGAGCACTCCCGCTTGTGCTACTAAATCTCTCCCCTGTTCAGGAGTAATGGTTTTGAATTCTTCCATCATCTCTTGTTTTATTTCTTCCTCCACCGAGGCTGGATCTTTATTTGGTTGTTCTGCCTTTCTTGTTTCACATCTAGCATTATATTTATCTATATGTTGTTTCCATATAAACTGCATAAATGCTTCAGATGTTACAAAACTATCATCTGCTAGAAAAGCACTAGTGGCCTTCTTTATCTCAGGATCCCACTCCTAGCCTTTGAGTTCAGTCGAGGTGATGTCCATTTGTGCTTCAGTGGGTTCTTCTGGCATCCCCTCTTCCACTTCACCATATGTATACGCAATCTCCCCCAAACTGCCCAACTGAGAGAGGTATTCAGTTGCTGCTTGTTCATCTCCAATGTGGAGAGGGGATTGGGATGGGGAATATAAGGGTGTATCTGATTGCACTTCCTTCCCCACCCTCTGCTTCTTTGGGCTGTCTTGGATGTCAATGACTTCATGTGCCTTCCTCTTCCCTTTAGATGAAGAGGGTTCCCCTGTTGCAGACACCAACACACTGTAACCTGCTTTCTTATGCAGGGTATAATCACCAGGAGGGATGGCTTTAGTGGGAGCTGATTTCCCCAAAATTATTCTTGCTTTCTCAGGGTTGTTTTTAATTACATCTTCCCTTTTCTCCTTTATTGTCTGCATCACATCCTCAAAACAGATAATCAAAAATTTTATCTTTTCTTCCAATGGGAAGAAGCTAGACAATGGGTCATAGCTAGCATCAAATTGATGCACAAAATCCAGGGCCTTCCTGTAAGCCACCCATTTTTCCTTCCTCAACTCCTGTTCATCTAAATCAAATTCATTCCTCATGAGGTCTTCAGGAAAGTGGAATTGATGGGGCCTACCTCTGCATGCTACTTTCTTCTGGAATACACCATTGTAGAAATCCTCCAGGTCAGCACATCTAGACACTGCAGTGGACAAATGGTAGGGTTTAAGGAAATCCTCAAAACATTTCCAGCCTTCCTTGGTGATCACAAATTGGTGGGCTATTGCAGCTGTAGGGAAAATAGTCCCTTTACCTCGGCCTGTTAACTCTGCCTCTTGCAAGTCACCAATTTGTCTGAGAATCTCAGCTATTCCCACTTTGAGGGGGACCTGGTATGGTAACAAAAATGGGGTGCCTCTGAAACCAAAGACCCTAAACACTGTGGACACTGGATACAAATACATATCACCCCAGTTATGAACAATCTTGACATTCTCTGCGAATTCTTTTGGTCTTAAGAATTCCAGAAGAACCTTGGGGACTCGTGGATTGTCAGAACAAAGAAGAGTCCTTATCTTGGATGCAAAGTATTTATCAAACTTTAGAAAACTTGCATCCTCTCTATCCCATGACAATACGGTACTCCATTATTGTACCGGCATCTTTTCTCCCTCCTTTTCTTTTACCAGGTCCATTCCGCTGGCAAAATAATCTCCACCTTTGAAGAGGAAGAGGTGCATCAATAGCGAATACCACCCAAATGGCCTATCCACCTTCCCATTCTTTATCCCCATCAATCCTCCATGGATAGCATCAGCAATATAGGAGGCATAATCAAATGTAATAGCAAGAGAAGGATTCAGAATTTGAACAATCATTAACAGATAATGATTTGGCATATTAGATTCAGCATCCTCTCCTAGAACTTGGAAAAGTGCCCAGTACATCCCTTTTGCCCTTAAGGTAAACATACTTAATGAAAAAGGCTCTTGTGTATTGGGCCCTACAACTGCTAACCCCCCTACTTTCAGAAAAAGTTCTTTGAGAGGCCCATTCCTGAGATGAGTCCTCTGTGCCCTGTATACCTGAGCTAATTGTGTGAAGTTTATAGGCTCCAAGAAATTGGTAAACTCACTAAGCCCAAACGCTTTTCTCAGCTCTTCTGCATTTATCTCCACGAGGGTTTTTCCATTCACATCCCGGATACACCTGGTAACTGAATCATAATTCAATGCCATTTGGGTTAACAAATCTGTATCCATGAACACCCCTGGGACTACCAATCTCCCAACATCTAATTCCCAAATGCTATTTTGAGGAGCAGGAGAATTCCTCATTCCAAAACCGATTTTAAATAACCCCAACCCAGACAGCCCAACCTGTGGGTCTCTTAACCAATTACCCTTATCATATAATCCTTCTCCAATTCTCAGTCGGGGAGCCCTAGGTACTAATTCTTTGGCCTTAGAGGCCTAGTTGGTTGACAGCGTCAACTGCTCTAAGAAGTCATCACACACACTTCTTTCAAGATAATCAACTTTACCAGAAAATTCCCTTTTAGGAGCCATTTGCAATACAACCAGATAAATATTACTTCTGAAAATACTTCTGTTATACGAGAACAATTTCACTTATTACAACACAAGAATGGCTGCAAAATAAGAAAAAACCTGATGCTTGCTCGAAGAAATTCGCTCTACAACCAATTCGCCTTCTCTGTTTTTATAAAAGATAACTCTGCGTTTGCTTCCTCTACAAAAATCCTTTTAAAAGGTATCCTTACAAGGTTGTTAGGAAATCAAATGCTTGTACTCTGGGCCTTAACTATAACATTGATTCCGCATGCTTCGGCCGTCCCTTCAAAATCGAATTCATACAAGAATTCATATTTTAGCTCCAACGGGTCGCAGTCTTTCTACAAGTGTCCCACTGTGAATTTCATTTTGACGGTTTTGTCCTTAGTCCAAATCCTATCTTTCTATTGGCTACATAATACCACGTGGCATCTGACCATTAGCTTAGAAAATCCCTTTACATTCCGTTTTGATACTGGCCAAATGTCGCCCTTTATACTGTAGCGGGCCCATGTTTTACCCTTTTTGCCATGTCATCATCGTGACACGTGGACGGCTGATATTAATCCTCGCTATTTCGCAGCCTTAAAGAGTGAGCAGCTTACCCCTGCGAAATAGCGCGGACCGTTGGATCATCTTTCAAGTTGGTCACCTTTTACTCCTTCGAAAAAGTCCTCAGGAATGGTGGGCCCGCTGTGTCGTCAGTGACATCTGGCATCTAGTCATCCACTGTGCTGATTTGTCACTCTGTCACTTGCCGGAAGAAGAACCATGGGGGCCCCACTTCAGTCTCGACAGGTCTACCTTAGAAATGGTGGGCCCACGGACACGCCATGGACACCTGGCTCCTTGTCACCTTCGAAGCTGACCTGTCGACTTTTTATTTGTCAAGCATACACTATAGGGACCCACAACTGCCTTTTAGACCGCGTGTCATCAAGACACGTGGACGGTCCAGGTTAACTTTCGCTATTTCGCAGCCTTAAAAGGTGAGCATCTTACTCTCGCGAAATAGCGCGAGCCGTTAGATCTTATCTCAACTTGCTCGGCATTTAAACCTTGTTAGAAACCCTCAGAGATGGTGGGTCCACGGACACGCCATAGACACCTGGCACCTTGTCATTCTCGAAGCTGACCTGTCGATTTTTCACTCATCAGAGAGAGCCACGGGGTTTCAATGAATTGTAAGAGCTGCCCCTGCCAAGTCACCTCCACCTGTGAGCTGACTCATCTTTGGGGCCCACTTTTGAACCTTGATCTCAACATGCTAACTGTGGCGACCTGTGCCACGTGCTGCCCTCTAATAGGCCAGAGAAGACCACGTAGAGGGGGCCCCACCTTCTTGACAGCCGCAACCTTCACTTCCTCCGCATGACACATGGATGGCTGATATTAATCCTCGCTATTTCGCAGCCTTAAAGGGCAAGCACTTAGCCTTTGCGAAATAGCGCCAACCGTCGGATCCTTCCCCAAGTTGATCAATGTTTACTGGGCCCGGCACTTTAGAAGGAAATAATAAAGGGTGAAATTTTTTCAAATAATTAACATGACCGCCTAGGTAAATAGCAAGGGGGGGACACTTCTTACGACCCCGCGACCCATGACTTAAGTGAAATAAAGTAACGACGGAATAGAAACCAGGGGATTTAAAACAAAAGATAAAGCGTAAAACTTAGAAAAGCCTTAAACCCTCTAGGTTTAGAATAAAGCTGAAGCATTTGGGGCCACATCTTATACAAATTTTTTTCAAAAAACCATAGCCAAATATGGGGAAAGAACCCAATTTTAAAAACAGTGATAACAGGATCTTAAGCATTTGATCTTCAATCCTATTTCTATCTCAACCAAAGCTTTAAATTTCTTGAATTTTTCAAAGGCTTTAGATTTCTCCCTTAGAAAAGTAACCCACATCATTCTATAATAGTCATCAATGATTAGCATGAAATATCTCACCTTGAAAACTTCTTATCCTAGCAAGACTACATAAATTAGTATGAACAAGATCAAGAACATCATTAGATTCGTCTTGTATACTCTTAAAAGAAGTTCTAACTTGCTTTCCCAATTGACATTCCTTACATACCAGATTATGAGGCTTCACAATCTTGGGTATATCTCTAACTACCTTAGTTGAACTGATCTTTATAATGCAATCAAAATTCACATGACACAACCTTTTATGAAATATCCAACTCTCATCAATATGTGCAATCAAACATGTCTTTTCACCGGAGTTCAAATGAAAGATGTTACCTCTAGTTTGAGTACCAGTTGCAATCTCCAATCCAGATCTATTGATGATTTTGCATTTTCCATCCTTGAATTGTAATTGAAATCCCTTATCCACCAACTATCCTACACTCAAATGATTATGCCTTAAACCTTCAACATAGTAAACATTATCAATGTTATTCTTATCATCTAATGATATAGTTCCTCTTCCTCTAATCATGCATGCTTTGTCATCTCCTGACTTGACCAAACCACCATCAAATTGCAAAGATAAAAACTTCCTTTTAACTCTAGTAATATGATGTGAACATCCATTGTCTATTACCCATTCATCCTTGTCTTTGACTTTAGCAGCAAGGGCCTTCTCTTCATTATGAATGATAGGTTCCAGAGTATCTTCCATGATAGCTAAGAATACCCATTCCTTTCCATTGATAGATCTACTAGTTGAATCTTTTGCTGGTTCATCATCAGAATCATCAGTTACACCTTCCTCATCAATATAGTAGCATGATTTGTCTTTGTTCCTCCTCTACTTATGCTTGTTCTGATATTCATGGTTAGGCTTAAAAGATCTTCTAGCTTTCTACTCAAATCTTGAATTCCTCTTAGGACATCTAGATGCAAAATGACCTATCTTATTACATGCAAAACATTTGAAAGGTGATTTTCCTTCATACTTACTTCCTGTTGGACCTTTAGGTACTCTTCTAGAAAATAGGGCTTCAAATTATTCAAGCTCTTCATCTTGTTTTTTCATATCCTCTAGTTCCTTTGCATATAATGCTTTCCAATCACTCTTTCTGATTGATGATGTAGATGCCTTGAATGCAGAATCTATCTTTGCAGCTCCTTGAGGACCATATTCTTCAAGCTTAAAAGCATATAACTTTCCAACCAAAGTATCCCAATTAGTAGAAGTGTTAGACATTGTTCCCAGCTCATTAATTGCAGTAGCCATCATCTTGTAAACATATGGTAAAGTTCTCAATACTTTAGAAATAATCTCATCTTCACTCAGAGATCCACTAGAACATTGAATTCACAAAATGATTTCATTGACTCTTTCCATAAAAGCAGTAATTATTTCATCTTCCTCCATTCTCAGGTTTTCATACCTTACCCAATAACCATTAAGTTAAGCAATTTTAATAGCAGGGTTACCTTTATTCGGAGTCTCCAAGTTATCCCATATAGCTTTTGCAAATGATTTGTCTATTAATCCCATTACCTGCTGATCTGAAAGGGCGCTCAAAAGGGCTTATGTAGCTCTACAGTCATTTTCAATGTTCTTATCCAAATCTGTTGGAGGAGGGTTGCCAAATGCCAGATCATAAGGGGTATAGCCTTTCTCAGTGCTCCTTGCTAAGACATCTCAGATGAGTCTCCATCCGAAGCTTCCATACTTTGTAATTTGTTCCTTCAAGACTAAGGCTATCCTTTTGGTAAGCAATTGAAGTTGAATGATTAGTCGCCATAGGATCTTCCTCAAGTGCTTAAGCTTCTGAATAGAAGACCAAGCTCTGATACCAATTTTTAGGATAACTGGTGAACAACTGAGAGGGGGGTGAATCCGTTGTTAACAGATTATGAAACTTTAAGCACACAAAACCTTTTACTGGAATGCATAAACCAAATACTGAAATAGCATATATATCAATTAAGCACAAGCATAAATAATAAACCAATTACCATGCATCCACACCACATAACACCAAGATTTGTACATGGAAAACCCGGTAAAGGGAAAAAACACAGTGGGAAGCCTACCCATAGTTAGATGATACTTCTACAGTAAGTATGTGATTACAATAAGGGGCCTACACATGCAGGAAGGCCAACAGCCTAGAGCACACTGCTCATCACAAAAGGAGCCTCACTGACTACAAAATAAATCCAGACTACAATCTGGAAATAAGAATGAACTGCAAGAATAGAATCTCCTATGCCTGAGTACAGTTCCGGTTAAGCTCAATGCTGGAGGTCTTAAAACTCTTACACAAGCCCAATTCGATCACCTATGATCGAACAAACCTTCTACATATGATTTTAACTTTATTCGCACATAGATAATCCCATAACCCACATGCCACGATCTATAAAGAGATATTACATCATATTTATACCAACCTGGGACCTCAACAATTAGGTCATCCACCTCAAAGATAATACAATAAATGCATTACATAAACCCACAAACCAATGATAATCCAAGTCGGCCTAAGACCAAAACAACATTAACCAAATAATAAATCTAACCAGTAACGCATCAGGAGCATTCACCAACATGTTACATAAACCGGTCGATAACCTAACAGAATAAGACCAGATTGAAAATAGGTCACCATAAACCAAATGAAATACTACCAATCAACTGGAACATGAACATGATAACCATCAACATCTTGAGAACCTTCTAGAAGCTGCATTAACACCACTTATCGAATCCATCAAAAGATCTTCAAGGAAGCTCTACCAGTAGAACCCTTACCAGTAACCAAAAGGCTTACTAGAACATATGATATCTTTCGGATCACCAAATACTAAACCAACTGAATGTGACACACATCTGAATAACATGAATGACTGAACCAAACCAATTACACCAATTGGAACATACCAAAGATAAATCTCTTGATCATCATCAAAGTCCAACCACTCCAACGATAACTTTAAGAAACCCCCCTCAGAAAAAGATGTAAAATCTTGGTGAATATTTATTTATTTTGGATAAAAATAATAATTTTTATTGGCGACTCTTTCATTTTTTAAAAGAAAAATATTAATTTTATAGGCGATTTTTTTGACATTAAATTTATTTGGTAGAAAATCTTGGCTAATCTTAGAAAATAATACGAGTATGCATTAATTACTATTGCGAATAATTTTATTTAAAAAATTAAATTCCTATAGAAAAGTAGAGGCGTAAGATGAAAAACATAAATGAGTTTAAAGGGTAGGCACTACTTTATTTAGTTATTGCCATTAATTCAAATTAATCTAATAACCCTCTTTGTGTTTTGTTAGATAAAATGTACTTCAAATTTATAATACTCATGGTGCCCAAAATTGTTAGATAAAACCCTAAAGTAACTAATAATTATGATGTATTATTGGCTAACTAATTTAATTTTTTATAATAAATTATAAACTTTGGCGAATCTGATCCAATCATATATTGAATATTTTGGCGAATCTCCAAGTTAAAAAATTTAATAAAATAAATTCTTTGGCGATTTAAATAAGACTAAAATATAATTTTGTAAAAATGTGGCGATTTAGATCACCTTAAAACTTAAATTATTAGCCAAATTCTGGTTTCCATATTTAAAAAAATAGCCAATTGGCGAATATTAGCAACTAAAAAAATCACTGAACCATTCTACCGAAACCCGATAGATAACAAAAGAAGATAGTGTTGACATCAGTGACAAACATCAATGCAACACATAATCAATTCTTCCAAATTGCCAACATAAGGGGTCTTCACTAGAATCTGCAACAATAAACATGCTCTCCTTTTCTTTATAGATGCTTCACTTACTCTCACCCTAGGAGCTTGTTTGAGACCATACAATGCCTTCTTAAGTCTGCCTACCATGTTTTGGTCTCTATATAGTTGAAATCCATTAGGTTTCTCAATGTATACTTCTTCTAGATAAGCATTAAAAATGCAAATTTGACATCCATTTGATATAACTTCAAGTTCTTGTGTACTACAAAAGCAAGAAACATTTTGATTGCCTCCATTCTAGCCACTGGAATAAAAGTGTCTTCAAAATTAATTCCTTTCACTTGAGAGTAACCTTTATGTAGACACCTAAGTTTTATTAATTTAATTAATTAAATTTAACTATCTCGAACGCCTTTTGATTAAATAATTACACATTATTTAATTATTAGTGTTTTCTCCTTCTAGCTAATTAATTGTGTTAATTATGCTATAGTCCTTCTTTAATTAATTATTTGATAATCATAAATCAATTAATTAATAAAGCATCCTAAAATTGTGACACTTACAATTTTGGCTGCATTTGGGTCTTCACGATGGCGACACAACATTGAACCTGAATGGAGACCCCGAAACCTGCTTACGACATCAAAAACTGCATATTTCTGCACCTTGGCCTGATCCTTCCTTGCACCCTGCTGTCCCGGGAGGTGGGACCATGGCGCCCAGCACCCTGGTCCTTAAGGACCATGGTGCCTAGCGCCTTGGTCCCCCAGGACCATGGCGCCCAGTGCCCTGGTCCTTGGCCCTATTTTGGGCCCCGTCTCTTGTTGGGCATCGGGTCTTTAAATTTGCAATTCAGAAAATAATGTTCCTATGTCGGCCTAAGGTCGGAAAAATCAGTCTCTCAACCCTAATTGACAAGTATATAAACTACTTTTCCTCTCCTAGAAAGGGAGGAAGGAAATGAGCGAGAGCAAGGCGCGAAAGCGATATTCAAACATACAAACATTCAAGCATTCAAGCATTCCTTCAAGCAATTGAGTATTCTAAGTCTCCATTCAAGGCTAAGTGTTGCCTTCAAGACAAGGATTCAACCATTGAAGAGGAGATCACTTACAACATATAACATACAACATTCATTACACCTTCGCATGTAAGAATACAAACATTCTTACAACAAGGTATCAGTACTTGTTTACATTACAAACATTTACAGCATTCTCATTTCTTGGTTAATTCCAAAACTGGGGTTTGACCTAAAGGCAAACCCCTAATCCCTAACCCTCCAATAGTCCTCTCTTTTCTGTATGTAGGTTGCAGGTACGCGGCTGTAATTGACAATCTGGAATCCTTGTGCAGAGACGAACAGATCCCCCTTCATTTCATGGATTTTTCGGAGGACCGTGTGCACTCCGGGTGCCATCGTCCCGTCAACTTTCGCTCAAATTTGCAGAACAACATCGTCTCAACATTTTACTGCTAATTTCAGGTCCGTAGCTTCATCTTGTGTCCCTATCTTTGTCTATAAGTGAATCTTTCTTACTTTACATGCATTCCTAGTTCAATCATTCTATCTACATTCTTTACAAAAGAGGGTATCCTTGATCTCTTAACCCTTGAAACTCATTTAGAATCTAGTCTTGCATTGTGTGGGATTGGATCTTGTGGATTTCAACCCCTCTTTTGAATGTAAAGTCTTCCCTAAGTGAAAACCATCAACCCTAATGACCCTCCTTTCTCTCTCCTTGGGGTGGAGTGGGGGGAACAACTAGGGTTTGATTTTTTCGCTTTACATTTTGGTGAACCCGATGTGAAAATCCTAATTTTGATTATTCATGGTTAGATCTGAAAAATTGGCTTCCTTAATTACATTTCCATGTTTGATCTTTTGCAAATTTTAGGGGTTAATGGCATAAAAACCCTAAAATTTTCTTTTTAGTAATTGAGCTTGTGAAATGTTTCCTTGTTAATGCTTGTTTCAGATCTACCCTTCTATTGCAAATTGTCAAATCATATTTGTACTTTAATTTTGAAAATTAAGTGGTTAAGTGTCAAAACCCTAATTTTTAAAACCTTCTTGATTCAACCTTTAATCAATGATTTCACTGATCAAAACACCTCCAAATCAGCTGTAACTTTGGATTCCGCAACAAAATCACAGTATCTCTCATCCCTGAATATTTTGAAAAAAGTTGCGAGGACCGTGTGCACCCTGAGCACCATTGTCCCCGACATTTTTTCTGAAATTTCGGGAGCTAGATCTTACTGTATTTTTCTGCTAAAATCCAGAATTTTGGCTGATTTTATCAATTCTAACACTTTCAAAATTAAAGTCAAAGTTGGTCTAGTGATTGCTTGGATTTAGGCTTATAATCATTCAAAAATTGCTGAAATTGAAATTTGTGTTAAAATTGTGTTTCTTACAGTCCTAAATCTGAAAGGTGTGTAGGCATTCATTCAAAGTTTCAGTGCTTTATTCAAATTCTTGCAATTTGTGACTCTTGAAATTAAGTGCTTAATTGCATTAACCTTGACTTCCACTTTCAAAATTGAATTTTGCATGAAATTGAGTCAACTTTTAAATTTCAAAGCTTGCATTGCTTTCAGTATTCCCTCTAAAATCATAAAATTCAAAATTTCAGTTTCCCTCTCTTTTTCAAAATTCAAATTTTGCATTTTTCAACAATCTTGGTAGGGTTCAACTTTGAGATTGCAACTTTATTTTGGCCTATCTACAGATCATAAAATCACTCAATTTTTTCAGATTAGCTTTAAAATCATCATAGCTTTCATCCCTGAAAATTTCGAAAAAAGTTGCGAGGACCGTGTGCACTCCGTTCGCCACGGTCCCTGACATTTTTTTCTAAATTTCGGGAGATTGTCCTGATTGTATTTAACAGCTTAAATCTAGGAGATTGGCTAGTTTTATTGAAATTTGCTACCTCTAAAATTCAAAATCTTCTCTCTCTCTTTAGTGCATGAGTTTTACAACAATAAGCCCTACTTACACTATTCCCGTTAGATGAAGCCTTAGAATTAAGTCCTTCCAAGGTTTAATTACCGAGGAGATGGAACCTAATTTGAATGGCCTTTTTAACGAGGACACGGGTAATTCCTCTAATCCTCTTAATGATGAAGAAGCTCTCCATGAGGTTCCTGTAGAACAACTTTCAAAATTGGATAACCAAATTGATGATTTTCAGCGATGGATGTCTCAAGAATATCCTGATAGTCAAGCTCTTTCATTAATTGAGGGTCTAAAACGTATGGTTCAAAGTGATAAGAATGGAATTGATATTTTGCGTGGTATTGCACACATTGTGGATTCGAATGTGATGCCGATGAAGAGTTGTGCCGAAACCTTAGGTTATACACAACCTCCTACTCAAGTTAATCATTCTATTCCTTTGATGACTTCTATTGCTAGTATACCTACTTTTACATCAAACATAATGACTACTTCAATACAAGACATTCCACCTATGATCACCAGTCATGGGAGCAATCCTTCTTCTTCAATCAACCCTTTTCCTTCATTCAATCCGACTTCTTCATTCATTCCTTCAATGAGTGTTCCTATTTCATCTCCACAAATAAACACGACACAAGGGGGCAATTCGTTTAATCATTCCATTCCTCCTTGTAGTGTTCCTCCTTTCCAATCATCTCCTATGACTAACTATCATAGTGTCCCACCACCTTACTCTCAATCAATACCTTCTTTCAATAACATAATACCTCCATCACAATCTAACACATCTAATATGAACTCTTCGACTGAAGCGACCATTAACAATCTTGCACAAACTGTCTCTTCTTTACAGCAACAGATTGCCTCTATGAATCAATCTAAGTTTAGTGTGCCCACATTTGATGTTGGGAGCCCACTTTCTCTTGACATTGTTAGAGCTATCCCCCCTAAACATGTTGAAATCCCGCAATTGGAGCTAGAACATTAAGAGATAAAGCCCTACAATGGTATTGCTCGTTGCCTTCTTATTCTATTACTTCTTTCGAACAACTTACAAATGCTTTTATTCAACAATTTCAAAACAATATAAGTCCTAAAGTTACTTTGATTGATTTAATGCATTGTAAACAAGGTGTTAAAGAAAAAGTGACTGATTTCATTAGTAGATATAAGCATTTGTATGCTCAAATTTCCTTTCCAGTAACTGACAATGATATTCAAAGAATCTTTATTTCTAATTTACAAAAAGATATTAGAGAAAAACTTCTATTTTCTGAGTTTACTTCTTTCCAACAGTTGTGCGCAACTCTTCACAATTATCAACTGACTATGAGTCAAATGGAACAAGCAAATCCTATGGCTCTGAGTGATAAGGGTGATAGTAGTCAACAACCATTTGGGAAGTTTAAACCAAACAGAGAGGTCATTAAGTTCAATGAAAACATCATCAACAACAATGTGAATGCAGCATTAGGTGTGCCTCCTATTTCTAAGTTTTTCAAGAAAGAAAGAAAGTTTACTCCTTTGAATGAATCATTGCATAGTATTATGAATAAGTTATTGGAACAAAATGTGCTTACTCTCCCTCCTATAAGGCAAATAGTTCCTCCAAAGATTAATTCGCCCTATTTTGATAACAAATCTTTTTGTCAATTTCATCGTCAACCTAGCCATGATACTGAAAAATGTTTTGCTTTAAAGGGTAAAATTCAAGATTTGATTGATAATAATACTATCTTTGTTTCTGGTGTGAATGACAAAGGCAACACATCTGTAGCTCCTCCTAACCAAAATCTTAAGATTTTTTCTGATCCATTACCTTCTCATACCTCTAATGTGATTGATACTAATGATTCCTCTGTCTCACCTGATGATCTTGTGTCTATGACTCCGAATGTGATTAACTTTGTAGAGCAGCAGAAAATCCCTAAAGAACCTTCCATCACATTTGATTCCAGTGAAACTATCAGGGCACTTGATGGTCCTTTATATATAGTTGCAAAAGTCAAGAATACACCTTGCCGTGGAGTGCTTATTGATCCTTCTTGCATGGTTAATGTCATTAATGAAGAATTTCTTTTTACTTTACAATTGAATCAAGTGATCTATGATAAAACAAATGTGGTTGTGAAATTATTTGATGCATTTTCTTCTCCTGCAATTGGTTCTATTAAATTACCTATTGAGGTCCATAACAAACCCCTTGATGTGGACTTTGCTATTATTCCATCATCCGAACAATTTCGTGTGAAGCTAGGCTATCCTTGGTTATCTTCCGTGAAAGGTATTGCTTCTCCTATTCACAATTGTTTGAAATTTCCCCATAATGGTGAAATTGTTACTGTCAATCATAGTCTCTTTAAACTAGCTGAAAGAACTTCTAGCATTCCTATTGAATATTTTTGGCCTAAACAATTTCAATCTCTTCCACCGCAAAGTGATCATCTTTTCAAATCTTATCAAAAGTGGAAAAAAGATATGATCTTATCTCTAAGTGAACCTAGAACACTCAAACTTGATATTCCTATCATTCTTGAGAAGGAAGTCCTTCCTTTGAAAGATAAAACTAATGTCTTTCCTCAAGAAGATTCCCAACCCATCCCTATGAATGTGACTATGCCTATGACTAATAAACTTCCTAAAAGTAGACCTATACCTTCTCATCATGATGGATTTGGTCTCCTTCCTAAACCAAATATTCCTCCTTTATATGGAGCAGTTCCTCCTCCTTCCTCTTATGGAGAGAAGAGACCTTCCTCTATTGTTCAACCTAAGAGACCACAACCTAAACACCCAAGTGATAAAGATGAGAACATTCCTCCACCTCACTCTTCTCAACTTCCTACTAAGACTAGATGAAATCGTTCTGCACATGAACACCGACGAAAGCGTCGTCTTAGAGCTCAGGCAGTTGCTTCTCAAACTTTGCAATCCCCAAAAACACCTTTAGCTAGTATTATTCCATTCTCTCCTCGGCCGAAAATTGAGCCAAAATCTCCTAAACATAAGATGCATGATGGTCTCGATCCTGTGCGAGTTAAAGAACCTATTTTTATAAATCTTGATGATGATATAGATGAAAATGTTATTCATGATGAAAATGTTACTCCTCTTTCTTCTGATAGTGAATATGAATATGTTGATTTATCTAACGCATTTTCTAAAGCACTTATCCTAGCTCCTAGACAAGAACAACGTGGCTTGGAACGTGAACATAGCCCTTGTTTGGATCTTATGATAGCTCCATCTGCTGTGTTGAATGTTCCTCCTCTAGCATGTTTCCTACCTTCCCGAAATATTGATCAGCAAGATCGGGGGGTGGATGACGTGCTAGACTAGTTTCATTAGCATAGCAGACTCTCTCCTCCTCTCTTGATCTCTTTTGTTACTTCTTCTATGTGTTATTCTCATTCTTCTATTTGTTGTCCTTAATGTTGTCTACTTGAGGACGATGCAAAACATTGAGATCTCTTTTGGTCTCTCTCATGTTGACTCAAAAGACACATGTGTTCCCTTCTTCTAGGTGACCTTCCTTGATTGGGGAATGAAGAACAATTATGCATACATACATATGATATACATGAATTATCATATAGCATAATGACCCCAAGGAAAGCAAAGTCACCTCGTGCTTTGTGTTTTGTGTCTATTATCATTTGGGCTTATCTCACACTTGGGGGCTAAATCCTTGTGATAACGTGCTCCTTTCCCTTCTCATTTCTTATATGTATCACTACCTTAAAGCAATCACCCCCGATGAGGCATGTGCGATCGCTTTAACGTAGGGGGCATACACCCCGTTCATATCTCTTCAAGATACTTGAAAATTTCTTGGCGAACTTAGCTTTGCCTTGAAAATTTTTGGTATTTTTCTTGCATGACTCATAGTGAGGGAACCTTACTACTGACAGTCATGGTTCTCCCTCGTGATCTTCCCTTTTACTTTGTCAATCAAAGTCATAAGATCCTTAGTCCACTGGGGGCTTGGTGTATCTTGCCTCCTTGATGTGGTGAAAGTTTTTCAATATTGTTTCCTTGTACTTTACCGGAAGTATGGGCATACGCTTATACTCTCACTAAAGTGGGGGCTAAATGTAGCGTCCTAAAATTGCGACACTTGCAATTTCGACTACATTTGGGTCTTCACGATGGCGGTGCAACATTGAACCTGAATGGAGACCCTGAAACCTACTTACGACATCAAAAACTGCATATTTCTGCACCTTGGCCTGATCCTTCCTTGCACCCTACTATCCTGGGAGGTGGGACCATGGCGCCCAGCGCCCTGGTCCCTGGCCCTATTTTGGGCCCGGTCTCTTGTTGGGCATCGGGTCTTTAAATTTGCAATTCAGAAAATAATGTTCCTATGTCGGCCTAAGGTTAGAAAAATTAGTCTCTCCTAGAAAGGGAGGAAGGAAATGAGTGAGAGCAAGGTGCGAAAGCGATATTCAAACATACAAACATTCATGCATTCAAGCATTCCTTCAAGCAATTGAGTATTCTAAGTCTCCATTCAAGGCTAAGTGTTGCATTCAAGACAAGGATTCAACCATTGAAGAGGAGATCACTTACAACATATAACATACAACATTCATTACACCTTCGCATGTAAGAATACAAACATTCTTACAACAAGGTATCAGTACTTGTTTACATTACAAACATTTACAGCATTCTCATTTCTTGGTTAATTCCAAAACTGGGGTTTGACCTAAAGGAAAACCCCTAATCCCTAACCCCCCAATCGTCCTCTCTTTTTTGTGTGTAGGTTGCAGGTACACGGCTGTAATTGAAGATCTGGAATCCTTGTGCAGAGACGAACAGATCCCCCTTCATTTCACGGATTTTTCGGAGGACCGTGTGCACTCCGGGTGCCATCGTCCCGTCAACTTTCGCTCAAATTTGCAGAACAACATCGTCTCAACATTTTACTGCTAATTTCAAGTCTGTAGCTTCATCCTGTGTCCCTATCTCCGTCTATAAGTGAATCTTTCTTACTTTACATGCATTCCTAGTTCAATCATTCTATCTACATTCTTTACAAAAGAGGGTATCCTTGATCTCTTAACCCTTGAAACTCATTTAGAATCCAGTCTTGCATTGTGTGGGATTGGATCTTGTGGATTTCAACCCCTCTTTTGAATGTAAAGTCTTCCCTAAGTGAAAACCGTCAACCGTAGTGACCCTCCTTTCTCTCTCCTTGGGGTGGAGTGGGGGGAACTACTAGGGTTCGATTTTTCTGCTTTACAATTAAATTTGATATTTTCTTCTATTAAATACATCAAATGCATAATTTGATTATTTAATTCATTTCATCCTTTCATCCTAATTCTCTCATAGAATTAATTAATTTTATTTCTGCCATATGTCTCCTAACTCTAACCCTCATCTAACCCTTTCTCTAAACTTTACCCACCTAGATAACCATACATTTTAGTCAACCTTATTCCCTTGCCCTCACCATATGTGCACACATTCTCAAAATATCCTAAATTTCCTAAAATTTGGAGACATATCTTAAATATCCCAATATTTGGGAATATCGCCATATTTGGAACAAAACCTTCCTATTTGGGTGTCTCTCTCCCAAATAGGCATGTGTCCTTAGGGACACATTCCTCTCCATGACAATTGTCATTCTCAAGGACACGTCATTTCCATCCACGACACTTGCCCATATCAGAGAAAAGTGTCTCTTTTTCATGCCTCCTCATCTCCCCACCTAGCATATTTAATCTCCTCATTTTCCTTCACAATCCATCCACTTTCACGCTTTCATACTACTATAATGCCGAATTATTCACCTATCCTTTGCATCAATTAGCATTTTAGCATCCATCTTGCATCTCATTTAGGATAATCCTCATCTTGCATCAACCATCATGGAGAAAAATCAAGCATTTACAAGATAGCGAGCACACATCAAACCATAAGACAATCAAATCAAGGGTTTTGAGAGAGTTTGAATTTATTTTGTTTACCATTTGCTTTCAAAATTCCCTTTTAGCATCTTTATCACGAGTATGGTCAATTTTTGTGTTTTTTAGAAGTTTAGTTTAGCATTTTAATCTTCTTCATCTTGCTCTCACAATTTTTTGCATACATTTCTGGCATGTCTAGTGGGACTCACTTCATGGGTCTATCTCACATTTTTTTGTTGTTTTAGTGTGTTTTATTGCATATTTTTGACACTTGTAAGAAAAAATGCAAAAATACATCATGTATTCTTTTAATTATAGCATACCTCAATTTTCTAAGGGAATTGACCAAGTGTTTTGTGTGTTTGGAAGTATTGTAATTGGTGTATGCTCTTCCATTGCCTTCCATGGACCTTGGATGATAAAAAACCATGGAATCTTTTATTTTTTTTAGATTAGATTCCCTAAAGGTAGTATACAATTATCCTCTCCCCTTGCACGTCTATGTGACCTTGAGTGTAAGAGAAAGTGTACTAGCTTTATTAGAAAAAGGGCATGCCTCTTAATGCAATAGGCAGGTGAGGGGGAACAACCCAAGCGATACTTTCTTTTTTTTTTGCTACATAAATATTCATGGTTTTGGCAAAAGCCATAATCAATTGGTGCAGTTGTATTATACCAATAGTTTCTCTCAGTATCTACATGCAAATGCCTTCATGGTCTTGATGAAAGTCAAAATCCCTTGGTACTTGTGTGGTAGATGTGCAAAAACCTGTGTTCTACAAGCTATGATATCTTTTAAGTGAGCTAGCCACCGCATGTATAGCCACCAGATTTATCCCAAAAGTTTCCCCACTGCGAAACGGTGTTTTTAGCAGCCCAAAAACTTTGACACTTGTTGGTGTAGGAGGTTAGACTTCCGAAGCCGCCCCAATTCATACTATTTGTTGGTGTAAATAATTATTCATCATGGATATTATTACACCTTCCTTAAGTTTACTTAGGATAATGCATTTCATAGTAGTGGGTATGAGACACTTGGGTGTTTGTGCCACATTGGGATAGTGTGTGTCAAAGAATTTCTACCTTTTATGGTGTTGATCTTGTTACTACTCTATCATATCCACTTATTGTGGAGTGATAATTCCACCTTTGGTGGGTGTTCCCCCTCATGTGGAATATTTTATTGTTTCTCCTACCTACCACACCTATTTCCTACCTACCCTTGTTTCTTATTGAGACACATGTCATGATTGTGTGCTCACATATCCATATATCCTTGCCTATATATGCAGGCTCATATTCATTGTATGTAACAAATATTAATTGTTTGATCGTCTATCTATTGATGAGAATATAGTTTATTCTTGTCTTATATTTGTCTCTATTTTGTACATTTTATTGAGCTCTTGAAAACCCATAGGATGACATTGGGTTCAAGCTACACAATGCCTACATTTGATGCTTTCGCTGAAATATTGATGATGGAACAAACTATTTTGATAAGCATGGGCATTTTTAAGGCTTCTAAGTCTCAATCATTAGTGGAAAATAAAGGGAACAAAGGAAATCAAGGAAAGGGCAACTCAAACAAGAAGAAATGGCAATCAAATCCTAAGGACAAAGCACCACCTTCTCCACAACAAGGAGATTTATCCTCTTGCAAGAGAGACAATTCACCAAAGAGGGAGAGACCTACTTGTGCCTATTGTAAAAATTTTGGTCATGAGGAGCGTCATTGCCATTCTAAGAAGATTGATGAGATCTCACACATCCTCAAAAAGCATAATATTGATTTGCCTAATGCCTACAAGAAATATGATTCATCAACTTCTACTTCCTCAATTCATAAGGGAAAGGGCAAGCATTCATGGCCTCTACAAGTGGGAAGAATCACTCTTTTTTGAAAAGAAATGGACAAGCTCTTTGTGCTACTACAAGTCATGATTAAGGGAGATGGCTTCTAGATTTAGGGGCTTCTCATCATATGGCATCTTCACAATCTATGTTTTCTACATTTGAGCCTTGCACCATGCCGCAGATTTTGATGGGAAATCATACATACATGGATGTGATTGGGAAAGGATCTATTACCATTGGGGATAACTCCTTAAATGATGTGTTGTGTGTACCCCATTTGACAAACAATCTCCTTTCCATCTATCAAATCACACATGGCACAACTAAGAGAATTGTGGAGTTCACACCTGAGTCAGTTTTCATTAGAGACTTGGAGAATAGAGCTATCATTGCGACTGGGGTGGTTGATCATGCATCTCGGTTATATTCCTTTTTAGATTTTGTTAATGAGGATGATTTCACATATGATTCTACATATGATGATCACACTTCTTGTGATGATTCATATTTTGAGGAGAACTTTGGGTACTCTAACTTGGGGATTCTCACATGTGATCCCATTCTTGAGCCTTGTGTTTCATCTCCTCCTATTTATATCACATCACTTATTGCACCTGATGATACAGATAGTGCGACAATTTTTCCTTCATGTGATTTAGTGTAACAGGATATTCATTGTCTTCTAGCTTTAGTTTCATGGGATGAGTACTTGATAGATATTGCAGGGTTGTTTGTGGAATCCTACATTGTAGATTTGGGAGACATCATTGATGATATTCATCTTCTCTTTGATGAAGATGATCCTTCTTCGATTATTGCGAGGGAACACTCTGACCCTCTTGTTCATTCTCTACATGATCAATCTTTCGAGGTTAACATGATTGTGGATACTTATGTACAACAGTTGGAGGAGGTCTCTTTATGTTTAGAGGAGACATGTGAGTCTTTGGGACTTGCTCTACTTTCTTCTCCACTAGATCTTGGAGTGCCTTTCTTAGCAATGTGGAGCAGTTCACCACCTTTGGAGGGGGTATCTTTCAGCATCGACATGGTGACACTTGAGCAATTTTCAGAGACTTCATTCATCATGAGTTTTTTTCATACATCTTCCCTTCATGATTAAGGAGACTTCATGGATACACCTTTGGTTTTGTTTCTTCCTAAGGGGAGGAATGTTGTTCAACATTCGTGGATCGGTTTCTTCATACATCATCAAGCTTCTATCATTGGTGCAGATTCTACTTTGAGGGGGGGCTACCTAGCTTATCTTCTTCTCTCATATGGGGGGGACTTTTTCCTCACATGGGGTTTTGTTCCTCACATGCTTCTATGAGAGTTATCTTGTATAGTTTTCATCTCTCTTTTGGGGGAGGGTTTTTTCCCATTGGGGTTTTCTCTCTTTCCTTGCTTTGTGAGAGATTTCATTGCATTGGTTTGCATGCATTTGCATTTGTACATGGGTACCGAACATGGCCTCGTAGCCGAGACCCATCTTGCATTGCTTAATTGCATTGTAGACTTAAGTGCATTCCCCTAAGTTGTACTTAAGGGGGGGTGTTGGTGTAAATAATTATTCATCATGGATATTATTACACCTTCCTTAAGTTTACTTAGGATAATGAATTTCATAGTAGTTTGGGTATGAGACACTTGGGTGTTTGTGCCACATTGGGATAGTGTGTGTAGGAGAATTTCCACCTTTTATGGTGTTGATCTTGTTACTACTCTATCATATCCACTTATTGTGGAGTGATAATTCTACCTTTGGTGGGTGATCCACCTCATGTGGAATATTTTATTATTTCTCTTACCTACCACACCTATTTCCTACCTACCATTGTTTCTTATTAAGCCACATGTCATGATTGTATTCTCACATATCCATATAGCCTTGCCTATATATGCAGCTCATATTCATTATATGTAAGAACTATTGATGAGAATACAATTTATTATTGTCCTATATTTTGTCTTTATTTTGTAAATTTCATTGAGCTCTTGATCTTGGCAAAATCTCACACTATTCTTTGTTGAGATAGATGCCCCTCAGTTCACAAGGTCTTTGGATCTTTGAGGTATGAGATTTGGTGCAATTGAGAAGTGTGTGTCATTTAAGGGAGAGCCAATGCCTCCAAAATATCTTTTTATCTACTTTGTCTCAGTATATGGAGAAATCCAAGTGAGGACTCAACAAGTAGTATTCGTATTCCATGCTTCAGGATGTTTTATCTAATTTGTCTTCACATTTTGACTAGTAATTGTAAACACTTGGGCTAATTTAGGCCCTCATTATCTTGATTGATTTAGACACTTTTCATTTATGCTTGATGTGTTTTGTTCCACTCAAATCTTTTGCAAAAAATCAAGTCCAAAGTCACCCAGAAACAATGAGTTTGCAGTCTCAAATCTTCATTTTCATCATCTTACTAGTCATAAAATGCAGGATTGCTTAGCAAAACCATAGGATTACACCCAAAAGTGGTTGGAATGTTTTATTCTTCCATAGTCCATTATCCAGTCTTGAAACAATGGGATTGCTCTCAGAAACGGTGGAAACACCAAGTATCCAAGTCAGTTTACTAGGGTCTATAATGGCAAGAATGCTCTATTTTTCCCACAGTATGTCTATCCAATCTCAAAATAGCGGGATTATGCCCATAGATAGTGAGAATGTTGTTTTTGGTCTTTTCTTTTACTAGTCATTTTAGAAGTCACGGGTTTTCTTATCAGAACCATGGGATTTCCTATTGAAACAACAAGCTTACACCTAGAAGTGGTGGGATTGAAAATTGTCTTGTTACTCTACCCAACTTTTTCCAGCATCAGGTTCACTTATCTATTTTTCACAAGTTTTCTAGTCATCCAAACTTTGTCTACATCTATCTGCACTATCATTATCACTTACTGAGGTGCTGATTTGACTCATCATCTTGATCATCTTAGCTTTTAATTCATTATCCTGGTCATTATGTCGATCTTGCGTTGTCATTATCACTAGTTTTCATCCTTTGTCATCTTGAGTTGTCATTATCTCATCATTATCACACATTTTCCTAAGTCAGGGATTAATCTTTGAGTTAAATCAAATCTTTTAATCCATTCAATCATGTCATTAATTGGTTTATCCCATATCCTTTTAAGTCTTGAATTGGTCATCGAATTGAGTTGAGTCAATAAGTCCTTTTTTCCATCTTATCAAATCGGTTATCCTCTTTTTCAAGTCAATTACCTAATTAGTTCATTTAGTTTATCAACTCAAATCAAATAAAAAATGATCCTCTTTCATCCTTTGTCTCATATCCAAAATTGCAAAGTCTACATCCTTTTTTAGTGACTTGATTTACTAGCTCTTTGAATATATCATGTCTAGAGTTTGGTCTTTTAAATCATTGTGGCCTTATCACCTTGAGACATAGGTTTAGTTCACATTGGTTCATCTTGTTGCTTGATTGTATCCTCTTGAGTATCTTCAAAGTCACATTTCTTAACTAGACTTATCTATTTGCAATTTGAGTATCAAATCATCCTAATCAATCACCTCATCTACCATTTTGTTAGTTTGATCGAATCAATCAGTTAATCCAATCCTCAGCTTTAGCATTATTTTTTGTCATCGCATCTTTTCATTTCATAGTTCATGTCCATCACTAGTCGGTCCTGATCTAGACAAGCGATGAAACAACCACCTTCCTAGTTAGGAGTAAGCACTTGTGACCCTTAACCAAATCCTGATTTGGGTGTCAATCCTATCATGTTAGAAATTTTTCCTGTCAGTTTTGATCTGCTCAATCCGACTATCTTTGAGGAGACTATGGTCAACCAACTTGATGAGATAGATGCCCCAGTTAATCCCATTGATCAGTTTCTTTCGAATCCAGTAATGCTCAAATGGTGGATGAAATAATTAAAAATCACAAGAATATATTCTTTGTGAATATGGTTGCCTAATGTATGAAGATTGTGTCACTTGATATGCCTATGACTGCTAATCCACAAGGGCTACCTCAAAATTAAGTATCTCCATACTAATCCCCATCAATGTCACTTCTAGTCCAAACTTAAATAGTGTTACCACAATAGAGTATCCCATTTTCATCTATGGGTTACCTATGGGTAGGATGCAAAAGGCATTACAAACCTTTCTATGACATTTTGTCAAGCATTGTACCAACTCCATCTTCAAAGGGAATTATCTACAATACACCAACCGTTGCACTATCTATGCAACTTATCACTTCAATTCCCATGATGGTTCAAATTCCTATGATTTCCAACATAGTGCATGCTACTCCTTTTGTCAATATGGTCATGACCATTGAACTTACCTCTTACACAAACACCAACTTGGACTACAAGAATATCTAGTTATCCTCCACCGCCACCTATTACATAGACTATGATTGGGAGCATGAGTTATATAGTGTCAATGTCATTTGTGACCCCATCTATGTAGTCTATGCCACAAATTGTTAGTGCACATCAATATCAACTACAACTAACCAAACCACTTGTTGTCTCACAACCATGATTCAGTTACTTACAAGTGTCATCTTCATCCTATGTTGTTCCAAATGTGCAACAATTTCCAAGTGGTACTAATCAAAATCCTCCATTGTACAATGCACAACAACTAAAATGATCTCATCCTAATTATTCTAGGGGTGGTTATCCATAGGGTGGTATTCCTCGGTTTCAAAAACCTCAAAATGTGTAGTATCAATAACAAATGTTCCAACTTACTCACGACCACTCCAACATCAACAACCACCATTTGTTCAACAAAATGTTACTATTTATTATAACATGACATGCTATCAATACCTGCAACAACAATCAAATTATGTTCATCCATAAGCATATCAAACACCACTTTATCAATTGGCTATGCCATCTCTTAAGCAGTTTCCAATCAACATTGAATGGGAGGAAATGAAGGTAGCTCTCAAAACTTTACAAGATAGTAACTCCAAGAAAGTTTTCAAATTTGATGAGCTTTGCCCATATTTGTATGACAAGTCAATAATGTCAATGCCATTTCCCAAACACTTCGAAACACCAAAATTTGATAAATACAAGGGGAAAGGTGATCTGCATCATCACATCAAAGAATTATATATGGCCTATCAAGAGGTTGCATATTGAGATAACTATCTCCTACGTCTGTTTCCCAAATGTCTTAGTGGTCCATCTCTAGAATGGTTTTCCAAGTTGCCATTTGGCACTATCACCATGTTCACAGACTTATTAGAGAGATTTGTGGCCCATTATCATTACAATGTGAAAAATGACATTTCCATGCTTGACCTTTGTCAGAACAAACAAAAAGGAGGTGAAAGTCTCTTAAACTATATTCAAAGATGGAAATCTCTTGTTGGCCTTCTTCCTTGCGTAGTACCTGATACTCAATTGGTCCCAATATTCATTAGTAATCTTCACCCAAAGCTTGTATATCATTATACAGTTAAACTATGTAGACACATTCAAGGATATCATGTCAAAAGGACCATTGATAGAAAAGACTTTGATTGACAAAGGAATTGTAAAACTCTACAAAGAGTCTTCTAACAAGCCAAGTGGTGACAAGCAAAGGTATTGGAACAAAAACAAGAATGTTGTGGGAGATGGGGTCACTAATTCCAAGACAGTTCAAATGGTTGTGGCCACAAGTCTACCACACCTCCAAACATATTCCAATCCTCTATAAAAATCATATACCAATCCCTCACCAACGATACATGTCAATCCACCACCTTAGGCTTATCGTAATCCTCAAATGCAAATGCCAAATGTAAAAGCCAATCGAACAAATGCCATCATTATTTATCAAGATCCTCCTCGACAGGCAAGCTACAATAATCCAAGATGTTAGTTTACACCCATGGGAGAACCCTTGGATGTGATCTTTAAATGCATGGAGCAACATAATATGGTTGTGTATCCATAAACAATACCATTTGAGCAGTCCAAACCTAAGCCTTATTGGTATAAAGAAAATGAGTATTGTGCTTATCATCATGTCAAGGGTCATACGATGAACAAGAGCATGAAGCTTAAGCATCTATTCCTAGATCTTATTGACCAAGGAAAAATTGATGTCGGCCCTAATATAGGAGAGTAACCCAATGTAGATCTAGGTATGTATAAAGATGCTCTTCCCAAGCATCAAAGAGAAGGTAGTATGTCCAATGCAAGTCAATCTCATACAACCAACAATATCAGTTACAACAATATCCCATTTGATTATGGTAGTACGATAGGTTGTATTACCCATTTAGAGGACCACATCAACATGGTTCGTGTAAAGAGAGCTAATACTCAATGTGTTGCAACCACTAGAAGGGCTTGCATGACAATTATTGGAGCTCCAACTCCTTTCACACCTTAAGTTCCTATGACTATCTCATACAACATTATTTAGCACTTAGCAAAGACCCTTGTGTTAAATATTCGAGCAATTGAGTTGGGGGGGGGGGGTGAATCATTGACAATAAAATTTTCTTCACTACTTTCACAGATCCGAATTATCCAATATAATTAATTAAAACAAATATAATATGAAAGCACATATGCAAAACATATCACACAATAAACACTAGATGTGACTTGGAAAACCCAAGAAGGGAGAAAACACGGAGAATGTTAGTTCTCAATATATAATACCAGTTAAGGTGATTTTACAAAAGGTGGCTCACTACCCACAAAAGGCTCACTACCAAAGGAAGAAGAAAAGAAAAAGAGAATCCACCACTGTAACACAAACTGCAATGCTTTCTCTCTATTAGAGAGATCATTGATAGGAGTATTGACTCTTTCTTCATTCTCATGATATACCCTAGGAGAGGTATATGTGTTAGCTTTTTCAATGTCATCTCTAGGATTATCATTGTCTACAAAGGCTCTTATGTGATCTACATATGCAATTCATTTTGTTAAGAGTATCATCATAAGACAACATACAACATGGATAAAAGATTTGAGAGATGATTTGCAAGTAGGAAATATTTTTAAAATTCTTATGATGCCATATGCAAGAGTACTATGAATGAAAAAAAGTAATTGTTGGCAATTGACACTCATTTGGGCTTATGGTGTTGTCATTGATGGTGACACACTTCATTTTGGGATTGGATACTTATCTAGTATCCTCTGGTATTCAAGGTTTAACATCCGACATTCAAGGAAACCGACTAACTAGGAACCGGTATTTGGAGGCCGACATAGAAGATTGATCCGATAAAGGTTTTAGCCACAATAGTCACAAAGATTAATGTTTATATTTTTGTCCAGGCCGACATGTATTTATCTTTTCTAATATGATTGTAAGCTGACATAAGGCATTCATGTTTATGTATGTAAAGGGTATATAAGTTAGTCTGGCTAGGTCAATTAGATATATATAGATGTGATAGGCTATGTGATATTATGCGAGCAAGATATTGATCGACAAAATGTGAATGTAATGATATGTTGTCAATCTTGGTTATTTGTGGAAATGTTTGGGAAGCGAACAAGGTTACAGGTAAGGAAGGAGACAATGATAACTGGTATAGTTTATACTTAAACCAGAACTCATCCAGCATATCTGATGCACACTAAGAGTTCAAAATTTTGTTTGCAATTCAGTACTTTACATCTGTAGTCAGTGAGGCTCCTTTGTGATGAGAAGTGTGTGTTGGCATTTTGGCATTAAGTTGTCATTGATGTCAACCGGTAATGACCGACATGATGGCAATTCACATAAGAGTGAGAAGATAAAATGAAAGATTACTGGTAAGGTATAAACTGGGATGGTTGTGTGTATGTTAACATGTTGAGAAATAAACCGGTCTGGAGGTTGGCTTCCTGTTTATGACGAAGAGGCAGAATGTTAAAGTTATCACAAACCACTGGAGGTGAAGATGTGTTACTGGTATAGTGTGCACTGTCGGTTAGCAGAAGAAGAAGGCCTTACCGGTAAGGGCGTGTACCGATATGAGTTTGCTGAATGTTAAAGTTTGAATTGACTGTGTGTCAGTGAGAAGAGTGACTGACCATGGTGATGCCATGTGGAGCCGAGGTATGTAGAGGTAGATAAAGCCACCATCAACACGGTTGGTTAAATTGTTAGTCAACATAAATGAAACAACCACAAATAACGAGATTGCAATTGACTAATGTGGCTCGAGGAAGAAAGGATGACAGAGGAAGACCAGGGAGTAGTTGGTGCCTGGATCAATGTAAAGGAAACAGATGAAGGGTTTTATGAGTCAACAGAATTCTAGGTAGGAAATCCTGTACATGATTTCTATCTTTAGCAAGTATGCATTAGGTAATAAGAAACATGAATAGATGCATCCCTTGAGTACAAGGAATCGATCCATGACAGACTGGATTGGATCTCATGCAGATTGTGTCGGGAAAAGAAAACCCTAACCGCTCCAAATTTGAATTGCTTTTTGGTGAGAAACCACGGGATAAAGAGGAGAGCTCAAGACAAAGCAAGTTGATGCTGCAGAGAAGAAGACAAAAGAGAGATTAAGTGCAAAGAAGAATTGTTAGCCTTGGAACGTATTCTAAGAAAGTTTCTATGTAAGTGAGCAAGTAAACCGATGACAGGGTTCTACCGGCAGCGATTGAGTGCTGGTATAACTGTAGTTTCACAATTAAGCTTGTTTATGGTAAAAATGGAAACAACAATATTGAAAGACTAAATGAATTCAACCACAAAACCCTAGCCTAACAACAACAAAGATCCACCATAACATATGAAGATTACCTAAGGCAATGCAAATCAAATAAAATCACAAAGATTATACCATCACATGTCTAATAGGGTTTGGATCTCCATTCTTCCTATCTCTATTGATCTTGCTTGATATATTTTCTCTTAGATTTTATGTGTGTACAAGAGCTCAACAAAGAACAGAAATGTGGTTGCAAGTAGGCTTGATCGCATGTGAAAATTCGAAAGCATAGTTGGGGAGTTAGCGTTGATAATGAAAGAAGCATCTCCTTATATAGAAGACACTATAATAAATGGAGGGATAAGATTAAGAGGTGTAAAAGATAGATGATCGGCTAGGATTAGAGGGTAGGTAGAGGAAATAAGAAAATAATGAGAGGGTAGGTAGTGTAGGAATTAAGAGATGAATGACATGTGTCATAGGTAGAAAAGGCTAATGAATTAATTAAATAAATAAAGATTTATTTAATTATTAGAAAAGTGGGATCAATTAAATAAATAAAATATTTATTTAATTTAGGAAAAGGATAATTTAAATAAATAAAAGTATTTATTTAAATGAGAAATAAGGCTAGAAGAGGACTAATGAATTAATTAAATAAATAAAGATTTATTTAAATAATAGAAGAATTAGGATAAAATAATTAAATAAATAAAAGTGTTTATTTAATTAGACAGGACAATTTTAGGTGTCTACATTTTGCCCCTCTTTGAGACAATGCAACTTGTCGCATTGTTTCAAAGAAGACAAGATGAATTGATAAAATGTTGCCCCAAGATAGGAATGATGTGCTCCCTCGAAAGATTGGATGAAAAATGTCTGAAAAGATCGTAGACAATCTCTCGATAAGAAAGAAAGGCTAGAATAGATTGAAAAGATAGGATAGAGTGACAGAGTCACGAGATAAAGAAGACTGACACAAGAGACTAGGGATAGGGTAGTCTATACGATAGACTAGGAGGCAAAACATCCTCATTGTCATCTACACACCTAAGAGATCAGAGAGTCAAGAGATCAAAGAGCAGTCAACAGTAAGCAGCGATGACATTGGTGCATAAATTCGATCACGTTCGCCGATATCAGAGGCCAACAGATGTAGGAGAGTCGGTGAGTGCCACAAAACCTCCTTGTACTTTGTTGTATTAATTGTTGTTGTCATGCCTGTGAAGTGTGATAGTGCAGCTACAACACAAACACTCAATAGATCATTACAAGCATGGCTAGCAAATAATAAGCAAACAAAGATGAACCATGAAAAAGTGACCTATCGCCTCCTAAGAGATGTGAGTATGGATTTGCTCTCAGATCTGGATAAGCAATCCCAATGACATGACTACACCTAGACGGAGGATTTGAAATGATAATGATATGCAAAGATGAGATTGATTATGCTAGATTGATCCAAGAGACTAATTGAGCTAATGATATGCATGATTAAGCTATGATGATGATGCAATTAAGATAGAAAATGATCAAATTAAACTAAATCTAAGATGCAATTTCTTAAAACAACAATGCTCAAATGACAATGGTCAAGATTGAGTCTGAAGATATCAAGGGTGAAATTAGAGGCGGTTGGAAAAAGAGGTTGGAGGAAGAGACACTTGTCATCTCTGTGGTAACAAGTGTCAAGGAGATTTTCTCATAAAAGGGCAAGTGTCCAAGAGAGGAGACATGTGGTCAAAGTGCCATGTGTCTCAAGAAGAAAATATCCACACCATAGGAGGTTAGGATAAAGAGGTTAGAATGTGCAAGATAGGATAGGGTTGGTTAAACCCAAGGTTAGGTGGTTATAAGTTAGGAGGCATGTGGGAAATTTGAATTTAAAAATTCAAATAATAGGAAAAGACTAATTAATTTTCAACAACTCATAAATTGATTTGTTTTAATTATTTAGAGGATTAGAAAAATTGATTGAATATGGGGGGAGGATTAATTAATTTGAATTAACTAATCAAAGAGAACTATTGAAATGAACCTATTAAATAAATCCTTAGATTTATTAATAAGTAGATGAAAGGGAGAATTTAATCAAATTGCCTAATGAATTCAATTAAATTAGGAAGGGGGATTAATTAAATAATTGCTTATTTAATTAATTATCTTCAGACCATTTTTAAGTGTATACATTTTGCCCCTCTTTGAAGTGAGGTATGATGACATGTTGATTCAAAGAATAATCTCATTTTGGTGATGATATTAGTTTGACAGGATGCCCCAGACATTGATTGATAAATTGTGGTATGATGATGCCCTCTCGGGAGATCAATTGAGATAATTGACCTTTGGAGTTTTTGGATCTTTGTGAAATTGATATCCTGATTAGAAATGATTCGATGTCTGCAACTGTGGTTGATGAAAATGCGAGTTCTATGATCACGGTGATGTAGTTTCTTGATTTTTGATAAAGCTTGATTGATTAGATTGATAAGATCGAGATTCAGTCTGGTCTTAGGAATGACACCTCCTGTATAAGAGAAAGATGATCAAAGTGTTTGGTTTCAGGAATGATATATCCTGTATAAGACATGATCAGAACATCTGGTTTTAGGAAAGATACATTCTGTATAAGACATGATAGAATCGATTTAGATGCGATCTATTGATAGAATTGATAAGGTTGATTCGGTAAAGAACTGATAGCTTGTTGATATCAAGTTGTAGAAAGATTCAAATATGCTGATGTTGGTTCTGTTGAGGGGAGGAATATAAGATTTTTGCAAGGTCGATCATATCTCAAGAGAGATGAGTCATCATTCTGATTGTGTATACACTTACGATGATACCTTGATGATTCCTATGATATATTTAACCTTGGATAAAATGAGCATGCGCGATCCCATGCAAGAATGAAATGCAAGCTAAATGCAAAGCTATGACCGAACCAGTCACTGGGTTATTGCGTTTTGTCATCATTGAGCTTTTTAAATGTGGGAAGTAAGTGCAAACATCGATGGTATAATTAAACCATGATGACCTGAGCATGACTTTCCTAGATTTTGATATTGCAAGTTAGCACAAGCATCGAGGTATAATTGAACCAAGATGACCTAAGTATTGCTTGTGTAAGATAGGCAGTTTTAATCATTTCAATATGCAAATCAGAAATGTCTTTGATGATACTCTGATGATCATGTCCTAAGACAAATTTGCACATATTAATGATTAATTTACAGACAACAAAAAAGAAAAATATCATGTTCCTTCCTTATTCCTCTAGTCAAAGACATCCTAGAGTTACTCATAAATCATGATAGTGAAAATCAAGATAGAAAAGTTGAGCAAGCATGCTAAAATCATTATCGAAAATATATCATCCATTGAAAAGTGTGTGATGTGCTTAGACTGACTTTGTGATAGTTTGATGGTTGATAATTTGATCTTGTGGTCAACATTGGATGCATCTCAGTTTTTGCTTGATAAGGGTTGTCTAACTGTTGTTCTACCTATTTGATTAAGCTCAAAATGATCAAAATTCTTTGCCCCCAACTAGGTGTAGGATTTTACCCCAAGCTTAGAAACAAATTCAATATGATATACCCAATGATCCAAACCATGGTGAGGAGCCAACCAGGATGCCTGCGTATGTACAAGGCTTTATTATGCATATGAACAGTGTTGAATGAATCCAAGCGGAAGGATGCATGAACCAATAGATGGAAGAGCTAGCAGACAGATAACGCCTGTTTGCCAGGTTTTCACCATCTATTTTTATTGCACTTTTTCTCATATTTGATTTTTTTTTATTTTCTTCTTTTTCACTTATTTTGTATTTTTTGCTTTTTCATTGTTTTTGGATTTTTCTGCTTTTTCACTATTTTTGGATTTTATTTTTGCTTTTCACTATTTTTAGATTTTTTGCTTTTTCACTATTTTTGGATTTTTTGCTTTTTCACTCTTTTTTATTTTTCTGCTTTTTTCAGACATAAAACTTCTTCAGATGAATGCTATTGATGGGTTCGTCGAGCTGATCCCCATCATTTGTTGATAGCTGATATGCTCCTCATCCAAATACTGTTGTGACCACAAACAGACCTAACTAGTTTGGCTCAAACTTTCCTTTCTTTTCTTGATCTGCCTGGTTGTGTGGATTTTAGTTCTCCAACTTGAAAGACTCATGGTTTGACCCTGTGATTATAAATTCGACACATTCTTTGTTGATATACCTTTAAATGATCAAAGGCATTTTGTCTTCGTTCATGGATCAATTATAACTCCTACAATCTAGATACTCATTGTTCTTCATCTGGGATAAGACCTTTTAATGATACTTGTAGAGAAGGTATCTCTACTTCTATTGGCAGTATTGCTTCGAATCCATAGACAAGAGAGAAAGGTGTGGCACTTGTTGGTGTGCAGATACTAGTACGGTAGGCCCATAGAGTAGGGTTTAATTGAATATGCCAATCTCTACCAGCATCATTCACTCTCTTTTTGAGGATTTTCGGGATAGTCTTGTTTGATGCTTCTACTTTCCCATTCCCTTGTGGATAGTAGGGTGTGGAAAATATGTGTTGGATCTTGAATTTATCACATAGTTCTTGTACATCCTGATTCTTCAATGGTCACCCATTATCAATGATAATGGTCATTGGTATTTCACAGCAACAGATGATGTAGTTCAAGATAAAGGAAGCAATTTGTTTTCTTGAGATATTTGTGAGAGGTACTACGTCAATCCATTTTGTGAAATATTTTGTAGCTACAAGGATGAATTTGTGAGTATTAGATGAAGAAGGATTTATCTTTCCTACTAGATCAAGACCCCATTGATAGAAAGGTGAAGATGTTGCCAAAGCATGAAGTTCTTGTGCTAGTGCATGAAGAAAATTCTCATTGATCTGACATTGTTTGCATGTTCTAGCTATCTGAAAAGAATCTTGTTCCATAGTTGGCCAATAATAGCCCAAGCGTATGAGTTTTTTCGAAAGGGTAAGACCACTTGAATGAGTGCCACAAATGCCATTATGGACTTCATGTAAGACCTTCTCAGATTCTTCTTGTTCGAGATATCTTAAAAGAGTACTGTCTAGACCTCATTTAAATAGGGTATCTGTGACAAGAATATAATGGGAGGATTGGCGAATAATGTTTATCTTTTAATTTTTTGATAAATTGGTAGGTAGGGTGTTATCTTTTAGGTATGTCTAAATTTTTCCATAGTGGGAGGAATCATGCCCAACAAGGTGACAAATAGTTTGGGAATTAGGACAATTATGAGCAGGGTAAAACAACTCTTCCTCCAAGAATTCATAACACTATTGATTTTCCTATGTCTGAAGGAGAGAAGCAAGTGTAGCCATGGCATCTGCTCCTTTGTTTTCATTCCTTGGAATTCGCTGAAAAATTTATTTCTACAAAGTATTTCTTGATATCATCAACCATCTTTTTATAAGTCATCAACTTTTCATCGTTTGTTTGATAATCATCATTGATTTGATTGATGATGAGTTGAGAGTCTCCAAAGACTTGAAGCTGTTTAATTTTCCATTCTATAGTCATTTTGATGCCTGTAACTAAAGCTTCATATTTTGTTGTATTGTTGGTGCATGGAAAGCTTAATTTGTATGCTTTTGGAATTGTCTGACCTTGTGGTGTGATGAATAGAATGCCTACTCCTGATCCATATTGTGTATATCAACCATCAAAGTATAATTGCCATGTTTGTGTGGTGACCGTTAGGATACCAACATCGAGAGATTCAATCTGCAAAGGATGATTATCTTGAAGTGGTGCCTCGGCTAGTTGGTCTGCAATGACTTGTCCCTTTATAGCTTTTTTGTCTACATATTCAATATCAAACCCACTCAAGATCATGATCCATTTTGCTAATTGTCCTGCTAATGTTGCCTTGCTTAGTAAATACTTCAATGGATTGATTTTACCTATCAACTTCATGGAGTGAGATAATAGATAGTGTCTTAATTTTTGAGAAGTGAAAACTATCGCCACACATGCTTTTTCTATTGGGGAATAGTTGAGTTCGTATCCCACTAATGTTCTGCTAATGTAGTAGATGGCTCATTCTTTTTCTTCATTATCCTATTGTCCAAGTAGAACTCCTAATGATACTTTAGTGGTCGATACATAGAGTAATAATGACTTTCCTGGAATTGGTGACATTAGGATAGGTGGTTGCATGAGATATGCCTTGATCTTGTTGAATGTGTCCTCACATTGATGGTCCCACTTGAAATGAACTTTTTTGTGCAATAGATGAGTAAATGGTTGACATTTATCTGAAAGTTGAGCAACAAATCTTCTGATTGACTGGAGTCTGCCCTGGAGTGATTTGAGTTGACTTATATTCTTGGGAGATGCCATCTTCATGATTGCTTTGACCTTAGCTGGATCTGCTTCGATACCTCTAGCTGAAACAATGTATCCCAATAGCTTGCCTGAAGTGACACCAAAGGCACATTTCTTAGGATTGAGTCGTAGCTTATATTGTTCTATTCTATCAAAGATCTTTTCTAGTATTCCTATATGGTCTTCTCTGGATTACGATTTTGCCAAGATATCATCTACATAGTCTTCCATCAATGTATGCATCATGTCATGGAATATCATTGTCATAGCTCTTTGATATGTAGCACCTGTGTTCTTTAGTCCAAAAGGCATGACGTTCCAGCAGAAAGTACCCCATGGGCATGTGAAAGTTGTCTTTTCTTGAACTTCAGGTGCTATTTTAATTTGATTGTATCCAGAGAAACCATCCATTAGAGAAAACATGGAGTGTCCAACGGTTAAATGTACAATGATGTCAATGTTGGCAATATAGCATTATAACAGACAATGAAGGATTGTTGACATTTTAATAAGGACATTGAGAAGGTTGTTGATGATTATGGATATAACTGATTAAGGATGTTTACTATCTTGATATTATTATTTTGTCATTGATGTCAAGAAATTGATTTTCTAATTCAGTATGATGTTGCCATATCTTGAGAAGTATGATTTGAAGAATATAAAGATTTCGGTAAAAGACACAGGAAAGATTATGATGAATAAGAGGATGAATAAGGTATTCAATGGGCAACTATTACCGAGTCAGACAATGATGAGATCATGATGTTTAGATTGTTTTAACATCATACATATGTTGTAAAATTGTAAGGTTAATACTAGACTATGTTACCAAGCAAAGAACCTAGTCGGTAAACCCTAAGGTTATCGCTATCGGTTAATGAAGGCAGAACGCCTACCGAGTGAATTTTAGTATTTACCAAGTTGTAACTAAGCTATAACAGAATGCATTAAATGGTTACATGTGTTATTTAATGAAGGAAGCTAATGAGCTGGAACTGATTAAATGATTGGTATGCCATAAAAATAGTTTGTTAATGAATCTATGGCAAAGGAAAGTCAACATGAAGATCTACAGCGCAGATTGAACCGCAATACCCTAGCACAAGTTCCAAGAAATATATGCAAGTTCCTAGGTGGAGTAAAACGTTTTCAGATCAAAAGATGCATTGAACCTGGACAAGCTTAAAGATCTGATGGCTATGATTGATCATGGGAAATGTGATCAAGGAGATTAAGCGGTTAGCTAATTGTTTATAAATAGGGAACTGTTGATAAACAATTCATGCGGGCAAGTGTATGCACATGGATGCTACATAGTGATTATTGAGCACAGAAGCTTGAAGACCTATTTGAATAACAGAGTATAGAAGCCCAGCAGATGGACAAGATTAGTTCTATGTCTAGATTGTATTGAACAAATAAGAATCTACTTTAGCATTTTAGATGTGAAGTTGTAGATAGATTTTTATTACTGTTATTTTGTGAAAGTGACAGAAAATCTCTTAATCGAGTGGACTTAACAATCTTATTTGTAAAACCCTCTAGCAAGGTGACATTCTTATTGAGTGTTTGAAATCCTTTAACAAGGTCACTTCTAACAAGGTGAAGATCCTAACAGATCTGAGGGAAATCCCTTAACCGGGTCACATCTAGCAATGTGTTTGTAATCTTTAACAAGATTTGCTTTTAACCAAGCATACTCTAAAAGAGTATATTTCTTAGTGGGTCCGAAATCCCACAGTGGTTTTTCCCTATTTGGGTTTCCACGTTAAATCTAGTGTTATGAGGTTTATGATATTTATATGCTTTTGAGTTTGCATGTTTAATAGTTTTGGTTATATTACTGAAGTATATGTTACCAAGGTTGAATCTGATGTTTTTATAGAAGATTAAGTTTGTATGATTCAACCCCCCCCCTCATCGTGTTGGCTATTGGATCTGTACTTACATTTAGTATCAGAACTATCATTCAATGTTAGGCAAATGAAAGTCATCCTTTGGACATGCATTATTAAGATATCTGAAGTCTGTGCATATTCTGATGCTTTTATCTAGTTTTGAAATAGGAACGATGTTGGATACCCATTGAGGATAAGCTACAGGTTTGATGAATCCGACATCCAATAATTTCTTTAATTCTGCTTTGAGTAGAAGAGCGATATGCGGATGCATTTTCCTTAATTTTTGTTTAGCTGGATTGGCTCTTAGACTGAAATTTAAGTATTGCATTATAAGCTCTGGATCTAACCCCGACATGTCTGCATATGACCATGTGAAATTGATTTGCCGTTGTTTGAAGAATTCTATATATTGTTGCATTTCTTCTTCTGACAGAGAAGTTGTTGGATGTAGGATCTTTGGTTGCTTTGTTGTCCCGATGTTAACTAGCTTTGTTGATTCAATCAATATGGATAACCTTTCTTGATAGTGTGCAGGTAAAGTGTCAAATCTCCCATCTTTTGAAGCCTTGAGGAGGTTTTCACCGTTAGATGCGTCCTTTCTTTTTACTTTTTCCTGATCTAATGTTGCCAAGAAATGGTTTTCAGCATTAGACCTGATATTGTTTTCTTTATTTTTCTTTTTGCGACTAGGAGATTTGGCACCCACTTGACTGGAAGATGCGTTGTTGAAATTCCTAGTGAGAGTTGTTGCGAGTTCGATTGCATCAAGATATACAGATATGGCATGGTCATTCGAAAAGGTATCAATGGTAGTATGTCCTTCATTTTCCCAATCAACAAGTTCAGGGTGGATTAGAGGTAGGGGGTCCTCAAGTTGAGATGTTTTGAGAGTATCAAGGGTCATGATGGATGTATCAAAGTTTTAGATATGTATGCTAATGTCTAGAATGGTACTCTCATCAGAATGACCTCACACAAGAAGATCTTGATCATCCTCGATTAAGTCCAAGTTAGTCGAATGTGGTTCTGATTCAAGTGAACTAGTTCCTAATGTTTGCCTTGCATATGTGTGAACTACATCGACTCCTACATCTTCTTCAAAGAAATTTTCTTCAGTTGATTCTTTAGAGTGATAGGAATCCCATTCCCATTCATTAGAATCTGTATCACTTGCAACCTACAATCTATAGATTTGTTCATATAGTATTTGATTTGTTTCTTCAACTTTTGTTGCTATATCCTTTCTTCTTTCATATTCAACCTCTTCAGGATTGAGATTGAGTTTTGTCAACCTTTCTATGAGCTCTCCTTGATTAGTACTAGGTTCATGCTTGTTTTGATTGAGATTTAAGGCTGCTTCATAGGTGCTTTTATTTTGTTTTTCTTGTTGATTTGAAGATTGCTTCTTTTCCATTTCATGTTTTCTTGTGTTTGTTGCTTAGCTAATGTTTCCTCTCTTTCAATTGCCAGTTGTTCTTATCTGTTTTAATATTCCTCTTGTTGTTGGCTAAAAGATGTGTCTTATGGTAGAGTAACTTGCCCATATCCTAAGCCTATTTTGTCTATAGCATGTTGAGTGTAAGGTTGGATAGGTTTTGATATACCTTCTTTTCTTTTCCCTATAGGACCTCTTCTAGTGTAACCCATGTTTCTGAGAATGTTGAATCCTTTTCCATACTTTTCTGTAGGTATGTGGACATTGTTGATCTTTTGTTGAACTTCTTCATCTATGTATAGCCACTGTAGCACATCTTTGTCTTTTGTTTCCTTTGATAAGGTTCCAACACTAAGAAATGCTCCATCAAATATCAAAAGATGTTTCACAATTGGTTGTTGTTTAGAGTTTGATGGTTTTCCAAAGGATTTAGGAGAAAGGGGTAATTGTGATATTGAATATTGTTCATTCCCTCGATCTCTTAGCTGCATTTGTTTTTCCATACTTGACAAAATTGAGGCAAATAATTTTTCTTTAGATTGTGTGTTTGAAGATGATTTGTGTCTATTATGAGGAACAATGACTTCTTGAGCTGGTTTGAGATTACTACAATACTAAAATGGATTTTAATCTACTGAGATCGTGATTTCCTGCCCATTGTAGGGAAACTTTAAGCATTGATGATATGTTTATGGAACAACTTGTATGTCATGTATCCAGGGTCTTCCCAAGCGTATGTTGTATGATAAGTCAATGTCTAGAACTTGGCATGCTGTGTATTTCTGTAAAGGTCCCACTCTAATGGGTAACATCACAATTCCTTTAGAGGAGCGTTCTTCTTCATCATAGGCTTTAATGGTGATGTTTTTTCTGGGCATCAACTGCATCTTCTGAATAACCTAGAGCATGGACAAGACTCAAAGAGAAAATGTTTAAGCCAGCTCCTCCATCTATCAGGACATGTTTAACTCATGTCTTATGAATGATGACTTTGATATGCAAGGGAGAATTATGGGGATGTTGCAAGGACATGTCGTCTTCTTTGGTGAATGATAAGCAGTGAGGGGTCATGAGGTGTCCCACCATGGTTTGGAATTGATCTATATCTAGATCTTTAGACACTGTTGTATCTACCAATGTTCATTCAATAATTTCTTTGCGTACAGGTGAATGTTGGCATTCTACACTCTTATGAGAATAGTTGATGTTGTCATTGATGGCAACCAACTAGTAACCATTTGGAAACCAGCTGGAAGATACTGACACCAGAAATAGATTTCTACATACACCGAGAGACACTAGGACTGATAGGCACTTCACCAGCATCGGCAACAATGCATATCGACACTCAGACCGACATGGAATAAACTTTTGTTTATTGTATTTTAATGTAAATATATTTTGTAAGCCGACATGGTACATTGTAATAGACTCATATATGTATGAGACCTTATAGGTCATTTTAATATGATATATGATAGATAGAGAAGAGCGAGATATGATGTATAATTTTGTATAAGGTGATATAGTTGGCAATGAAGGTTTTGGTTATTGACTAAGCTTAAACTGGTACTGATCCTGGCATGAGAGATGTTGTTTTGAAGCAATACATTGTATTGGATTTAGATAATCCATTTTGTAGTCAGTGTGAATCTTTATTGAGCAGTGAACTCTAGGCTGTTGGCCTCCTTGCATGTGCAGGCCCCTCATTGTAAGTAGTATTTATTCATTGGCCAGTAGGTAAATATTATGGGACACAAATCCCACCGAGTTTTTTCCCACACCGGGTGTCCCGTTAAATATCTTGTGTTATGGTGTGTTTCTATGCTGTCTCTATTATTTCTGTTTATTGCAATAATTCTTATTTACTGATACACTATTTTGGGATGCAAAGTTATTAATAAGTTTAAATAATTTGCTAACTGATTAGACACTGATTCACCCCCCCTCTTAGTGTCTTTGGGACTATCATTGAATCTAACAATTGGTATTAGAGCATGGTCCTTTATTTTCAAAAGCCTAAAATCTTGAGGAAGATTCTGACACAGGTACAGATGGAGAACTTAAGAAAACAATTGGAAGGAAATCTTGAAGATTTTGATGCAGAAAAAATGAAGAATATCAAACTTGAAGATGATCTGAGGATTCCATAGGATTTCATTAAAGGACTTCAGGAGAACTTTGCTATAGCACAAAATAAAATAAAAGAACTTCATGAGAAGATGCAAAATGATGATGATGAAAAAGAAACTCTTAGAGACAAGAAAATAGTAATATCAAGAATGAAATGCAAGATATGACTATGAGGTTATGTAAAGATATTGAAGACAGGAAGAAGAATGAAGAAGACTTGACTAGGAGACTTAATGATGCTGGAAATGAAAATCTGAGACTTGGTCATGAAAATGATATGTTAAAAATAGACTTGATTCACATGCACCATGATAAAGCTGAGCTTATGAGACAAGTTGGAAGTTTAGAAAATGAGTTGGCTACTGTAAATAAACACAAAGACAAATTCAAGAAAAGTTTAGAAGAACTTGATGACATGCTAAAGAAACAGAAACCTAATGGAGATACTAATGAACCTGGATTTGACAATGGAGAAAGTTCCGGTATTGCAAACAATCAAGATCAAAACAAACCGGTAAGACAACCTAATGCTTATAAATTTGATGGAAAATGTTTCAATTGCAACAAATATGGTCACATAGCAAATCAGTGTAGATTTAGAAATAATCAGAATACAAACTCACCCACCAGTCAATGTTCCAAATGCAACAAAGTTGGTCATAATTCAGAAAATTGCAGAATGAATGTAAAATGCTATGTTTGTGGAAGATTTAGACATTTATCTAATCAATGTAGATCACAAACTGGTCAAGGATATGGAAAGGCTATTCAAAGGAATAATGTAACTTGTTATGCTTGTAGCAAGATTGGACATATTACAAAATTTTGTAGAAGCAAGAATGCACCGGCAAACAACAAAGGATCTAGTTTGAAAGGCAAAGAAAAGGTAGATGAAGTTAAGAAACAATTTTCAAAATAATGGATCAGGAAGAGTGATCAGAGAATTGATGAAACTATATCTTCACCGGTAGAACATAGTAACTCTCCACTAGCAGGAGATTCTTCATCTAACTAAGGAACAATCCTTAGGGGGTATTGCAGCAAGTTGAAGATCATGCATTCTACCCTCGATTGATGGTGAGAAGATACATTTCTTCTTTACTGGCAGGTGTGTTAAGTTTTCACTTAACTGGTGAGCATTTAATGATGTTTTAAAGAAATTTTTGGCTATAAAGCACCGAGAAACCCTCATTTCAAACTCACTAAGCATTCAAACTTTTTGTGACCGCAAAATCGAGCAAAGACATTCAAGGCAAATCTGAGAAGTGTTTTTCAAGCATTCAACAAACATCCAGATAAGAGGTATTTTTCATAATGGCTGCTTCATCTTCTATTCCTGAATTTATTTCGAACCCTACCATTGTGGAGAATGTGAAATGCCCTAGGCCCATATTCAGAATAATTCCCAAGATTGCAAAGCAAGATGACTTTGTAGGAGTTTTTTTCAAAAATATGTAAGGGTGTAGCAATTGCCGAAGACCCTAGGATTTACATGCAATGCAATATAGAAGACCTAGGATCTGAGGAGTTAAACAAAACGTTTAATAAGGTCATTTGTGATGAACATGGAATTGTTAAAACCGAACATAAGATTGTGGAAACTTTAGGTTTTGTGGAGATACTGAATATCCCTCAATTTTTAGAGGAAGTGGTAAGGATTGTATTGAGTAGAGCACATGGAGAATTCATATGGTTGGATTCTATTTGTAAGATAACCTGACAAGAAATTAGGGCAATTACTAGTTTACCCTCAACCGGTAGTAGACTTGATAAGACAAAGAAGATTCCCAACAAAATGGTGACAAGCCTAACCAAAGCAACTGTAAGGTAGAAAAATCAAACCCTAGTTGTTCTCCCCTCCCCAACTCCAAGGAGAGAGAAGGGAGGTCACTAGGGTTGATGTTTTTCACTTAGGAGAGACTTTACATTCAAAAGAGGGGCTGAAACCCACAAGATCCAATCCCACACAATGCAAGATTGGATTCTAAATGAGTTTCAAGGGTTAAGACATCAAGGATACCCTCTTTTGTAAAGAATATAGATAGAATGATTGAACTAGGAATGTATGTAGAAGCAAGAAAGATTCACTTATAAACAGAGATAGGGATACGAGATGAAGCTGCGGACCTGGAATTAGTAGTAAAATGTTGAGACGATGCTGTTCTGCAAATTTGAGTGAAAGTTGACGGGACGATGGTGCCCGGTGTGCACACGGTCCTCTGAAAAATCTGCGAAACGAAGGTGGATCTGTTCGTCTCTGCACAAGGATTCCAGATCTTCAATTATAACCGCGTACCTGCAACCTACACATAGAAAAGAGAGGACGATTGGGGGGTTAGGGATTAGGGGTTTGCCTTTAGGTCAAAACCCAGTTTTGGAATTAACCAAGAAATGAGAATTCTATAAATGTAAATGTTTGTAATGTAAACAAGTACTGATACCTTGTTGTAAGAATGTTTGTATTCTTACATGCGAAGGTGTAATGTATGTTGTATGTGATCTCCTCTTCAATGGTTGAATCCTTGTCTTGAATGCAACACCTAGCCTTGAATGGAGACTTAGAATGCTCAATTGCTTGAAGGAATACTTGAATGCTTGAATGTTTGAATGTTTGAATATCGCTTCCGCGTCTTGCCCTTGCTTCTTTTCTTCCCCCCCCTTTCTAGGAAAGGAAAAGTAGTTTATATACTTGTCAATTAGGGTTGAGAGACTGATTTTTCCGACCTTAGGCCGACCTAGAAACATTATTTTCCAATTTGCAAACTTCAAGACCCGATGCCCAAAAGGAGACCGGGCCCAAAATAGGGCCAGGGACCAGGGCGTTGGGCGCCATGGTCCTGGGGGACCAGGGCGCTGGGCACCCTAGTCCTAAAGGACCAGGGCGCTGGGCGCCATGGTCCCACCTCCCAGGACAGCAGGGTGCAAGGAGGGATCATGCCAAGGTGCAGAAAAATGCAGTTTTTGGTGTCACAAGCAGGTTTCAAGGTCTCCATTCAGGTTCAACATTGCGCCACCATCGTGAAGACCCAAATGCAGTCGAAATTGCAAGTGTCACAATTTTAGGATGCTACATTTAGCCCCCACTTTAGTGGGAGTATAAACGTACGCTCATACTTCTGGTAAAGTACAAGGAAACAACATTGAAAAACTTTCACCACGCTAAGGAGGCAAGATACACCAAGCCCCCAGTGGACTAAGGATCTTACGACTTCGATTGACAAAGTAAAAGGGAAGATCATGAGGGAGAACCATGACTATCAGTAGTAAGGTTCCCTCACTATGAGTCATGCAAGAAAGATATCAAAAATTTTCAAGGCAAAGCTAAATTTGTCAAGAAATTTTCAAGTATCTTGAAAAGATATGAACGGGATGTATGCCCCCCTATGTTAAAGCAATCGCACATGCCTCACTAGGGGTGATTGCTTTAAGGTAGTGATACATATAAGAAATGAGAAGGGAAAGGAGCAAGTTATCACAAGGATTTAGCCCCCAAGTGTGAGACAAGCCCAAGGATAATAGACACAAAACACAAAGCATGAGGTGACTTCGCTTTCCTCGGGGTCAGTATGATGTATGATAATTCATGTATATCATATGTATGTATGCATAATTGTTCTTCATTCCCCAATCAAGGAAGGTCACCTAGAAGAAGGGAACACATGTGTCTTTTGAGTCAACATGAGAGAGACCAAAAGAGATCTCAATGTTTTGCATCATCCTCAAGTAGACAACACTAAGGACAACAAATAGAAGAATAAGAATAACACATAGATGAAGTAACAAAAGAGATCAAGAGAGGAGGAGAGAGTCTACTATGCTAATGAAACTAGTCTAGCATGTCATCCACCCCCCAATCTTGCTGATCAATATTTTGGGAAGGTAGGAAACATGCTGGAGGAGGAACATCCAACACAGCAGATGGAGCTATCACAAGATCCAAACAAGGGCTATGTTCATGTTCCAAGCCACGTTGTTCTTCTCTAGGAGCTAGGATAAGTGCTTTAGAAAATTCGTTAGATAAATGGTTATCAACATCAACATATTCATATTCACTATCAGAATGAACAGGAGTAACATTTTCATCATGCATAACATTTTCATCATGAATAACATTTTCATCTATATCATCATCAAGATTTATAAAAATAGGATCTTTAACTTGCACAAGATCAAGACCATCATGCATCTTATGTTTAGGAGATTTTGGCTCAATTTTCGGCTGAGGAGAAAATGGAATAATACTGGCTGAAGGTGTTTTTGGGGATTGCAAAGTTTGAGAAGCAGCTGCCTGAGCTCTAAGATGATGCTTTCGTCAGCGTTCACGTGCAGAACGATTTTGTCTAGTCTTAGTAGGAAGTTGAGGAGATTGAGGAGGAGGAATGTTCTCATCCTTATCACTTGGGTGTTTAGGTTGCGGTCTCTTAGGTTGAATAATAGGAGAAGAGGAAGGTCTCTTCTCTCTATAAGAGGAAGGAGGAGGAACTGCTCCATATAAAGAAGGAATATTTGGTTTAGGAAGGAGACCAAGTCCATCATGACGAGGAGGTATAGGTCTACCTTTAGAAAGTTTATTAGACATAGGCATAGTCACATTCATAGGGATGGGTTGGGAATCTTCTTGAGGAAAGACATTAGTTTTATATTTCAAAGGAAGAACTTCCTTCTCAAGAACAATAGGAATATCAAGTTTGGGTGTTCTAGGTTCACTTAGAGACAGGATCATATCTTTTTTCCACTTTTGGTAAGATTTGAAAAGATGATCACTTCGCGGTGGAAGAGATTGGAATTGTTTAGGCCAAAAATAATCAATCAAAACGCTAGAAGCTCTTTCAGCTGGTTTAAAGAGACTATGATTGACAGTAACAACTTCACCATTATGGGGAAATTTCAAACACTTGTGAATAGGAGAAGCAATAGCTTTCATGGAAGATAGCCAAGGATAGCCTAGCTTCACACGAAATTGTTCAGATGATGGAATAATAGCATAGTCCACATCAAGGGATTTGTTATGGACCTCAATAGGTAATGTAATAGAACCAATTGTAGGAGAAGAAAATGCATCAAATAGTTTCACAACCACATTTGTTTCGTCATAGATCACTTGATTCAATTGCAAAGTAAAAAGAAATTCTTCAGCAATAACATTAACCATGCAAGAAGGATCAATAAGCACTCCACAGCAAGGTGTATTCTTAACTTTTGCAACTATATATAAAGGACCATCAGGTGCCCTGATAGTTTCACTAGAATCAAATGTGATGGAAGGTTCTTTAGGGATTTTCTGCTATTCCACAAAGTTAATCACATTCGGAGTCATAGACACAAGATCATCAGGTGAGACAGAGGAATCATTAGTATCAATCACATTAGAGGTATGAGAAGGTAATGGATCGGTAAAAATCTTAAGATTTTGGTTAGGAGGAGCTACAGATGTGTTGCCTTTATCTTTCACACCAGAAATAGAGATAGTATTATTATCAATCAGATCTTGAATTTTACCCTTTAAAGCAAAACATTTTTCAGTATCATGCCCAGGATGACGATGAAATTGACAAAAAGATTTGTTATCAAAATAGGGTGAATTAATCTTTGCAGGATCTATTTGCTTTATAGGAGGAAGAGTAGGTGCATTTTGTTCCAATAACTTATTCATAATATTATGCAATGATTCATTCAAAGGAGTAAACTTTCTTTATTTCTTGAAAAACTTAGAAATAGGAGGCACACCTGATGCTGCATTCACATTGTTGTTGATGGTGTTTTCGTTGAATTTAATTGACTCTCTGTTCGGTTTAAACTTCCCAAATGGTTGTTGAATACTATCACCCTTATCACTCGGAGCCATAGGATTTGCTTGTTCCATTTGACTCACAGTCAGTTGATAATTGTGAAGAGTTACGCACAACTGTTGGAAAGAAGTAAACTCAGAAAATAGAAGTTTTTCTCTAATATCTTTTTGTAAATTAGAAATAAATATTCTTTGAATATCATTGTTAGGTACTAGAAAAGAAATTTGAGCATACAAATGCTTATATCTACCAATGAAATCAGTCACTTTTTCTTTAACACCTTGTTTACAATGCATTAAATCAATCAAAGTAACTTTAGGGCTTATATTGTTTTGAAATTGTTGAATAAAAGCATTTGCAAGTTGTTCGAAAGAAGAAATAGAATAAGAAGGCAATGAGCAATACCATTGTAGGGATTTATCTCTTAATGTTCTAGTAAACAGTTTTGCAAGCAACCTTTGGTCATAAGCAAAATCGGTACATATTGTTTGAAATGTCTTAACATGTGTTAGAGGATCACCCTTGCAATTATAAAGCTCCAAATGCGGAATTTCAACATGTTTAGGGGGGATAGCTCGAACAATGTCAAGAGAAAGTGGGCTCGCAACATCAAATGTGGGCACACTAAACTTAGATTGATTCATAGAGGCAATTTGTTGTTGTAAAGAAGAGACAGTTTGTGCAAGATTGTTAATGGTTGCTTCAGTCGAAGAGTTCATATTAGACGTGTTAGATTGTGATGGAGGTATTATGTTATTGAAAGAGGGTATTGATTGAGAGTAAGGTGGTGGGACACTATGATATTTAGTCATAGGAGATGATTGGAAAGGAGGAACACTACAAGGAGGAATGGAATGGTTAAATGAATTGCCCCCTTGCGTCATGTTCATTTGTGGAGATATAACAGGAACACTCATTGAAGGAATTAGTGAAGAAGTTGGATTGAATGAAGGAAGAGGGTTGATTGAAGAAGAGGGATTGCCCCCATGATGAGTGATCATAGGTGGAATGTCTTGTATTGAAGTAGTCATTATGTTTGATGTAAAAGTAGGTATACTAGCAATAGGAGTTGTCAAAGGAATAGAATGATTGACTTGAGTAGGAGCTTGTGTATAATCTAAAGTTTCGGCACAACTCTTCATAGGCATCACATTCGAATCCACAATGTGTGAAATACCATGCAAAATATCAATTCCATTCTTATCACTTTGAACCATACGTTTTAGACCCTCAATTAAGGAAAGAGCTTCACTATCAGGGTATTCTTGAGACATCCATTGTCAAAAATCATCAAATTGGTTATCCAATTTTGAAAGTTGTTCTACAGAACCCTCATGGAGAGCTTCTTCATCATTAAGAGGATTAGAGGAATTACCCATGTCCTCGTTAAAAAGGCTATTCAAATTAGGTTCCATCTCCTCAGTAATTAAACCTTGGAAAGACTTAATTCTAAGGCTTCGTCTAACGGGAATAGTGTAAGTAGGGCTTATTGTTGTAAAACTCATGCACTAAAGAGAGAGAGAAGATTTTGAATTTTATAGGTAGCAAATTTCAATAAAATCAGCCAATCTCCTAGATTTAAGCTATTAAATACAATCAGGACAATCTCTCGAAATTTCGAAAAAAATGTCAGGGACCGTGGCGAACGGAGTGCACACGGTCCTCGCAACTTTTTTCGAAATTTTTAGGGATGAAAGTTATGATGATTTTAAAGCCAATCTGAAAAAATTGAGTGATTTTACGATCTGTAGATAGGCCAAATTAAAGTTGCAATCTCAAAATTGAACCCTACCAAGATTGTTGAAAAATGCAAAATTTGAATTTTGAAAAAGAGAGGGAAACTGAAATTTTGAATTTTATGATTTTAGAGGGAATACTGAAAGCAAAGCAGGCCTTGAAATTTAAAAGTTGACTCAATTTCATGCAAAATTCAAGTTTGAAAGGCGAAATCAAAGTTGCCGCAATTAAACACTTAATTTCAAAAGTCACAAATTGTAAAAATTTGAATAAAGCACTGAAATTTTGAATGAATGCCAACACACTTTTCAGATTTAGGACTGTAAGAAACACAATTTTGAATGATTGTAAGCCTTTATCCAAGCAATCACTAGACCAACTTTGACTTTAATTTTGAAAGTCTTAGAATTGATAAAATCAGCTAAAATTCTGGATTTTAGCAGAAAAATACAATAAGATCTAGCTCCCGAAATTTCAGAAAAAATGTCAGGGACGATGGCGCTCGGGGTGCACACGGTCCTTGCAACTTTTTTCCAAATTTTTAGGGATGAGAGATATTGTGATTTTGTTGTGGAATCCAAAGTTACAGCCGATTTGGAGGTGTTTTGATCAGTGAAATTATCAGTCAAAGGTTGAATCAAGATGGTTTTAAAAATTAGGGTTTTGACACTTAACCACTTAATTTTCAGAATTAAAGCACAAATATGAATTGACAATCTGCAATAGAAGGATAGATCTGAAACAAGCATTAACAATTAAACATTTCACAAGCTCAATTACTAAAAAGAAAATTTTAGGGTTTTTTATGCAATCAACCTCTAAAATTTGCAAAAGACCAAACATGGAAATGTAATTAAGGAAGCAAATTTTTCAGATCTAACCATGAATAATCAAAATGAGGATGTTCATGTCGGGTTCACCAAAATGTAAGGCGGAAAAATCGAACCCTAGTTGTTCTCCCCTCCCCAACTCCAAGGAGAGAGAAGGGAGGTCACTAGGGTTGATGGTTTTCACTTAGGAGAGACTTTACATTCAAAAGAGGGGCTAAAACCCACAAGATCCAATCCCACACAATGTAGGATTGGATTCTAAATGAGTTTCAAGGGTTAAGACATCAAGGATACCCTCTTTTGTAAAGAATATAGATAGAATGATTGAACTAGGAATGTATGTAGAAGCAAGAAAGATTCACTTATAAACAGAGATAGGGATACAGGATGAAGCTGTGGACCTGGAATTAGTAGTAAAATGTCAAGACGATGCTGTTCTGCAAATTTGAGTGAAAGTTGATGGGACGATGGCGCCTGACGTGCACACGGTCCTCCGAAAAATCCGTGAAACGAAGGTGGATCTGTTCATCTCTGCACAAGGATTCCAGATCTTCAATTATAGCCGCGTACCTGCAACCTACACATAGAAAAGAGAGGACGATTGGGGGGTTAGGGATTAGGGGTTTGCCTTTTGGTCAAACCCTGGTTTTGGAATTAACCAAGAAATGAGAATGCTATAAATGTAAACAAGTACTGATACCTTGTTGTAAGAATGTTTGTATTCTTACATGCGAAGGTGTAATGTATGTTGTATGTTGTATGTTGTATGTGATCTCCTCTTCAATGGTTAAATCCTTGTCTTGAATGCAACACCTAGCCTTGAATGGAGACTTAGAATGCTCAATTGCTTGAAGGAATACTTGAATGCTTGAATGTTTGAATGTTTGAATATCACTTCTGCATCTTGCCCTTGCTTCTTTTCTTCCCCTTCCCCCCCCCTTCTAGGAGAGGAAAATTAGTTTATATACTTGTCAATTAGGGTTGAGAGACTGATTTTTCCGACCTTAGGCCGACCTAGAAACATTATTTTCCAATTTACAAACTTCAAGACTTGATTCCCAAAAGGAGACCGGGCCCAAAATAGGGCCAGGGACCAGGGCGCTAGGCGCCCTAATCCTGAAGGACCAGGGCGCTGGGTGCCATGGTCCCACCTCCCGGGACAGCAGGGTGCAAGGAGCGATCATGCCAAGGTGCAGAAAAATGCAGTTTTTGGTGTCACAAGCAGGTTTCGGGGTCTCCATTCAGGTTCAATGTTGCACCGCCATCGTGAAGACCCAAATGCAGTCAAAATTGCAAGTGTCACAATTTTAGGATGCTACAGCAACATCTGACAATAGATCACTTAGAGTAAATGACATTAAGGACATTAATGTGAGATATGTATGTTAGCATTATAACAGACAATAAGAGATTGTTGGCATTTCAATTAGGATATTGAGAAGGTTGTTGATAATTATGGATATAACTGATTAAGGATGTTTATTGTCCTCACAATATTATTTTGTCATTGATGTCAAGAAATTGATTTTCTGATTTGGTATGATGTTGCCATATCTTAAGAAGTATGTTTTGAAGAGAATTAAGATGTCGGTAAAAGACACAGAAAGAATGTGATGAATAAGGGGAGGAATAAGTTATTCAATGGGCAACTATTACCAAGTTAGACAATGATGAGATTATGTTGTTTAGATTGTTTTGATATCCTACATATGCTATTGTTTGTAAGGTTAATACTATACTATGTTACCGAGCAAGGAACCTAGTCGATAAACCCTAAGGAACCTAGTCAATAAACCCTAAGGTTATCGCTATTGGTTAATGAAGGCGGAATGTCTACCAAGTGAAGTTTAGTATTTACCGAGTTGCAACCGAGTAATGATAGAATGCATTGGATGTATACATGCGTTATTTAATGATGGTAGCTGATGAGCTGGTTATGATTAAATGATTGATACAACATGTATGAAGTTTGCTAAGGATCTATGGAAATGGAAGATCAGTAGGAAGATCTACAGCTCAGATTGAACTGCAATACCCTAGCACAAGTTCCAAGAAATGTATGCAAGTTCCAAGGTGAGGTAAAACATTTTCAGATCGAAGGATACATTGAACCTGGTCAAGATTGAAGATCTGATGGCTATGATTGATCATGGGAAATGTGATCAAAGAGATTAAGTGGTTAGCAAATTGTTTATAAATAAGGAACTATTGATAAACAATGTATGTGGGCAAGTGTAAGCACAAGGATGCTACATAGTGATTATCGAGAACAGAAGCTTGAAGACCTGTTTGAATAATAGAGTAAGGAGCCCAGCAAAGGGACAAGATAAGTCCTATGACTAGATTGTATTGAGAAAATAAGAATCTGCTTTAGCATTTTAGATATAAAGTTGCAGACATATTCATTAGTGTTATTTATTTGTAAGTGACAGAAAATCTCTTAACTGAGTGGACTTAACAGTCTTATTTGTAAATCCTCTAGCAAGGTGACATTCTGATTGAGTGTTTGAAACCCTTTAACAAGGTCACCTCTAACAAGGTGAAGATCCTAATAGATCTGAGGGAAATCCCTTAACTAGGTCACATCTAGCAGTGTGTTTGTAATCTTTAACATGATTTTCTTTTAGCCGAGCATACTCTAGAAGAGTATATTTCTTAGTGGGTCCAAAATCCCACAGTGGTTTTCCCCTATTTGGGTTTCCACGTTAAATTTGGTGTTACGAGTGTTGTTATGATTATGTGTTCTTAAGTTTGCATGTTTTACAGTTTTGGCTACATATATCTGTTAAAGCTACCGAGGTTGAATCTGTTGAATATATTGAAGATTAAGTTTGTATGATTCACCCCCCCTCTCATCTTATTAACAATTGGCATCAAAGTTATCAATGTAAGTGTGGTTCTTGGATACAAATCCACACATGCTAACAGACTCAATTCTATTTCCAGTCTTTGTATTTACAATGCTTAAGAAATGATAAACAACAATGCTAAGATAGATGTGTGTGAATGGTTAAAAGATGAGCTTATTGACAACCTAAAAAAGAATAAGGGAGACAAGAAAGGTACTTTCCGCTTTGGAAACCTTCTGGTATTTTTGATGTTATATTTCACAAAAGAGATCCCTAGTATAGGACACAAAGACTTTGGTTATGATATACAGGTAGGAAAACAACTACAAGAAGCTTTTACTGGCATGGGAACTGATAGAGATAATAACATAACAAATTACTTTAAAACTTTCCGATCTAAGATGAGAGCTAGGGAAAGGATTCCTCAGAGCATAGTTGAGAAATATGACAAGCAAATCTATTTTGTCATTAAAAGAGATAAAACCTGGATGGAAGCAATAAGCCCTAGAACTATTTGGGTTACTAAAATGGGTTATGAGGCTGATCTACACATTCTGGAAATGTATGCAAAAGCACTGCTTGAAGCACCAAGAGAACCATCTGAGAAAATATTTGGAAGTGCTGAAACCATAGCTAGTAAAGTATCAATGGAGAAAAATAAGAAGAAAATAGACAAATTCATTAGGGATGCATCCAAGAAAGCATAAGAAATCAAAGAAAATGTCATGAACCTTAGTGGGATATCGGCTAGTGAGCTTGAAGGACTTCAACCAGAGGCACATATTTCACCGGTTGACACATCTTCTGACAATGACAGTGGGAAGGTTGTTGAGTTCAAAAGAGTGGAAAGGAAATGGAAAGCCTCACCGGTACCTTCTCCTACCCCAAAGAAAACAAGAGCATTAAGGAAGAAACAATAGGTAGTTAGGGAACCAAAGAAGCTTACTCCAAAGAGAAAACACACACCGGTTACCCCTTCACTGAATGATCTACTTAATGAAGTTACACATGAGGGAAATATCTCAAATGTGAACAAGTTATATCATTCTTTCAATAACACTGATAGGATAACTATTGAAGAAAGCATTGTTCTTCATTTAGACATTTATAAGAAAGTTTTGATTGAAGTTATTGATGAACTACAAATTATCTCTACATGAGACTATAAGCTAAAAGGCTATCTATGATGGAATTGGATAAGAAATTGAAAGTTGAAGCACTCTTGGCTATTCACCCGATTAACTCCAAAGAAGAAATAGATGAACTTATTTTTGAGGCTAACTGATTAGTATTTTCTTGTGGACACTAGCAAGTGAGCCTGATGGCTGGAAGAGTGAAGGAAATTGCAGAGGAAACAATAGATAATTGGGATATATTCTTTGTGGAGAAAGAAAAACAAGAGGAAATCAATAGACCTAAGAAGACATTTAAGTTTTACCAAAAGGACAAGGGTAAAGGAAAAAATGGTGGAGTTCCAAACATTAAGATTACTGACAATCTTCCACTGCCACCTTTGGATACTGCACTGGTACACTCAAAAGATCCATTGGCTACTGACACTGAAGGAATAAGACATGATGATACTAATCTTGAGTCAGAGATACTTTTTACAATTAATGTGGATACTCAAGAGGTAAACATTGTTGTGGATAAGGAAACCTCTAAAGTCAAGTCAGACAATGTTGACAATAGCAACATAGTAGGGAAATTAGTACAAACTATTGAAACTGGGACATCAACACAAACAAAGCAACCGACACAGATTGAAAAACCTTTGGAAGATAAAGGTACTAGCATAGGGCCACCAAAGACAGAGAAACTGACAAAGAAACAAACTGAGGGAGAGGTGCACACAGAGACAGAGAAACCGGCAATCTTAGAAACATTGAAATAGTCTAAGAAACCTTTAAAGGTTGAGATGCAAACACAGACTGATCCACCAGGGAAAATGCAAGAAAAATGGACACATCTGATGGAAGCAGAGAGGTAATAAAAATGATTGGTCAGACATCCGACACATCTACAGGTGAATTCAAACCTACCAATGTTAAAAGAGGTACTTTTGGATTCAATTAAGAAGATAACAGATTGCAATGCATTGGCCTACAAGGCAATTGACAACACACTACCTATTCCTAAGTTGATTGCACCAAATTGTAAAATAGATCACATTACAGATTCTTTGGGTAAATTGGACACATTGTCCAAATTTATTGCTAATAATGTAATAACTATTGATAAGGTGAATGGGGACACAATCAAGGAGAGAGTTGAAAAAGAGAAAAACACATTCTTTGAAGATACTATAAAGAAGTGTACAAAACACTTAAATACATTATTACCGATACTTAACTCTACAGTTTTGGAGTACAAGGAGTTATATAGGGAAACATGCAAACCTCACCTTTTGATAGAGGACATAGATGAGGAGATCAGCAAAAACACAGAAAGAAATTGATGATATAGCAAATAATATAATTAGTTCATCCGGACATATATCAATTTTTGAGCAGGAAATGGCAGCTTTTGAGGAGAAGTTAGAGAAACTTGAGAAAGAGAAGGCAAGGATAAGGTCAAATGCCCAGGAACTTAAAAATAAACTTGGTCCTAAGTTGGACAATCTTATCACTTAGAGAATTGAAATATCTAAGGCATTAGTTCAAGGAGAGCGATCATCGGAAGAACACATTCATTATTTCACCAACATGATCCAACAGACTAAGGCAACTTTGAATGATAGCAAAAGGTTTATGCAGAGTTTGAATTTAGTTTTGGCAAATATTTTTCAGATTGTAACCAACTAGTTACAGAATTTGAGGTGAAATTTTTGCACTCGTTTGATTATTTTTGACAACCTTTGTCATTGATGTCAAAGGGGGAGTAGTGGAGAGAAAAATTCTTGTACAAAGGAGATCACTTGCTCAGGGGGAGCACATCTTTTTGGAATCCTTTTGGACTTTAGTTTTTGGAAATGATTTTTGGATTTTTCTCATGAGTGTTGCCATCAATGCCAAAGGGGGAGATTGTTGGCATTCTACACTCTTATGAGAATAGTTGATGTTGTCATTGATGACAACCATCTGGAAACCAAATGGAAACCATCTAGAAACCATATGGCAACCATCTGGCAACCAATCGACAGATACCAGTACCGGCAATAGATTTCTACATACACCGGCAGACACCAGCACTGACAGACACTTCATTGGTATCGACAACAATGCATACCGACACTCAGTCCGACATGGAATAAACTTTTGTTTATTGTAGTTTAATGTAAATATCTTTTGTAAGCCGACATGGTACATTTTAATAGACTCATATATGTATGAGATCTTATAGGTCATTTTAAATATGATATATGATAGATAGAGAAGAGGGAGATATGATGTATAATTTTGTATAAGGTGATATAGTTGGCAGCGAAGGTTTTGGTTATTGACTGGGCTTAAACCGGTACTAAACTTGGCATGAGAGATGTTGTTTTGAAGCAGTCAGTGTGACTCTTTATTGAGTAGTGAGCTCTAGGCTGTTGGCCTCCTTGCATGTGCAGGCCCCTCATTGTAAGTAGTATTTATTCATTGGCCAGTAAGTAAATATTATGGGACACAAATCCCACCGATTTTTTTCCCACACCGGGTGTCCTCGTTAAATATCTTGTGTTATGGTGTGTTTCTATGCTGTCTCTATTATTTCTATTTATTGCAATAATTCTTATTTACTGATACACTATTTTGGGATGCAAAGTTATTAATAAGTTTAAATATTCTACTAACTGGTTAGACACTGATTCAGCCCCCCCTCTCAGTGTCTTTGGGACTGTCATTGAATCTAACAGTGAAAGCTTTAAAAGTTCTAAGATGGATATTTGGGCAAGTGTTTTCTGCAATTGTTCCACTAGATTATATTGTTTTGTAGTGGATGATGTGTTTGTTGTAGGACCTAGTAAAACAACTTTAGCTTTGCTTCTTGTGATAGCATGAGCAGGTTCTTGATTTTGCTTTTCTTTAACTACAATCACATTTACCACATTATCATATGTATGAGCGTAGTTTACCTTCACTTTACCCTTACCATTATTTGTTGTTGATGATTCACCCTTCTCATAGTTTGAAAGCGGAGTTTTAAAAGTTGTATGACACAGTTATTACTCCATTATTAATCAAATCTTGGATGACATGTTTCAACCGCTGACAATTATTTGTGTGATGTCCCTTGTTTCGATGGAAATCGCAATAATGGTTATCATTCAACCAAGGTGGTTTTACTTGAGGTTCGTAGTTCCTTTCTTCTGGTAAAGTAATTAATTTGTTTGCGAGAAGTGTCTTTAGTGAGGATCCAAGGTGTTCACCAATGTTTGTAATTTTCCTTCGAAAGAAATGTTTGATAGTTACTTTTTGGTGATTGTTGTTTTGCTGAGCTGCTGCTGAGTGATGGGATAAATTAAAAACCGGTTGTTTTGGTTTCACATTGTTGTTATCCACTATTCCATCATTGATGACATTACGATTTCTATTCCAAAATTTTGGCTTATCATTGTGGTTGTTGTTAGTGTTGTTAGGAGGATGAACTTCATCTTTGTATATTTTCAACTCACCTTTCTTTATCATGGCTTCCTCCATTCTGATTCCATTATCAATCATCTTTCTGAAACTTTGATTTCATTTCATTTTTAGATGATAATTCATTTGATCATTTAGGTTGTCAATGAATATGTCCATTTTTTCATACTCTGGCACTGTATGAGGATATCGTGAAGCTAACCATCTCCATCGTTGTAAAAATGTCATGAAAGGTTCTCCACTCTTTTGTTTGGCATTACATAGGTCTAGCATTGTTACTTCATGTTGTATGTTGTAAGAGTATTGTGAAACAAACTTATCCACCAATTCTAATAATGATCTAATTCCAGGTGGAAGTTTGGAGAACCATTCCATAGCTAGTCCAGTTAAGCTTTTCCGAAATAATATCATCAAGTAGGTATCCTTATGTGCAAACTCCATGCTCATTGTACAAAATTCTCATATATGATCTTGAGGGTCAGTGCTTCCATCATATTTTTCGTATCTAGGAGTTTCACAACCTATAGGAAATGGTATCATGTTTAGATTTCTGTCGAATGGATAAGGACGAATTTCTTGAAGTGAGTATCTTCTAACATTTCCTCTCCACATATCTTGAATTTGTGTTTGCAATGTTTGTATTTGTTGCGTGAGCATTGTGATAGGATTATCAACATGATTTGTTCTTGCATAACCATGATTTTTCATTCTAGGAGGATCTGGATCTCTTCTTGTATCATATCTACTCCTTCTTGTATCTTCATTAGATTGAACGTTATTTAAAATTTATACTTCATCTCTTTTGGGAATGTAAGTTTCCTCATTGGTTCTAGTGCTGCTAGGGATTGATGTGTCATTCATTTTGAGACCAAAAATATCCTCATATTGTTCATTATTAGGGGAAGGGTCACTTCTCTTTTGTGGTAATTTGTTCACATCAAAATCTTGGGGGAGTGTAGCACCAGATTTTGCTAAGATTAGGAAATGTTTTTCTTTTTCTCCCTCCAATAATTTTTGCATAAATTTATCGAATTGAGGATATTTTTTGACGTCTTTGACATGGTGTTCTATTATTTCTTCTTCAACTTGTATTTCATCTTTGTGTTCCATGGTTCTATAATCTTCAGTTATTTCCGATGTTTCTATTTCCATTTCTGCAATCTTTCACCTCTGGGCCCTGGTTAAAACGGGCATACACGTGTGTTAGATATTGTGCTAGGATTCGATTGTCCAAAAGTTGTTTTTCTAAGTGATCAACTATCAATGTAAATGTGATAGAGCAATATGACACAAAAAGATGGTTCAAGTGTTTAAAAGTTTGCAAGTTTTTTGATCTTCGGTTTTGGAGTGCAATGGTGATGGTTTTGATAAAAACCAAGTCCAATAGGAACGATATATCCTACGATGTGGGAAAAGGTTGTCATGACCAAATGTTGTAGTTTCATGATAAAGGATGATAGATCCTGATGAAAAACTATGTTTTTGAGTGATCAATTTATCAAAGAGGGTGATGATGCACTTTGAGATGTTTAGATCTTGAACTTGTTGAATGTGAATACTTGAAAATCTTGAGGTGTCTATTTCTAGAGTCCGGTTTGACAGATGATAACTTGACCAAGTAAACCAATAAGACAATCCAAGCATAAAATGATAGATAATAGGTGTTTATGCTCACTGTAAACTGACCAAGTAAATATGATAGATCTGAAAAAGATGTGTAAGAAGAAAACTCTGGACCAATAGAGACCAAAATTCGTACGACAGTTTAAGCAGCTTCAGATGACAATACATACAAGTCCATATGACAAATAAGGAATCTCATATGACAAAGCATAAGCTCGTACGACAATTCCCAATGAGAAAAATGATAAAACAAAGGCCTCGTACGACAAAAATTTCTAAACCATATGACAAACAAGAAGGATCGTACGACAAAACACAAGCTCATACGACTCAAGACAAAACAGAGGTAAAAAAATGTTGTTTGGACAAATTTTTGATCATTGAAGTTTGATGTTTTGCTTCTGTTTTCCAGTTTTAGATGTTTGATTTTCTTGTTTTAGGGATGAAGACACAACAAACACACGATATGATAAGTGACCTCAAGCACATTACGCTACCTAAGGAAGTTGGCTGAGAGAGAAAACCTTTGCTTGCAAACTTAGGTACACACCCAATAGCTAATCAGAATATAGCTACTGAGTCTCACACAATGGATTCTCAACGCCGTATTATCTGACTCCAAATGCTAATGGGGGCACAATATGGCAAGTGTCTTGGGAGAGTTACTATCTCTATTTCATAAAGATTATCACCCTTTTGGAGGTGAATTGGGTAGATTCTAATTTAATTGGAACTAGTAAGGGATCCGTTCGATGTGTCGGGGTATAAACTCAACTAAGAGGTCTCCCAGCCTTGAAAACCAAGGTTTGATATACCCGAAGGTATGAAGGAAGGCTATTCTTGAGCACTGTCATTGACTTGATTTTCATCAAATCACATTTATTTTATAGTGGGTTGGAGTACTTGGCATTAGTCATTTCCACTTGGGTCGTTCCCCTCTCACCGGCCTTAATGGATTAGACTTATTATCTCCTCAAGAGGGAAGGTGCGCTAAAGATATGCACTATTGAAAGAAAAAGATGAGTCTAGTTTTCTGATCACCTAAGAAAGGTGAGAGCATACTCGCCTATCATGAAAACACATAATACATGACTGTTCATTCCCTTTAGCAAAATAAGTGTGCCTAGAAAGTTTAAAGAAGACATAAAGTTTGGTTGAGTCCTCCTAGGCAACTTCCAAAATAGATGCATTACTAGTCATGATGTGTTTTGGTGAAATGAAGTTTTGACAAGCATAATCTTTGACAATCATCCTGCAAAAACTAGTTAGGCTACCAAAAAAATCACAAACAGACCAGGGTTAGCATTAGTAATAATCAAATTCAAGCATGAAAACCCTAAAATGCAATCTCCTTTGAAAACACAGAAGCAAAATTTTGTACGACACTATTTACCTAATTGTACGAGTATCCTTCCATGATCGTATGAGTGCAAAATGGATCTCGTACGACAATTCGATATCCTTAAAAACTCGTACGAGTAAGAAAGAATTCTCATCTACATGCACAAAGGAGCTTGTACAAGGCTGAAAAGGAGCTCGTACGAGATTCTGATTCAAACCCAACTAGAAATGAAGATTTGATGATGCTTGAGAGGCCAAAAATGAGATTTCTGGCCACATGGTGGGCGCCAAAATGTCGTGTCTGTGAAGTGTGATACCTACAGCTGCAACACAAACACTCAATAGATCATTCCAAGCATGGTTAGCAAATAATAAGCAAACAAAGATGAACCATGAAAAAGTGACCTATCACCTCCTAAGAGATGCGAGTATGGATTTTCTCTCAGATCTGGATAAGCAATCCCAGTGTCTTGACTACACCAAGACGAAGGATTTGAAATGATAATGATATGTAAAGATGAGATTGATTATGCTAGATTGATTTAAGAGACTAATTAAGCTAATGATATGCATGATTAAGCTATGATGATGATACAATTAAGCTAGAAAATGATCAAATTAAACTAAATCTAAGATGCAATTGCTTAAAACAACAATGCTCAAATGATATACCTATAGTAACAATGCATAAGTTCAAAATGAGATGGAATATTTATTGCTCCAAAATGGGGGATATTTATAAGATTTCCAAGGCTAGGGGTGAGGTGGCAAGAATCAACGAACAAGATTGAGTCTAGAGATATCAAGGGTGAAATTGGAGGAGGTTGGGAGAAGAGACACTTGTCATCTCTATGGTGACAAGTGTCAAGCTTTGATCATAAAAGGGAAAGTGTCCAAGAGAGGAGACATGTGGCCAAAGTTCCATGTGTCTCAAGAAGAAAATATCCACACCATAGGAGGTTATGATAAAGAAGTTATAATGTGCAAGATAGGATAGGGTTGGTTAAACCCAAGGTTAGATGGAATGGGTTAGGTTAGAGGGATGGTTAGGCTAGGTGGTTAGAAGTTAGGAGGCATGTGGGTAATTTGAATTTAAAAATTCAAATAATAGGAAAATACTAATTAATTCTCAACAACTCATAAATTGATTTGTTTTAATTAATTAGAGGATTAGAAGAATTGATTGAATATGGGGGGGGGGTTAATTAATTTGAATTAAGTAATCAAAGAGAACTATTGAAATGAACCTATTAAATAAATCCTTAGATTTATTAATAAGTAGATGAAAGGGATAATTTAATCAAATTGCCTAATGAATTCAATTAAATTAGGAAGGGGGCTTAATTAAATAATTGCTTATTTAATTAATTATCTTCATACCATTTTTAGGTGTATACATTTTGCCCCTCTTTTAAGTGAGGTGTGATGACACGTTGATTCAAAGAATAATCTCATTTTGGTGATGATATTAGTTTGATAGGATGCCCTAGACATTGATTGATAAATTATGGTATGATGATGCCCTCTCAGGAGATCAATTGAGATAATTGACCTTTGGAGTTTTTGGATCTTTGCGAAATTGATATCTTGATTAGAAATGATTCGATGTCTGCAACTATAGTTGATGAAAATGCGAGTTCTACGATCACGGTGATGTAGTTTCTTGATTATTGATAAAGCTTGATTTATTGGATTGGTAAGATTGAAATTTAGTCTGGTTTTAGGAATGACACATCCTGTATAAGAGAAAGATGATCAAAGCGTCTGGTTTCAGGAATGATATATCCTGTATAAGACATGATCAGAACGTCTGGTTTCAGGAAAGATACATCTTGTATAAGACATGATAGAATCGATTTAGATGTGATCTATTGATAGAATTGATAAGGTTGATTCGGTAAAGAACTGATAGCTTGTTGATATCAAGTTGTAGAAAGATTCAAATATGCTGATGTTGGTTCTGTTGAGGGGAGGAATATAAGATTTGTGCAAGGTCAATAATATCTCAAGAGAGATGAGTCATCATTCTGATTCCGTATACACTTACGATGATACCTTCATGATTCCTATGATAGATTTAGCCTTGGATAAAATGAGCATGCGTGATCCCATGCAAGAGTGAAATGCAAGCGAAATGCAAAGCTATGACCGAACCAGTCACTGGGTTATTGCGTTTTGTCATCATTGAGATTTTTAAATGTGGGAAGTAAGTGCAAACATCGATGGTATAATTAAACCATGATGACCTGAGCATGACTTTCCTAGATTTTGATATTGCAAGTTAGCACAAGCATCGAGGTATAATTGAACCAAGATGACCTGAGTGTTGCTTGCGTAAGATAGGTAGTTTTAATCATTTCAATATGAAAATCGGAAATGTCTTTGATGATACTCCGATGATCATGTGTCGAGACAAATTTACACATATTAATGACTAATTTATAGACAACAAAAAAGAAAAATATCATGTTCCTTATTCCTCTAGTCAAAGACATCCTAGATTTACTCATAAATCATGATAGTGAAAATCAAGATAGAAAAGTTGAGCAAGCATGCTAAAATCATTATCGAAAAGATACCATCCATTGAAAAGTGTGTGATGTGCTTAGACTGACTTTGTGATAGTTTGATGGTTGATAATTTGATCTTGTGGTCAACGTTGGATGCATCTCAGTTTTCTCTTGATAAGGGTTGTCTAACTGTTGTTCTACTTGTTTGATTAAGCTCAAAATAATCAAAATTCTTTTCCCCCAGCTAGGTGTAGGATTTTTCCCCAAGCTTAGAAATAAATTCAATATGATATACCCAATGATCCAAATCATGGCGAGGAACCAACCGAGATGCTTGAGTATGTACAAGGCTTTATTATGCATATGAACAGTGTTGAATGAATGCAAGCGGAAGGATGCATGAACCAATAGATGGAAGAGCTAGCGGACAGATAGCGCCTGTTTGCCAGGTTTTCACCATTTGTTTTTGTTGCACTTTTTCTCATATTTGATTTTTTTTATTTTCTTCTTTTTAACTTATTTTGTATTTTCTGCTTTTTCACTGTTTTTGGATTTTTTTGCTTTTTCACTATTTTTGGATTTTTCTTTTTTTTCACTATTTTTGGATTTTTTGCTTTTTCACTCTTTTTAGATTTTTTGCTTTTTCACTATTTTTGATTTTTTTGCTTTTTCAGACATAAAAATTCTTTAGATGCATGCTATTATTGAGTTCGTCGAGCTGATCCCCATCCTATGTTGATAGTTGATGTGGTCCTCATCCAAATACTGGTGTGACCACAAACGAACCTAACCAATTTGGTTCAAACTTTCCTTTCTTTTCTTGATCTGCCTGGTTGCTTGGATTTTACTTTAGTACTAGTTCTCCACCTTGAAAGACTTGTGGTTTGACCCTATGATTATAACTTCGGCACATTCTTTGTTGATATACCTTTAAATGATCAAAGGAATTTTGTCTTCGTTCATGGATCAATTATAACTCCTGCAATCTAGATACTCGTTGTTCTTCATCTTGGATAAGACCTTTTAATGATACTTGTAGAGAAGGTATCTCTACTTCTATTAGTAGTATTGCTTCTAATCCATAGACAAGAGAGAAAGGTGTGGCACCTATTGGTGTGCGAATACTAGTATGGTAGGCCCATAGAGCAGGGTTCAATTGAATATGCCAATCTTTGCCAGCATCATTCACTCTCTTTTTGAGGATTTTCAGAATATTCTTGTTTGATGCTTCTTCTTGCCCATTCCCTTGTGGATAGTAGGGTGTGGAAAATATGTGTTGGATCTTGAATTTATCACATAGTTCTTGTACATCCTGGTTCTTCAATGCTTGCCCATTATCAGTGATAATGGTCATGGGTATTCCATAGTGATAGATGATGTAGTTCAAGATAAAGGAAGAAATTTTTTTTCCTGTGATATTTGTGAGAGGTACTGCCTCAATCCATTTTGTAAAATATTTTGTAGCTACAAGGATGAATTTGTGAGCATTAGATGAAGGAGGATTTATCTTTCCTACTACATCAAGACCCCATTGACAGAAAGGCCAAGATGTTGCTAATGCGTGAAGTTCTTGTGCTGGTGCATGAATCAAATTCTCATTGATATGACACTGTTTGCATGTTCTAGCTATCTGAAAAGAATCTTGTTCCATAGTTGGCCAATAATAGCCCAAGCGTATGAGTTTTTTCAAAAGGGTAAGACCACTTGAATGAGTGCCACAAATGCCATTAAGGACTTCATGTAAGGGCTTCTCAAATTCTTCTTGTTTGAGACATCTTAAAAGAGTACCATCTAGACCTCATTTAAACAGGGTATCCACGACGAGAGTATAATGGGAGGATTGGTGAATAAAGTTTCTCTTTTGATTTTTTGATAAATCGGTAGGTAGGGTGTTATCTTTCTGGTATGTGTAAATTTGGCCATAGCGGGAGGAATCATGGCCAACAAGGTGACAAATAGTTTGGGAATCAGGACAATTATGAGCAGGGTAAAACAACTCTTCCACTAGGAATTCATAATGTTATAGATTTTTCTGTGTCTAAAAGAGAGAAGCAAGTGTAGCCATGGCATCTGCTGCTTTGTTGTCATTCCTTGGAATCTGCTAAAAAGTTATTTCTACAAAGTATTTCTTGATATCATCGACCATCTTTTTATAAGGCATCAACTTTTCATCCTTTCTTTGATAATCATCATTGAATTGATTGATGATGAGCTGAGAGTCTCCAAAGACTTGAAGTTGTGTAATGTTCCATTCTATAGCCATTTTTAGGCCTGTAACCAAAGCTTCATATTCTGCTGTATTGTTGGTGCATGGAAAGCTTAATTTGTATGCTTTTGAAATTGTATGACCTTGTGGTGTGATGAATACAATGCCTACTCCTGATCCATGTTGTGTATATCAACCATCAAAGTATAACTGTCATGTTTGTGTGGTGATCGTTAGGATACAAGCATTGGGAAATTCAATCTGCAAAGGATGATTATCTTGAAGTGGTGCCTCAACTAGTTGGTCTGCAATGACTTGTCCTTTTATAGCTTTTCTTTCTACATATTCAATATCAAACTCACTCAGGATCATGATCCATTTTGCTAATTGTCCTATTAATGTTGCCTTGTTGAGTAAATACTTCAGTGGATCGATTTTAGCTATCAACTTGATGGAGTGAGATAATAGATAGTGTCTTAATTTTTGAGAGGCAAAAATTACTGCCAAGCATGCTTTTTCTGTTGGGGAATAGTTGAGCTCGTATCCCACTAATATTTTTCTAATGTAGTAGATGGCTCATTCTTTTTCTTCATTATCCTATTGTGCAAGTAGAACTCCTAATGATACTTCAGTGATCAATACATAGTGTAATAATGACTTTCCTAGAATTAGTGACATTAGGACAGGTGGTTGCATGAGATATGCCTTGATCTTGTTGAATGCGTCCTCACATTGATGGTGGAATGGGTTAGGTTAGAGGGATGGTTAGGTTAGGTGGTTAGAAGTTAGGAGGCATGTGGGTAATTTGAATTTAAAAATTCAAATAATAGGAAAAGACTAATTAATTCTCAACATCTCATAAATTGATTTGTTTTAATTAATTAGAGGATTAGAAGAATTGATTGAAGATGGGGGGAGGATTAATTAAATTGAATTAATTAATCAAAGGGAACTATTGAAATGAACCTATTAAATAAATCCTTAGATTTATTAATAAGTAGATGAAAGGGAGAATTTAATCAAATTGCCGTATGAAATCAATTAAATTAGGAAGGGGGATCAATTAAATAATTGCTTGTTTAATTAATTATCTTAAGACCTTTTTTAGGTGTATATAGTTGTCATAAATGCACGCTAGGTAGTGCAATAAATGTGCTTTAGGAGTGTCGAGAAAAATGTCAAGCGGAGGGAAAAATGCCAAGGTGCGTCTGCATTGGTGCTAGGTGCGTCTATGGTTGCAGTAGCGCATGTGTCAGACGCGAGTGTGTCTGTGTCATGAATGTGTGTTTATGTCTTCAAGGTCAAATCGATAGTTCTGTGATAAACATAAGCTGTCGATTGGATAAGTTGTTGAGAGGATACACTCAAGAATATTCCTCTAGGGAAGACTAGGGTAACAAATAGGGCTAGGACTGGTGATTCTGTGATAGAACATACGTTGCAAATCAGGAAACTAATCAAGAGGATACACTCAAGCAAGGGCCCTAGGATAGGATAGATTGAGGCACTTTGTGATGAATAGGGAGTGTCATAGAAATTGACAATTCTGTGATAGAACATTCGTTGTCAATTGGATTAGGCTAAAATTGACAATTTTGTGATAGAAAATACATTTTCAATTGGATAAGCTACTCAAGAGGATACACTCAAGTAGGTGCCACTAGGATACTTTGTGATGAACAGGGAATGCTACTAGGATAGAAAGAAACACTTTGTGATGAGCAGGGAGTACCACTAGGATAGGAAGCAACACTTTGTGATGAATAGGGAGTACCACTAGGATAAAAAGCAACACTTTGTGATGAACAAGGAGTACCACTAGGATAAAAAGAAACACTTTGTGATGAACAAGGAGTACCACTAGGATAAAAAGAAACACTTTGTGATGAACAAGGAATGCCACTAGGATTGACACAGTTGATTTGCTTGACTACAGGAGGACCTACCGATGTTGTTGTCATGGGAGAGATTCCCTTCGACTTAGAGTTTATGACTAGATTTGATATTCGAGGATAGAGTAGCAGTTGAGGCCATGGGCCTACGATACATTATGTGCATGCCCGAGTTTCAGGTGAACATGGGATTGTTGACTGCATTAGCTGAGAGATGGCACTCAGATATGTATGTTTCATTTACTGATGGGTGAGATGACAATCACCTTAAAGGATGTATATAGGATACTGAGGATACCGATCGTTGGGGAGTTAGTTCCTTATGATCGAGATGGAGATAGGGATGCATTGAGATGAGTGTTTCAAGATTCAGGACTAGAGATGAGGGTGTTGGCTTGATGATGATTGTAATGTATTCATCACTTGTTGTCATTGATGAAACACTCTCACACACACATATGATTACATTGACTACCGGTGTAACTTCAATTGGTTTACACTGTCAACCAATATGTGGTTAAGAGATAACCTGTGGCTACATTAAGTCGGCATCAAAATGAAGATGAAGATGGAGATCAAGCGGAAGATTCTAGGACAACGGTTCACATGTTTTGTTCCAACCGGTTTTGACTGTTCTAACCGGTATCTGATTTTTGTGATGAGTTACTAGCACCAACTTCTTGGCGGTCATTTTTGTGATGAGTTTTGATCACTTGTCTAGATACACTGCACCTAGGAAATTATGTTTTAATTTCCTTAGGCCGACATAAGATTTGAATGTCTATTTAAGACATCTTAGTATTTTTTTGAAACTGATAGAGAATGATGTTATGCAAATACTGATATACATCTATAGTGAAAGATTTTGTTGAAGAGCGATAAGTATTAAGATGAAGAGCAGTGTTGAATGCACTTAGAATGATCTGATCAAGCAAGTATTGTGCTACTCAGAACCGATCAAACTATTCTTATTGTTTTCTAATCATTACAACATAATCAAATCCCCTAACCGAGTAATCTCTAACAAGCTTCATTGTACAAATCCTATAACAAGGCGATCCATTAGTTTGGATTCTCAAATCCTCTAGTGAGGTTACTCCTAACAAGGTAGTACTCTTAACAGGGTATAAGCTTCTAATCAAGCTTTGGGATCTCTAACAAGATTCGCTCCTAGCAAAGCACTTTGTAAGACCTTAATCGGTCAATTATCTATTACTACAAATAGTTAACTTGTGAGTTCCATCTCACCATGGTTTTTACCTATTTGGGTTTTCCACATAAAAACACTTGTGTTATGGTGGATGCTTTAATTTTTGTGGATGTTGTTATATCATTTTGGATAACATGTATTTTGTTTAAATGGTTGGTTAAGTTCATCTACCAGTTTGTGTTTGAAGTAGTGTTTTATTTGGTGTCGCTGATTCACTCCCCCCCTCTCAATGCTTTTCAAGTCCATCAGAGGGCAAGACATGTGGCTTGGGATACCATGACACAGACAGGATTGGCACTACCGGCAGTGCTAGCAGGAGTGATCAATGGGTTCCTGTGTTCGGATAGGGCGACACGAGGGTTGCTTGTGGGATGGGGGAGGACTCCAGAGACATTGGTGACTGAGCACACTAGGTTTGCATGGGGTCATGTCTGTTGGCACACTTGTATTATGAGCTACATCAGTTTGTGTATCATGGATCAGCAGGATTGGGATGCGGAGTGACATTATTGCAGGTATGGGCATATGAGCATCTTCTAGTGACACGAATGATACACTTTAGAGGCAGAGGACATGGGCGCAGTTATGTGCATCTGTATGATATGATTACTTCTTAGCCACAGATTGGGAGGGTGGATTATTGGTGTCGAGTTATTGATGAGGTAGATGATAGTTCTGATACTTAATATAAGTACAGATCCAATAGCCAACAAGATGAGAGGGGGGGTGAATCATACAAACTTAATCATCCATAAAAACATCTGATTCAACCTCGGTAACATATATATCAGTCATATAACGAAAACTGTCAAACATGCAAACTCAAAAGCATATGAACAATATAAACCTCATAACACCAGATTTAACGTGGAAACCCAAATAGGGAAAAACCACTGTGGGATTTCGGACCCACTAAGAAATATACTCTTCTAGAGTATGCTCGATTAAAAGCAAATCTTGTTAAAGACTACAAACACATTGCTAGATGTGACCCAGTTAAGGGATTTCCCTCAGATCTGTTAGGATCTTCACTTTGTTAGAAGTGACCTTGTTAAAGGATTTCAAACACTCAATAAGAATGTCACCTTGCTAGAGGATTTTACAAATAAGATTGTTAAGTCTGTAGGTTAGGAAATAGGAAATCATCACAAGACAAGATAAACATAATAGCTCAATCACAAGTGCATTCATTGCAATGAATCTATCCTAAGACACATTCAATAGAGACATGAAAATGAAGCATACAAAACTAAATATTACGCAAACCGGATGACGATTTGAATGCTCCTTCCATGCGGCTCCATTGTTCTTCTTTCCTCTTCAAATAGTTGTGGATCTCACCTACAAGTGCACACACAATTGAAAGCAAGTAGATGGGATTCTTGATCAAGAGTACTAGAAGCTTAGATTTGATAGCCTGATTAAGGATTAAGAATCAAGGGGTTTGATTGAAAAAGATCATCCAATTTATAGAAGAATTGGAGAGATGACAAGATTAGCATCATTCAATTCAAATGGAAATTGCAAATCAATTATGTCAATTATGACAAATTTATGACAAATTATGCACCTTCTATGCAAAATTTGTTGATTGATAATTTATGACAAATTATAACAACTTCTATGTCAAATTGATTGATTGTCAATTATGACAAATTTATGACAAATTGACATGTCATTTCCATGAATTTAGGAGAGAAATAGGAGGAATTTGAAATTAGGAATTTAGAAAATTAGGAAATTAGAGAATTGATGAAAATTAGAAATTAGGTAAATTAATTAATAATTTGTCATTTATTAATTAATTCACAAAGAAGAATAATTAGCCAATTAAATGAACATTTAATTGTGACAAGAAAACTTAGGATAAATAAATAATTTATTAATCCTAAAGGAGGAAATGACAAATCAGGTTAAATGATGAAATCACAAAACCCTAGAAGATGAATTAGCAATGCAAGAATGACAATTAGGTCTTGAAAGATAATTGACTCGATCATGATTTAATTTTGGATTGATAAATGACCAATGTGATAAGTGATTTAATTGATAAAATGCGCCAATTGACGAGGAACAATGACAAATTGATCCAAATTGACACGATTGAGAAAGACGACGATCGATGACAAATCGATCGCGAAATGACAAGATTGACAAGAGGACAAGGATTGATGACAAAATAGATTGCAAGACGACAGGATTGAAAATGACCACGATTGATGACAAATCAATCGCAAAATGACAAGATCGAACATGACAACGACCGATGACAAATCAATCGTTAATCGACAAGTTTGAAGGATTGAAAATAAATCGACAAGATTGATAAGAGGACAACGATCGATGACAAATCGATCGCAAGATTGACAGGAGGACAAAACCCTAATTAGGATTGACGATGTCCAAAATAATGACAAATGAGCATGCACATTGATGTGACAGGATAAAATCGATCAAAATCATGATTGGATAGTGTTGTCGACAAGACCAAATTCGAGAGTGAGATGAATGAAGAATGTAGAAGAATGACTCGATGTTCGCAAATGATAAAAACCAAGTACGAATCATAGGAGAAATGTTAATGCGACGCAAAAACCTAAAATGAGGCAATGCGCAAATGTTAAAGTATGACTCCGCAAGCATTGACCATTTTTAGGTGTCTACAAAGTCCACTTGGTTAAGAGATTTTCTGCTACTTGTCAAAATAACAGTAATAAAAATATGTTTGCAACTTCACATCTAAAAATGCTAAAGCAGATTCTTATTTGCTCAATACAATCAATTCATAGGACTTATCTTGTCCCTCTGCTGGGCTCTATACTCTATTATCAAAACAAGTCTTCAAGCTTCTGTGCTCGGTAATCACTATGTAGCATCCCTGTGCATACACTTGCCCACATACATGGTTTATCAACACTTTCCTATTTATAAACAATCTTCTAACCACTTAATCTCCTTGATCACATTTCCCATGATCAATCATAGCCATCAAATCTTCAATCTTGTCCAGGTTCAATGTATCCTTCGATCTGAAAATGTTTTACCCCACCTTAGAACTTGCATTTTCACCTTGGAACTTGTGTTAGGGTATTGCAATTCAATCTGAGTTGTAAATCTTCCTACCAATCTTTCTTTACCATAGATTCTTTAACAATCTTCATACACGGCTTACCAATCATTTAATTTGCTCTAGCTCATCAGCTTCCTTCATTGAATATCACATGTAAACATTTAATGCATTCTGTTATAGCTCGGTTGTAACTCGGTAAATTCTAAACTTCACTCGGTAGACATTCTGCCTTCATTAACCGATAGCGATAACCTTAGGGTTTACCAACTAAGTTCCTTAGGGTTTATCGACTAGGTTATTTGCTCGGTAACATAGTATAGTATTAAACTTTCAAACAATAGCATATGTAGGATATCAAAACAATCTAAACATCATGATCTCATCATTGTCTAACTCGGTAATAGTTGCCCATTGAATAACTTATCCCCTTATCATCATATTATTTTTGTATCTTTTACCAACATCTTTATACTCATCAAATCATACTTCTTAAGATATGGCAACATCATACTGAATTAGAAAATCAATTTCTTGACATCAATGACAAAATAATAATATTAAGACAGTAATCATCCTTAATCAGTTATATCCATAGTCATCAGCAATCTTCTCAATATCCTTATTGAAATGCCAACAATCTCTCATTGTAATTGGAATGCCAACCTTCTTCTTGTTTGTTATAATGCCAACAGTAGATAGTGTAGTATGGAGGCCTTACTTAGAGTGTGAGGAGTGGGAGGATGATGCAGTGGAGCTGCCATATATGTTCAGGAGTAGGTATTTGATTGGGCGGACACCATATGTCATTGAGTGGTGGTTGATAGATAGAGTATGCAGGCAGTTTGGTAGGATACAACGGATGCCACGGGGTTCAGGGATGTATGCATGGATAGTGAGAGATCAAGTGCATTTAGGTCTATTATTGTCGTATGATCAGGCTATGACACAGATTCTAGAGATGGTTCTCATGCCTCAGGACATATGGGCAGATGTAGAGGATGCAGGGATGGATGCAAAGTACATTGCATATTGGGCAAAGCATCTGTTTCCATGGTTGATGGATCCAGGGGAGCTGATAGAGGGAGACGGTGGAGGTGATGGAGATGATAGTGGAGATGGTGGAGGTAGAGGCCGACGATGGAGGTGGGGCATAGTGGTAGAGAGGAGAGTGGCTCCAAAGAGAGAGGGTGGAGAGGAGAGACAGGCAGCAGAGGACACAGGAGTCAAATACACCTATGTTCTGTGGGCAGGGGAGGAGATAGCTTACTGGCGAGACATGTATTATGGAGTGGTACCTCCAGATTAATAGGCTAGGAGATTCAAGAGACCATCGCAAATGACGATGACCATTGGAGGGAGAGATAGGAGAGATGCATCTAGTGGTGGGGTCATGGGTCCTCCACCACCACTAAATAGAGGGGGCAAGAGAGATGATCCTAGGGTGGGGACATCTAGGCCTTGGACTCCGTCGAGGCCAGCTGGCTCCGAGGGAGGGAGTTCATTATAGCCTTAGAGGGCTCCCTATGTATCAGTGTTGTATCATTTTTGTATGATGATGTAGACACCTTTGGGTGATTGTAGCCATATGATTTTTGACATCATTGTATCATGCCACTTATGATTTTTGATATATATATATATATATATGAGATGAATTATCTTTGCGGCAGTTATATGCATGTGTACCTATGTGATGCTTTTATATGTTTTATGTTGCATGTTTCTATATGATGCTTATGATATGAATGCAAATATGTACATGATGAAATGCAATATATTTTTGTTCTTTTATGTTTTTAAATGTTATGCATATGTGAATGTATGAAATGCAGATGAATATGATGAGGATGTAGAATGTGCTAACATGAGTTGTGTGCAGGATGTGATGCAATTGTGATATCTATATGTATGTATGAAATGCTAATATGTGGTAATGCAGGTGCATACTACATGTAATGCAAATATTTTTGGCATGTCATTATACTCAGTCATGTGACAACAAGCTACACAAACTCAAGAAGGACTATGGAGGTCAATCAAGAAAGGGGGATGGAAGATAGAAGATATGGAAGTGAAAGAGCTTCTTGTGCTATTATCATCATTGATCTTTACTATGACAAATAGGTGATGACAATCGAGGCGTATGTTCGACCCAGAAAGTCATTGTACCCGTTTGCATGGAGATCAGACAACCGCAAACAAGGAATGCCCCAGTTCACACTAGACTCTCAATGTCCTCATATCCTTGGACAAGTCATAGCATTACTAAGAGACAATCCACAGATAGCAAAGAAAAATAGGTGACGATACCCCATCCTCACCTTTCTAGTCAAAGACATCCTGGAGATAAAATCTCTAGTCAGAGACATCCCGAAAAAGCTAAAAGACATGTCACCAAAAGATAAAATCAGAAGAAAACCAAGACTCGACACCAACACCCATAGTAGTCCTCAAGTTTAGTGTCTCTTGTCACTTGTATAGGTCTATTTGATTGTGGTCGCAATGTTTACTTTCACAAAAGGATAGATAGCACTGAACCATAATGTTATCTGAGTCTATTGAAAGATTTGATTTGTTGAAGCCCATTACTATTGTGTCTCATCTGAAATTGACTGAATCCATGAAAATGATACTTTATTACAGAGAAGACGAAACTTTATTGCAGATTGGCAATGCAAATGTTGCTTTATTGTGGATTGTGCGCGGATAGACTAAAGAAATCTAGAAGAAACTATACTCCTAAGAATGTGTGATGCTCTCGGTTCCACACCCATCACTAGACTTAGGATTTGCCTTAGCCATAGATAGGAGCTTATTTATTATGAATGGAAAGGGGTGAAAAGGGATGTTTATTAGGAATGGCTAACCAATCTTGGGTAGATCAATAACAAGCCATGATGGGAGTGGATAAGTTTAATATGGATGAATAGGTTGTGAGTGTATGCAAAGTGAAAGGATGAGATTGAATCCTGAAGGAGGGAGGAGCAATGTCTCTACACACGACGTCGGTGACCTGGTTTTCACCATGGTACTTGCCCAGGGCACCATTGAAGTGGTTTTCACTGCTGGAAAAATTTATTTCTCTTTACTTTTTTCGATTTTTCAATTTTTTTGTGTGTCACAAGGTGCCTGTTTGCCACGTTTTCACCAAGTAACGATTTTTTATTTTTATGTTTTTTTTTGTATTTTTTTATTTTTTTGCAATTTTGAATTAGGATATGCTAAAGAGCTATGTGTAAAACCTGCGAAGGTGCATGTTGTTGATAGGATCCTCCAATGGTTCTCCATCTGGTGTCAAAATCTGATATGCACTTGATCCATAGACTGTTGTGATGACATAGGGACCAAGCCAATTTGGTTCGAATTTGCCCTTCTTCTCTCTATCTTGCTGATTTTTAGGATTTTCTCTGAGAACTAAGTCACCTATCTCAAATGTGCAAGGCTTTACCTTATGATTGTAGATGCGTCATTCCTTGACTGAATGATGTGTAGCTTGAGTGACTGTCTTCCTTGATAAAGGAACTAAAATAGAATTACTAGTGTGTGGACTACACAAGCCCACATGTGTGTCACCTAAAAAAGTTTTGTTGGCAATAATGCATTATAATAGACAATGAAAGATTGTTGGCATTTCATATGGATATTGAGAAGGTTGTTGATGATTATGGATATAACTGGTTAAAGACATTTACTGTCTTGATATTATTATTTTGTCATTGATGTCAAGAAACTGATTTTCTAAATCAGTATGATGTTGCCATATCTTGAGAAGTATGATATGAAGATTATAAAGATGTCGGTAAAAGACACGGGAAAGAATATGATGAATAAGGGGTTGAATAAGGTATTCAATGGGCAACTAGTACCGAGTCAGACAATGATGAAATCATGATGTTTAGATTGTTTTAACATCATACATATGTTGTAAAATGTAAAGGTTAATACTATACTATGTTATCAAGCAAAGAACCTAGTCGGTAAACCCTAAGGAACCCAGTCGGTAAACCCTAAGGTTATTACTATCGGTTAATGAAGGCGAAGTGTCTACCGAGTGAAGTTTAGTATTCACCGAGTTGTTACTGAGTTATAACCGACCTATAACATAATGCATTAAATGTTTACATGCATTATTTAATGAAGGAAGCTGATGACTTGGAACTGATCAATGACTGGTGAGCTGTGAATGAAGTTTGTTAATGAATCTAAGGCAATGAAAAGTCAACATGGAGATCTATAGCTCAGATTGAACCGCAATACCCTGGCACAAGTTCCAAGACTAATATGCAAGTTCCAAGGTGGGGTAAAACATTTTTAGATCGAAAGATGCATTGAACCTAGACAAGATTGAAGATTTGATGGCTATGATTGATCATGGGAAATGTGGTCAAGGAAATTAAGTGGTTACCTAATTGTTTATAAATAGGAAACTATTGATAAACAATGTATGCGGGCAAGTGTATGCACAAGGATGCTACATAGTGATTACCGAGCACAGAAGCTTGAAGACCTGTTTTGAATAACAGAGTATAGAAGCCCAACAGATAGACAAGATTAGTTCTATGTCTAGATTGTATTGAACAAATAAGAATCTACTTTAGCATTTTAGATGTGAAGTTGCAGATAGATTTTATTACTGTTATTTTGTGAAAGTGACAGAAAATCTCTTAACCAAGTGGACTTAATAGTCTTATTTGTAAAACCCATTAGCAAGGTGACATTTTGATTGAGTGTTTGAAATCCTTTAACAAGGTCACTTCTAACAAGGTGAAGATCCTAACAGATCTAAGGGAAATCCCTTAACTGGGTCACATCTAGCAATGTGTTTGTAATCTTTAACAGGATTTTCTTTTAACTGAGCATACTCTAGAAGAGTATATTTCTTAGTGGGTCCGAAATCCCACAGTGGTTTTTCCCTATTTGGGTTTCCACATTAAATCTGGTGTTATGAGGTTTATGATGTTCATATACTTTTGAGTTTGCATGTTTAACAGTTTTGGTTATATTACTGAAATATATGTTACCGAGGTTGAATCTAATGTTTTTATGGAAGATTAAGTTTGTATGATTCACCCCCCCCCCCCTCTCATCTTGTTGGCTATTGGATCTACACTTATATTAAGTATCAGAACTATCAAGTTTTGGCATCCCTGATAACAAAGTCCTTCAAGGAAGTTCTATTAAAGGTCCATGATGTATCACCAAAAGGGAAAGGATGTGCAGGAGAAGTGGATGAGCAATGAAGGCTTATGATTGCAAAAATAAGTGAAATTAGGATAGCATGATGGAGACTTGGGATCAACAAGTATGATTTTTCACTTGAAATTTTAGAGCTTTTGCGCCCATTTATTTTGATATTAGGGGAGATCATCTCTTGTTATTTTTATTTTATAGGATTTTTATCCTTGACTTTGATTTTTGCAGAGTCCAATAGCTTTTGATTTGGATTTGGACTAAAGGACTTTTCTGTATTTTTGACTCCGGTTTTTCTTTTCAAAGCTTGATTTTTGATCCCCAATGAGTAAGGGATTTTTTTATTCTTGTTGATCCAAATCTAGGAGAGGACTGAAAATGTAATGAGTGGATGAAATGGTAAGGCTATGTGAGTTCTCAAGAGGGCTGGTGATACACTCAATAGATTATGTTTTGGAACCACTCTTAGGACTATTGGTATCAAGAGCTGCTTGCACCATTGGAGGAGATTTGCTTTCAGACTTAGTAGCCACAACACTAGGTGGTTCACACCCAATTCCTTGCAAATTGTTTATAGATTGTTCCTATCGACTGAATACCTTAGGAGATAGTGGGAGTTGATCAACATGAAAGATATACTCACCACATCCTATGTCTTTAATCTTGAACTTTTTTTTGATCTCTACTTGTTTTGATGTAGAAGCTTTCAAGGATTCTGGATCAACATATGCTAATGAAGGAACAACCTCTCGATTGATTGGGATTGTTATTTCCAATTTAGGTCACAAATTGGTGCAATATATGAATGGGATTGGGTCAGCTTTGACAGTCACTTCAATTCCATTATGGGAACTTGATACATCGATGATATGTAGATGGTACTGCATTCATCTCATGAATCCATGGACATCCTAGCAATATGTTGTATGTGAGATCTAGATCAAGGACTTAACAAACCACATCCTTAATAACTAGACCAACTCTGAGAGGTAAGGTGATTGTGCCTTTAGATGGATGCTCTTCATCATCGTATGCTTTAGTGGTGATTGTATGTGTAGAATTCACAACCGTTTCAAAATATCCCAGTTGTTTAATAGTGCTCAATGTACAAATGTTTAGACCTACTCCTCCATCTATCAGGACTCATTTTATTTGGTGTTTGTGTAGGAAGGCTTCAATGTGTAAAGGTGCATTATGTGGTTGGCTCATGGAGACATCGTCGACTTTTGTGAATGTAAGAGAATGTGGAATAGAAAGGTATCCCACCATGGCTTGAAACTGGTCCACGTTCAGATCAGTGGGGATAGTAGTGTCTCTCAAAGTTTTGTCAAGAATGGCCTTATGTGCAGGAGATATGTGTAAGAGCTCAAGGATGGAGATAAGTGTGGGTGTCTTCCCTAACTGTTCTACCAGATCATACTCAGGTTTGGTTGATGAGGAAGTGGTGTTTTTAGCTGGAGTACCTTGCAAAGTGAATTTACCTCGATGATTTGTAACATTACATTCAGAGGTAGGTTCAGAAGAAGATCCAATTCCTATAAGGACAATTTTAGGTCTTTGGGCAAAATTTTTAGGCGTTTTGTCCTTTATGATAATGGTAGAGACATAATTGTCCATTGAAATGTTATTGATAGTTGAATCATAGTTATAGGATGCTATGGTATAGTTGGTCTGGTCATCTGTGGCTTTGGATTTTCCCTTGTCATGTTTTGGGAATGGTTCCTTAAACATCTCATGTTCTTGATTGGGTGAATGTCCTTTGATCTCAATGTCACCTCTATCAATAAGATCTTGTATGGTGTTCTTCAGCCAATGACAATTTCTTGTTTTATGTCCCTTTCTCTTGTGATATTCACAGTATTCATCATCATTCCACCTATTTGGTTTGACCTTTGGTTCATATGGAGGATTGTCAGGAATTGTTATTATCTTGTTTGCCACTAGCTTCTTGAATGTTGATTCAAGTGGTTCTCCAAATGGGGTGTATTTTCTTCGTGGTTTGGAAGTTGTTTGAGTATTCACTTGGTTGTTTGTAGAGATCGATCCAGAAAGAATGATTTTGGGTCTTACTATGTTAGCATCAACAACACCATCATTTACCGTGTTCTTATTTTTGTTTCAAAATCGTGGCTTGTCCTTTCCTTTAAAGTCCTCTTTGTTTTCTTTGAATATCTTAATTACTCCTTGTTCAATTAAAACCTTCTCTATTTCTAAGTCTTTCTCAATGACGTCCTTGAAAGTGGACAAGCAAGTTTTCCTTAGATCATAACCAATTTCTCTATGGATATTCTATGTGAACATCTCTACCATTTGTTTTTGTGGAATTTCACAAGAGCACCTACAAGATAAATTCCTCCATCTTTGTAAGAATGATGAAAATGACTCCCCATCCTTTTGCTTGGTATTGCACAAAGTGGTGACTGATATATCTATCTCTATGTTGTATGATAAATGTTGGATAAAAGCCTCTGCTAGATCACCCCAAGACTTAATTCCAAGTGGAAGTTGGGAGAACCATTCCATAGCTTGATCACCTAAGCTTTGTGGGAATAATCTCATCAAATATGTCTCTTCTGCTGCTACCTCAATGCAAGCCATGAAAAATTGTCTTATATGTGCCTTAGGATCTCCTTTGCCTCTGTACTTATCGAACTTAGGTGTCACAAAATGTGTAGGAAAAGGAGGCATTGGAATGATTTTGTCAAATGGATAGGGACATATATCTCTCATTGTGTAAGTTGGCTTTGGTGTATTAATGTCCTCCATTTTATTTTGTAAGTCCTTTATTTGCTATTCCAAATTGTTCTTAGGTGGAGACCGACTTCTTGGACCATATCCCATGCCTGAGCCACCAGGTGAAGGAGGAGGATACTGCATATATGGATGGTATTGATCATAAACATGTTCATATGGAGGAGGTCTATAATGATACTATTTATAGGAACCACTTGGTATAGACTCATAATGAGGAATGGAATATCTCCTTTGTCCAAGTATATCATATTCTATAGGCATGTCATGAGTTTTCTCTTGTGTGGTGCCCCCAAATTTGACACGAGGTTTTCTTGTGTCCAAATTTTGATCATGCCTCTAGATATCCAATTGTTTTGGAGGTTGGTCCTTAGCATTGCTATGCAATTGAGTGTATATTTTATCTGCATAAGACTTCCATAATGGTTTGTGTAGATGAAGTTGTTCATGATATGCTCTTTCATGAGTATCATAAGCTTGACCATGTGTATTTGGGATCTCAATTTTTTGAAACAAAGATGATGGTGATTCAGGCACAAAATATGGTCCTCTAGTACCTCCACTATCAGGTCTCCTTTGATCCATGTTGAGTTGAGTTTCTTGCATAGGTCGATTTTCCACTATTTGAGACATGTCAAAATTATGAGGTATCTTGGCTCCACTTTGTGCCATCACTTGTAGAAAATATTGTCAATCTCTTCTCATGATTTCCTCAACCAATCTATTAAAATGGGGATCCATGATGGAGTCTTCCACTTCTACTGAATGTATGGAAAAATTGTCCATATTGTCATTGTGTGTATCATTGTTGTTTGTATTATCCATGTTCTCAACATTTTGAATGTTTCTATAAGTGTCCATGTCAGGTAATGTGGTATGATCAGAATTGAAAAAGATATCATTATCATACTCATAGGCACTCATGTTTATAGATTCTTGAGCCTTTTTAGCTTCTTCCCTAGATTTTTGGGAATGGGTTTCAACCATGAACTAGGTCTTGACCAAGATGTGTGAGACTAGATGAGAATGGAAAAAAGTATGGAAGACTAAGAGTTGGAATGTAAATGAATCTGAGGTGTACTTGCAATGTCCAAAGTGTAAGACCAAGTATGTATGTAGTAAAGTAGGTGTGACTTCCAAAGAGATGATAATTTCTCTTGATGAGGTAAGTTGACCAAATGAGACCCAAAGGTGATAGACCTTGATGAGGGACCACTTCGCAAAAAGTTGTTGTATGTAGTGTGTTGACAAAGTAAGATGAGGACAAGCAAGTAACCTTTTGACTCAAGTTTAGACAAATGTGAAGGTAATGCAAGGTGTAAAGCAAAGACGAACTTTGTGAGACCCAAAGATAGGTTGAATGCTAGATGAAAACCTGGAGAAATAACCTAGGAAGCTCAAGAATTCTGAAACTGACTGCTCTTGTTTGCTGGACTGTAAGTTTTTTTTTCAATTCTGAACACAGACATGCCTGTATACTTCACAAATGCGGTTTACTAACACAGACATGACTAGATATTGCACTGATGTGTTTTTGAGATTTTGTGAATGCAGTTTTGCTTATGATAACATAGACGCGTTTTTGTCCCACACAGACGCGGTTGCAGGACACAAACATGTTTTTGTCAGACACAGACGTGTTTCCAGAGTCAGTGCAATTTTTTCAATTTGTAAATTTGTTTGTTGTGACCAAATTTGAATTTTTGACTATTTGTACATGACAAGAGGACACAATGCTGATGAGGACTCAATGTTTGCAGGTGTTTGGACTCAAAATGACTCAAGATAAAGTGTGTTGTTTGATGTAAAAAAAATTTGCATACACTTGAAGACATAAAAGACACAATGTTTTGATGTTTTATCTTGAATGTTTGAATGTTCAAAAGAAGATAAGCACAATTCTTATGGTTGGCCAGGACAATAGTTGTTGATCCCACATGGGGTTTCCCTTGAGGCTACGCTATTCAAAGTGGATACTTAGATGCTTGACCCCACTAGCTCCACCCTCGACACTCACTTCTCCAGGGCAGCCAAGCATCAGTCCCCATGAAAACTCCCCATGGCGAACTTTGTATCTCTACTAAGAACCGTATGTGTGTGGGCCGCTCCAGAGGTTCGACCTCCTGCCCCAACAACTAGAAGGATTTTGGCTTTCTAAAACAAAAATGTGCTAGTAAGGGCATCTACTCATGTGGCCATACATGCGGAACTTTAAGCTCTATAAATACAAAAGGCTCCCATTCGGTAGGGGTTACGCCCTACAACTGATCAAATAAATTTGATCAAACGGGTTTATGGGGAGACATAGTGTCGGTATGAACTAATCAGCACATGTTACCCATGGCTTTCACCATGGATATAGTTATTTATAGTGGTTCGGAAGAGGTGGTTTTCCTTGCTACCACTTGGGTCGTTCTCTCCTCACTAGTAGTCCTAATGACCACACGGGGAGACAAGCCCTCTAGAGATTAAACAAAAAGAGCCTATTGCTCAAGACACAAAAGACACTGGTTCAATTTTAGTGCACCAATTGAAGTGTTTGGTAATCTATGAAAACAAGGCACAAAATAAAGATAAAAAACCCTTGCCAAAATTCTGCAACAAATATTTGTTAGTAGTTTTGCAATAATACCCCTCCTGCAAGCACACAAGTTAGGTAAATTTTAGATCCAAAAGACTTTGTGAAATAGGGGCCTTCAACAGGATGTTTTTTTGATAGATTCAAAGATCTAATTTTCCATGAGTTATTTTGCATCATAAAAAACATACCACTTGTAAAATTTGAAGACATTTCCTGAAATGTAAGAAAATCCAAAAAAGTTTCTAATTTGCTCTAAAAATTAATTTTTTATGAAAAATCATAAAAAATTCATAGAAAATGCAAACTTGATCCAAAAAATCTGATTTTTTTATTGGAAACTCCTGCTAGCATTCCAAACCTGCATAAAAAAATTCTTGACCTGTAAACAAAATTTGATGCAAAAATTCCAAGTTGTTTGTGAGATCAGATCAAATCTCTCCAAGATCTTGATTTTGTGTTCAAAACCCTAGCATCACAAGGTTATTCTCCAGATTATTTTACTAAACAACAATATATGGTTAGGAAAACCATTAAAAAAAAACATAGATCTAACAAAAATCCATTTCCCATCGGGCATGCCAAAATGTTTATGGTAACAATGGAAACAACAATATTGAAAGACTAAATGAATTCAACCACAAAACCCTAGCCTAACAACAACAAAGATCCACCATAACATATGAAGATTACCTAAGACAATGCAAATCAAATAAAATCACAAAGATTATACCACCACATGTCCAATAGGGTTTGGATCTCCATTCTTCCTATCTCCATTGATCTTGCTTGATAAATTTACTCTTAGATTTTATGTGTGCACAAGAGCTCAACAAAGAACGGAAATGTGGTTGTAAGTAGGCTTGATCGCATGTGAAAATTCGAAAGTGTAGTTAGGGAGTTAGGGTTGATAATGAAAGAAGCATCTCCTTATATAGAAGACACTATAATAAATGGAGGGATAAGATTAAGAGGTGTAAAAGATAGATGGTCGGCTAGGATTAGAGGGTAGGTAGAGGAAATAAGAAAATAATGAGAGGGTAGGTAGTGTAGGAATTAAAAGATGAATGACATGTGTCATAGGTAGAAAAGGCTAATGAATTAATTAAATAAATAAAGATTTATTTAAGTAATAGAAGGAGTGGGATCAATTAAATAAATAAAATATTTATTTTATTTTGGAAAAAGATAATTTAAATAAATTAAAGTATTTATTTAAATGAAAAATAAGGCTAGAAGAGGATTAACGAACTAATTAAAGAAATAAAGGTTTATTTAATTTATAAAAGAATTAGGATAAAATAATTAAATAAATAAAAGTATTTATTTAATTAGACAGGACAATTTTAGGTGTCTACAAAGCTAAATCGATAAGGTGTGGCAGAGAAGGAAGCATCCAAGTATGACACAGTGTGTTGTGAGACTGTGAAAGAGAGAGTAATCTCACAACCGATAGTGTGAGATTCAGTAGAGGAGAAAAGACTATCAATTGATAGTAGAATATTTAATCAAGAGTTGCAGCATTCAATTGCAACAAGAAGCCTTAACTATATTCAAGTTGTATTTCAATATACATCACCAAGTTAGAGCTTGGTGTAGGGGTTGGTGCCCCTTTGGGTTGTAGCCCATAAAGTCAGGGGTTGGTGCTCCTTGGGTTGGTTCCCTAAACTTTATAATTCAGTGTTTAACCTCTGAGGTTGGATTGGCGCAGTAGTCTCCAACAACTTTTCTCACTGAGGTTTTTCCCACATTGGGTTTTCCTCGTACATCTGGTGTTGTGATTTGCATTTGTGTGATTTATTTCTTTGGCTTTTCTTCCTGCTTTACTGGTTTGATTGTTTAAGTGTGGTTAACTGGTATTCTGAAGTGGCTTTGAAAGTCAAAAATTTAGGAACCACTGATTCACCCCCTCTCAGTGGTACTCTGTGTTCAACAATTGGTATTAGAGCCTAGGTTCTTGGTTATCTTTAAACCTTGGGTAGATTATGGACTTTGAACACAATGGCAAGAAATGATTCTGCTTCCTAAAAAGCCCCCATGTTTGATGGATCCAACTATGCCTTCTGGAGCAGAAGAATGGAGACCTATATTTCCTCCCTGGGTTTTGATGTGTGGATGTCTGTCAAGAATGGGTATGTTGTTCCTAATGCTCCTCCCATTGATCTGGATGCCAAAAAGGAGTATGAGAATAATGCAAAGGCCAAACATGCTATCTTGAGTGGTCTATCTGATAATGAGTTTGTTAAAGTCATGCACTATGTTTCAGCAAAGGAGACTTGGGGTAAATTGCAGAGGTTGTTTGAAGGAGATGCAAAAGTCAAAGAAGCCAAGCTACAAGCACTAAGGGGCCAACTTGAAAGCATAAAAATGAAAGATGATGAAAAGATTGCAGACTATCTTCACAGATTTGATGAAACTATGAACACTATCAGAGGACTTGGAGAAGAGATTGCAGATGAGATTCTTGTCAAGAAGGTACTTAGATCTATCACACCCAAGTATGATACTAAGGTGTCTGCCATAGAAGAAGCCAAGGATTTGAAGACTTTTACAATGGATGAGTTATTTGGTTCACTGGCATCCTATGAGATGAGAACAATCAATGATACTTCCTCAAGGAAAGAAGCAACATTCAACATCACTAAAAAGGGAAAAGAAGTAGTTACTCATGAAGAATCCAGTGAAGACTCTGATGCAAAAATAGAAAACTTTGTCCAGAAGCTCAAAAGAGGATCCGACCGGTATAAAGGAAAGATACCGCTTAAATATTTCAACTGTGGGAAGGTTGGACACTTTGCTACTAATTGTCCTCACAAGGAAACCAGTGGAGATGAGTCAAGAGAGTTCAGAAAATCTGCCAGCAAAGATAGAGAAAGAAATGACTACTGGCAAGGAAGGAGATGCTCCTAGAATAAAAAAAATAGTCTATATACTATTGAGGATGATACAATAGATGAAGAAAATGCATCAGAGGTTGATTACCATGAGAATGATAGAAAAGTTAATCTCTTCATGGCACTTGGTGAACTAGTTTATGAAGATGAGGAAGAGGACATTGAGGCTGAAGTGGACTTGGAGGGTGATCTTATCAGTGTTCTTGAGGAATTGAGAAAAACAAGAAGAGAACTCAAAAAGGTCAAGTTTACTATAGTAAATGAACAAGATCTCTTGAAGCAATCCCAGGATGAGTTCGGTCAAGTTATAGCTAACTTGAAATTTCAGCTCGAAGAAACTAAGAGGATATGTGAAGCTACATCCTCTAATCTGATAAAGAAGGAAAAGGAGCATCAAGAGTTTGAAGCAGAGATAGTGAAGCTCAGAAAGGAGCTTGAAGAAAGTAAGGAAGAAATAAAAATAAAGAGCAAATATGAAGGCAACACTGAGGCCTTAGACAAGATGTTGAGAAAACAGAAGTAATCCAAAGACACTAGTGGTTTAGGCTTTGAAGTAGGTCAAAGTTCAACACACAAAGATAAATTTGGCAAAGAAATAAAGTTCACCTCTTCTTTTGAAGGTGAAGAAAAGAAGAAATTCATTGTAGGCAAGGTTACCGACAAAAAGACAAAGGCAGATGCTGTTGGAAATCGCCACTCAAATCGGTATACAACAATGAACTGGAAGCCACACTTCTTGTATCAACATGCAAATCCAAGGAGAAATGCAAGGGTTGATCATGAAGGTTTCACCAGATCCAACAACATGAAGAGAAGACCCTCAATGAGGCAATCCCATTCAGAACCAAGGCTACCTAACTGGTATGTTTCAAACTTTCATGGTTACTGTTATTGGTGTAACAAATTTGGGCATAGAATGGCTGACTGCAGATTAATCAATAAGCCCCCTATGAGTTATGAAAGTAGAAATCCATTTAATGCACTCTACGATATGAATGTGGTCTTCTATCAGTGCAATGGATACGGTCATAAGAGTTTTTAATGTAGGAAGAATAAACCGGTTTCCCAAAACAATTTTAAGGAAATTCCCTTATATGAAGATGTAAAATGCTATAACTATCAAGAGTTTGGACACATAGCGAAGTTGTGTAAAAACCAGAAGATCAAGCAGAAGAAGACAAATCCTGATCAAGAACCGGTAACTGAATTTGTGCACAATATAGCAACTAACAAGAAGAAGGAAACCAAACCAGTATGGAGTGAGAAAGAAAAGGAAAATGCAAAATCAAGTCTCATAGTACAGACTACCTTACATGCTGAAAGAAAAAATATATGGGTTATAGATAGTGGTTGCTCAAACCACATGACTGGTGACAAAAGGAAATTCATCAAACTTGAAGACTGGAATGGTGGTTCAGTAAGGTTTGGAGACAACTCTTCCATCAAAATAAAGGGAAAAGGCACTCTAAGTATTGATGGAAAGTTGAAGGCACATGATGTATATTATGTGGAAGGCCTCAAGAAAAATCTTCTGAGTGTGAGTCAGATGTGTGACAAAGGTTACAAATTCACCTTTGACTCAACTGGTTGCCAAATAAAGAAAGACAGTACCGATCAAGTTGTGGTAGAAGGAAAGAGAACAGATGAAAATGTTTACAATCTGAAGGAGTGATATGAGTCCCAATGTATGCTAGGTAAAAGTAGATGAAAGTTGGATGTGGCATCAAAGATTAGGTCACATAAACTTTGATAACCCAATTGCAGTAAGCAGAAAGGGGTGTGTGATAAATATTCCACCCATCATCAAACCGGTAAGCACATTTTGTGATGAATGTGTGAAAGGTAAGCAAACTAAAGTAAACTTCAGGACAAAAGAGTACAACACGTTAAGAACACTTGAAATTGTGCATATAGATCTATGTGGTCCAACTAGGACAAGAGCACTTGTAGGTGAGAGATACTTTATGCTCTTCATTGATGATTACTCAAGAATGACATGGGTCACCTTCCTGCAACATAAATCACAAGCATTTGAAAGATTCAAGATCTTTAGGAAGATGGTGGAGAAAGAAAGTGGGTGCAGGTTAAAATGCCTAAGATCAGACCAGGTTGGAGAGTTTGCTTCAAATGAGTTTGAAGATTATTGTGAAAAGCATGGAATTAGAAGGCAATACTCAGCTCCTAGGACACCACAACAAAATGGTGTGGTAGAAAGGAAGAATAGGATAGTCAAAAAGATGGCCAGAACCATGTTAAATGAGGCTAGACTACCTGACACATAATGGAAGGAACCTGTTCATACTACTGCATATACTTTGAACCGGGTTCAATTAAGAACAAACAATAGAATGACACCTTATGAGTTGTGGTATGACCGGAAGCCTTCGGTCAAATACTTCAAAGTATTTGGAAGCAAGTGCTTTATCAAGAAAGATGTGGATGGTCTAGGAATTTTTGACTCCAGGAGTGATGAAGGAATCTTCCTTGGTTACTCATCTAACAACAAGGCCTACAAATGCTACAACAAAAAACTAAGAAGAGTCATTGAGAGTGTGCATGCAAAATTTGATGAGGATATGCACAAAGGATGTCAACCACAGATAAACCGATATGATAACTTTGGTGATGAAGATGATGAAGCTCAGTCAGACATTGAACTAGAGGAAGCATCCAAGAAGGCCCCCAACTGATATGTACAGTTGAATCACCCGGAAGAGCAAATTCTAGGAAATAAGAATGATGGTGTGCAGACTAGAAGAAGACTTGCTTAGAATGATGAACAAGTCAACCTCTACCTCATGACTGAAGTTGAACCCAAAACATTCAATGAGGATAGCAAAAGATAAGAATGGATGGATGCCATGGAAGAAGAACTGCAACAGATTGAGAAGAAAAGGACTTGGGAATTAGTCCCTAGATCGGGAGACAAGAACATCATTGGTACTAAATGGGTCTACCGAAACAAGATGAATGAAGAAGGTAAGATTGTTAGGCATGAAGCTAGACTAGTGTGCAAAGGATACTCTCAAGTAGAGGGGATTGACTTTGAAGAAAAATTTGCACCGATAGCTAGATTAGAAGCAATTAGAATGTTTCTAGCCTACTTTTCCTACAAGGGTTATAAAGTATACCAAATGGATGTAAAATATGCCTTCCTAAATGGAAATTTGGAAGAAGAAGTGTACATGGAGCAACCAGAAGGGTTTCTGTTGCATGATGATGAGACATTTGTATGCCAGTTGAAGAAGGCCTTGTATGGTCTAAAGCAAGCTCCTAGAGCATGGTACTCAAGATTAGATCAGTATCTGAAGGAGCAGGGATTGAAAAAGGGAAGTTGGTGCAGGGCACCTAACACTCCAAGTATGAATTTTTTTTTGTTTCTTTTCAAGTTTGTGAGTTATCTTTGTGATGTAATAATGGAACAACCATTTAGGACTCAGTAGAGCCATGATTGAGCTATCCAAGTTTTGGTTTGAGTCAATTGTGTTCAGGATGCTGACAGCCTGAGAAGTGAGATGCTTAGGTAGTTCATAGGTGAAGTACTCCAGATGAATGTATTCATGTATTATGGGTCAAATGTGTTGTGTTTAGGTCTTCTAGGGAGTTTGAGGACCTTCAAGAGTCTTAAAATGCATTAGAATGCAAATTTGCATCTTGGATTCAAAAGTTGTTGAGCAACATTTTGCAAGAATTGTGTTGTGTTTAGGTCTTCTAGGGAGTTTGAGGATCTTCAAGAGTCTTAAAATGCATTAGAATGCAAATTTGCATCCTGGAGTCAAAAGATGTAAAAGTTGCTGAGCAACTTTTTGCAATTTCTTGCAAAAGTTGCATTTTTGGTTGAAGGCGTTGAAAAGTTGGTTGAACCAACTGAAACAAGAGCATAAAATCCAAAATTCACTTCATTGTATGGGTTGGAGGATTGGAAATGCAAGAGAAAGTTTTTGGATTGTGAAGCAAACTTGTTTTCACTAGTTTTTGACATTTTTTCACTTGTTTTCATTGCTTGTACAGTCCAATATGGACTAGATGGTGTAAACTCATTGTAGTGCATGAGTGTCCATTGCATTTGTCTTCATTAAGTTTGATTGTCCTAGGTTGCAGAGATTTCTTCCATTCTTTGCAACTAGGTGCAAAACCCTTGCAAGTAGGGTTTAAGAGCAATAAAATGGCTCTAACCTAAGCATTCTTTGATGGCACCTATTGAAAGATATTATTTATTTGGTCTAAGGATGACGTGGTTTGTAATTATGTAATTGGTTTATTATCTGGTGGCCAACCTAATTTTTTATGGTCGAGGGTTTGTATATATAGATGCAATATCTCATTGTAGATCATCATGGTTATGTTAGAGGTCATGGTCAAGGAATGTAATGTGTGAATAATGTAATATCATTTAGGAAGAGTATTTGGTCGATCATTAGAGATTGAATTGGATTTATGTAAGAGGATTTAGTCCTTCGGTATTGAGCTTAACTAGAACTGCACTTAGGCATAGGAGAGGCTACCTTTTGCAGTTTAACACTTCTCTGGATTGTAGTCTGGATTTCTATGTAGTCGGTGAGGCTCCTTTTGTGATGAGCAGTGTGCTCTAGGATATTGGCCTTCCTGCAAGTGCAGGCCCCTCAATTGTAATTCACATACTTACTGCAGAAGTATTATCTAACTGTGGGTAGACTTCCCACCGTGGTTTTTCCCTTTACCAGGTTTTCCACGTATAAATCTTGGTGTCATATGGATGGTTTTTATTATGTGATTATTGTTTATGCTTAATTGGTTTAACTGCTATTTCAGTATTAATGTTTTGGGTTCTGGTATTAAAGTTTTAAATTGCTAATAGTTTTGGTAATCTGTGACGACTGATTCACCTCGCCCCCCCCCCCTCTCAGTTGTCTTCCGGTTATTTGAACTGTCTAACAAGGGTAACATGTAGCCCTTAACCAGTTGGCCCAAAAATACTTCATCCAAATGAATATGCTTAATGTGGATCCCCACAAGCCATAATAGGACATAAATTAAACTCAACATAAACTCTGATGTTGGTACATACTCTCATATACATAGTGTAAGAAAGAGAATACGCCCTACCAGCCAGATATCTACAAATTACCTTGAAAACCAACTTCAAGCATAATACGACACCAAATAGATCAATCAACATCATGTAGATCACATGGAGACATTCCTAGAGCATACATCAACACTTCCAGACACATCTTTCATATTTTCAAGTGAGGAAAAGATAGAAAAACCAAAATGTTACAGAGAACTTTATTACTAGAATGTCAGGAAGCACATGCAAGAAATAAGATATTGATAAAAACACTTCCAAAACACTTCATCACCTAAAATTTGAATTGAAACACTAAACATACATTATAAGAATTTCCTCCAAGATGCAACACCAAAAACAAAAATGTGGAGCAATATAGAGCATTATTTGGACTAGTCTTGACCAATCATCAAACTGCCAACATACTACCATTACCAAACACATCATTTGCAACAACAGGGACCTAAAACGATAGGAGTGAAACATTCACAAAGCATAAACATTATTTATAGAACCATAAAGCCACATTTTCAAATGTGGAGGAATGTAGAGCATTCTTCTAGCTAGTCTTCAATATATTTTCCCGCATTCACACACTTCATCAACTTTTGGAGACTAGAACACCTTGAAATGCCATTTTCTCACTCAAGGGAAATAAAAGAGATACTATAACATCTTGTAGTATGAACAAGATCATTCGAATAAAATCTCTTCATCATCAAGCTTCTTGTTGTTATATGGAGCCTAAATAGACTCAGAGGTTAATTTTTCCCTAGTTTTATTAGCGTAGTTTCCCCCCTAATTATTCGATGGGACTTTGGGGGTAGTGCTCGTGGCACGCTCTCTATTGTGGTATACGGTGGGGTTGAGGGGCAGCGCCCCACGAGCCCACATGACTTTTATTATTTTATAAAGGCATCATGTGTTATTTTTCTATTGGTTGACATGTTGTAACCCTAATTTTTGTCACTGACATAAGTCTTGTTAAAAGACCAAGGGTTAGGGTATTTTTGAGAGAATTTTATAGCATTTTGCAGTGGTATTGAGTTGCAATGGATTGTTGGTTGTAATTAGTTTGATTTGCTGGATAATAATATTGGACTCTCTGTTTGGTGGAAATATCCCAACTTTGGGTGAACCACATTAAATATTGTCTCTTCGTTGTTATTAATTTTGTGTTTTTCATTCCTCCATTTAATATTAATCTGCATATAATTGGTATTTTCTGCATGCAATTCCTAACACTTCTAATCCTCATATTAATATTTCTAATCCTCAATTCAATGCTTCTAATCCTCAACTTAATGATTCTAATCATCATCTAAATATGATATCATTATGATACCATATTTGCTTTCAATCATGAGAATCATCACCATCATTAACACATCAATGACATCATCATAACATATTGGATGTAGATATCAATACCTAGCCATCTCCATCATGGCTTTGCACACAACCTCGCCATAATAACAACATAGAATTTGAGTGTTGACACTAATAGACAACACCAAAATTGTATTGACAATAATCTCTAATACCCTCAAAAAATACTAAGGATTGACATCAATGACAATAATTGCAAACACCTACATACAAGTATTTTCCAAGTCCTTCAAGGATTTCCAAAAGAGAGTTTAGGACCGGTGGAGAATATAGAATGCCATAGTTTAGAAATATCTAATTACCATAGATTTTTAGGTCAATAAGGATTTCATAGTAATGGATGCACTAGAGCCCTAGACCTCATGGATATCCCCACTTCCTATGAGGTATCAGATGAAGAGGTAGATTCTTATCCCAAAAGGCCACTAATTTTACCAAAGGATCTTGATGTAGAAAAGAACCCTATAGCTAAAAAATTCATGGAATTGGTGGAAAAAGAGAAAGAAAAAGATCATGTAGAAAAGAAGAAATGAAATCTGCATGAGCAAGAAGGAAAGCCCGTCAAGGAGGAAAAAGAGAAAAATGAGCAAAAAGAGGAAATTGGGCCAACCCATAGAAGGAGGTCTGGAATATCACAAATAGAAACCCCCCCTACAACATCTACACAAACTGAGAGAATCCAAAAAGTTAAAAGAAACTATCCATAACATCAAAGAGAGAGGAGTCATTAGAACAAGAGGCAACAAAATACCTACCTCGAGTGAGTGCGAAGAAGAAGAAACCAAGGAAAAATAGCAATAACAAAGAAAAGTATAATCAGAGATATACATTGAGGAGGAAATTGAAATCATATAGAAAGAGGCTACTAAACCAATGAAAACATCTACACCTATAGAAAGCCCCGTGTTATATGAAGAAAAAGTATACAATGCCCTATATGAGCAAAAACTTTTTGTAAATACACTGTAGAAATATCCCATGATGGGCCTTTTGAACAAGCAAACTAAAAAGGAAGCATTGATTAGATATATTATATAAAATGACATCGAATTGGAGGATTTCATGAGCATATTGTTGGAACTCTAGATGGCGCACTTAATCTTTAGAGAACAAAGGCAATCCAAGAAGAGGAGAAGTTGAAAGAATTAGCTATTCAAATAGAGGCATTGGCTATCACACCTCTACAATTTCAGAAACTCAAAAAAATATAGACCAACAAGTTCTAGACAAACCAAAGAATACACTAAATAATGTTGGAGAAATTGGAAGCTACACAATATGTGCAATCAAAACCCACAAAGGCAACAACAAAAGCATAGAATCAATTGCATGAGGAAGAAGAAAAATATGAAGAAATTGCAACACTCACATTTGTGTTCACTAGAACATAAATTTAAAATTGAAGGATAAAGCTCATAGAGCACTTGCTTTTTGGTGAGTGGAAGCAAGCCATTGGAAAAAAAATCAAACTTATCATTCTAGATAATGTGAAAATCATATTGGTAATCAAAATTTGGAACCTATATACATAATATATATTTTTCTCAATTGTATGCTTTTAGAAATGTTTATCTTAGGCTAAACATTTTAGTGAAAATATTCCATAAAGACATTATCTGGATCCACAAAAAATAAAAGAAGTATAAGGAAATGAATAAGACCATGTAAATTCATGACCACTAGAACTTTTTGAAAATTATCTAGTAATAAATATATCCTCATTGAAATAGTTTGATGATATAGTTTGGAAGGTCCTTACATGAATCAATGTATCACATTTCATGTCACACTTGGTGAAATGGGTGCCATAAATCCATTTGGTGAAGGATAAGTAAAAAATTTATATGCTAAATTATATTACTAATATAATCATTTCCAAATAGTTACTCAAAGGGATCAACACAATGTTCTAGATGATCTATTCTACCCATGATGGGACTCAAATAACATGAAACATCATTTCTAACTATACCCAATTTATTGGTGTGCATGTATATCATGTGCAATAATGAAGGATTATGTAAGAGATAAGTCATAAGATAGTTGCACATTATGCTCAATAAACCAAGTAAAAATTGTAGGATATTCTCACGATGTTTTTCATTCATATACATTTCAAAGTCATAAGTTCATTTAAAATATACTCCATAATCACTCAAAGATATATCACAAGAAAGCATAAAATAATTTGAAGGAGAGCCCATGTTGACATAAAATATAGTATATCATCATCATGAATGGAAAAATCCATCAGATCTCTTAAGGAAGGGCCACTAAAGGTGAATAATGAGAATAATGAGAAATACATGTTCTAGATCCAAGAGTAACATAATATGTAAAATAATAGGATAAAGCATTGAATAATGTGTAGGAATTGTGAGATAAATTAACCCAATAAATGTATCATTGAACCTATTCATCATTATATCATCATTACGTATATGAAAGTAATATAAAGATAAAAATAATCTAGCTTGTCACTTAAATCATCAGTTTTACTAAATGACTTTATCATTAGTGTTGGAAGAATATTTTTCATTAACTAAATCATCATGAAACAAAGAGTCATAAGCCTCATCATGAGAAGAGAAAGGAGTCATACTGCACTCCTCACTAAATACATCATCCATAGGCCAAGAGTGAAAAGATAGAGGACTAGCAACCTCATGTGAGGGTTAAACATGTGCATCTTGAATCCTCAAGAATTGATGAAGCAATAGAGGTATATGAACAAGAATACATAGATGTAAAAGTAAAAGTATCATAACATATAGAAGAAATATGCTCACTAGGTACAACATCACATGAATCAATATCTATAATAAATCACAGAATATGTCATAAAGGATAGTGACATAGAAAGCGATCTTGGTTAGGAAGGTAGAAAAGAATAAATGATAAATAACTAACAAGAAAGCGCATAATGGGTGGTTAGGAAAGGGTCAAAGAGGTAACAAATAATAATAGCCCAAAACCTAACAAATGAAACATGAACGAGATAGATTAAGACCCTAATCAATTCTAAAATAGTTTAGTTACAAAAATAAGAAATATCTTAGATAAAAATTAGAGATATAAAGAGAGTCAAAACCAAAGGGTAAAATACTAGAGGAGCTCGAATGTTAGGTTCACCAAACTATAAAGAAAAATTAATACACTTTATCCACAAATAAACTAGAATAATGTGACAATTTTAACACAAGAAAGCAACTAAACCTAGTTTAAAGAACTACTATAGTAATTAACATAATAAATATGCTTTTCAAAATGACAAGAAATGAAAAGGACTTAGCTTTGTGTGTGGATTGATGACGATTAACTAAATACTATCACTTTATGATGTTGATTGTACATTGATCTTAGGTTTGATTTTGGAATACTCTAACAGATGGTTACCTAATTTATGTCCAACTATAAATTGAATTTACATCCATCAAAATTAAAACATGCTTATAGATTCAAGCCTTATGCATGGAAATGGATTGTGCACTTCTACGCCACTAGCATTTGTCTACCTTCTCTTTTGAAATATGCCTATAAGTTAAGAAAACATCGATGAACACCTTTAAATGTTTACTAGGAAAGGATCTTTTTCCTTGGTAAAACATGTATATTCAAGTTAATGGTTTAGAAAAATGGTCAAAGACAACAAACAACCATATAGTTTGTCCTAACTTATCAGTAATGCGTATGATAATGTGATAATGCAAGTCAAAATAAGAACTCATAGATAGATGAAATGAGATTAAGACTTGTCCTTTTATACAACACGACACTAGTACACAAGTTAATGAACTTCACACTCAATTGAACAAATAACAACTAGTTGAAAAAACATTTACTTGAACCCAATTTTAAATTTAAATTTACAAAAATTCCAAATCATTGTCTACACCTATAAATTTAACTTAAATAATAAATAAATAAACTAAAACAACCCAATATTCACTTTTAACTAAACTATAACATTTTTTTCGCTTATAAACTTCAAACTTCTAGACAAACACTACTATATATATATATATATATATATAGTTTAGGTTGCCTCTTCCTCCCTCTTGGTGGAATTTCATGTTTCTTGCTTTCCATGAATACAACGGCTATTCTAATTGTTTCCATTAATTTATTGTCTAACATATATAAGAATTTACATCAAAGTCTATTCGTCAATATGCTGAAAGTGGCAAACATGTCTCCTTAAATGGACTCATTGCAATCCATAAGTTAAAAACAATTGCACTTAGTCATAAACTAATGAATAATTTTTCCATTATATTTAATGTCCATAAATCACTTAAATATGCTTAAAATAGTAGTATGCGCAATAAGCACCACAAAACAGATAACAATATTATAATGGAGATATTTTTCTCATAATAAAAAGTCCATTCTTCTTGTTTCTACCAAAGTCAAGGATCCCTTGATGAGGCATTACTTTTTACATAATATAATTATTTTGAAATATATATTCTGATTCATATCAGATTTTACCCCATCAAACATAGCCATTGATTTCACTCAAGTGTGAGAGCTTGGAGAAAGAATGTAGGGATTTTTTTATATATATTTATAAATATTTACAAAATTTTCATTTAATTCTTTTTCTAATGTTTGTTTCTTCTTACTAGTATACATATAATTTTAATTTACATTATTATATTTTTATTGATTCAATTATAATCGGCAATCCTTTTTCAAACTCCACGTATGGATGTGCAAGAGCATGATCTCGATCACTCAATTTCCATCTGCAATCAAAATAAAATTGAAATTAAAACCTAAATTAAATTTAATATGTACATATCTTTTTTTAACCTTATAATTTTGAATTTCAAACTTATAATATAAACATTTATTAAACAAAAGATATATTAAATATATGTTCTAGAGAAACTAATCTAGAATAAATCTATACTTTTTTAATTGTATTTTACTACCTATCCTTTATTTATTCTTTTCTCTATACAAGATCACATACATCATTAAGTGAAAATATATGATAAAATAAAATTTAAAAAATTGTTCATTTTTAATAACTGTTCATAAAAAATTTAGAATCATTATATTATCTATATATATTAATATTTTTTAGACTTCTAAAATTCATACAAACAATTAACATTAATATACCTGTAATTTAGAACGAAATGATGGATGAAGAAGGCAATCTCTACTTTTGCAAGTTCTGATCCCGGACAAAGTCTTGGTCCTCCACCAAAAGGCGTAAATTGTTTTGTTGCGGAATTAGATGTCTACAAAAATAAAAAAATAAAATATATCAAAATATCTAAATTTTCAATTTTTTTTTATGAATAGGCCTTCTCTATTATATAAAAATAAATTTTCATTTACAATATTATAAAAATCATAAAAAATAATATAATTATCACACCTGCCATCTCCAAGGATTAAATTGTAAAGGATCTGTAAAGAAAGATTCATCTAGATGTACTCCCGTAAACACTGGAAGTACCTTCCAACCTTTTGGAATTTGAATATCTAAACATGCCAAAATCAAAATTATCAATTACACTTAATTTAATGGAACAAATTTAAAATATTTAATTATATGATATAAAAAATCTTATTTTTAAATATATAATATAAAAAAACTTATAATTATTAAAAAAAAATTAATTTAAGATTAAAAAATATTAAAAAAACTGAAAAATGTTTTCAATTCAAAAGATGTAAGAAAACATTTGAATCCTTTTATATAGTGCCTTAATTTAATGCTTTAATGTTTGAATTTCAACCAAAAAACCTGAATCTTTGCATTCAACCTGCCATATATATTTTAAGGAAGGAGAAATAATAAAATAATAAAATACCTTTATATGTGATGTCTTTCAAAGCTTTTCTGTGGACAAATTTGACTATATTGCCATAGCGTAATGCCTCGTTGATCACCTGAATTCATTATAGTCTTGAGCACACTCTTCCATGTACAATATTATAGTCTAATTTATTATAAAAAAGAGAGAAAAAAAAAAGCAACTTGGCATGATGGAAGAATTTATACTATAGGTATACATACTTGTTGTGTGAATGTCATTTGCTTGTAATGGTCCCAAGTCAAGTGCTTATCCTTTTGCTTTGTGCTTGCAATCATTTCATGCTCAGTCTGTAAGCCCAATGTCCAACAATGGTGTTAGCTGTTTTGGGTGCCAAAATGAGTGAGACCCATTACAATTAAGTATGTTGCCAGTGAAGTGAAAAAACAAATATATTAGTAGCAGCATGAATCATGATGGCTTGATAATATAAATAAACTATTGATGGTGTGCAAGATTTCAAAACAATGTTCTGTATTCATTCTCAGTCTCTGTCTGTGTTTACATCATCAGCCTTTTTGGTCTCAAACTTCATGACCATGGTTGTGAAGCTATGTTAACAGAAGTAAGAAACGGAAACCGCAACGGCAACGTGACGAGAAATAAGAAATGGAAACGGCAACGGCAACGTGACGAGCAATAAGAAATGGAAACCGAAACGGCAATGACAACGTGACGAGAAACGAGATATTCAGAAGTTGCGTATAAGAAATGTTAGTGATTGATTAACTTATTGGTTTGAGCTTAATGATCCCTTGCCCTGAAGTTGAAATAGAAGGAAGACAAGCCTATTCTGACTTTTCTGAGGTATAGTAGATACTTGTATAAATTTTACAGCTTAGTCTAACTTTTATGACATAAAAGATAATAGAACACAACTTTAGTTAAAAGTGGTGGACCTGATATTAACCATTTCCTGAACAAATAATAATTAGTAAAATGATAGAATTAATCACCATCTTACCTTTAGTTCTTGTAAGGCTACTTGGGAATCACCAAGCAGGTAAATGATCATTGCCAGTAGTATGTAGGTGGTTTCATACCCACCAAGCAGAAGATCCAAAACAAGGCTTAATTTTTCTTGGTCTCTCAAGCTATTACTGTCTAGAAGTATGTCAAGAAAGTCTCCCAATGGCTTGTACCCTGTTCCTTGCTTTGACCTGTCTTTTACTATCATGTCTACTGCAGAAAGAATTCTCTGCCTGGCCTGAATAACAAAAGAAAAGAAAAATTAGAATGTAAATATAATCTTTTGGAAAAAACTCTGTGAATATTTTTAATTCAATGTTTTGGATCACTCACAGTGATTCATCATCAGAAATAGGATTATGCCAACAAAAAATTACAACAAAAAATTAGAAGACAATTGAAATCTATCAGGTGGGTAATCAAACAAATATCTTGGTGGAATAAAATTCATTGAGCTGCTAATATGACTAGAAAATTCAATTGAATCACCTGCACTGCCCTTGCATAAGGTGTGCCAGGGATGTACAATGGCAATGATACAAGCCCCTTCATGAAAGTAAGATAATCATCCAAGATTCTAGCTGTCAATGGGTTGTCAGGTGTCAAGCTAAGCATTTGCTTCACTATAACATTGAATGTGAACTGCAGACACACACACAAATATAAATTCACAATCAAGTAACTACCATATTAGCATTCTTTTTGTTCCTCTGTCATAATTTGCAGATCATGAATATTTAGTTTCAAAACAATCTGAAAAAAAATCTCTTGATAACTAGTTGACTAGCTCTAGGATATCTATATGCTTTGAATGCTTGGGCTTTACCAAATACTATACTTATACCTTTCTAGCTTCTTTACAAAATATGACTTGCTGCTTATCCTTCCATGAATCCATGACATGAAGTGCATTTCTCTCTATTTCCAGTAGAAAATCATGTCTTGATTTAGCAGTGTTGATCAGATTCAAGGCTTGAGTTCTCAGCCTTTTGTGCACATCTCCAACTATAACCAACAAGGAATCCTTTCCCAGAATGCCATGAATGGCCTTTGGATAACTGCATTCAAACAGCTTATTCTCATTCTGCAGTACATAAGCATTAAGCTCAGGGTCACATGATACGATGGCTGGTGATCCAAAGAGATGAGACTTGAAAACTTTCCCATACCTGCATGATCAGATTAGAGAGTCTGATAAGAATCAATTGCATTACCATTAGTTCATGCAATTGCTAAATTATCTAAAATGCTTTTCTGCCATATATTGTGGACTCTGGTAAGACTCTAGAATGTAGTTCTGACAATATAGATCGACCTATAAAACTTATCTGCCATAAAAAGACCTAGAGCTGAGAGTTATCGTTCTTCTTTTGTCCTGTTTCATGGAGCTTTCTAAATCCCAGCTTAAGGGCTGGGTTTCAGATGTTCAAAACATGCTTAAGAAACCCACTTCTCATAAGTAATTTGCAGACACAAAGACATTTCAGAGACTAATTGAAAAACCAGTCTTTGAAAAAAAATTGGGCTGAGCGATAAGAAATGAATACCTGCTGCAATGATCATCCAGAAAACTTCCTTTTCTGTTTGAGTTGTGTGGTTTTAGGAAAGCTAATGTCTCTCCCACTAATGGCCATCCCATGCATCCTTTAGGCACTCTTCTCATGCTCCTAAAGAAAGGAAGATAGTGGAACAACACAATCCCTCCCAATCCTACCAAACATGGAAATACTAATACTACCCACCAAAACTCTCCCACCAATACCATGATTATATGCTGAAACTCAAAAGGGATATGAATTGGGTGCATAATTATAATGGTGGAAAGCAAATGCAATAGCATATTGAAGAGAGAGTTTTGCAGCTTGTGATGTTATATAGAGTCTAGACGATGGCTTTGGTAGGCTTCCAAGTAGACAAAGGCAAGTCCAGTGCAAGAGAGGGACTTTGATTATAAGATGATATAGACAATAATTTTTATGGATTGAATTGCTGTCAGCTAAGCCAATATTCAAAGAGAAGGAAAAAGGACGATAGCTAAAAGTCAGCATAAGTTTGAAATATGAGATGTCACGGCTAATTGATATTCAACGCAGATTAGGTCTAAAATTTGCAATTTGTAAGCCCTACAATTTCAAGCTCCAGATGATGTGAAAGACTTAGAACAGACTGAATCAAGGCTAAAGAAGCTACCTTTTTCTATAGGCCAGGACAAAGAGGTGGTGTTGAAATTTTATTTTCCCCTAATTGATCAAGAGGACTTCTCTTTTTTCTAAGTTGGAATCACCAAATTTTTTGAAGCATGTAGGAGTCTGATCTTGATGAGCTCATCCTTGTTATTTGGTCATTCCAAGCAATTCGACTTCCCATGGAAACCTCAGAATGCTATTACTGTTCAAACCATTATTTTTTCCTGGGGTCCCATGGCAAAATACAATTTAGCCACAAATAGAACTCACTATTTCAACTTCCATTACCACTATATTAATCCTAGTGCATACACGTGAATTGTTCACCCATCATATACCTAGAAAATAGAAAAGCTTTTCACATTCTGTCAGCAATTGATTTGATTATGGAGTTTGACCCACGGAAATTTGACTCACCAAAAAACTATAAAAGAAGTCTGTACTCTGTCCATCTTGGGCCTATACTATTTATGCAGTTCTGCATCACAGCTATCTGCCATCTAAATATAAACAGTCTTAAGCTGCCTCACTGGGTCTCCATCACCCGTGGGAATCTGGAGCCCTGCCCTTTTGATGAGTTTTCATGTACAGAATCTTAGTAAACTGTGACACTTTTGATTCTTCATAATCCTAAGAATGTGTCAACCATGCAGTTCCGTCTGATGTTCAAACACCCCACCCTCTCTGCATTTCACAGATAACAAGTATATTCTCACTTGAGCTGGCTTTTCTCTGTATTAAGTATTTGTACTAGTATGTATATCTATACACATGTACACATCAAAATTATTCGTAATATTTCCATTTTCTGAGCCACCATACATATAACTCATTACACAATGATGCTAAATCTGTCACTTTTCACATATCCTTCTTACAAGATGTTGCTATTTTCCACACAAAACAGTAAATCTGTACAATAGTAAAAAAATTTCAAAATACAATGGATTTTCTCAGGACTTTCATTTACCCAATCTTCATAATCCACTTCCACAATGCTGTTAAATCTCAAATTATCGAACGAAAAACCGTGTTGTATTATGTAGATTTGAATTTTTAAATAAGATGTCATTTTGTGTGGAGAATAGCCGCAGATCTTCTTACACTCACTAGTTTATAAGCACAACCCATCTCTTAGTAGTCCTCAAATGACTTCTTGACACATTCAATCTAGCTGTATATAAGTGGTGCATGGCAAACCTAGATATGATCCATAAGTTTACTGGTCATACATACAATTTTGTATATCAGAAATATTTTATTTTCACAATTCATACTGATTAAATTTAGTTTTTGAATTCAATTGTATATGATATTTTTTTTTATCAATATTTTGAATTTCATTCCCTGAAATGTAAGGAAAAAAGTGAAAGGAAGAAAACAGATTACAAATACAGATACCCACTGTACAAACAAACAGGAAGAGATGTATATATATATATATATATGGGTGTACGTACACACACGTAGTGTATAAGATTTAAGTAATGTACACTTTTTGTGGAGGTGGATCAGAGTGTCGGTATGTCCAGAATTACGAGGAGATGATTATGACAGGGGCGTGTGCAACTATGATTGTGGAATATATGTCTTCTTTTTCACATATATCAATGAAAGTCTGCATGCTTGCACAACATAATGTTTGACCCTGGTTTATTGTGTTGACTGGCCCTCCCTTACCTTACGTTATCTATGACTGCCTATAGGCTTTAAGGCCGGCCTCTTCTGGTGGTTTCTCCAAATCAAATTCATTCACAGACAAGCTCTCCAATCAAATACCCATCTCAACATACCAATTTAGATTTGTGTAGTCTTCATGAATGTCACTGTCTGTGTGCACAATTTTGATAATCGTGTCAAAGGCCATGATTTTACAGAGGAAAAGATGAATTGAGAATGTAAAACTTTCATGGAATTGGGAATGTAAAACTTTCATGAGATCATGCAAGATTTTCCTGCCCATTAAGGAAAAAAATTATGTTAAAAGACTCATTTTCCTTGCCAATACAGGAGGATTGCCTGTGTGAATAGAATAGGAAATTGTAGATAACTAGGCTTATTATGATAGGGGAACAATGGGGGAAATGCCATTTGGTGTTGAAAAAGGTGGACTGTGGGTCTGGTGTGATATCATCATATCTCACATATTGGATGGTTTCGCTATCAAAATTATTATGAGCTAGACAAAAGGAATTACACTCTCACTTATATTCTTGTTTACCAACTCTTGTCTCACAATGTATATCACAATTAAGCTGTTGGTAACTTATCCTCCAACATATACCATCAAAATCTCTTCTTTATATATACTTGCTCCTCTCAAAGCTATGGGGACGGGTTTTCCTTTTAATATTTTTTACTGCTTTCTTAATTGTTAGATGGAGATATTGCTTGTTAATGTGTGCATGTATCATTAAGCTTGTAATACTTTTGGGTTTAAAGTCACTTGAAGATTATTTTATTCTGTCCACACTTATATCAGGTTCCACAACTTAATATTAAGTATGACCTACCTGTTCTTTCTTTGCTTAGATTTTTCGAAAAGGGAAAAGAAAAACAATGTCTATATTAGGAAATAAATTAAGTTTTAGACTATTAATGAGTTGGAGTGATAATGTTATTGAAATAAATATACAAAAAATAAATAATAAAAGTTAGTGTGAAATTTGATAAAATATGTTTTTGATATTAAAAGCAACAAAATGAGGGTGTTGTCTCTTTTACAACTACAACAAAAAGACATCAAGAACTAAACATCAGCGCATCCACAATAAAAATACCAAAAACAACAGTTACCGGAGTCCAGAAGCAAAATATCAGCTAACTAAAACAAAACTGTAGCTAACCAGATTGTTCAATAAGGATCCATAAAAAATGTAGTTGCAAATGTTATTAGTTGTGTTTTTTTAAATTGTTAGGATTATTGGTGATGTCAGATATGTACGTCTAACTTAGTAAGTTTTTGTTTGTCATTTTAGTTCACTTTTACAAGATAATAGATATAAACTTTGTTGAGTTTGAAATATAGAGATTATATACCTTGATGTCTACAATTTGTGCCTATAAAAGGGTGGTGTCAATATATCATTTAGGAGCTTCCCAATGTAGCACCATTTTCCTTTGTTCAAACCATCATTACCAATTTAATGTTTAGGTGAAAAGGATTAAAGATAATAGAAAAACATGTGGTGATGCCTAAGTTATTGACGCTCTCTGATGCTTGAATGAATGATGTAAATTTTGATGTCTAAAAATGAATTATAGCATGTGCTTAAATACAACACCAAAGCATACTGGTTGAAAATTTCACACAATGTAGTTGGAAGGAATCAATCAAGACCCAAATTTAAAATTTGAAGATTGAAAGTTCAATGGGCATTTACACACTTACAAAGATGAATTTATTGAGGTCCATGGCCATCAATCTAATTCAAAACAATGAGTGGATGAGTCAATAATCAAGACTATTCTATAGGAATGTGCCCAAGTGGAATCGAGTTAAGTTTAGGTTATTTTTCAAATTGTACATTGCAATGTACCACTCATATTACATTTTGCCTTCACTTTGACTTGCATATGAATTACTTTGATGATGCATGCAAAAGAAAACTAGTAGTCAACATCAAAGAAAGTATTTATATAGTAATTAAAAAATACAAACATTGACACCATTTTTTGTAAATTCTTCTCACAATGAGTGCTCCATCTTGAAAGTTACAACAAATAATTTTTTAATGAGTATCATCTATAAGCATTTGACAATAGACATTAACACTAGAACTACTAAACATTTCAATGATAAAAACTAGAGTTGAAATTAGGACATGGGTTTTTATTTAGCACAAAAAATAGGGCTTAATCTAAAATTTTAGAAAAATTAACGTGATTTCATCTTGAAATGGAAGGATTATGAGCTAGTCACTCTAACATTTTGCAGAAGTTTTTGTTTTGCCATCAATGACAAAGGGGGAGATTGTTGCACATATGGATGTCTTTGGTGTCATTGACATCAAACTATTGTCAATCCTATATGACTTGATTGTTGTTGGTGATCTAGATATGTTCAATTGATGTATGGTGTATTTGGTTGATGCTCTAGATGTTTGTTTCTATGAGACTATGCTATAGAAATGATTGAAGATTCGCATTGTGTTGATTAGATGATAAGAAGTGACGATTTAATGTGTTTTTGGAAGTCTGGTGTTCCTTACCTAGTCCGAAAGTGATTCTATTATCTTTGATGTTTTCTCTGGTGAAACTTATTGTGGTCTGGAATGAGTGTTTGTACTAGATATTTCTCAGATGATCATGTTGACTATTTGGATTTCTTTGCTATTCTCATCATATGATTGTGCTGCAAATCAAGATGATGTGGTTTTTTTGGGGATGCACCACTTTCTTTGTTTTTAGGTTCGAGATAAGATAGTGTGATTTTAGCAGAATGTGTTTTGTACCGGTTTGTGCATATTGGTTTGAGCGGTTGTGCGTAAAGGTTTTTGATGTTGATTGGAAGGTGTGCTGAATTGGTATGAACCCTCACATGTTCTTTTTACCTTTTAGATGATGTATTTTTGGGTCAATGTTATCTATATGTTACATATTCTTTTGGTTGACCTAGTGAAGTTTATTTTGGATCCAATTGATATATAATGAGCATATTAGTTGTGTTAGAAAGAGATAGAGATAGTGTGTGAGAGGTGTGTTTTTTATGGATGCGAAAGTAGTGTCATGAAGGAAGTAAGAAGTTTCAGAGATGTACAGAGCAGGCAGATGAGTATACATTGTGATTTGTTATCTGCATTCTAACATATGCTATTTTGTATACAGTTCAACCTACTATTCCTATTGTTTTGTAAGAGTAGTTTGTAGATCTTGCCCTGAAGAAGTGATCTTTAGTTGATCAAGTCCTCTTTTGTATCTTGCTTAAGGTTGGGTGCCTCAATCAACAAGTCTGGAGTACTGAACTCTTCGACAGGAAGCCTTGTTCATTGTAAATAGTTATTATATATATTGTGAGTTTGATTCTCACCGTGGTTTTTCCCAATTTGGGTTTTCCACGTAAATATGGTGTTCATGTGTTAATGGTTGATTATTATGTGTCGGTGATTAATGTGTTGTTGCTAAGTAAGTGAATGTTGTTTATTAATAATCTATTTTAAAGTTTCAGACTGATTCACCCACCCACCCCCCCTCAGTACTATCAGGTGTTCAACAAGAAATTTATCTGAGTATTGAACAATGTGATTCCTTATGAACATGGACTGGTATTTGGTCTACATCTTGTTGCATTGCATGCTTTGGGTGTACAGTTCATGAGTAAGGAGTATGTAAGGTGTCTTCCCACTAGTTTTCATGACATTCACATTTATAAGAGAAATTTTTAAGGTTTTGATCTTTTGATCATAGTTTGTTAGTGTAAGGTGTTACTGTGGCTCACTATAATGCTCTACACTCTTCCATAGTGATTGGTATGATTGTGCAGTTTTAGGAATATGTTAAGGTGTATTGGATCAATAATTTGAGTTTCAAGTGTGTTGATGCTCTGCTACTTAGTATTCATTATGTTGATGTCTGTTGGTTAGCAGATTTGTCCCTTTCTTGTAATTGCAATATTTGTTTTCTCTAAATGATAATATGCCTTTTGTACACCTCTCAATGAAAGGACACAAATAAACAAATAGTTGGATGAACTAATCAAAACCCATCCTCCACATTAGAGGGCAGCTCCTCATATGATTTGCAATGAATTCTACATAGAAAATATTGAAATGAAGACACTTTTAACCAGAAAGAATAGAAAGGCTTTAGCATTCATCTATCAACACAAATGAATGCCATAAAATAAAACAGAGAGAAAATTCTAAAGATTAAATAAGAGCTCACAGACTCTATTTCTCACATAAGTTCATTCCATAAATTCATAGAAAAGCAAGTTCAATGTAGTATTGATTCTGATCGATACTCTCTCATGCCTCATAGGGAAAGGGGGATTAGCACAACTCAATCCACAATGAATTCAAGAAAAAATAGAATTAATTGATAAGAAGAATAATAGCATGCACATAGCAAATTTTTAAAGAAAGATCGCCAATCTTTAAACGCACAGATTCAAAGACTACACACCATAATCATTTTCATTCATAAATCAATCAATCCAGTTTGAAGGAATTCAAAACATAAACAGATATTGTTTGATGCTAAAAAAATCACAGTTTTTCGGACCTTTCTAAAGTCTCAAAAATATAGTTATATACCCACAACCTGGCCAACAGTTATAATGAGAAACACAGAAAGCCAACAATTTCCGCCTCGCAAAGTCAATGAAACCAATATAAAAATAAAATTGTTTATGTAACTAACAAGTGACAAGGATTTATCATCAACAAAAAATATCACTATGCAGTTTTGATAACTGCTTCTTTCTTCCAATCCGCATGATTAGTGGCGAAGTGTTGAATGATTGTATTATGAGGTAATCCCATGTGTGCCATACGTTGCTTCCAGACCTCTTTTTCCTTGTGAACTTGTGAGACTTTGTTGGAGTGACTATCCAAATGTCCAATGCATAAAAAACAGGAGTGATTCGATCTTAGCAATCACACTTAAGTCATCCGGAACTAAACCTTAGCCTCTTTCACATAATTGATTTTTCTCTTAAATGATTTTGTTATAACCTTGATCGTTTCAAGGGTTCTTCCATCATCTTTTAGACATTTTATCCCAATGTACACAAGCTCATTTCTCATGGAAGTAACTAATTTTGCGTGTTGATTTATCAATTTCGCGAAGTCCTCATAAGCCTATTTTATCAGATAATTTCTCCATTCAATGTTCCTCTGGCACACATAAAAATTGTTGTCATCTAGGCCTGCCATAGGTCTTTCAGCAAGAAACTTCATTACCCCATAATTATGTACTTCTTGCATTTGTGTAGCTTTTGATGCCCATTTAGCTTCCTCATTCTTCCAATTGATGATTTCAACTTCCAGTTCCTTCATCACTTGCATCGCCCCATCATATACCCTACTTAGATTAACAAAGTACTCTGCACTAGACTTCTGAATCTTTTCTAGCCACTCAATCACAGTTTTTGTGATCAACTTGCATTTTTGTATTTGCTCTAGAGTCTTCTGATTTGCAGGAGACTTAGGATCAAAGGACATGGGAATCTGTGACAAAGGCTGAGGGTTTAGAGCATTGATTGCCTCAATATATTCTTCCATCCTTCATAACATCTCTTTCATCTAATGCTTATCTTTTTCATCTTTCTAGGTCCTGGTTATGATCTTCCTTATTGAAGCCTCAAGGTGAAGAACATCTGTGGCTCAAGAACCAGTTCCAATATTTATCTTTTTAATAGTGAAGTCCTGAGCTGTAGGGTTCTCTATTTTTTTATCTATTAATGGGCGTGCAATCTCTGTAATCCAGTTCCCACTATCTACATCAAAGTCAATTTTTGACATAGTTTTGGACTTCTTCACTTTAGGAGTTTTTCCCAAGCATTTTCTCACCATGTCTTCTACTAGAATCGAGGATGGAACAATGTTTCTCTTCTTGCTACTTAACATATTTTCTAACCATATTGGTCCTGGAGGAACTTGAGGCTTATCTGAATCAGTTCCAATTTCCTTTCCATCCCTTACTACCATAGTAGTAACTTCATTTAAGGCTTCCTGTTCTTGCCAATTATTACCCTCATCAACCAACCCTTGTTGTTCTTTGATTGGATCAATTGAGGTGGTATCCATCTCAAGGTCAACCACCACAGTATCAATAGGCAAGTATTGTCTTTTGCCCCTTGTTCTGGAGTGAGCGACTCTGACAAAAGTTGTCTCCTCTTTGATTTGCACTGTCTTTGCTCTCTGTCCTCCTTTTCCCTGTTTTAGTGAACCTGCAGCACAAGATGGGACAAGAGAATTAGATACCACGACCTTAGTGGGTGAGGTTGAACCCTTCCTTGAGCTCTTGCTCAGTTTCTACTTTCTAAGCCACTTCTCTATTCTTCGAATGACCAAGATTGTCCTGGTTTGAATCTATTCTTCCTCATCTTTTTTCCACTCAATCTATGGTATTCCTCTTGTCTACCTATCATCGACAAATTGGGGGTCAAGAAAATCATTTTCATCATCCACAATATTTGCAGTGTTTATCTTCAGACAATAATCCCTAATTTGTTGCATTGTGAGTCTCAGGTGAGCTCTTTTTTCGGACTTCATACTCATCCACACAATCCGCCCAAAAGTCTTCTAGATCAGGTACATGTCAAAAATTATCCCTGAATGTAAAGTGTGTCATTGCAAATCCTTTAGTATCAAATTCAATGTGGGGAAAATTAAACTAATATTTAAACCTTTTGAACTCTAACTCCAAATTCAAAGCATCTAAGACACTATTACAAATGTAATGTGTCAATTCAATGGGTAAGGAAACCCCTGTTTGGTGTTCTTTCCCATATTTCTTATCTATATGAGTGATTTTCCTACAAACTTCAATTAACACTTGCCTGTCAAAGACATATCTTGGCAATTTGTAGGGTTCTTCAAAACCTCCAACCCTCAAATAGGTGAACCTGGAGAACTGAATATAAAAGCTACCATAATATTTATAAACTGCATAGCTTCTTCAGTTAATCTCTTATGAACATCTCCTTTCAACTCAAATACCAACCTGCTAAGGAAAATATTATGAACCTTGTAATAAATGTCTGTGACCCTATGTTGCTGCAAATGCGGGTGATATTCATATATTCTCATATCATTTTGCAGACCTACAGACCTACCCATTGATACAGACCTACCCATTGATGGGTGCAGGATAAACAGTATATAAGGTAAGAAGACATATGGAATTTTTTTTTCCTAAAACAACTTAAACCCTCATGCATTCTTTCCGCAATTAACTCTGCCCAATCTATGTATCTCCTTTCGCCAAAAATGAGCTGAATAAAGAAATACATCCAATCTTCCCTGTAAAAGGCTATCCGATTTCCCTGCATTCTATGTAATAAAATGACTACGTCCCTTACTTCTTGAATCAGATGCTCTCGGGTTAATGGGCTTGAAAATCTTGAACCCCCCTTTTGAAATTTCAATAACCAATTTCTTGCAATGACACTCCTATAACATGACTTGTTCTCAGAGAAAATTCCTTGCGACTTGCATAACGTCCATTCCTCATAGTGCTCCTTCTCTGGTATTTTCATTACAGCAGAAATAGCCTCCAGACTAATTGCAAGCAAAACTTTATCCTCTGCATTTCTTATACACCTCTCTACAGGATCATATCGGCTCATACATTTCAAAACTAGTTCTGGACATGACACAATTGGAGGAAATGCTGTAGCTTCTACTAACCCACTATCGGAAATTGTCTACATCAAAGGAGAACTAGCAGAATTTTGTACTCTTTAATGGAATTCCTCAAATTCTATTGACGGCAGAAAAGTTTCCCCTATGTCAGGCAGGGAACCAAGCAACCAAGACTTTTGGTCTATTTGAGGCATTTTCGGTCTCATTTTTTTTGCTTTACAATCAGAAAATACACAGCAGGAAGAGTTGACTAAATTGACAGAAGTATCAAATAACACTTTCAATTTATGAAAACTAATGAGAAAAGAGGAAGAACTTGCGCTCACCTTTCATGCAGAATGAAGAATTCACAAAGTTGAGAACAAGAAATGTCGCCCGCGCTAATTTTCTACTTACCAAATTGGGCAAATAATGAAGGCAAGTAACTTATTTTAAATAAAATAGATCTTAGGGACTGGCCTAAAATATTGGTCGCATGATTCATCGTGATTTAAAAAATGCATACTCATCTGTGCCAAATCGTGCCGAAAAGATTAATTTCTAACAGTTTATTAATAACAAGTCTTTTCTCCTCCATATTGTTTATTAGAAATGATTGCTTGGATTGATTATTCCCAAGTACGGATTTTCATCACAATTCATTTTCTTGAGGTTCATCTTTTAAATCTAAAATATTCCCTATATGCCGACACTTGTTCACTTTATCTCCAAAGTCCTCAATCCTCGAACTTTGAACCTTGAACCTTGAACCCTTCCAAAAAGAAGTTCAAAGGTTCAAGTTCAAAACAACATTACCGCAAAACACACGAACATGCCTAAGCTTACTCACTATAAAACATGACTTACACAAGACTTGCTTTAACATGTTGAACCTTGAACCACTCTAAAGGTTCACGGTTCAAGTTCAATGAAATATGACCACAAAGACCTTTTAATGCCTTACTTAAAACAAAGCCGCTATACTACATACCGCACTTGAACTCTAGAATGGTTCAAGTGAGAGGTTCGGTTCAAGAAAAATTGCAAAGAGGGAAAAATTTAAAGAATGCGAAATAGACATAATGCAAGTGCATACTAACATTGGCTCTAACTGGGGACTGGGACTAAGAAGGACCAAGACATGAACTTAGAATCTCTAGTTTCACAAACAAACTTACGAAAAGAAAAGACCGAAACACCACAAAACAAAAGTAGCAACTAACTACATGCAACAAAAACTTATATACAAGACCTACAGAGGACTTCTATTTACAATTGATATAATTTCAGATCCTATCCATTATAAGATAGGGGAAGGGCACTACCATCCTGATATGCAAGTTTGAATGAATTGGGCCCCTTTACCTCATGAATCAAGACTGGTCCTTTCCAAAGCAATTCAAACTTCGTATGTACTCCTTTTGGTTCCCTTCTTATGTCCCAAAGTAGTACCTGATCACCTAACATGAATTTTCATGGCCTGGCCCACTTGTCAAATATCTTCTTCACCCTCATCGGATGCTCTATTATCCAGTCTACTAATTTATCTCTTTCTTCATCAATCCTCATCAAATGCATAATCCATTTTTCCAAAGAATCCTAAAAATAAGCATCCTCAATGACAGTCTATAACTTAGTAGTTGCAAGTTCCAAAGGAAGTGCTACCTAAGCCCCTAAACCATAGACCAATTCAAATGGTGACATCCCAATAGCCCTTTTTGGTGATGTACGATCAACCCAAAGAGCTTCATACAATTTTTTATGCCAATCTTTAAAGTTTTCAATCACTAATTTCTTCATAATATTTATAAGGTTCTTATTGCTAGATTTAGCTTGACTATTTCCCTGAGGATAATAATCAGAAGAGTGAGCGAGGGATATCCCATGATCATAGCAAAATAATGAGATCTCAGGAGAAGAGAAATTAGTGGCATTATCAGTCACAATTTTTAGCGGAACTTCGAATCGAACCAAAATATTCTCTTTGAGAAAGTTACAAACAACCTCTATAGATGTTTTCCGTACCAAAATGGCTTCCACCCATTTAGTAAAATAGTCTATAGTTGTCAGTATATGTGTATGCCCTGCACTTGAAGTAGACATCAAAGGACCTATAAAATCTAAACCTAATTGGTTGAAGGGTTCATCCACAATCACGGGTCAGAGCGGTAATGCTGCAAGCTATAGCTTACCTGTGAACAATTTACATTTCTCACACTTGGCTACCCATGCATATGCATCTTTGAACATTCCTGGCCAATAATAAAAATTCCTCAAAATTTTATAAGTAGTTACCGTTGATGAAAAATGGCCACCACGGGCCTCATCATGGAAGGTTTTCAACAAAGACTCTTGGAGCGATTTATCTACATAGCGCAAGAAAGTTCCATCTAATCCCCTTTAATCTAATACATCATTAAAAATGATGTATTTGGAAGCCTTTAATCTCAAGTTCCTCTTTTCTTTTGAAGAAAGATGTGTTGGGAAGTCTCCATAGGTAAAATAGTAGGCAACATCCGCAAACTAGGAATCCCGGAGTTCGACAAACAAGACTAAGGGAAGTTCCTCTATCACTTCCTCCTTACTCTCAGCAATTAACTTGCACAAACCCTGTCCTCTTACCAATTTTGTGGGCTTAATATCTAAATTGAACTCTTGAATTTTGACACCTAGGAGGCTCTATTATTCATACCTATATCTTGTTGTGTCAATATGCTCTTGATTGTGCAATGAGGCACATAAACAATGGCATGGGAATGGACAATATAGTATCTGAACTACTTTACGACCTTCACAACCACATATGCTTATTTTTCCATTAGTGAATATTTCAATTCATGCTTTTTCAGTAGTACACTCATGAATGATATTTGGACTTCTTCATTACCCTCATTCTTCTATAATAGAATCCCTAACATAGTATGCTCCAAGGCATAATAGTAAATAACAAAATCCTTCCTAAAATTAGGATTTACCATAACAGGTGCATGACCAATATAATTCTTTATTGATTCGAACGCTTTCTTCTCTTCCTCATTCCATTTAAAATCTTGTTTTTCACTCATCAAATTGAAAATATACCTGGTAGTTTCTGCAAAATCCGGGATGAACCTCCTTAGAAAATTTACTTGTCCAAAGAAGGATCTAACAACATTTATATTTGATGGTAGACTTAGCTATTGAATTTATTTTACCCTTTTAGGGTCTATTCTTACTCCTTCCTTAGAAACAATATGGCCAAGCAACTTACCCTTTGTCACCCCAAACATTGACTTTTTGGGTTTAAGGATACCCCATGCTCACGAGACCTCTGTAACACTTGTCTCAGATCCCTTAGGTGATGCTTTCTTCTTTTTGAGAAAATAGTTAAATCATCTAGATACACAACAATTATCTTATCCTTCAAATGATCGAAGGACAAATCCATGGCATGCTGAAATGTCACTCCTACATTGATTAAACCAATTGGCATTCGGCTATAAGAAAACATACCCCAGGGAGTAATAAAGGCAGTTTTATGTTGATTACTTTCCAAGACACTGATCTAATTGTAACCCAAAAATCCATCGAGCATGGACATCATCTCAGAACCTAAAACTGTTTGTAAAATGTGGTCCATAGCTAGTAATGGATAGTTATCTTTTAGGCTAGCTTGATTCAGATTTCTAAAATCTACACAGATCCTTATTTCTCCATTTATTGGCTATCCATGTAGAATGATGGATGGGGTATATAATCCTAGCCTTTAACATTTTACCTACCTCCTAAAATATGGCCTCAGCTACTTTAGGATTGAAACTTCTAAGCTTTTGTCAAAAAGGACTTACTCCAGGTTTCAAAGGAATTTGATGTTGGAATTTTCCCTCTCTGAAATTCTTTAGATCATCATAGCACCAAGTGAATACATCCTTGAACTCCACCAGGAGACTAATGAATCTCTCTTTTTCTGCAGGCATACAACATTTTCCCAGATTGATATATTTAGGTTCATCTTCAGTACCGATGTTAATCCTTTTGTAACCTCCAACATATTGAACTTCAAGAGTTTTGTCACCTTTGTTTTTCTTGTAGGAATCATGACAACCGAACACATGCTTTAATGAAACCAACCATTTAGGGATATTGTTACCTTTTAATTGCATAAATCCACTAGTCAACTCCTTCACTCAGTCTGGTGAAAATTCCTTACACTCTGCATCTGAACCTTCAAAATATGTAGCAGGAAATGTTTCTACACTTTGCATAAAATTATTAATTTGTTTGTCATTTTCAAATACCTGCCAGAATTCAGAGTTATCTGGGACACTAGGCCGATATACTAACTCTACTCTGTAAATATCATCAACAAATTTAGGATGTGGAATCAGTAAGGAGGCTAACATGGCTAACGAATTTGCTTTTGAATTCAATTCCCTAGGAATAGCCTCAATGGAGAATGCATCAAAATCTTTGATTTCGTCCCAAACTCTACTTTTTTAGTGTTTCAACCTTTCATTTTTACATTAAACAACCCTCTGACCTATTTTACAATCAATTCAGCATCTCCTTTGACTTGCAAGAGTTTCACTCCCAGTCTCTTAGCTTCGGCTAAACCTAACAACAAAGCCTCATACTTGGTCGTATTGTTGGTGTTTTTGAATTCCAATTTAAAAGAAAAAGGAATATGATTGCTGAAAGGCGGAATTAACACTACCCCTGCACCTGAGCCTGACGTTGCACAACTACCATCAAACTCCATTAACCACTGAGTTTCTTCTCCCTTAGGCTGTGATGGATCTCCCACTACCTCATCATCGGACAAAATCACGTAGTTTCCAAATTGACATTCGTGATACAAAATTTGAGCTCTTGGATCGTCAGAAGGGAAAACAGTGAATTTAGACTTTGGTTCAGGCTGCAGAATGACTAGTTGTTTTCCAACTGGAATTGTGGCTTGAGACCAATCCATTTTAATCTCACCTCCTAAATCTCTACAGAAAGTATGACTTAGAAACATGCCATAGCTAGCTGGGATGTCCCTATTAGAATAGTCAACTTAATTCTTTTGTTCGGGTGAGCGACAAGAACTACTTGAGTGTCATTAATTTGTCCTAATAGAGGAATCTATTTTGAATCCATAGAGTAACATTTGCCAAAAATTTTCATCAAGGACAACCCCAACGCTTTAGCTGCTGCAGAAGGCATTATATTATCAAATGCACTTGAATCTATAATACAATTATTTAACGTATGACCATTTATAAACAATGATATGTAAAAGGGTTTAGGTTTTGACTCAAGGGCAGACAAATAATCATCTATTTGGAGAGCAGTTATTTCAGGCATCCTTTCATGAGCAACAAGGTGAACTGGTTCATCACTGTGTGGAGACAATGTGACATTTACTAATTGTTGTGTTCCATTAGCTTGTAGCACATTATTCCCTTTTATGAACTGAATGAGCCTATCTATCTCTTTGGGTTTTAGCTTAAGATACTCAGCAGCTGTAATTTGAATTTGGGAGGATTTGCAAAACTTTACAATATCAAATGAACTTTCCTTTTCAGCAGACCTTAACAATAGAGACTCTTGCATTTTTTGATCATTGTTATGAAATTTTGAAATAATCCCCTTACCTTTAACATTCATAGCAGAAGATGAAGAAGTGACCTGAGGTTTCGCATTTTGTTGATTTCTTGTGAGTACAACACATGAAGGATCTTCTAAAGTAACCAAAATATCACCCCCCCTTTCTGAATCTGACTCATACTCTAGGAAGTGGATTTCGCCAGGTTACTTTAAGGATTCTTCCTCACTCCACTCACTTGGGTTAACTTTAGAGTTCATCAACTGTGCATAACGCACCATCTCAGGACAAGAACTACCATTATGTTCATCTATGAGATGAAAAACACACATACTCCCTTTAGGTGGTGGTGCCTCAATTACCAATCTTAGCTGAGCAGGAGGTAATTGCAAAGACTTATTTCCAATGCCCAAAGACTGATTTGTATTTCTCCTAGGTACATCTTTATAGGGAGATGAGTATGATGTACTAGCTTTAGGTAATTGTCTTTTAAGAGTAATCACATCATTCATCAACCTCTGGATCATAGGGTTAGAAGAAGTAGAAGGTTGGGCAATGGGTGTCTGTACTTCTCTTTTCCATTTACCTGCCATGATTAGATCATCTTCCAACTCAATGGCAAGTGTTTTGGTAGAACTTAAATTTGCAACTCTTTGCCCGCGGATCAAGAAACCTATTTCTGACAGCATGAAATTAATAAAAAAACACTTCAGATTATCATCTGAGGGTTTTTGATTGACTGGAATTTTATGTACAATCTTATCAAATTTTGCTACAAAGTCCCTCATAGACTCTAGAATCTCTTTCTTTAACTAGGCCAATTGAGCCAAGAGAGAGTGTTCATCTTCCACTACTTTGAATCTTGCCTCAAGCCTTGTTTTCAAATCCTGTCAATTTGTTATCACACTATTTGGCAAGTGATAGAACCAATCTATTGCTAATCCAGTTAGTGTTTGAACAAACAATCTTACAGCAACATCCTCATGTTGAACATCTAATATCCCACAAGCCACATTGAATGCATTTAGGTGCTCATCAACAATGATTTTCCCATCCCCACTAAATTTTGGCAAGTGATCTCTTGCACCTTTGGGTAAAGGATTCAAATTTAATCCTAAGTTCAATGGACCTACAACAGCCCCCAAGGATTATTTACTGCCATTGGGAAGATGATATTGAGTGGAGTTGGGTTAATTATATTTGGTAAAGCAATACCATGCAAGGTTAGAGCTTGACAAACTAAGGACACACAAGATGATGAGGACGTGGAAGGAGGCCTACTTATTGCTCGTCTTTGAGGTGAAAAAGTGGGTTGAAAATTGAGGTTCTGTAACTCTTGAAAAATAGAATCAACTATCCCCTACCTTCTTTAGGACCTAGTATATCTCTTTGACTCCAGTCTTGCAACTAGGCAACCAGTCTTATGATTCAACTCTCCAGCAGAGTCGCCAAAAGTATGTTAGTTAATAGATTTGTCCCTTTCTTTTAATTGCAATATTTATTTTCTCTAAATGATAATATGACTTTTGTACACCTCTCAATGAAAGGACACAAATAAACCAACAATTGGATGAACTAATCAAAATCCATCCTCTGCATTAGAGGGAAATTACTCATATGATTTGCAATGAATTCTACACGAAAAATCTTGAAACGAAGATGCTTTTAACTAGAAAGAATAGAAAGGCTTTAGCATTCATCTATCAACACAAAGGATTGCCATAACATAAAACAGAGAGAAAATTCTGAAGATTAAATAAGAGTTCATAGACTCTGTTTCTGACATTAGTTCATTCCATAAATTCAAAGAAAAGCAAGTTCAATGCAGTATTGATTCTGATCAATACTCTCTCATGCCTCATAGGGCAAGGGGAATCAGCACAACTCAATCCACAATGAATCTTCCAACAAATATATATAACAATGAATTCAAGAAAACATAGAATTGACTGATAAGAATAATGATATCGTGCACATAGCAGATTTTTAAAGAAAGATCGCCAATCTTTAAAAGCATAGATTCAAATACTGCACACCATAATCATTTTCATTCATAAATCAGCCAATCCAGTTCCAAGGAATTCAAAACATAAATAGATATTGTTTGATGCTAAAAAAATCATAGTTTTTTGGACCTTTCTAGAGTCTCAAAAACATAATTATATAGCCACAACCTGGCCAACAGTTATAACGGGAAACATAGAAAGCCAACAATTTCCACCCTGCAAAGTCAGTGAAACCAATATAAAAATAAAATTGTTCATCCAACTAACAAGTGAAAAGGATTTATCATCAACAAAAAATATCACTATGCAGTTTTGATAACTGCTTCTTTCTTCCAATCTGCATGAGCCGTGGCGAAGTGCTAAATGATTGTATTATGAGGTAATCCCACGTGTGTCATATGTTGCTTCTAGACCTCTTTTTCGCTGTGAACTTGTGTGACTTTGTTGGAGTGACTATCCAGATGTCTGATGCATAAAAATAGGAGTGATTCAATCTTAGCAATCAGACTTAAGTCATCTAGAACTAAACCCTTAGCCTCTTTCACATAATTGATTTTACTCTTAAATGATTCTGTTATAACCTCGATCGTTTCAAGGGTTCTTCCATCATCTTTCAGATATTTTATCCCAATGCACATGAGCTCATTTCTCATGGAAGTAACTAATTCTGCGGGTTGATTTATCAATTTCATGAAGTCCTCATAAGCTTGTTTTATCAGAGAATTTCTCCATTCAATGTTCCTCTGGTACACATACAAAATGTTGTCATCCAGGCCTGCCATAGGTCTTTCAACAAGAAACTTCATTACCCCATAATTTTGTACTTCTCATATCTGCGCAAATTTTGACACCTATTTAGCTTCCTCATTCTTCCAATTGATGATTTCAACTTCCAGCTCCTTCATCACTTGTATCGCCCCATCATATACCCTTCTTAGATTAACAAAGTACTCTGCACCAGACTTCTGAATCTTTTCTAGCCACTCTATAACAGTTTTTGTGACCAACCTCCATTTTTGTATTAGCTCCAGAGTCTTCTAATTTGCAGGGGACTTAGGATCAAAGGACATAGGAATCTGTGACAAACGTTGAGGGTTTACAACATTGATTGCCTCAATATATTCTGCCATCCTTTGCAACATCTCTTTCAACTGATGCTTATATTTTTCGTCTTTCCAGGTCTTGGTTATGATCTTCTTTGTTGAAGCCTCAAGGTGAAGAAAATCTGTGGCTCGAGAAGCAGTTCCAATATTTATCTTTTCAACAGTGAAGTACTGAGATGTAGGGTTCTTTGTTTTTTCATCTATTAATGGGTGTGCAATCTCTACAATCCAGTTCCCACTATCTGCATCAAAGTCAATTTTTGACATAGTTTTGGACTTCTTCGCTTTAGGATTTTTTCCCAAGCATTTGCTCACCATGTCTTCTATTGGAATTGACACTGGAACAATGTTTCTCTTCTTGTTGCTTAACATATTTTCTAACCATACTGGTCTTGAAGGAACTTGAGGCTTATCTGAATCAGTTATGTTAGATTTTGCCAAGATCAAGAGCTCAATGAAATGTACAAAATAGAGACACAATAAAGGACAAGAATAAATTGTATTCTCATCAATAGAAAATGATCAATAATCAACTGGATTCAAATAGTTCAATAGTTACATACAATGAATAGAAGCCTGCTTATATAGGCAAGGCCATATGGATGTATGAGCACACAAATATGACATGTGGCTCAATGAGAAACAAGCGTAGGTAGGAAATAGGTGTGGGTAGGTAGGAGAAATAATATAATATTCCACATGAGGTGGATCACCCACCGAAGGTGGAATTATCACTCCACAATAAGTGGATATGATAGTGTAATAACAAGATCAACACCATAAAAGGTGGAATTTCTCCTACACACACTATCCCAATGTGGCACAAACACCCAAGTGTCTCATATCCAAACTACTATGAAATGCATTATCCTAAGTAAACTTAAGTAAGTGTAATAATATCCATGATGAATAATTATTTACACCAACACCCCCCCTTAAGTGCAACTTAGGGGAATGCACTTAAGTCTACAATGCAACTAAGCAATGCAAGATGGGTCCCAGCTACGAGGCCATGTTAGGTACCCATGAACAAATGCAAATGCATGCAAACCAATGCAATGAAATCTCTCACAAAGTGGGGAAAGAGAGAAAAACCCAATGGGAAAAAACCCTCCCCCAAAAGAGAGATGAAAGCAATACAAGAGAACTCTCATAGAAGAATGTGAAGAACAATACCCCATGTGAGGAAAAAGTCCCCCCCATATGAGAGAAGAAGAGAAGTCAAACTGTGACCCCCCCTCAATGGAGAATATGCACCAATGATAGAAGCTCGATGTATGAAGAAACTGCTCCACGAATGTCGAACAACATTCCTCCCCTTAGGAAGAAACAAAACCAAAGGTGTATCCATGAAGTCTCCCCAATCATGAAGGGAAGATGTATGAGAAAAACTCATGATGAAAGGAATCTCTGAAAATTGCTCAAGTGTCCCCATGTCGATGCTAAAAGATACCCCCTCCAAAGGTGGTAAACTGTGCCACATTGCTGAAAAAGGCACTCCAAGATCTAGTGGAGATGGATGTAGAACATGTCCCAAAGACTCATATGTCTCCTCAAAAAATAAAGAGACCTCCTCCAACTATTGTACATAAGTATCCACAATCATGTCAACCTCGAAAGAATGATCATGTAGAGAATGAACAAGAGGGTCAGAGTGTGCCCTCACAATAATCGAAGAAGGATCACCTTCATCAAAGAGAAGATGAATGTCATCAATGATGTCTCCCAAATCTGCAATGTAGGATTCCACAAACAAACCTGCAATGTCTGTCAAGTAATCATCCCATGAATCTGAAGCTGGAAGACAATGAATATCCTACTGCACTGAATCACATGAAGGCAAAACTGTCACACTATCTGCATCATCAGGTGAAATAGGTGATGTGATATCAATATGAGGAGATGAAATACAAGACTCAAGAATGGGTTCACATTTGAGAATCCCCATGTTCAAGTGTCCAAAGTTCTCCTCAAAATCTGAACCATCACAATAAGTGTGATCATCATGTGTAGAATCATCAAATGTGAAATCATCATCATCAACAAAATCTGAAAAGGAGTATAACCGAGATGCATGATCAACCACCCCAGTCGCTATGATATCTCTAGTCTCCATGTCTCTAATGAAAACTGAGTTAGGTGTGAACTCCACAACTCTCTTAGTTGCGTCATGTGTGATTTGATAGATAGAAAGGAGATTGTTTGTCAAGTGGGGTACACACAACACATCATTGAAGGAGTTATCCCCAATGTCAATAGATCCTTTCCCAATCACATCCATGTATGTATGATTGCCCATCAAAATCTGTGGCATGGTGCAAGGCTCAAATGTAGAGAACATAGACTGCGAAGATGCCATATGATGAGAAGCCCCTGAATCTAGAAGCCATCTCTCTGAATCATGACTGATAGTAGCACATAGAGCTTTTCCTTTTCTTGTTCCAAAAGAGTGAGTCTTTCCACTTGTAGAAGCCACAAATGCTTGCCCTTTTCCTTTTGAATGTGAGGAAGTGGAAGTTGATGAATCATCCTTCTTGTAGACTTTAGGCAAATCAATGTTATGCTTTTTGATGATATGTGTAAGCTCATCAATCTTCTTAGAATGGCAACAATGCTCCTCATGACCAATCTTTTTACAATAAGCACAAGTAGGTCTCTCCCTCTTTGGTGAATTATCTCTCTTGGAAGAGGATGAATCTCCTTGTTTTGGAGAAGATGGTGCTTTTTCTTTAGGCTTTGATTTCCATTTCTTCTTGTTTGAGTTGTCCTTTCCTTGATTTCCTTTGTTCCCTTGATTTGCCACTAATGCTTGAGACTTAGAAGCCTTAAGAATGCCCATGCTTATCAACTTAGTTTGTTCCATCATCAACATTTCATTGAAAGCATCAAATGTAGGTATTTTGTAGCTTGAACCCATTGTCATCCTATGGGTTTGGAAACTAGAAACAAATGCTGCATATTCTTGTGGAAGCTTGCCTATCAAGTTGAATATCAATTGAGTATCCTTCTTATCAATGCCACAATCTTTGAGTTGTGCCCTCAACTCATTTGTCTTAGTGACATAATCTTGTATAGTATCAAAGTTCTTGGGATCCAACATGGTGAGATCACTATCAATTTGATATCCCCTAATCTCATCAACTTGACCATACAAGTCTTGAAACTTTTGCCAAGCATCCTTGATTAGAGTACATTTCTCAATATGAAAAATGAGATGTTTTGATACATACTTTCTTAAGGTACCAATTGCCATGATATTTTTAGTGAGCCAATCCAAGTGACAAACTGGATCAACCTTAGGATCAGCAGGAGCAACAATAGTTCCATCAATGTAATGAGTGAGTCCTTTTTCCATAAGTTTACTCCATGCATCAATTTTCCAAGTAGCATAATTATGTGGAGTTAAGAGAGGAAACTTAGAAGAACCCATAGCAGCAAAAAGGAAGGAACACAAGAGTACAAAAGCACAAGAGACACCCCCCCAAAATCAATCAATGAAAGTACCCCCCCTAAAGTGATGATTTTGGCACTTTATACTTAGTGCGATTACAATGAGCCACTTGCAAAACAAGGCAAAGTGGACTTATGATGCAAATTTTAAAACTTCCCAAATGAGATACAAGAGACTTCAATCAATAGTGCAATGAATCTAACTGAGATTCAAGAAAATATACAAGTACCAAGAGAGCCAAAAATGGCCAAGATCTGAAAGTACAATTTCTATTTACAATGACATCAATCTGATAGCATAATGTGAAATTAGACAAAAAAATATGCACTTTAAAAAAAAACGGCACCTGAAAAGGAGGTTGGATGACTCCAAACAAAGCCTCTGAAGATGCAAAAACTGGGATTACTCAGGTACAGTCACCAAAAACTATATTTTTTGAAAAATCCGTGCATCAAAATCAAAAAATTTCTTCACCACTATGGAGAGAACGAAATTCTAGCCCATTTCAAAAAAAATTGCACACAAAAAGGAGCAAAATTGAGCAAGTTATGGCCATTTGAAGTTGAACTGCAAAATCAAAAATGCAAATGAGAGGGGGGTCCAAAATTTTTTAAACACTGCTGATGTGGTGCTGACTTCGGCAAGTCACTGGGTTAAATTTGATGTCCGTATGACCGTCACAAGAACTTCGCCTCTCTGCTGACTGGGCGTCCATACTGTACGGACGGATGACGTGGTCAAGTGACCGTGCAGTCTGTACCGTACGAATTTGCTGACTAGACGAGCCACGTGGCAGATGACTATGCGTACGGATGACCTGCGCGTCGCTGTACAGAAATTTGACATGTCAGGGTTTGTATGGAAGGTACCTGCGGGCCAGTGGCCGCCTGCCACGTGGCAGACGCGGGTTTGCTGGTTTGGTTGACCTGTCGGTTGTCCGCGTTGGCACCGAGAGGCGGCGGGAGGTGCTGGTGCTGAAGGCTGAGGGCACTAGGGAGCTGCGGCGTCAAGGATGAGGTGCACGGTACGGGTCGTCCGGAGCTGCAGACCTGCAGACCTGCAACACGCAGGTACGGGCATCACGGTGGGGGGTCTGCGGACCCCCAAAAACCTCTTTTTTTAATTTCTTTTTTGATTTGATTTTTTTTTTTTCAATTTTTTTTGCTTTCGAAATTTTTTCCAATTTTTTTTTTTCAATTTTTTGAAAATTTTTCCAAAAATTAATTTTTTTTTTCGAAAAATGAATAAAAAAATTGAAAATCCGTACGATACAAGCAAAATTGGAGAAAAAAATTTTCTCACCAAAATAGGCCGACTTTATAACCAAAATTCATGGAAACGGCCTTCTAGACACAATGGGGAGGTCAGATCTCGTCTAGGACACCTCCAAAAGATGCTGCTCCTCAGATTTGCCTCTTGACGTCGCAATAATGCCTCTTCAAGACGAATCAATGAAGCCCCAATGGCTCTGATACCATGTTAGATTTTGCCAAGATCAAGAGCTCAATGAAATGTACAAAATAGAGACACAATATAGGACAAGAATAAATTGTATTCTCATCAATAGAAAATGATCAATAATCAACTGGACTCAAATAGTTCAATAGTTACATACAATGAATAGAGGCCTGCTTATATAGGCAAGGCCATATGGATGTATGAGCACACAAATATGACATGTGGCTCAATGAGAAACAAGGGTAGGTAGGAAATAAGTGTGGGTAGGTAGGAGAAATAATATAATATTCCACATGAGGTGGATCACCCACCGAAGGTGGAATTATCACTCCACAATAAGTGGATATGATAGTGTAATAACAAGATCAACACCATAAAAGGTGGAATTTCTCCTACACACACTATCCCAATGTGGCACAAACACCCAAGTGTCTCATATCAAAACTACTATGAAATGCATTATCCTAAGTAAACTTAAGTAAGTGTAATAATATCCATGATGAATAATTATTTACACCAACAAGTTCCAGTTTCCTTTCCATCCCTTACTACCATAGTAGTAACTTCATTTAAGGCTTCTTGTTCTTGCTGATTATTACCCTCATCAGCTAGCCTTGGTTGTTCTTTGATTGGATCAATTGAGGTGGTATCCATCTCAAGGTCAACCACCACAGTATCAAGAAGCAAGAATTGTCTTTTGCCCCTTGTTTTGGAGCGAGTGACTTTGACAGAAGTTGTCTGCTCTTTGATTTGCACTGTCTTTTCTCTCTGTCCTCCTTTTCCTTGTTTTAGTGAACCTATAGCACAAGATGGGACAAGAGAATTAGATACCAAGACCTTAGTGGGTGAGGTTGAACCCTTCCTTGAGCTTCTACTCGGTTTCTGATTTGTAAGCCACTTCCCTGTTCTTTGAATGACCAAGATTGTCCTAGTTTGAATATGTTCTTCCTCATCTTTTTTTCCAGTCAATCTCTGGTATTACTCCTAGCTGCCTATCATCAACAAATTGGGGGTCAAGCAAATCATTTTCATCATCCACAATATTTGTAGTATTTATCTTCATACCATAATCCCTAATTTGTTGCACTGTGAGTCTTAGGTGAGCTCTTTTTTGGACTTCGTACTCATCCACACAATTTGCCCAAAAGTCTTCTAGATCAGGTACATGTCGAAAACTCTCCCTGAATGTAAAGTGTGTCATTGCAAATCCTTTAGTATCAAATTCAGTGCGGGGAAAATACAACTAATATTTAAACCTTTTGAACTCTAACTCAAAATTCAAATCATCTGAGACACTATTACAAATGTAATGCGTTAGTTCAATGGGTAAGGAAACCCCTGTTTGGTGTTCTTCCCCATATTTCTTATCTATATGAGTGATTTTCCTACAAACTTCAATTAACACTTGCCTGTCAAAGACATATCTTGGCAATTTGTAGGGTTCTCCTTCAAAACCCCCAACCCTCAAATAGGTGAACCTGAAGAACTAAATATAAAAGCTACCATATATATATTTATAAACTGCATAGCTTCCTTAGTTAATCTCTTATGAATATTTCATTTCAACTCAAATACCAACCTACCAAGGAAAATATTATGAACCCTGTAATAAATATCTGTGACCCTATGTTGCTGCAAATGCGGGTGATATTCATATATTCTCATATCATTCTGCCAAGTTTCATGATACAAACCTACTCATTGACGGGTGTAGGCTAAATAGTATATAAGGTCAGAAGACGTATGAAAATATTTGTTCCCCAAACAACTTAAACCCCCATGCATTCTTTCTGCAATTAACTCTACCCAATCTATGTATCTCCTTTCGCCAAAAATGAGCTGAATAAAGAAATACATCCAATCTTCCCAGTAAAAGGCTATCTGATTTACCCGCATTCTATGTAATAAAATGACTATGTCCCTCACTTCTTGAATCAAATGCTCTCAGGTTAATGGGCTTGGCAATCTTGAACCCCCTTTTGAAATTTCAATAACCAATTTGTTGCAATGACACTCCCATAACATGACTTCTTCTCAGAGAAAAGTCCTTGCGACTTACATACTGTCCAATCCTCATATTGCTCCTTCTCTGGTATTTTCATTATGGTAGAAATAACCTCCTAACTAATTGCAAGCAAAACTTTACCCTATGTGTTTTTTATACACCTCTCTATAGGATCATATCGGCTCATACATTCCAAAACTAGTTCTGGACATGACACAACTTGAGGAAATGTTGCGGTTTCTACAAACCCACTATCTGAAATTTTCTGCATCAAAGGAGAACTAGAAAAATTTTGTACTCTTTCATGGAATTCCTCTATGTCTACTGATGGCAGAAAAGTATCCCCTATGTCAGGCAAGGAACTAATTAACCAAGACTTTTGGTCTATTTTCGGTATTTTCGGTCTCATTTTTTTTTGCTTTACAATCAGAAAATACATAGCAAGAAGAATTGACTGAACCGATGGAAGTATAAAATAAGACTTTCAATTTATGAAAACCAACAAGAAAAGAGGAAGAACTTGCACTCACCTTTCATGTAGAACTGAGAATTCACAAATTCGAGAACAAGAAATGCCACTTGCGCTAATCTTCTACTTACCAAATTGGGCAAATAATGAAGGCAAGTAACTTGTTTTAAATAAAACAGATCTTAGGGACTGGCCTAAAATATCGATCCCATGATTCGTCATGATTTGAAAACTGCATACTCATCTGTACCAAATCATGCTGAAAAGATTAATTTCTGACAGTTTTTTAATAACATGTCTTTTCTCCTCCATACCCTTTACTAGAAATGATTTCTTGCAATGATTATTCCCAAGTACGGATTTTCATCATAATTCATTTTCTCGAGGTTCATCTTTTAAATCTAGAATATTCCCTATATGATGACACTTGTTCACTTTATCTCCAAAGTCATCAATCCTCGAACTCTGAACCTTGAACCTTGAACCCTTCCAAAAAGAAGTTCAAAGGCTCAAGGTCAAAACAACATTAGTGAAAAACACACGAACATGCCTAAGCTTACTCACTATAAAACATGACTTACACAAGACTTGCTTTAACATGTTGAAACTTGAACCCTGAACCACTCTAAAGGTTCATGGTTCAAGTTCTATGAACTATGACCACCAGGACCTTTTAATGCCTTACTTAAAACAAAGCCACTATATTACATATGACACTTGAACTTGAACCTTGAACTCTAGAACAGTAAAATCGAGAGGTTCAGTTCAAGAAAAATTGCAAAGGGGGAAAAACTTAAAGAACGTGAAATAGACATAATGCAAGTGTGGACTAACAATGTCACACAGTCTATCCAATTTTCACTTTGTTTACCAATTCAGTGGATTTATTCTTCTTTATCAACACTTGATGATTGATTACTTCAGGAAACAATTGACTAAAGGTTATTGATGGTCTGCATAGTGTTTTTAGTTTCTCCTTGGTGAAGGCAAAAAATTAAATAATTTTGATAGTGGTGTTGATAGTTGAGATGACTACTATGTTCATTCAATTGCGATTGATCATGAACTATCTTATTTTCTTTGAAGGGTGTATTATGATGTGCTTGAAGTTTACTTAAGATTTAGGTTGATCTGCAACCTATTTTTATTGATGGTGAATGTGTTTGAGGCTTATTTATGTTGGGTCACATGTTTCATTTGTTAGGTTCTATTTGTGTCAACCTAATTAATGTTTTAAGATGTTGTGGAGGATATATATGAAATGATAAATAATTTATGAAGAATTAAGAGTCTATGAAGTTTTGTGATGTGAAAAATAGTTTAGTAATACAGCAAATGATTATGAAGTGTGTGAAATTTGTGTGACAAAGTAATTGAGCTATAAAGAGGTCTACACAATCAACATATTTCAGATGCTTCTTCCACAATAGTTCATATTTTTTTTTTTTATTGTAACATTGTTGTATCTTGCCATGGAGAAGTGATCTTTAGTTTGCAAGTCCATTGTACCTAGCCCCATGGTAGTGTGCCTTAGCCTACAACTCCATTCAAGGAATATAGAGCTTCCTTGGCAATGGGTCTAAAACAAACATTGTCATACATGTTTCATCTATTACGAGTTGCTCCTCACCAAGATTTTTTCCTGCTTGGGTTTTCCACGTAAAAATCTTATTGTTCTTATGTAGTGCATGTTCTATTTTTGTAGATTTGATTTAATTGTTGAATGGTTAATAAATATTTGAGTTTTAGTTTATACTAATTCACACCCCTACTCTCAGCATTTGGGTGTGTTTAACAATTGGTATCAAAGCAAGGTTCCTAAGGAAATAGTATAACAAATGAGGTAGATCCTGCATTTGAACATAGAGGAATTGGAGTGATGCTAAATAGTGAGACTCTTTTGAAAGAATATTTAGAAGCAATGGAACCTAAACGATGGGATATTCATCCTTATGATTATGTGGTAGATCCAGAAAGGGAACTCTAGTGTGATCTTGATGATTTGAATACTACAAGAGCTAAAAGTGAAGAATACAAGACCAAGTTGAATAAGGTTGAAAAGATGATTGTCAGATTGGAAACTCAAGATGCAAAAAGAAAGGAATGCAAAGACAAACGTAAAGTGGTAGAAGATGAAATTTTCAAACTGGAAAATGAGAATGAAGTAGAAATTGTGATGATAAACTTAAGAGAACAAAAAGTGATACAGTAAATTTGAAGATTCAACTTGAAGAATGGAAGGAAATTTTTGATTGTTTGGAGACCAAACTTCATGATAAAATTGCTAAATGTACCTAACTTGAGGAAGAGATTTTTGCTTTGAGAAAGGAATTGGAGGATACAAAAGTATAGATAGAGAAATGTTTGAAACTCAAAGGTGGTAGTGATCTACTTGATGAGATGCTCAATTATTAGAAACCACAAAAGAACAAGGTTTCCCTTGTTTTGAAAAGGGAGAAATCTCTAAGAATAATGACATGAATGAGAAAGATCTATTAGACACAATGCACCAATGAGAGGGGGTTGAATCAATGGTTCTCAAACTTTTTCCTTTAACTATCCTATGTGAGTATGATCTAACTGAATGCAAAGTTACAGGTTATAAGGGAGACTAATCACAAATGCACTCACACATAAAAGGACATCACATAAAACCAACATATACGAGGAAAACCCAAGATGGGAAAAACCTCGGTGAGAAATACTGCTGAAGTCTACTACTCCAATCTAGCCTCACAATGAATCTCTGATTACAATGTTTAGGGCACCAACCCAAGGAGCACCAACCCCTATTTTAGGGCACCACCCCAAGGAGCTACAACCCCTGATTTAGGGCACCAACCCAAGGTGCTACAATCCCTACATCGAGATCCAACTCAGTGAGTACAAAAACATATTTTGATACCAAAGTTATCTTCTTGTTACAAATGGATTTTGTAACTCTTCTTCAAATCTCTTTGGTGGTTCTTCTATCTAGATCACTACTGGTTCTCTGCTAACCCTCACATTGCTGCAACCTTCCTCTCTGCTGCATTCTTGTCAATTTAGCCTCTTCTCCTTCTCTGTCGGTTCTACTCTTTGTCAGTTCTACTCTCTGCTAGTTCTACACTTTATCAATTCTCTCTTCTCTCTGCTACACCACTGCTCTCCACCGGTACTACACTCTGTCGGTTCTATATCTGCCTTTTCTGCAGTCCTTTGCACTTGTTCTATGTTGGTATGATCATTGATGCCAGTTCAAACACTTCAACCTCATTCTTCCTCACACTTATTCTCTTCTTCTTCTTCTTCTTCTTCTTGGTGAGCACTTGACTAATTTCTCCTTCAACAACAATACTCTCTCATTCAGCAACACCCTTCAATGCTTTTGTCTTACATATTTATAACTTGGTTTTCTCGCTAAAAACCAATTCAAATTTTAGGCGGTTAGAGTTTCCTCATCAACCTCAAGACAAACCAAATCCAACCAGATCGCATCTAATCTTATTGCCTAGATTGATGAACTGTGACTCATCAATCAACCTTGCCATTGTCGAGCCTTCTAGAACATGTCTTTTATTTTTAGCATCCCGCTCTTAACCTGTCAGTGGATTTCTTGGTTCATCACCAAGAATGGTTTTGCGGTTTCCTTCACCTTCCTTGATTACCTCAATCAGACTGAGGTGGATCTCTGTTGTCCTCCTGACCTCGAGCCACAAACCTTTTCTCTACATCTTGTGAATCTTACAGTTGACATAAATGTTGACCTGTCACCATCTACCTTGTCGCCTGACACTTCATCGACTCGACACACCAACCTGTGCATGCATGCCACTTCATATCCACATGGCAACTATGTCGGCATCCACCATTTCTTGAATATTTATGTCGGTATGGATTGGATCACAAATATTCAAGAAATGGTGGATGCCAGTAATCCACCATTAAGGGAGAGATTACTGGCATGCATTATGTTTGTGTTGGCATTTACCGGCTTACTAACCCTATAAGTTAAACCCTTAACTAGTTTGTCATCAACCTTGCACCTATCTTCTCTTTTGGTGGAACTCTCAATCGGTCGGCACTCTTGCTCACCTACCTTATGTACATCTTTATCAGATGGGAGTCTTATGCATCTTTACTTTGTTTGCATTACCGATGGATATTCATACCGGTAAACACCTTGATGAAACAATGTCATCATCCTTCAACTATTTCCATCTGAGGCATCTGCATGTCGGTTACACTCTCTATTTGTAGTTGCTCAACCTTTCCTTCTTCATCACCAGCCCAGACCATATCTCAACCTGTTTGTCAAAGTGACAAACCCATCACATTTCATCTATTCCGATAGCTCAACATGCCTTCTCTATCAATCCAGTGCATATCCCTGATTTCATGCACTTGAGGCATTCCTTTGATTCATCGGTAGATCCAGTGTGAGCCTTCAAATGCCTACCCTTACCTCTTCTTCCTTATCTCATAGAACTATGATGCACACTATGCATAATAGGAGATAAGCTCCACTTACCAGTTGTACTGAGTCCTTGTCATTTGCATCTTGTAATGCACTCATGTGGTTTCTCTGTTTGTGCAACATAACTTCAAATAGACACATGTGACCCAGTGTGGGCACATTCATTGTTAGTCATATTTTTACATGGTGATTGCATCTTTATCTAGTGGGAGTCATGTTGTTTTGCATCCACATAGCATACCGGTGACCTATACATCCTTCTCCTCCTATGTTGATGTGATTTAGGTAACATTCCACTTTTTCATCACAAAAAATAGCTCAAGCACCTTGCTCATCCTGCTTGTACATTGGTCATAAGCTTACCAGTTGGCAACTACTCACTGTCAACACAAGTCTTACTGGTTGGCATCCTTTCCTTACCGGTGATAGACTGTACCAGTAACCTATCCATTTCATCCACATAGGTCAAACATTAACTTGTGTACTAGTGACTCCAGTGATCATTCCTCTAAATGACATTCTCTTCCTTACCGGTGACCTGCAACACTAGTTGACATCAATGATTGCACATCAACTGTATTCCCATACTAGTTGTCCTTCTATACTGGTTGACATCAATGACAACATAATGCCAGTAATCTCCCCCTTTGGCATTGATATCAACACATGTAGTATCCGACATACTACATAATCTTTCTCCTCCTTTGTGTGATCCAAATCTTCCCCTTTGTATAATCCATGGATTCTCACACATGCAGTATGTAGTATACTACAAAATATTTCTCCCCCTTTGACAATAATGGCAAAGAGCACTACTAGGGTTTCACTCCTCCATGTATCTACCGGGCATCGATATAAATCTTTCTCTCCCTTTTCTTCTTTACCGGATGCATCTCTTCCTATGTTACCAATTGTTACATCTTCTCAAGTTACAACACTTGAGATGGAGAACTCAACCACCAATTGACACCAATTGAGTATGCAAAATTGATACCAATTATTAAAGCACTCAATTGCAAAAGGATATGTCAGTGAATACTACTCACCTGTCGGTTAGACTGCATCACCTCTCATTTGATCCCAAATTTCTTAAGAATCAAGTGTGATTATACCATGAATACAACCAGCCAAATGAAAAGTAGATACCCTTAATCATGATATTCTCATGGGTATTCCTACAACAGTTTCCATCATGTGTAGTTAGTACACTCACAAGTTCAAGCATGTCAGGTCTGCTTCATAAGCACTTGAACTCCCCCTGAGCCATACATCTTAGGTGCTCATTTCTGATCAAGTCTAAAACCAGAGCTCTAATCAATTTTATATACTAGTTGGGATGTGCATATGTGATCATCTGATGATCCTTTAGCTCCATCATATCCACCACACCCTATGACATGATCTTGGATCTACACAATGCCATATAATGTCATCATCATGTCATGAATCAAATTGGTTAGCCCACAAACATGTATGTCTGCATGATCAACCTTTGAGCCAACATATTTCATTAAGGTGTTTTCCAATACCACCTAAGATCTAAACTCCACATTCCATGCTACCATGGCTAATCCAATGATTTATGATCTTATTGCCTTACATAACCTGCAAGTACCTGTTAGCATTCATACCGATAAAATCATGTACATACCAGTTTCCTCCACCAATTCATCTTCACTGTCGGAGCACCTTCCTATAACTCCTGACATTTTGTGTCACTGTGTATTTGATTTCAATTGTTAATCTCCATCCATTGACACATACAGTAGTGATCCAATTCTGGTCTATAGGTGTGTATCCAAGGCAAACTCTACACACACTTATCTTCCATTTCCATCCTTCATGCTAACATCATCTTGATCTTCCAAGTGCCCTTCTTCAATGAGGGGGTGAATGATCTAGTCAATATGTTACTCCCCCCAAGGTCCTGCATCTCCTTTAGGCCTTAGGAGATATTATTTGTGCATTGAATGCACATTATTGGTCCATAATTGCATCTTCTTGCTTCTCCCTCCATACTTGTCTGGTCACATTCTTCTTCCCAATGTCAACCTTGGGAGTAGGTCTTACCTTCTTTTGCTGATGGTTCCTCTGATTTTTGGATTCTTCATCATAACCAGAAGTAGTGCTATAGAAGCACAAAAAATCCATCCCAACTTCATGATTGGGGAATCTCTTAACATACCGGTTTGACTATCTTCTTCTGGTCATGTTGTTGTGACTGATAGCAAAAACTGATCGAGCTCTTGATCTTGCAGGGACATTTCTCCTTTGGTTCCATGCAGGTCTCTTACTTCCATATGCTCTAGATCCATTTCTAAGTTGAACATAGTTGATATATTGGCTTCCATGTGACTGCAAGTTCCTCTTCCTGCATTCAATCTCTCTATGGAAAATTCCATTGCAGTTATAATAAACATTATTTGCATAACCAAGAGAGGGGATATGCATGTATCTACTCATGGATACATTTTTCTCATATGCATGATATCTATGAGATCCTAATTATTCCTTCTAGATCTCTTTCTACATTCTTCTTCCATGTGGCCATGACCATTACATGTAAATAAATAACCGAAGAAGGATGGCATATGACTTACAAAATTATTCTGCCATGCATGAGGAGATCTTACTGGTCTGGCATCTCCATTTCTCCTTCCATGAGAGTGGATCCTGGGTTGTCCATTCTTTTCATTTCCTCTATCTGATCTCTTCTTCTCCCACACTTGTCTTGACATGTGGGTGGTAGCATTTCTTTGTCCTCTACCAGTAGGAGGTCTTCTTTGCTATCTTCTCATGTTCTTGCTTCTGATAAAGTTGTCTTCTCCCATTTTCCCTTTTCCTTTGGGATATGCATTGTTCCTTCTTCTTGCAGCACCGATCTTCATTTTTGTCCACAAGTCTTCACCAGTTGTAGTTAGATCAACCTTCTTTCGAGGAGCATTTCTAATTGTGAAGGTTTGTCCCTTGTTTTCTCCATTTGAGGAGACAAACATAATGTCATTGTGGGGGACATTCTTGTTGGTGGAGCATTCACCAGCACAACTTCCTAATCCTCCGGTATCCTTGGAATGTTTTTTCTTCTTCAACATTTCTCAAGATCACTTCAGAGAATCTCCATTTCTCCAACCAGCTGCTGATATTCTTTATCTTTTACTTCTAGCTCAGATGCTAGATCATTACACCGACACTCCTTGGTGTCTTCTTCTTGAGTCTTCAACTTTGAGATACACTTCTCAGATTCTTCAAGGCATCTGATCAACCGGTTCTACTCCACAATAGAAACATTCTTGAATAGATTGTATTCATTTCTTACTCTTCTTAGTTCTTCAAGTGCATTTACAAGATCTCCTTCAAGATCAACTTCTGCTTCCTCTTCTTCTTCACCTTCACTATCACTGCTAAACACATCTTGCTGGTAAGAGTGATCTGCATGATCATTCTCAGATGTGTGCCTCTCATATTTTGATTCTTGAGCCATGAAGAGGTAAGTTTCTTGATCATCATTGCTGCAACTTCTAGTAGATCTTCCTTCATCATTTTCAGATACATGAGATTCATTTCTCATTCTATCTTCACAAACTAGTTCTACAGTAGTAGGCTCATTTCCATAGAGCTTCTCTAGTCTATCCCATAAGTTTTTGTCGATCTACATCTATCCACCTATGAGGAGATATCATCTGATAACCCACAAAGTATAGCCTTCATTTCTTCTTCATTGCACTGGTTTGTTCTTTCTGCATCTAAGTCAGTGGGAGGACTGACTTTACTAGGGCAGCCATTTACCATAGACATCTAGACATCATACCCTAGAGAGGATAAGTGAACTTCCATTCTACAACTCCAAATGGAATAGTTAGACCCATTAAACACTGGAGTGGGGATTGACACTAAACAGACCATTGTGTCCTCAAACCAGAATCTACCCAAGCTAGAGAAATCTTATCAACCAGGAACCTAGGGCTCTGATACCAATTGTTAGACACAATGCACCACTGAGAGGGGGGTGAATCAGTGGTTCTCAAACTTTTCCCTTTAACTATCCTATGTGAGTATAGTAGTTATCAAATCTAACTGAATGCAGACTTACAGGTTAGAAGGGAGACTACTCACAAATGCACTCACACATAAAAGGACATCACATAACACCAACATATATGAGGAAAACCCAAGATGGGAAAAAACTCGGTGAGAAATTTTGCTAAAGTCTACTACTCCAATCTAGCCTCACAATGAATATCTGATTACAATGTTTAGGGCACCAACCCCTGATTTAGGGCACCAACCCAAGGAGAACCAACCCCTAATTTAGGGCACCAACCCAAGGAGCTACAACCCCTAATTTATGGCACCAACCCAAGGAGCTACAACTCCTACACCAAGCTCCAACTTTGTGAGTACAAAAATATATTTTGATACCAAAGTTATCTTCTTGTTAGAAATGGATTTCATATCTTTTCTTCAAATATCTCTACTGGATCTTCTATCTAGTTCACTACCGGTTGATCTGCTACATTCTTGTCAGTTCTGCACTTTATCGATTTTCTCATCTCTCTGCTACACCATTGCTCTCCATTGATACTACACTCTGCCAGTTATATGTCTGCCTTCTTTGCATTCCTCTACACTTGTTTTCTACCGGTATGATCACTAATGTGAGTTTGAACACTTCAACCTTGTTCTTCCTCACACTCAGTCTCTTCTTCTTCTTTTTGGTGAGCACTTGATTGATTTATCCTTCAACAATAATACTCTCTCATTCAGCAACACCCTTCAACAATTTTGGCTTGCATATTTATAACCTAGTTTTCCTACCAAAAACCAATTCAAACTTCAGGCGGTTAGGGTTTCATCATCAACCTCAAGGAAAACCAAATCCAATCAGATCACATCTAATCTGATCGCCTAGATTGATGAAATATGACTCATCAATCAACCCCACCATTGTCATGCCTTCTAGAATACATCTTCTATTTTTAGCATCCTTCTCTTAACCTGTCAGTGGATTTCTTGGTTGATCACCAAGAATGGTTTTGTGATTTCCTTCACTTGCCTCAATTACCTCAGTTAGACTAAGCTAGATCTTTGTTGTCCTCCTGACCTTGAGCCACAAACCTCTTCTTTGCATCTTGTGAATCTTGCAGTCAACATAAATGTCAACCTATCACCATCTAGCTTGCCGCCTGACACTTCACCGACTCAACACACTGACCTGTGCATGCATGCCACTTCATCTCCATGTGGCAACTGTGTTGGCATCCAACTTTGCTTGAATATCTATATCTATATGGATTGGATCACTGACCAACTCCATTAGTGGGTTCATCTACCGACTTACTAACCCTATCGGTTAAACCCTTAACTGGTCTGTCATAAACCTTGCACCTCTCTTCTCTTATGGTGGAACTCTCAATTGGTCAGCACTCTTTCTCACCTACCTTAGGCACATCTTCATCAGATGGGAGTCTTTTGCATCTACACTTTGTTTGCATTACTGGTGGACATTCATACTGGTAAACACCTTGATGACACAATGTCATCATCCTTCAACTATTTTCATCTGAGGCATTTGCATGTTGGTTACACTCTCTATCTGCATTTGCTCAGCCTTTCCTTCTTCATCATCAGCCCAGACCATATCTCAACCAGTTTGTCAAAGTGACAAACCCATCACACTTCATCGTTCCAGTAGCTCAACATTCCTTCTTTGTCGGTCTAGTGCATATCCCTGATTTCATGCACTTGAGGCATTCCTTTGATTTACCGGTAGATCCGGTGTGAGCCTTCAAACACCTGCCTTTACCTCTTCTTCCTTATCTCATAGAACTATGATGCCCACTATGCATAATAGGATATAAGCTCTACTTACCAGTGGTAGTGAATCCTTTTCATCTGCATCCTGTAATGCACTCATGTGGTTTCCCTATTTGTGCAGCATAAATTCAAAAGGTACATTTGATCCAATGTGGGCACATTCATTGTTAGTCATCTTTTCACATGGTGACTACATCTTTATCTGGTGGGAGTCCTGTTGTTCTACATCCACACAACATACTGGTGACTTGTACATCCTTCTCCTTTTGTGTTGATGTGAATTAGTTAACATTTTGCCTCTTCATCATAGGCAACATCTCAAGCACCTTGCTCATCTTGCTTGTACACTGGTCATAAGCTTGCCAGTTGGCAACTACTCATTGTCAACACAACTTGTACTAGTTGACATCCTTTCCTTACGGGTGATAGACTTTACTGGCAACCTATCCATTTCATCCACACAGGTCAAACACTAACTTGTGTACTAGTGACTCCAGTGATCATTTCTTTCAATAACATTCACATCCTTATCGGTGACTAGCAACACTAGTTGACATCAATGACTACACATCAACTGTATTCCCATACTAGTTGTCCTTGTTAGGCCCAGTATGGAAAGATAATGTATTGAGAGGGGAGGGGTGAATCAGTACTCCAAAACTTCTCTTCAATAATAACTTTATAGTTATGCATAAACTGAATAGTGTAGTAATATAATATAAAGCTAAAATAAATAAATAACAATCATACATGATTCACTCCATAACACATATATTTTGGTTACGCAGAAACTCTTGGTTAGAGAGAAAAATTGCGGTGGGGATGGCACCCACAACTTCACTACTGCAATAATAAAGAGTGCTCGGTTAGAGCTACATGTTTAGCTATTTCTAATAGCTTACCCTATTAGGAGTAACAAGATCTGTTAGATCTACCTTGCTAAATGATTTTACAACACTTAATCTAAATGTTGCACCTGGTTAGAGGCTTTACAATTTATAGACTTGATTAGAGTCTTTTACCCTGTTAAAGGTTTCTCTTACAACTTCAAAATATTACAATAAATCATTACAAATATCTACAACTTTACATCTGAAATGTTATAGCAGATTATATGTGCTCAAAATAGATTACCTTGCTTATAGCATACCTTGGTAACCCATATAGTAACTCAGTAAACCTTTCTATTTACTCTATTCTTTGACTGTTCTCTGAAAACCTTCTTGGTGACCTCTGTGTCTTTGTAACAGTCTTCTTACACTCATGCACACACACTTTTTCTTCTTAACTCATGCTGTATAAATAGATCTCTTATGCTAGTGATCCATTCATTGCTTCGATCTTACAAACATGATTTATCGAATAAATGACCATGCAAGATATTTCATTGGTTAGATGATCTCAAAATCATACACAATCTTTAAGTACAATTTCCAATGTGATAACGATTCTATGTGCCTCGATCTTGTAACACATTTTCATATGTATGTCTAGGTTCAATGTATCTGGTAACATGTTTCACTCGGTGTGTAACAACTCGGTGTGTCATCTTTGTTGCTCAGTAGACATGAAATGATACTCGGTAGACAACTTGGTATATACTACGTTTTGAGACTACTTTCTTCAATAATCGACTAGACTGTTCATACCAACTAAATATTTCGGTAGTAGTAACCGACTAGAGTATATAGAATAACTTTGAAAATAAAACTAATGGCAACTTGATAAGTAGTAACAATCTCCCCTTTTGACATTAGTTGAGATGTTTGATAGAAACTACTTTCAAAGTTATAACTCAATAATCTATATACTTGCAAAATTTGACTAAACTAACAGTATATACAATAGTCAATGAAATAATATATCCAGATATACTCCCCTTATCAATATACTATACAAAACTCTGATTTTGCATGATCGATGATCAATGTTCTGTGTGTTGCTCGTGTTCTTTGCTTACTATCTAGTTCACTATTCGGTTCACTGCTCTGGATACTCTGCTTTCTCTGCTCGGTATACTCCCCCTGTATACTATACTGCTTTTTGTTTGATACTTTGAATACTACACTCCCCCAATACTGTATCATATCTCTAATACTATCTCATATCATATCACATCATATCATATCACTCCACAATACTACATTACTCCCCCTTTTTGACAAACATCAAAACTTAATTACCATTCCAGGGTGGTAACTGATCAAAAATGGATTTGTACTTGGTCCAGGCTTCGGTGAGAGTGATAGAGAGTGAATTCTTTACACTATCCATTAAATAATTCTATGCTTGAATATCAGCCAATAATGATATTAAGCCATCTAGAGTGCTTCCCTCTTGTGTAGTAGATAAGGAGGTGGCTCGGTTGATATGTTCTTGGATGGATGAAAGATGAGGAAGGAATAATGTCTGAAGTGTCATTATGTCCATCTTGATCTTGTGTTCTTCATTTCTTAGGTCCAATTGTTGAGCCATGAGCTGTTGTAGCTTTGTATAGAAATTTTGAACTGAATTTGGCTTTGTGGTCAACTTATTTGAGAGATCGGTGATCTCTTTCTCAATTGCCTCTGTTTTATCCTTAATATCTTTAATGAATAAAGAAAATGTGTAGAGTTTCTGAAATAAATAAAGAATGTGCTTGAGTTGAGAAGTCAACTCAGCGATAAATTTGACAAGTTTAACTTTGCTAATATCTATAGCTTTTTGTACCTCTTCTATAATTTTTGTAGTGAGCTCCTTGTCTTTTAGCTTGCTCAAATATTCTGATGTATCTACTCTAGATGTCTCTATCTTTGTTAGGAGTTCATCCAGTTGAATGTGGATGGCTACATCTATTGATACTGTATCTTTAGGTAGCATGTCTATTAAGAGTGCTTTCACCTTTTGAAGTACCTTATTTTTCTTTTGAATCATCATTTGTTTCTCTTGTTTGGCCTTTGCTTTGCATAGTTCACCAAAATCAATGAGTGATTGCCCCTTTAATTTTGATGTCTATATTGGGAAATACTATTGGTTTTGACAAATCAACTTTAAAACTATGCTTTTTCATCTTCTTTTCTTTACCTTTTACCAATTGAACTAAGACAATGGCTTGTGAGGCTTGATGACCCTCGGTAGATTGCTCGGTAGAGGCAACACTTTGGTCGGTTTCTTTAGCCTCTATAGAGTCCTTTGGTGTCTCGGTACTTGGTGTCTCAGTTGCAACATTCTCAGTGCTAGAAGGTGCTTGAGATGTCTGTTCTTGAGTAGTATCTTCTCCTGTTGTAGACTTGAGACCTTCAGTGCCTTGATCCGTGTCATGAGGGGTTTTGGTTGAGACAGGTTGATTGACCGGTGGATAAGGCTAAAATTTTTCCAAGACTGATTCGCTAGATACAAGTTTTGCATATGCATTTCCTTCTATCATTTCCTATTTTGGTGCCTCTCTATCCATGACATCTTCATCTATTTGAATGGTGTCAGCAGGGTCTTGCTCGGTAACATCAGGATCTTGCTCGGTGACATCAACAATTTCAATTGTAGCTTGTTCACCGACATCCTTGATTTTAAAGATTTCCTACCACTTTTCTTTTGTCTCATTTTCAACTTCAATGTACAGCCCATTCATTAGTTTTAAAGCTCTCTATTTGACAAGAAATTTTGAGTTGTAGGTTGTCAGATGTTCTTTTATTTTAGCTACTGACATGTCAGGAAATTGATGAACCAGACTTCTTTCTCTGATCTATTTCTCCGAGTCCATTGCATACTTCCATCTATTATCAATATGCAAATAAAGTTCCTTTGGAAGTGACTTAGCTAGTTCCAATGGAGCTAACCAAAATTTTAGAAGTGTGCAGATGACAACTTCTTCAATTTGTCTCTTCTCATCATTATTCCTAGTTTCATACTTAACATATCTAAATGAACCAAATCCTCCATATTCTTTCAGATTAGCACAGAAGTTTTCAACACTATGTACATTTACCTTCTTGCTTTTAACAATTTGAAATTTGCTTGCATCCTCTGATTCGGTATCACTGGACTCTTTTGCCAAAATGAGTCTCCAAGTAGATTTGTTGTAGGTCTTTGTTACCTTAGGAGTAGTAACACTCTTTGTTTTCTTACTCGGTGAGGCTGCAGATGCTCTAGTGTTAGGTCGCTTTGGAGGTGGAGTCAGTGAGACCTTTGATGTGTCCTATTTCTTTCTTTTCAACACTTTTCCCTTAGGCAATTCAGTGCTTAGTGTTATTTCTGCCTCTTGGGCTTCAGATTCCTCTTTGGTAATGACAGTGGTGCCTTTGACAGGTGTAGAGGAAGAGTCTTCTTTGAATTTCTCTGACAATGCCTTTATCATTTTTGTTGCCTTTCTTGTAGCTTTGGGTACTACAATGCTCATCTTTACCTTTTCCTTCACTTCCTCATAGGTTCCATACCTTAGCTCGGTAGCATGTCTTGGCAATGTAAGAAATGCATCAATTTGTTGTTGTGTGATGTCAAAGTCAATCTTGTAACCCATAGGTGACAAAGATTGAGTTCTCAGTTCCACAACATTCACATAACAGTAATCAATGTCAACTTCAAAACATATGTCATTTTTGTATTTCTCCACTAGCTGGGGTGGAATCCGATACCTGTTATGCATTTTCTCTTGAAATTTACTGAAGTAGTCATCCATGATATCATTGAAATTACCACCTAACTTCTTGATGAAGTCATTAATCTGATGGGTGATTGGTTGGTGTAGTTCCCAAACAACTTTACCGACTGATGGAAAGAATTTTTCAAAATAGAAAAACATGCATACAAGTAATGATCCGAACTTTAGTGTATTAGCCGAGTTGTTTTTTTTCGGCTTCCTGATGGTGTTTATATTCTCAAACAGGTTCTTTAGCAACACCTCACATAGTTCAATTTTCATTCCCTTTTTCACAATTTTGTATGCTAGGTCTACTGCTGCACAGGGTACACTATTTTCCCTTGTTGATTGGAAGAAACAGTAACCTATAACTCTAATGGCAAATTTTAGTCCTTCATCAGTGACATTATTCAGTTTCAATCCTCTGCAATCTGATTCCACTCTAGTTAAACTGATCAATTCCTTCTATGATATCATCTTTTGGGCTCGGGTATGATCATAAATGGGGGAATCGGTAATCAGGTGAATGATTTCCTTGGTAATCTTAAATGGTTTCTCTTCTAGCCACATGAAATCATCGTGAACTCTACTTAGAACAAACTTGACCCACTGGGGTTTGAACACACGAGGATAGGTTAGGGCTGTAGTCAATCCCTTGATCTTGATGTGCTCATACTTGTTGTTCAATTTACCATCGATACATAGCTCATCATAGGTGTCTTTGATTTCAACATGACCGAGCTCTTCAACGTGACATTTGGTGAAGAATCTCACATCCTCGACTAACAACACTCTATCCAGAATGAGTGAAAAAGTGGTTTTTTCATCCGGTTTAGATGCAACTTTGGGAGTCAAAGAGTATTTTAGTGAGGGCTTCTCTACATTCTTGACAACAATGGGATCTTGGATCTTAGGCACCATTTTAGATTTTAGATAAAAGCTAACAAAGGATCCTTAGGGTTTCAAGATTTTAAACGACTGACACTTTATACTTAGCAGATAATAGTAGCTAGATACGATCAGTAAATCGGCTTAGTAATGTGTTGAGATTGATGTAAATACCTTGAATTTTCTTTGTAGGAGGTTTTGATCACCTTAGATTCGCTTTTCTCTTCTCTATCAAAAAATTTTGTGAGTTGAAAATGACAATGAAAATGCTTTTAAGTACACAATATGCCTTTTCAGGCTCAGTGCAGGTTAGGTCAAAAACATTAAATGCACTCGATTCCACTTAACTTTCTTTCCTTTTTCTGCTTTAACCAAGTAACCAAACTTCCTTCATTCATCGACTAGACAGGTTTCCTGTATACACCAACTTGATAGTTTTCCTGTATAGTGCTTCAAAAGGATTTGATAGAATTTCAAACTTACTAATACATCTTAATTATGCAGATTTTGAATTAAGTACATAATAAAATAGGAACTGTTAAGATTTAGCCTTGAGAGAATGTAGTTCCTTCATACCTTTATGGATTAATTTGGAATAGGTGCACCTGACTCGGTAGGTAAGGTGCTTTCTTCATTTGACGCAATTTCCTTCTTTTTCCAAATCATATTTAATTTTTCTTTTATTTCCTTAGTGTCTTTACTAGGTTGATCTCTGCAATCTCCAGCTAAATGTCCAACTTTGTGACAATGAAAACATGCCATACCAGGATTTCTCCATGATCTTCAGTTGTTCATTCCAAACCTTATAAAATAGTTGGCACTTATATGTCCATATCTTCCACAACATTCACACCATATCCTTTTATTATAATCCCATGCTACTACAAAATATTGTCGATCAGGATGTGTGTGAGTTCGGTAACCTCTAGCATTTGCTCGGTGTGCATACCACATATAGTTCTTTTGCTTAAACCAACACTTCTTGGTACTATGTCCATATCTATTGCAGTTTTTACAAAAGCCTTTGAATTTTGCCTTCTAATAATTGTTAGTAGAATTTGTCCTACATTGATTAGATGTGTGACCATATTTATTGTAATTGTAACAATAACCTTTGGACTTAGTGACATTCAGTTGCTTACCTTTTTTGATTTGGCACATGTTGGCAGTGTGACCTTGATCTCCACAGTAGTTGCAAATAGGCTTCTTTCTTTTGATGTTGTTCTTGTTTCTAGCTTGCTTTGACGATTCTCCTCTCTCAATAGTATGAATTCCCTTCTCGGTAGAGTCTTTTCCTTTGTAACCGAGTCCTGCATCCTTGTTGGGTCTTCTTGTATTCAGTTGCTCATCCAACATCTTTGATGCTTCATAACTCTTCTTCAGTGTTTCTTTGGATTTCTTCTTTGTTCCAAGTTCATTGGTCAACCTTGATACTTCAAGTTTCAATGCTTGATTCTCATTATCTTCAGAATTGCTTCATGATGTGCATAACCTAGTTGGTCTGACAGAATTTGCTGAATTCCAGTCAACCTTGTGATTTCATCATTTTTATCAGATACTAAGACTTCAAGTTGTTGTTTCTCTCTTTGTAGATCTCTTACTTTATCCTTGGTTGTCCTTAATGCATCAAGATTTCCAGTCGTCTGTGTGTTGAAATGTTCATGTTCTCTTTTAATTGCTTTTAGTTGATCAACTAATGCTTTGTTCTTTTCTTTTAATACTCCAATCATTTCTTCAGTTTCTTTAGATATGCTATTCTCAGATGATGTCTCAATTTTTTCCACTAACTCTTGAGAGTCCTACAAATCATCAGATAATCTTCTTCTTAATTTCAGAGATTTTTGCATTTGCCTTTGCATGTCTACAATCACTTGATTAGCATGATCCAGTTCTTCTTGCAGATACACAATCCTCTAAGATTGTTTATAGCCTTCCATTGATAAGATCTTTCTCTTTAGGTAGTTAAACCCTTTTCCAAGATTAATGCTTTGATACCAATTGTTAGGCCTAGTATGGAAAGCTAATGTACTGAGAGGGGAGGGGTGAATCAATACTCCAAAACTTCTCTTCAACAATAACTTTACAGTTATGCATAAACTGAATAGTGGAGTAACATAATATAAAGCTAAAATAAATAGATAACAATCATACATGATTCACTCCATAACACATATATTTTGGTTACGCAGAAACTCTTGGTTAGAGAGAAAAACTGGGGTGGGGATGGCACTCACAACTTCAGTACTACAATAATAAAGAGTGCTCGGTTAGAGCTACATGTTTAGCTATTTCTGATAGCTTACCCTATTAGGAGTAACAAGATCTATTAGATATACCTTGCTAAAGGATTTTACAACACTTAGTCTAAATGCTACAGCTGGTTAGAGGCTTTACAATTTATAGACTTGATTAGAGTCTTTTACCCTGTTGAAGGTTTCTCTTACAACTTCAAAATATTACAATAAATCATTACAAATATCTGCAACTTTACATCTGAAATGTTATAGCAGATTATATGTGCTCAAAATAGATTACCTTACTTATAGCATACCTTGATAACCCATATAGTAACTTGGTAAACCCTTTTGTTTACTTTGTTCTTTGACTGTTCTTTGAAAACCTTCTCGATGAATTGTGTGTCTCTGTAATAGTCTTCTTACACTAATGCACACACACATTTTCTTCTTAACTCATGCTATATAAATAGATCTCTTATGTCGGTGATCCATTCTTTGCTTTGATCTTACAAACATGATTTATCGAATAAATAACCATGCAAGATATTTCATTGGTTAGATGACCTCAAAATCATACACAATCTTTAAGTGCAATTTCCAATGTGATAACGGTTCTATGTGCCTCGATCTTGTAACATGTTTTCATATGTATGTCTAGGTTCAATGTATTTGGTAACACATTTCACTCGGTGTGTAACAACTCAGTGTGTCATCTTTGCTGCTCGGTAGACATGAAATGATACTTGGTAGACAGCTCGGTATATACTACGTTCTGAGACTACTTTCTTCAATAACTGACTAGACTATTCATACCAACTAAATATTTCGCTAGTAGTAACCGACTAGAGTATATAGTATAACTTTGAACATAAAACTAATGGCAACTTGATAAGTAGTAACAATCCTTCTATACAGGTTGACATCAATGACAACACAATGCCAACAAGATCAACCCTCGACCCCTTCTATTTTGAGGTAGAGGAAGAGACAATTTCTTTTCTTTTTCTTGTAGAAGAATTTTATTTTGATGATGAGGAGGTAATATTTGCAAAGGTTGTAGGTGTGTCCAGTGATGCTGCGAGTGAAGCTATTGGCTCACTATCACTGATGTTTTCATGTTCTAGGATTTCTTCTTTATGATCACTAGGATTTTGAGGAGGTGAGGAAGAAGCATCAAAATTATAATTATTAACCTCTGAGGCTTCCACTCTAGGGTTTTAGTTTCTTCACCCACGAGTGCTTGTTCTTCCTCAACTCTCATAGGCCGTTCTACATTATTCCTTCTTAGGTCTAGAGAATTCCTCAACAACCTACTATGAATGTTGTCCCATGATTTGAATTCTTCCCAAGTTACATTCGAGAATTATAAATGCAAATTTCTCTTGACTAGTAGGACAACTAGACAATGGTGGGACAAGGAAGTAGGTTTTCTTTTTTTTTCTATACTCAATTGCCATGGTGGTTAACATGTGATGTAAATAATTGGGTACATTACTAATCTATTATGTCACATATGATTTAACAGATTAAAATAAGTAGTATGCAACATAGAATACATTCCATCATAGGTAAAGTACCTGATAACTTGTATTGCCACAGTCTACCAGGTTAGAGGAAGATATACCCAATTGGTTCCTTGATTGGTCAAGCGAAAGGTGTCATTAAGATAGGCAAATTTTTACCTTGCTAATGTAGGATCTGGAGATGTCAGAAAATCCTCTTCCATTCTCAAAACACTAACCTATAGAATGGCAAATTCAGATGCATCTAGCTGTTGCTTTATTGTTCCAAAAGGTGGTTGTAAATTCCTTTGTCATTTCATTGAACTATACTTGGTTAATTGCAGATAGTAAAGTATCCACTCTTCTCTCTCAATGAATGGAAGAGTTTATGTGTCATCGAGCAACAAAGTGTGATCTAAAGGTTCCCTTCTAATTGGGTCACTACCCATTCTTCTTTTCTTCTTGTATTCTTTGAACTACTTCTTTCTCATGCAATTTAACTTTAGTTGAGCTATCTTATACTATGTTCAACTCAAAATCTCAAATTATACATTCAAAAATCACTAACTTCCACTCAATGCAACTTCCTTGGTCTCTTTCGACTTCTAGACAAAAAAATTGGCAACCCTTGTAACGATTCCTTAGTAATTCTTCCTACCTACCTATATGGGTAACTGCATGTGATTGTAATTCTTCCTACCTACCTTTATGGTTTCTAAAGTTTGACAAAGATTAAAAATTTGAGAAGGCAAATATTACTAGACTTACAAAACAATTATGAGTTCATCAAATGATGCATACATAATCAGTCACAACACCTACCCCTTAATGAGAAATAATGTCAAGAAAACACTTTCCAAAAAAATGTAATGATGGCCACAATATCACAATATCCCTCCCCCCAAGTTAAATATTAATTTGTTCTCAAATTTGAATGAGGGATGTAAGTTGGATTGATAATTGCAAATTATAAATAATATATATAGTATTTTCATATCAATATGAATATCACATGCGAATCAAAGAGTGATAAGAATTGCTAAATATTTCATAACTATAATTTATGTTGAATCATACCTAGTGTGTTGTCACAAATGAATGAACTACTTATAATAGATGAAGAAAGAGTGTGGAAGCAATTGTTGGCATTTTGGCACTAAGCTATCATTGATGTCAACCGGTGGAGATTGAGCATAAAGGATAAAAGTACAAACCAGTCTTAAGGATGGTTGCTTGTTTATGATGAAGAGGAAGAATATTAAAAGTTGTCTCACACCACCGAAGGTGAAGATGTGCAACCGGTACCGGATGCTCTACTGGTTAATAGAAGGATAACACTCTACTAGCCAAGGGTCTTACCAATATGTGTTTGCTTAACCGACTATGCATTGGTAGGATATGTCTTGATCGGTGTGATGCCATGTGGAGCTTAGTTGGCAAGTGTGTTGTGGTTGGTGAAGCTTCATCGATAGGGTTCATGAAACAGATAATCATCATTAATGAAGGAAACCTCAAATCAAGGGACTGCATCTAACTGATTGCAACTCGAGGAAGAAGAAATGATAGAGGAAGATCAGGGAGCAGTTGCACCTGAATCAAGGCAGAGGAAATCCGATACATAAAGGAAACTTCTAGAACACTTTATGTGTCATTTGACTTCATGACAGAAGATCTGATATGTGATTTCTACTCCAAGAAAAACATACATTGGCTGATGAAAAATAGTGTGCAGGTACAGTCTTCGAGGATGGGTGATTGATCCAAAAAAAGTGGGATGTGTCAAAAAGAGAACCCTAATAGCTCAGGTTTTTGAATTTCATTCTGGTGGGAAAATAGAAGACAAGAAAGGAGAACTCTGGATAGGGAGGGTGTGGATGTTGTGAAGATTGTGGAGTGACGAAGAGAGAGGCAAGTAGGAGAAAACTCTAGAAAGTGATATGAGCAAGTTGCAGGGTGAGAGAGCGAGCAAACTAGTGAGAGGATTCTACCAGCAGTATCATAGTCAGACAACTGAACCTAACCAGCAAGGTGTGGAAGAGCAGGCAACATCCTAGTGTGATACAGTGTGTTGAGAGACTTTGTGTGAAAGGGAGAGAAAGATAACAAAGAGTTATTTGATTCAAGAGTTACAGAATACATTTGCAACAAGAAGCCTTAATTGTATTAGAATAGTATTTCAATATACATCACCATGTTGAAGCTTGGTGCTCCTTGGGTTGGTGCCCTAAAAGGTGCAGGGGTTGATGCTCCTTAGGTTGGTGCCTAGAATATTTGTAAGTTGGTGTTTTACTTGTGAGGATGGATTGAAGCAGTAGTCTCCTGCAGCTCTTCTCATCGAGGTTTTTCCCATATTGGGTTTTCCTCATAAATTTGGTGTTGTGAATCTCTTGTGTGTGAATGATCTCTTTGTTTTTCTCTCTTGCATTATCGGTATGATTGTTTCATGGTTTAGTAAATAGTTGATTGTCTGAATTTGATAAGTAAAAGAAAAGATTTAGAAACCACTGATTCACCCTCCTTTCAGTGGTATTATGTGTTCTACAATTGGTATCAGAGCAAGGTTCCCAATTATCTTTAAACCTTGGGTAGATTCTGAACTTTGAGCACAATGGCAAGAAGTGAGTCTGCTTCCTCAAAAGCTCCCATGTTTGATGGATCCAACTATGCCTTCTGGAGCAGAAGAATGGAGACCTATATCTCATCTCTGAGTTTTGATGTGTGGATGTCAGTCATGAATGGGTATGTCATTCCCAATAATCCTCCCACTGATCCAGATGCAAAAAGGGAGTGTGAGAATAATGCAAAGGCAAAACATGCCATCTTGAGTGGACTATCCGATAATGAATTTGTCAAAGTCATGCACTATGTTTCAACAAAGGAGACATGGGACAAATTGCAGAGATTGTTTGAGGGAGATGCAAAGGTCAAGGAAGCCAAGCTGCAAATGCTAAGGAGCCAACTAGAAAGCATCAAAATGAAAGATGATGAAAAGATTGCAGACTATCTTCATAGATTTGATGAAACTGTGAATACTTTTAGAGGACTTGGAGAAGAGATCGCATATGAGATTCTTGTCAAAAAGATACTTAGATCTCTCACTCCCAAATATGATACTAATGTGTTAGCTATAGAAGAAGCCAAGGATCTGAAGACTTTTACAATGGATGAACTATTTGGCTCCCTAACAGCCTATGAGATGAGAACAACTGGTGAGACTTCCACAAGGAAAGAAGCAGCATTCAACATCACCAAAAAGGCCAAAGAAGTTATTATGCATAAATAATCCAGTGAAGACTCTGATGTTGAAGTAGCAAACTTTTTTAGGAAGCTCAAATGAGGATCAGATCGGTACAAGGGAAAGCTACCACTTAAATGCTTCAACTGCGAGAAGGTAGGACACTTCCCTGCAAGTTGTCCTCACAAAGAAGCCAGTGGAGATGAGTCAAGAGAGTTCAGAAGATTTGTTGGCAAAGACAGAGATAGCAGTGACTACCGGTAGGGAAGAAGAGGCTACAAGAACCAAAATAGCCTATATACCATTGAGGATGACACAATAGATGATGAAGATCCATCAAAAGACGATGACCATGAGAATGACAGAAAAGTAAATCTTTTCATGGCACTCGACAGACCTACTGATGAAGATGAGGAAGAAGAGGATATTGAGGCTGAAGTGGATTTGGAAAGTGAACTTATCAGTGCACTTGAAGAATTGAGTAAAACAAGAAGAGAACTCAAGAGGGTTAAGCTTGTTGGAGTAGATGAACAAGATCTCTTGAATCAGTCTCTCGAAGAGTTTGATTAGATCATATCTGACTTAAAACTACAGCTGGAAGAAACTAAGAGGATCGATGAAGCTACAACCCTTGACTTGAAAAAGAAAGAAAAGGAGCATCAAGAGTTAGAAGAAGAAATAATAAAACTCAGAAAGGAGCTTGAAGAAAGCAAGGAAGAAATAAAGATGAGAAGTAAGTATGAAGGAAACACTGAGGCTTTGGATAAGATGTTGAGCAAACAAAAGCAATCCAAAGACACCAAAGGTTTAGGCTTTGAAGTTGGCCAAGGTTCAACCCAAAAAGGTAAATCCGACAAAGAGATAATGTTCACCTCTTCAGTTGAAGGTGAAGAAAAGAAGACATTCATTTTAGGCAAGGATACCAGAAAAAAGACATATGGAAATCTTGTTGGAAATCAACATCCAAACCAGTATGCAAAAATGAACTGGAGGCCATATTTCATGCATAAATATGTAGAGCCAAGGAGGAATGCCAGAATTGACTGAGAAGGATTCACCAAATTCAATAGCATGAATGGAAGACACCCAATGAGGCAGTTCCATTCAGGACCAAGATAGCCCAATTGATATGTATCAAACTTCCATGGTTATTGTTACCGGTGTAATAAATTTGGGCACATAATAGCTGACTGTAGATTAAACAATAAGCCTTCTATGAATTATGAAAGTAGAAATTTATTTAATGCACTCTGAGATATGAATGTTGTTTGCTATCAAGAGTTAGAAGAAGAAATAATAAAGCTCAGAAAGGAGCTTGAAGAAAGCAAGGAAGAAATAAAGATGAGAAGTAAGTATGAAGGCAACGGTGAGGCTTTGGATAAGATGTTGAGAAAACAAAAGCAATCCAAAGACACTGAAGGTTTAGGCTTTGAAGTTGGCCAAGGTTCAACCCAAAAAGGTAAATCCGACAAAGAGATAATGTTCACCTCTTCAGTTGAAGGTGAAGAAAAGAAGACATTCATTGTAGGCAAGGATACCAGAAAAAAGACATATGCAAATGTTGTTGGAAATCAACATCCAAACCAGTATGCAGAAATGAACTAGAGGCCACATTTCATGCATAAATATGCAAACCCAAGGAGGAATGCCAGAATTGATTGAGAAGGATTCACCAGATTCAATAGCATGAATGGAAGACACCCAATGAGGCAATTCCATTCAGGACCAAGATAGCCCAATCGGTATGTATCAGACTTTCATGGTTATTGTTACTGGTGTAATAAATTTGGGCACATAATAGCTGACTGTAGATTAAACAATAAGCCTTCTATGAATTATGAAAGTAGAAATTTATTTAATGCACTTCGAGATATGAATGTTGTCTGCTATCAGTGTAATGGATATGGACATAAGAGATTTGATTGTAGAAAGAACAAACCGATACTCTACAATAATTTTAAGGATGTTCCCTTTAATGAAAATATAAAATGCTATAACTATATTTCTTTAATGCACTCTGAGATATGAATGTTGTCTACTATCAAGAGTTAGAAGAAGAAATAATAAAGCACAGAAAGGAACTTGAAGAAAGCAAGGAAGAAATAAAGATGAGAAGTAAGTATGAAGGCAACACTGAGGCTTTGGATAAGATGTTGAGCAAACAAAAGCAATCCAAAGACACCAAAGGTTTAGGATTTGAAGTTGGCCAAGGTTCAACTCAGAAAGGTAAATCCGACAAAGAGATAATGTTCACCTCTTTAGTTGAAGGTGAAGAAAAGAAGACATTCATTGTAGGCAAGGATATCAGAAAAAAGACATATGCAAATGTTGTTGGAAATCAACATCCAAACCAGTATGTAGAAATGAACCAGAGGCCACATTTCATGCATAAATATGCAGACCCAAGGAGGAATGCCAGAATTGACCGAGAAGGATTCACCAGATTGAGTAGCATGAATGGAAGACACCCAATGAGGCAGTTCCATTCAGGACCAAGATAGCCCAATCGGTATGTATCAGACTTTCATGGTTATTGTTACCGGTGTAATAAATTTGGGCACATAATAGCTAACTATAGATTAAACAATAAGCCTTCTATGAATTATGAAAGTAGAAATTTATTTAATGCACTTTGAGATATGAATGTTGTCTGCTATCAGTGCAATGGATATGGACATAAGAGCTTTGATTGTAGAAAGAACAAACCGATACCCTACAATAATTTTAAGGATGTTCCCTTTAATGAAAATATAAAATGCTATAACTGTATTTCTTTAATGCACTCTGAGATATGAATGTTGTCTACTATCAAGAGTTAGAAGAAGAAATAATAAAGCTCAGAAAGGAGCTTGAAGAAAGCAAGGAAGAAATAAAGATGAGAAGTAAGTAAGAAGGCAACACCGAGGCTTTGGATAAGATGTTGAGCAAACAAAAGCAATCCAAAGACACCGAAGGTTTAGGCTTTGAAGTTGGCCAAGGTTCAACCCAAAAAGGTAAATCTGATAAAGAGATAATGTTCACCTCTTCAGTTGAAGGTGAAGAAAAGAAGACATTCATTGTAGGCAAGGATACCAGAAAAAAGACATATGCAAATGTTGTTGGAAATCAACATCCAAACCAGTATGCAGAAATGAACCGGAGGCCACATTTCATGCATAAATATGCAGACCCAAGGAGGAATGCCAGAATTGACTGAGAAGGATTCACCAGATTCAATAGCATGAATGGAAGACACCCAATGAGGTAGTTCCATTTAGGACCAAGACAGCCCAATCAGTATGTATCAGACTTTCATGGTTATTGTTACCGGTGTAATAAATTTGGGCACATAATAGCTGACTGTAGATTAAGCAATAAGTCTTCTATGAATTATGAAAGTAGAAATTTATTTAATGCACTCTGAGATATGAATGTTGTCTGCTATCAGTGCAATGGATATGGACATAAGAGCTTTGATTGTAGAAAGAACAAAGCAATACCCTACAATAATTTTAAGGATGTTCCCTTTCATGAAAATATAAAATGCTATAACTGTCAAGAATTTGGACACATAGCAAATTTAGGAAAAAACAAGAAGATCAAGAAAATGAAGAAAAATTTAGATCATGAACTGGTAACTGAATCTGAGTTGAATATGGTAGCTGACAAGAAGAAGGAAATCAAACCAGTTTGGGTTGAGAAAGAAAAAGAAAAGGAAGAATTGAGTCTCATAGTGCAGACAACCTTGCATGCTGAAAGGAAAAATCTATGGGTGGTAGATAGTGGTTGCTCAAACCATATGACTGTGACAAAAGGAAATTCATTAAAATTGAAGATTGGAATGGTGGATCGGTAAGTTTTGGAGACAATTCCTCCATTAAAATAAAGGGAAAAGGAACACTAAGCATTGATGGAAAACTAGAGGCACATGATGTATATTATGTGGAAGGCCTCAAACATAATCTGTTGAGTGTGAGTCAGATGTGTGAGAAAGGTTAAAAATTCACCTTTGACTCAACTGATTGCCAGATAAAGAAAGACAATACCGGTAAAGTTGTGGCAGAAGGAAAGAGAACTAATGGAAATGTTTATAATCTGAAGGAATGCTATGAGTCCCAATGTATGTTAAGACAAGTAGATGAAAGTTGGCTATGGCACAGAAGATTAGGCCACACAAATTTTGATAATTTAGTTGCAGTAAGCAAAAAGCGCCGTGTGAGGAATATTCCACTCATCATCGAACCGGTAAACACATTTTGTGTTGAATGTGTAAAAGGTAAGCAAACAAAAGTGAGTTTCAGGACAAAGGAGCACAACACCTCAAAGCCACTTGAAATTGTGCATACTGATCTATGTGGTCCAACTAGAACAAGAGCACTTGTCGATGAAAGATACTTCATGATCTTCATTGATAACTAATCAAGGATGACATGGGTCACCTTTCTGCAAGATAAATCGCAAGCATTTGAAAGATTCGAGATCTTTTGGAAGATGGTGGAAAAGGAAAGTGGGTACTGTTAGGCCCAATATGGAAATCTAATGTACTGAGAGGGGAGGGGTAGTTAGTACTTCAAATCTTTTCTTCAACAATAACTTTATTGTTATACATAAACCAAAAACTATTGTAACATAATATAATGCTAAAACAAATAAATAACAATCATACATGATTCACTCCATAACACATATATTTTAGTTACGCAGAAACTCTTGGTTAGAGAGAAAAAATGTGGTGGGGATGGCACCCACAACTTCACTAGTGCAATAATAAAGGTTGCTCGGTTAGAGATACATGTTTAGCTATTTCTGATAGCTTACCCTGTTAGGAGTATCAAGATCGTTAGATCTACCTTGCCAAAGAATTTTACAACACTTATTCTAAATGCTGCACCTGGTTAGAGGATTTACAATTTATAGCCTCTGTTAGAGTCTTTTACCCTGTTAAAGGTTTCTCTTACAACTCAAAATATTACAACACAATATTACAAAATATCTGCAACTTCACATCTGGAATGTTATAGCAGATTATATGTACTCAAAATGAGATTACCTTGCTTATAGCATACCTCGGTAATCCATAGATTAACTTGGTAAACCCTTCTGTTTACTCTGTTCCTTGACTGTTCTCTGAAATCCTTCTCAGGGACCTCTGTGTCTCTAACAGTCACAATACTTAGTGCTTCCTTATCTATTACACATGTCTTGCTTCATACACCTTCTTTTTTTGATCCTCAATTCATGTTGTATAAATAGATCTCTTATGTCGGTGATCTGTTCATCCTTCAATCTTACAAACATGATTCATCGAATGACTAACCATACAAAATATTTCATTGGATAGATGACCTCAAGATCATACAAAATCTTTAAGGTGCAATTTCCTAAGTGATAATTATTCCCTATTCCTCGATCTTGTAACACATTTCCCATATGTGTCTAGGTTCAATGAATCTGGTAACATGTTTCTCTCGATGTGTGTTCACTCGGTATATCATTTTTGCTGCTTGGTAGACATAGAGTGTTACTTGTTAGATAGCTCGGTGTATACTAAGCTCTATGACTACTTTCTTTTATAACTGACTGCTTTGTGCTTACTGACTAGATGTTTTGGTAGTAATTACTGACTAGAGTATATAGAATGACTTTGGACATAAAACTAATGGCAACTTAGTAAGTAGTAACAATATCCCCTTTTGACATTAGTTGAGATGTTTGACAAAACTTCTTTCAAAGTCATAACTCAAAAATCTATATACTTACAAAATTTGACTAAACTGATAGTATATACATTTGTCAATGAAATAGTATACTCAGATATACTCCCCTTATCAATATACTATTCATAATTTTGATTGTGCATGTGTTGTGATCAATATTCTATATTTACTGCTCAGTTCACTGCTCGGTTCACTACTCGGTTGTCACTGCTCCCCCTATCAAAATTATCTTATATACACTATATACTATACTCCCCCTTTTTGACAAACATCAAAACTTAGTTACCATTCGGTGGAGGCAACTGGTCAAAAATGGATTTATACTTTGTCCTTGCATCAGTGAGAGCAGCAGAGATGGCATCCTTGACACTATCCATGAGTGAATTCTGAGTTGTAATGTCAGCTAACAGTGAAATCAGTCCATCTAAAGTGCTTCCCTCTGGCTGAGTGGATAAAGAGGTATCCTTGTTGATCTAGTCTTGGATGGAGGACAAGTGTGGAATGAATAAGGTTTGAAGAGTCATAATGTCCATCCTTATTTTGTGCTCTTCATTCCTAAGTTCCAATTATTGAGCCATGAGCTTTTGTAACTTGGTATAAAAATTCTTAATAGAATTTGGCTCAATGGTCAATGTATGGGAGAGATTAGTGATCTCTTTCTCAATCACTTATGTTTTATTCTTGATATCTTTAATGAATAAAGAAAATGTACAGAGTTTCTAAAATAAAGAAAGAACATGCTTGAGTTGAGGGGACAACTCAGCAATAAATTTGACAAGTTTTACTTTGCCAATAGCAATGGCTTTCTGTACCTCTTCAATCATTTTTGTTGTGAGCTCTTTGTTCTTCAATTTTCTCAAGTATTTAGATGTGTCTACTCCAGATGTCTCTATTTTAGTTAGGAGTTCATCCAGTTGAACAGGGATGGCTGCATCTTTTGTCATTGTAGCTTCAGGTAGCATATCTGTTAATAGTGCTTTCACCTTCTAAAGTACTCTATTTTTCTTTTGTATAGCCATTTGCTTCTCTTGTTCTGCTTTGGCTTTGCATAGTTCACCGAATTCAATAAGTGCTTGCCCTTTTAATTTGGATATGTCTATATTTGGCAACACTATTGGTTTTGACAAATCTAACTTGAAACTATGTTTTTCATTTTCTTTTCTTTAGATGAGGAGGTTTTCACCGGTTGAACTAATACAATGGCTTGGGAGGCTTGTTGACCCTTGGTAGGTTGCTCTGTAGAGGCAACACTTTTGTCAATTTCTTTAACCTTAGATGTATCCTTCGGTGAATCCTTGCTGTGGGTCTTAGTTGTAACATTTTCAGTGCTAGAAGGGGCTTGAGAAGTCTGTTCCTCGGTGGCCTGAGAAGTAGCTTCTCCTTCTGTAGACTTGTGACCCTCTTTTTCTTGTTCAGTATCCTGAGGTTTCTCGGTTGAAACATGCTAAGTGACCAGAGGATAGGGCTGAACTTGTTCCAAAACTAACTCACTGGATACCAGTTTGGCATAAGCATTCCCTTCAATCATTTCTTATTCGTGTACCTCGGTGTCCATGATACCCTCATCAATTTGTATAGTATCAGCGGGGTCTTGCTCGATGATATCAGGATCTTGCTCGGTGACATCAACTATTTCAACTTCAACTTGCTCACCAGCATTCTTGATTTGAAAGATTTCCTGCTACTTTTCCTTGGTCTCATTCTCTACTTCAAGATAAAGGCCATTCATCAATTTCAAGGCTCTTTGCTTGACTAGCAAGTTTGTCTGGTAGTTTTTCAAATATTCATTGATCTCATCTATCGACATGTCTGAGAAGAGATGTACCAGAATTCTTTCTCTCATATGGTTTTCCAAGTCCATAGCATATTTCCACTTGTTACCAATATGCAAATACAATTCTTTTGGAAGATAATTAGTTACTTCCAATGGGACCAATCAGAATTTCAGAAGTGTGTAGATTACAACTTCTTCTATTTTTCTCTTTTCTTCATCATTTTTGGATTCATACTTAACATATTGAAATTCTCCAAATCCACCATATTGTTTCAGATTAGCACAAAAATTATCAATGCTATGAAATTTACTTGCGTCTTTAGATTTGGTGTCACTGGACTCTTTAGTCAAAATGAGTCTCCGAGTAGATTTCTTATAAGTTTTTGTTACCTTTGGTGCGGCAACATTCTTTGGTTTCTTGCTCGGTGACACTGCAGATGATCTTGTGTTTGGGCGCTTTACTGAAGGAGTTGGTGATACCTTTGATGTATCCTGTTTCTTGCTTTTCAAAATTTTCCCTTTAGGCAACTCGGTGCTCAATGTAATAGCTACTTCTTGGGCTTTATATTCCTCCTTGGTGATGACTTGAATGCTCTTGACAGGTGTGGAGGAAGAACCTTCTCCAAATTTCTCTGTTAATTCCTTAATCATTTTTGTTGCTTTTCTTGTAGCCTTTGGTACTGCATGCTCATTTTAACTTTCTCTTTAACTTCTTCATATGTACTGTATCTCATCTCGGTAGCATGCCTTGGTAGAGCAAGAAAAGCATCTATCTGTTGTTGTATAATGTCAAAATCAATCTCATAACCCATAGGTGGCAAAGATTGAGTTCTTAGTTCCACTACATTGACATAGCAGTAGTCAGTGTCTACTTCAAAGCATATATCATCCTTGTATTTCTCCACTAACTTGGGTGGAATCCTATACTTGTTATGCATCTTTTCTTGAAACTTGCTAAAATAATCATCCATAATATCATTGAAGTTATCACCTAGTTGTTTGATGAAGTCATTGATTTGATGGGTGATTGGTCAGTGTAGTTCCCAAACTACATTACCGACTGATGGAAAGAACTTCTCAAAATAGAAGAACATGAATACCAAAAGTGATCCAAACTTTAGTGTGTTTGCCGAGTTGTTCTTCTTTGGCAAGCTTATGGTGTTGAGATTTTCAAATAGATTTTTCAACAACACTTCGTATAGATTAATCTTCATACCTTTCTTTACAATTTTATAGGCTAAATTGACTATTGCATAGGGTACACTGTTTTCCCTTTCCGATTGAAAGAAACAATAGCCTATGACTCTAATGGAAAACTTCAGATCTGCATCTATGACATTATTCAGTTTTAGACCTCTGCAATTGGATTCTACTCCAGTTAAAGTGATCAATTCCTTCTATGAAATCATTTTCTGAGCTCGGGAATGGTCATAAATAGGGTAACCGGTGATCAAGTGGATGATTTCCTTGGTGATCTTGAATGGTTTCTCCTCTAACCACATGAAGTCATCATGAACTCTGCTCAAAACAAATTTAACCCACTAGGGTTTGAAGACTCACGGGTAGGTTAGGGCTTCGGTCAATCCCTTGACTTTAATGTGTTCAAACTTGTTATCTAGTTTTCCATCGGTACACAATTCATCATATGTGTCCTTGATCTCAACATGACCTAGTTCCTCAACATGACACTTAGTGAAGAATCTGACATCCTCAACTAGTAAAACCCTATCCAGAATGAGTGAAAATGCAGTTTTATCATCCGGTTTAGATGTTATTTTGGGAGTTAGAGAGTATTTCAGTGAGGGCTTTTCAATGTTCTCAACAACAACGGGCTTCTGGATCTTAGGTGCCATTTCAAATTTTGGATAATCACTTAACAAAAGATCCTTAGGGTTTGAAAACTTTTAAACGGCAGACGCTTTCCACTTAACAGATATTCACAATTGATATGATCGGTAAACTAGCATGACAATGCATTGTGATTGATGTAAATACCTTGAATTTTGCTTCAGAGGAGGTTTGATCGCCTTTGAATCGCTTTGCTCTGCTTTCTTGAAAACTTGGTAGGTGTAAAATGACCACGCAAAAGCTTTAAGTACACAATTTTACCTTATTGGGCTCCGTGCAGTTAGGTAAGAAAAAATTAAATGCACTCGGTACCACTTCCTTTTTATGCTTTTACCGAGTAGCCAGACTTCCTGTATTTACTGACTAAACAATCTTCCAAAAGACTTGATAAAATTTCAAATTTCCTAATGCATCTTTAGCTATGCAGATTTTGAATTAAGTACATGATAAAATAGGAACTGTTAAGATTTAACCTTGAGAGAATGCAGTCCCTTCATACCTTCAATGATTAATTTGGAATAGGTGCACCTAACTCGGTAGGTAAGGTGCTTTCTTCATTTGACACAATTTCCTTCTTTTTCCAAATCATCTGTAATTTGCTTCTTATTTCCTCAGTGTCTCCTCTAGGTTGATCTCTACAATCTCTAGCCAAGTGTCCAACTTTGTGACAATGAAAACATGCCATACTAGGATTTCTCCATGATCTTTAGTTGTTCATTCCAAACCTTATAAAGCAGTTGGCACTTATATGTCCATATCTTCCATAACATTCACACCATATCCTTGTATTGTAATCCCATGGTATTGCAGTATACTGTTGGTCAAGATCTGTGTGAGTTCAGTAGCTTCTAGTATTTGCTCGGTGTGCAGACCACATATAGTTCTTCTGCTTAAACCAACACTTCTTGATACTATGTCCATATCTATTGCAGTTTTTACAAAACCCTTTGAATTTTTCCTTCTGATAATTGCTAGCAGACTTTGTCCTACATTGGTTAGATGTGTGGCCATATTTATTGCAATTGTAACAATAACCATTAGACCTTGTGACATTCAGTTGCTTACCTTTTTTGATTTGGCACATGTTGGCAGTATGTCCTTGTTTTCCACAGTAATTACAAATAAGGCTCCTTCCTTTGATGTTCTTTTTGTTTCCAGCTTGCTTAGATGATTCTCCTCTCTCAGTAGTATGGATTCCCTTCTGGTAGAGTCTTTTCCTTTGTAACTGAGTCCTGCTACTTTGTTGGGTCTTTTTGTATTAATTTGCTCATCCAACATCTTTGATGCTTCATAACTCTTCTTCAGTGTTTCTTTGGATTTCTTCTCTATTTCAAGTTCACTGGTCAACCTTGATACTTCAAGTTTCAATGCTTGATTCTCATCATCTTTCAGATTTGCTTCATGATGTGTATAACCCAATTGATTTGACAGATTTTGTTGAATTCCAATCAACCTTGTGATTTCATCATTCCTTTCAGATACTAATGCTTCAAGTTGTTGTATTTCTCTTTCTAGATCTCTTAATTTATCCTTGACTGTCCTCAATGCATCAAGATTTTCAGTCATCTGTGTGCTGAAATGTTCATGCTCTCTTTTCATAGCTTTTAGTTGATCAGTTAGTGCTTTGTTCTTTTCTTTTAGTTCTCCAATCATTTCTTCAGTCCCTTCTGATATACTATTCTCAAATGATGTCTCAATTTGTTCCACTAACTCTTGAGAGTCCTGCAAATCATCAGACAATCTTCTTCTAACTTTTAGAGATTTTTGCATTTGTTTTTGCATGTCAGCAATCACTTGATTAGCATGATCCAATTCATTTTGAAGATTCACAATTCTCCGAGATTGTCTATAGCCTTCCATTGATAAGATCTTTCTTTTTAGGCAATTAAACCCTTTTCCAAGATTCAAGCTCTGATACCAATTGTTAGGCCCAATATGGAAAGATAATGTACTGAGAGAGGAGGGGTGAATCAGTACTTGAAATTTTTTCTTCAACAATAACTTTATTGTTATACATAAACCAAAAACTGTTGTAACATAATATAATGCTAAAACAAATAAATAACAATCATACATGATTCACTCCATAACACATATATTTTGGTTATGCAGAAACTCTTGGTTAGAGAGAAAAACTGCGGTGGGGATGGCACCCACAACTTCACTACTGCAATAATAAAGGTTCCTCGGTTAGAGATACATGTTTAGCTATTTCTGATAGCTTACCCTGTTAGGAGTATCAAGATTGTTAGATCTACCTTGCTAAAGGATTTTACAACACTTATTGTAAATGTTGCACCTAGTTAAAGGCTTTACAATTTATAGACTGTGTTAGAGTCTTTTACCCTATTAAAGGTTTCTCTTACAACTCAAAATATTACAACACAATATTACAAAATATCTGCAACTTCACATCTGGAATGTTATAGCAGATTCTATGTGCTCAAAATGAGATTACCTTGCTTATAGCATACCTCGGTAAACCCTTCTATTTACTCTGTTCCTTGACTGTTCTCTAAAATCCTTCTTGGTGACCTTTGTGTCTCTAACACTCACAATACTCAATGCATCCTTATCTATTACACATGTCTTGCTTCATACACCTTCTCATTTTGATCCTCAATTCATGTTGTATAAATAGATCTCTTATGTCGGTGATTTGTTCATGCTTTGATCTTACAAACATGATTCATTGAATGAATAACCATACAAAATATTTCATTGGATAGATGACCTCAAGATCATACAAAATCTTTAAGGTGCAATTTCCTAAGTGATAATGATTCCCTGTTCCTCGATCTTGTAACACGTTTCCCATATGTGTCTAGGTTCAATGAATCTAGTAACATGTTTCACTCAGTGTGTGTTCACTCGGTATATCATTTTTGCTGCTCAGTAGACATAGAGTGTTACTCGGTAGACAACTCGGTGTATATTAAGCTCTATGACTACTTTCTTCTATAACTGACTGCTTTGTGCTTACTAACTGAATGTTTCGGTAGTAATAACTGACTAGAGTATATAGAATGACTTTGGACATAAAACTAATGGCAACTTAGTAAGTAGTAACAGTCTCCCCTTTTGACATTAGTTGAGATGTTTGACGAAACTTCTTTCAAAGTCATAACTCAAAAATATATATACTTACAAAATTTGACTAAACTGACAGTATATACATTTGTCAATGAAATAGTATACTCAGATATACTCCCCTTATCAATATACTATTCATAACTCCGATTATGCATGCATTGTGATCAATATTCTATATTTATTGTTCGGTTCACTACTCGGTTCACTGCTCGGTTGACTGCTCGGTTCACTACTCGGTTGTCACTGCTCGGTTCACTAGTCGGTTCACTGCTACATGATGATGAGACATTTGTGTGTCGATTAAAGATGGCTCTATATGGTTTAAAGCAAGCTCCTAGAGCATGGTAGTCAAGATTAGATCATTATCTGAAGGAGAAAGGATTCAAAAAGGGAAGTGTTGATAGAAATTTGTACATAAAGAAAGATGGGAATCACATAATTATTGTAGTTGTGTATGTAGATGACATCATCTTTGGTGGCAATAAGGATACTCTCTGCAAAGAGTTTGCTGATCAGATGCAGTCAGAATTTGAGATGTCAATGCTTGGTGAATTGACTTACTTCCTTGGCTTGCAGATACTACAAAAAGATAAAGGAATCTTTATCTCATAGGTCAAGTATGTAAAGAAGATGCTGAAGAAATTCCAATTGGAAGATTGCAAACCGATAAGTACTCCCATGGTGACCGACAACAAATTGAGTAAGAATGATGAATCACTGGTAGTGGATCAGACTCTGTATAGATCCATGATAGGGAGTCTATTGTATCTAACTACTTCAAGACCGGATATAGTTCAGGGAGTATGCATGGTAGCTAGATTCCAAGCTACACTAAAGCAGTCACACATGAATGATGTTAGCAAAAATTTTAGGTACCTACAAGGAACGCTCAGCTATGGTTTGTGGTATCCTAAAAAGGGAGATTTTATCTTGAAAGCATACACTGATGCCGATTGGTCATGATGCATTGACGATAGAAAGAGCACAAGTGGTGGTACATTCTTTCTAGGTGACTGGTTGGTCTCTTGGCATAGCAAGAAGTAGGACTCAGTCTCCTTATCTACTACTCAAGCTGAGTACATTATTGCTGCTACATGTCGCTCTCAAGTGCTTTGGATGAAGCAGACGCTCAAAGATATACAAGTGGACATCACTGAACCTATTCTCATTTGATGTGACAATTCAAGTGCAATTAACATGGCAAATAATCTGGTCATGCACTCTAAAACAAAACATATTGCTATCAAATATCACTTTCTCTGAGAGAAGGTTGAAGGGCAGGAGGTAAGAATGGACTATGTTCCTATCGATCAACAAGTAGTAGACATTTTCACCAAACCGTTATCGGTAAGAACATTTGAATACCTCTGACACAAGTTGGGAGTTTTGTCATCTGCCTAGGAAGATTTTCTGAGACTCAGTGGGAGTTTGGTATGAGTCAAAGGGGGAGTGTGCAAGTACCCTTTGTCATTGTGTCAAAGGGGGAGAAATGTACCAGTATGGAGTGGACTGTGAGAAGTTGACATCAATGCCAAAGGGGGAGATTGTTGGCATTTTGGCACTAAGTTGTCATTGATGTCAATCGGTGGAGATTGAGCATAAAGGATAAAAGTACAAACCGGTCTAAAGGATTGTTGCTTGTTTATGATGAAGAGGCAGAATATTAAAAGTTGTCTTACACCACCAAAGGTGAAGATGTGCAACCGGTACCGGATGATCTACCAGTTAACAAAAGGAGAACACTCTACTAGCCAAGGGTCTTATTGACATGTGTTTGCCGAACCGACTATGTGTTGGTAGGCCATGTCTTGATCGGTGTGATGCCATGTGGAGCTTAGTTGGAAAGTGTGTTGTGGTTGGCAAAATAGATAATCATCATTAATGAAGGAAACCTCAAATCAAGGGACTGCATCTAACTGATTGCGGCTCGAGGAAAAAGAAATGACAGAGGAAGATCAGGGAGTAGTTGGCGCCTGAATCAAGGCAAAGGAAATCCGATACATAAAGGAAACTTTTGAAACACTTTATGTGTCATCTGACTTCATGACATAAGATCTGATACATGATTGCTACTCCAAGAAAAACATGCATTGGATGATGAAAAATAGTGTGCAGGTGTAGTCTTCAAGGATAGGTGATTGATCCAAGAAAGGTGGGATTGGATCTCATGAAGATTGTGTCAAAAAGAGAAAACCATAATCGCTTAGGTTTTTGAATTGCATTTTGGTGGGAAAACAGAAGACAAGCAAGGAGAACTTCAGACAGGGAGGGTGTGGATGTGGTGAAGATTGTGGAGTGACAAAGAGAGAGGCAGCAAGGAGAAAACTCTAGAAAGTGATTTGAGCAAGTTGTAGGGTGAGAGAGCGAGCAAACCAGTGAGAGGATTCTACCGAAAGTATCATAGTCAGGTAGTTGAACCTAACTGGAAAGGTGTGGAAGAGTAGGAAGCATCCTAGTGTGGTATAGTGTGCTAAGAGACTGTGTGTGAAAGGGAGAGAAAGATAACGGAGAGTTATTTGATTCAAGAGTTGTAGAATCCATTTGCAACAAGAAGCCTTAATTGTATTAGAATAGTATTTCAATATACATCGCCAAGTTGAAGCTTGGTGCAGGGGTTGGTGCTCCTTGGGTTGGTTCCCTAAAAGGTGCAGGGGTTGATTCTCCTTGGGTTGGTGGCCAAAATCTTTATAAGTTGGTGTTTTATTTGTGAGGCTAGATTGGAGTAGTAGTCTCCATCAGCTCTTCTCACTGAGGTTTTTCCCATATTGGGTTTTCCTCAAAAATATCTCTTTGTGAATTAGCTCTTTGTTTTTCTCTCTTGCATTACCGGTATGACTGTTTTGTGGTTCAGTAAATAGTTGATTGTCTGAAATTTGATCAGTAAAAGAAAAGACTTAGAAATCACTGATTCACCTCCCTCTCAGTGGTATTTTTTGTTCTACAGCAATATGCATGGCAAGTGAAAAGTTTTGAAGTGATGTTGATGTGATAGATATGACAATGATGATGACAGTCAGATAGGTATGTGGTGATACCAATTTGGAATATGAATTTGGCAGCAAATTTGAATGTGTAATAAATAAAATTGCCTAGTATAGATGTATGTACAATGGAGCAACTACATGTGAAATTTCCCTTTCTTTGGCTTGAGTTGGCCTATACAACCTGAGTTGGCCTAGTGGTGGAGAATTTGTGCTCTTGAAAGAGAGGTCACAAGTTCAAATATCACAAGGGGGTAAGGTATGTACGCTTCATTTGTAGTGCAGTTAGGCACCTCCCGCAAGGAGTAGGATGTAGTCCCATATTGCTCTAGCCCATTTGTAGACCCATACACAGATGAATGGCATCATGGACTATAAAAGACCCTTTGTTTTTTTTTGGCTTCATGTAACCCGAGAAAAGAATGCATTGTATGAAAAGAAATGCAGTTGATGACATTGATCAATGAGTCAAGTCTCACTTGGAAAAGAGTGCATCAAGTCCCAACTAATCATTCTTGCATTACTAAAAAAAAGGGAAAATAACATCAAAGTAAATATGTGTAGTGTGTGCATTAGATTTTAGGTAACAAACTATGCAAAGGTAATGGTTATGGATGAACTAGATGGTTCATCTGTAGAAATTGGGGAATCCTCTACTATTAGTAGTGGTGGTGGAATAGGTTTGAAATTCGAGATGAATGGAGTGAAATGTTATAGAAAATAAATTGGAGTGGATTAAGATGGTGATGTGAATTGTTGGTGAAGATGAAGTAGAAAATAATCTTTATTCATTGATTTCTTATACAATATTAACCTATGCACATTGACCATTAACTGAATCTGATTGGGTTAATTTTAGTAAGATGAATAGCTCCACTTGGAAACACTTTCTAAATTTCACAGGGCCTTGGCTAGTGTGTCTAAAGTTTTCCCTTGTTGTCACGGTACCTAGAATCATATAGCAATTCCCAATCTCCCTCTATGAACTGGATTTAATGCATTGATCATGTCATCTGGTCCTCTGTCTTTGGACAAGTTCACTATGTTGAATGGCTTCCATGTGCATCTCATGTAATGCATTTAAGTGATGTAATTGATCCTTTTAAGCCTAATCAAGATTAATATCTAGGTCCAATTTTGTTCTCAATATCTTGAATTCAAACCCAATAGGAAAAACTACCTTTTATCATAAACAATGGAGACCAAAAATAGAGATCTCAATGCTTTGCATCATCCTCTAGTAGACAACACAAAGGAAAATTTACAACAATAGTATATTTATGACATAACATGAATATGACATATATAGGAATTAAGATACAAATAGAAGAATGTTACAATAGGTTTATTCCTTTCACTGGCTTGCACCAATGGAGCAACAAGGATCATCCAAAGAGATCCTAAAATAACACAAAGATATATCAAGCAACACATTACGGGGGAAACACATATAACATGGAAGAAAACTCACAAAAAGTCCATAGTACATGTGAGGCTAATATAAAAAGTCATCTACCTCCCAATCTTGTTCAACATAATTTGGGGATGGTGGACAAGATGCAAGAGAATCTACAACAAGCACGGTAGATGGATCTAATAAATGTTCCAAACAAGGACCATGCTCTAATCATGAGTCACTTTGTTTGTCACTAGGAGCTAGGATTAATGCTTTTGAGAATCTTGAAGATAGCTCATGATTAATCTCAATAATCTCATACATATCATTAGAATCATTAGTATCAACATCATCATCCAAATTAATCATAGTAGGATCTTTAATACACAAAGGAAATGAATTATCATTTTGCATAGAAAATTTTAATTTTTGATGTGTTGATAATGATAAAGCTCCTCTTTAGGGTCAAGGTTGGGTATGTAGGATCAAGTCAACATTTGGCATATTAGGGGAGGAAATGGTTTAGGAATCAATATCACAAGCCTTTGCACCTCTTGGTATGACTCAAAACTTAGGAAGGTTAGGGATCAATCAACGTAGGGTTTTTTTCTTCCTTTGGAAGAGGAATTTAAGAAACCTTGCTAGTTTGAGAGATGAAAGATGCTCAAAACTTTCCTTTATAATATGTAGGAAGCGGGACCAAAACATATATAGGAGGAATAGGAGGCATAGGAAGAAGTCCAGGTCCAATATGAGGAGGAGCAATACCCATAGGTGAAGGATATTTAGGTTGACTTAAGGCTGATATCCTTTCATGTTTTAATTTTTGATAATATAAAAAAAGGATTTCTCTATAAGGTTCCAAAGGTTCAAGTTTCTAAGGCCAAAACTAATAAAGGGTGAAATTTCCACATCTTGCTAAGGGTTGGTAAAGACTATGATTGATCATGATAATATGCCCATTATAAGGGAACTTCAAGTATTTATGGATGATAGAAGTGATATCTTTCATGGAATTGAGCCAAGTATGTCCTAACTTCATACGAAATTGATCAAAGGTATAGATAATGAAAAAGGTAACATATAAGAATTTAGTACCAACCTCAATTGGAAGAGTGATGGAACCTATAGTAGGAAAATTAAAACCATCATGCACCTTAATCATAACATGAGAGTTGTCATGTGTCTTGAAAACAATGTTGTGTATAAAGATGTTCTTTTTTAATAACATTCACCATACATATTGGGTTAATGAGCACTCCTCATGAGATATTTCCTTTAATATTTATAGTAATGTGTAATGGTCTAGCAAGTGCATCAATAATCTCTCTTGAGTCAAAAGTGATGTGAGGGTTAGGTTTAGGCTTAGATTTCTCAATAAAGTTCACAAAATTGTTGGCCTGTACACATATATAATCAGTAGTAATGTAATCAGGTTTCTTAGTCTCGATTTATTAGTCTTGACAACATTGGTAGGATTATTCACAATGGAAGACTGATAAGATTTTGGGAGGATTCATGGAATAGTTATCCCCCCATGGATAGTATTCTTGGTCTAGATGATATTAAAGCAGCTTTGCAGGCTTCATGGGGTCCTTTTTTTAAGTAGATACATTCAACCGGTGTTGATTGATGGTATTTGGAGGGGAAAGTGGAAGGATTTTGATTTTTTGTTTGTCCCACAATAGCAGAAATAGAGGCTAATTTCTGAATTAAACAACAAATTGGTCTTCTTCAATTAGGCAAGAGATAAACTAATTTATCTTCCATCTAATACAGGATCATATACAGTAAGAGAGGGCTTCAAGGAGTTGACTTCACAAGGTCCAAAACAACCATCTAGAAAATATTCACTTTGTTGGAAGGGATGTGGTTTACAAAAAGTAGGATCATTTACATGGTTAGCCTTAAGGGGAAGAGTATTAACTAGTGATAGACCAACTTTGATGCTGGAGCATCCCTGATCTATTAGAAATATTGCATCGACCAAAAATATTTCCTTTTAGTTTAGTTCTTGTTTAATTCAGTGTGTAGTTTTTTGTGTTCCTACCGGTATGTTCCGGTAGTTGCTTGCTTTTCGTTACATATCATATTTTCAGTTTCTAGGCTAGTTCTTGTTCTTAATTATGGATTCTCAGTCCATTTGGATTCTTTTCTGACAAGATATTGCTTCCAGTTTGGTTGTTTCTAGGTTCCAGAGCAGTTTTGGGCTTACTAGCTGGAGATTTCTTCTTTTTCAGAGCGGTTTCTTGGCATGTGGATCTATTTGGGGTCTTGTACGATGTTCCTAATGTTGGCAATGCACACTCTAATGAGAAATTGTAGGTGATTGAAGGTATTGTCATTGATGGTAACCTTACAATCCTATGGCACCGACACCGGCAGACACTGGCACAAGCATAGACACCAGCACCGACACCAGCAAAGATGTTCACTGGCACCTTGGCCGACAAGATCTTATTTATTGTATTTTGTATTTAATTATAAAAAAAATTGTAAGCCGACAAGGTGAGTTGTAATATGACTCATATAAGTATGAGTTCTTGTAAATCATTTAGTATATGCGGATATGGTTAGATTATTGCAGAACTAAGATGTGAATATTAAGGTAGAGGTTGGAATAAGGTTTTGGAAGTTGTATGAGCTTAAACTAGTACTAAACTTGGCATAGTAGATGTTGATCCAAAGTAGTACATGACATTGGATTTTCATAATCCACTTTTGTAAGTCAGTGAGACTTCCCTTTTTTTTACTTAAGCAGTGAGCTTTAGGCAGTTGGCCTTCTTGCATGTGCAGGCCCCTATTGTATCAGTAATATTCACTTATTGGCCAATGAGTGAATATTGTGGGTCACAAATCCCACCAAGGTTTTTCCCACACTGGGTTTCCTCATTAAAAATATTGTGTTATGGTGTGCTTTCTATGTTATGTTTATTGTTCTTATTTATTGCATTAATTCTAGTTTACCGGTATACTGTTTTGAGATGCAGTTCATTTAATAAGTTAAGAAAATCCATTAACCGGCAAGATACTTATTCACCCCCCCTCTTAGTATCTTTGGGAATCCTAACAATTGGTATTAGAGCTTGGTCCTCTATTTTCAAAAGCCTAATAGCTTGAGGAATATTCTGACACCGGTACAGATGGATAATCCGAGAAAGCAATTGGAAACATCTCTTGTAGATTATGATGCAGAAAAATTGAAGAATATAAAACTTGAAGATGATCTAAAGACTGCACAGGAAATCATTCAAGGACTTCAAGAAAATATCACTATTGCTAGGAACAAAAGAAGAGAACTTCATGATAAGATACAGAGTGATGATGATGAGAAAGAAACTCTTAATGATCTTGTAAGCAAGTTGAAGCAGGATAACATGGCCTTGAAGAATGAGATGCAAGATATGACTATGAGGTTTTGTAAAGACATTGAAGACCAAAAGAAGAATGAAGATGCCTGGCTAGGAGAATCAATGATGCTGGAAATGAAAATCTGAGACTCAGCCATGAAAATGATATGTTGAAGATAGATATAATTCACTTAGAGCATGATAAAACTGAACTCATGAGACAAAAAGATTTCTTGGAAAATGAGTTGGCTACTGCAAATCAACACAAGAAGAAATTCAAGAAAAGTTTAGAAGAACTTGATGACATGTTGAAAAATCAGAAACCTAATGGAGATACTAATGGCCTTGGCTTTGAAGTTGGCGAAAGCTCCAGCACTGCAAACAAACATGATCACAGCAAACCAGTAAGATGAACTAATGCTTATAAATTTAATGGAAAATGTTTTAACTGTAACAAGTATGGTCAGAGAGCAAATCAATGTAGATCTAGAAACTATCAAAACACCAATACAGGCACCGTTCAATGTTCTAAATGCAACAAAGCTGGACATAATTCAGAAAATTGCAGAATGAATGTAAGATGTTATGTTTGTGGAAGATTTGGACACTTATCTAATCAATGCAGAACACATACCAGCATAGGATATGGAAAAGCTATTCAAAAAAACAATGTGACTTGTTATGTTTGTAACAAAGTTGGACATATTGAAATTTTTTGTAGAAGTAAAGCATCACCGACAAATAACAAAGGACCCAGCTTGAAAGGTAAAGAAAAGGTTGAATAACTAAAGCAAGAATTTTCAAAACAATGGATTAGAAAGTCAAATATGAGTGTTAGTGAAGCTATTCCTTCACCGATAGAATAGAGTATCACTCCACCGATAGGAGGTTCTTCATCTAACTAAGAAATAATCCCTTGGGGGTATGGTAGCTAATACAAAACATGCTTATTTACCCTTGGTTGATGGTGAGAAGTTGAAATACTTCTTTACCAGCAAATGAGTTAAGTTTTTACTTAACCGACAAGCATTAAATGTGGTAGTTGAAGGAAAAGACATTATAAAGCAAGTGTTTTGGCTCTCTTTTCATTCAACAAGCATTCAAACTTCCTTAAAGTGTGAAAATCCTGAGCGAAGGCATCCATAGTGAGAAGTGAAGAAAATCTTTCAAGCACTCATATCTAAAGGTAGATTAAGGTATTTATAACAATGGCTTCCTCCTCTGCACTTGAATTCATTGCAAATCCTACTGTAGTTGAAGTTGTTAAGTTCCCTAGGCCCGTATTTAAAATTATTCCCAAAATTGTGAAGAAAGATGATACCCTAGGAGCATTCTCAAAAATACCCAATGGAGTTGCTTATGCTGAGGATCCTAGAATCTACATACACTATCATATAGAAGAACTAGGAGATGATGAAATTAAGAACATGTATAGGACTGTTATATGTGATGAAAATGGAAATGTTAAACCGGAACACAAGATAGTTGAAACCCTAGGTTTTATGGAAATTCTTAGTATCCCTGATTTTCCCAAGGATGTTATAAGGATAGTGTTAAGAAGAGTTCATGGCGAGTTCTTTTGGTTGGATTCAATTCATAAGATAACCAAAGAAGCAATTAGGGTAGTGACAGGCTTACCTTCCACCGATAGTAGACCTGAAAAAAGAAAAAAAGTTCCTAATGACACTGTAATGACCCTAACCGGCGCAACCTTTGATAAGAGATCTCTGAGAGTAAATGATGTTAAGGATATCAATGTAAGTTTCATTAGCATGATAATTGGATAGAAAGCTACTCATGCCAACAGATTAAACTATGTTTCCAGCTTATGTATCAAAATTGCTTATGACTTGGTAAATAACAATGCAATGATTGACATATGTGAATGGTTGAAGGATGAACTGATAGATAATCTGAAGAAAATCAAAGCAGACAAGAAAGGGACTTTTAGATTTGGCAACCTACTTGTGTGTTTAATGTTGTATATAACCAAGCAAGTTCTTGGTATTGGTAGAAAGGATTTTGGCTTTGAAATCCCGGTAGGAAAACAATCACTAGACATTCTAAACAACATGGGAGATAACAAAGAAAAGAACATAAATGAATACTTTTAGGCATTAAAAGCTAGAATGAAAACCAGGATAAGGCTATCTCAAGCTATTGTTGACAAATATCAAAAGGAGATATGCTTTGTAATAAAGAAATATGAGATATGGATGGAGGCAGTGGTCCCAAGGACCATTTGGGTTATTGAAATGGGATATGAGGCAAATGAGAATATAATTGAAGCCTATGCAAAAGCCCTCCTAGAAGCACCTAAAGAACCAACTAAAGAAATATTTGGTAGTGTTGAAACAATAGAAAGAAAAATTCAATCTTAGAAAAGAATAAAGAAAACTGAGCAGATAATTAGGAAAGGAACAAGGTAGGCTAAAGCTATCAAAGAGGATGTATTAAATAAAAGTGGTATCAAGGAGAGTGACTTGGAAGGACAACAAACAGCAACACATCTTTCACCAGTTGCTACCTCCTCTGTCAGTGAAATACCAACAGAATTTAAAAGGGTAGTTAAGAAAAGGAAACCTTCACCGATACCCACTCCTACACCTAAAAGAACAAGATAGAAACAATAGGCAGTTAGGCCTCCAGCTAAGAAGTTAACACCAAAGAAAAGGAAGGAAAAACAAGTTGTCCCTCCTTTGGACAAACTTTTGGATGAGATAACTGAGCATGGCAAATTGACAAATATCAACAAGTTGTATAACACACTATCAGATGATGAAAAGGAAAGTATAGAAAATAGTGTTATTTTACATCTTTATATTTATAAGAAATTTTTGATGGAAGTTGTAGATGATATACCCAATGACTTGTATAGAAGATTAGAAGCAAGAAGGGTAGCAATTGTGGAATTAGATAAAAAGATCAAAATAGAAAAATTAATTGCAGTTCACCTAGTGAACTCCACTCAAGAGATTGATGAGTTAATAAGTGAGGCTAACCGGACAGTATTTTGAATCGATCATTGACATGTAGCACTAATGGCAGGAAGAGTAAATGAAATATCAGAAGAAATTGTAGACAAGTGGGATATATTCTTTGTTGAAAAGGAGAAACAAGAAGAACTTAAGTGACCAAAGACCTTTAAAGTCTATCAAAAGGAAAAGGACAAAGGTAAAGGTAAGGTAGGTGGACCTCCAAGCATAAAGGTGATAGATAACTTACCCCCACCTTCCTCTGATACTCCACCGGTAACAAATAGTATGGAGACAACACATAAGCACACAAATTCTGATTCAGAGGTGTTGTATACAATGAATATAGAAACACAGGAAGTGAACATTGTGGTTGATAAGGAATCAATTGAGAAGAGAGATGTGGCAACTGAGCCACCGGTAGAAGACACAACAGTTGAGACAAACGTTAAGGATATAGTTGGAAACCTTGAGATTGGGACTAAACAACAAACTAAACAGGCAACTAATTCCCTGGATACATGAATTGCAGATACCACTGGTACACATACTGATGTATCTACTGAGAAACCGACAACTGATAGCAATGAAAAATCTATTGAGATACCAGTTGTAGATGTTTCTGAGGTACAAATAGAAAAATCGGCTGTGGATACCACTGTAAAATCATCAGAGGCACAATCATAGAAACCATCAGTAGAAAGCACAGTGAAATGGACAAAGACAAATACAGAGAAACAGGTAGAGAAACATGATTCATAGGTACATTCAAAGACAGTACCACCGGCTACAATAGAAAAACCTAAACCCTTGGTAGTGGAAATGGAGACACAAACTAACCCTCCAGAGAAAGAGGAAAATAAAGCTATTACCACCACCGATGGATTACATATTGTAAAGGTAGATGGACAATCATTTGGAACCTCTATGTCTGAATTCAAACCTACTAATGTGATAGAGGTATTGCTAGATTCAATCAAGAAAATAATAGAGTGTAATGCACTAGCATATAAGGCTATTTATGATACATTACCAATTTTGAAGATGATTTCACCTAAGTGTAATATACAAAATAAAGATTCTTTAGGTCAATTAGGCACATTGTCTAAATACATAACTGACAATCTTCTGACAGTTGATCAAATCAATGAGGAGACATTCAAAGAGAAAATGAATAAAGAGAAGGAAAAATTCTTTGAGGAGATATTCAAGAAGAATAAGGAACATATGGATACCTTATTACTGGTACTAGGCAAGAAAATTTTGGACTTCAAGAAACTGTACAAAGATACATGTAAAACAGACATTTTGACAAAAGATATAGATAAAGAGATCGACATAGCTCAAAAGGAAATAAATGATATTGCTGACAACTTGATAGGTTGATTGGATTCAATATTGGTAATTGAATAGGAAATTGCAGGATTTGAAGAGAAAATAGAAAAAGTTGAGAAAGACAAGGAAAGGATAAAGTTTAAGGCAAAAGAACTTAAGTGCAGACTAAGTCCTAAACTTGATATCCTCATCTCTTTGAGAAAAGAGATTTTTGAGGCTCTTGTTCCAGGACTTAAGACACCAGAAGAGAAAATGCACTTTCTCACCAGTACAACTCAGAGGACTGAAGCAGCACTGAAGGATAGTGAAAGATTCTACAATAGTCTGAATGTTGCTTTAGTGGAAATCTATCATATTGTAACCAACTGGTTACAAGGATCAAGATAGGAACTACACTTAATTGACATTGAATGACAACCTTTGTCATTGATGCCAAAGGGGGAGTAGTAGAGGATGAGAAAAAGGAATGAGGATGAGAAGAGATCATCTGCTCAAGGGGAGCACACAGTTTTGATAGTTTTGGACAACAATTTTAGATACACTTCTGGCTTTTTTTCTCATGAGTGTTGCCATCAATGCCAAAGGGGGAGATTGTTGGCAAATGCACACTCCAATGAGAAATTGTAGGTGATTGAAGGTATTTTCAATGATGGTAACCTTACAATCCTATGGCAGCAGCAATAGCAGACACTGACACAGGCATAGACACTAGCAGCGGCAGCAGCAAAGATGTTCACCGGCACCCTGGCTGACAAGATCTTATTTATTGTATTTTGTATTTAATTGTAAAATCTTTTTGTAAGCCAATAAGGAGAGTTGTAATATGACTCATATAAGTATGAGTTCTTGTAAATCATTTAGGATATGTGGATATGGTTAGATTATTGTAGAACTAAGATGTGAATATTAAGGCAGAGTTTGCAATAAGGTTTTGGAAGTTGTATGAGCTTAAACCGGTACTGAACCTGGCATAGTAGATGTTGATCCGAAGCAGTACATGACATTGGATTTTCATAATCCACTTTTGTAAGTCAATGAGACTTCCCTTTTTTACTTAAGCAGTGAGCTTTAGGCAGTTGGCCTTCTTGCATGTGCAGGCCCCTATTGTATCAGTAATATTCACTTATTGGCCAGTGAGCAAATATTGTGGGTCACAAATCCCACTGAGGTTTTTCCCACACTGAGTTTCATCGTTAAAAATATTGTGTTATGGTGTGCTTTCTATGTTGTGTTTATTGTTCTTATTTACTGCATTAATTTTGGTTTACCGGTATAGTATTTTGAGATGCAATTCATTTAATAAGTTAAGAAAATCCATTAACCGACAAGATACTGATTCACCCCCCCCCCCTCTCAGTATCTTTGGGAATCCTAACACCTAAGTCCTTGGCCGACCTTCCTATTGACCCACACTTCTTTGTTTCTCTTTTTTGGAGGGATTTCCTTTCTTTCTTGGGGCCGACCTATTTACACATTTCATTTTCCTATCTTGGTAAATGTAATCTTTTGTGGCCAACCTAGATATGTTTCAGAGGGTATATATATGGTTTTAAGTGATCATTTGTAAGTAGTAGATCAATATGAGATTCTAGATTCATGATTAGATATCCGTAACACTCTAAGAGTTCTGGATGGATTGTAATCTGGCATGTTAGCCTGCATGTAACTGGTTGATTACCAGATGTTCTATGATGAATGTATGATGATAATTGGTTGGTTACCGAAGGTTCTAAGATGATATTATAATCTGATTCTATAATATTTCAGTATTTTATTGTTGCTTCCACTATGTTACTCTTGTTGCATGACCTGATCAATTCTCTTTGAGGATCCATCGAATCATGGTTGCACCAAGCGGTATCAAAGCGGGTTATGACCCAGTTGGTGGAAGAGCTAGTTGTGAACCTTGAGGCATTCCTTTGGGTGAAAAGATCATCGAGTGGAGGTAGGCTGTGAGTGTGTTCAATAGATCATCGAGTTGAGGCAGTTCACTGGATAAAAGGAGGAAATGCCACCTAGAAGGATGAACCCCTGGAGGGTAGAGAAGATGATGAAGGATTTCAAGAATGAGATGAAGAATGAGGTCTGGAACACATTGGCTAGTTTGCAGAGGAATCCAAATTTTGAGGATGAATATGAACAATCTAGAGAAAAGCTTGAGGCGAAAGACGCTGAAGGACCAAAAGATAAAAGAGAAGAAATATTTTTGAGAGTAGTAGCACAAGCAAGTAATATACATAAAGTAAAGGTTTCAAAATTTTCTGGGACACTCAATCCAAAGGACTTGATTGATTGGATCAGAGAGTTGGAGGACTACTTTGAATTTGAGGATGTTAAGGACCCGCAAAGGGTTAGGTTGGCACATAACAAATTAAAAGGGCATGCTACCTTATGGTGGAAAGAGTTACAGAGAGACATAGTGGAGTATGGTGAAATGAAGATCACCCGGTGGAGATAGATGGTTGAAAGATTGAAGGCCAAGTTCATATCGGGAGACTATGAGTTGGAATTTGTCAAGAAGTTGTAGAACCTGAAGCAGAGAAACATGACTATGAAAGAGTATATCATGGAGTTCTACAAAGTAATGATTAGATCGAGACATAGAGAGATGAATAGAGAAAGGGCGGCAAGGTAGATAAATGGACTTGCATTTAACATTCAGGATGAGATGAGTAAGTTGAGGATTTCCACAATTGAGGAAGCTTACCAATATGCTTTGAAGGTTGAGGAGAAGGTGAGAAGATGACAATAGAATAACCCTAGAGGGAAGGAGAGATTCAAGGGGTAGATGAGTACAAAGAAGCAGAGTATTGAAGAAGAGTCAAAACCTAAGTGGAATAAAGAACCGGACTAGAAAACACAGAGGAAAGGGCGTGGTAGTAGCAGCAGAGAATTTTTGGGCAGATGTTTCAAGTGTGGAGAAATCAGACATAGATTTTATGAATGTAAGTAGGGAAAGGAAAGAAGTTGTATGGCAAGTGAGGATCAAGAAGCTAGAGTTACTAAAACTAAATGTGCATCAGAGCAAGGAGAATCCCATATGTTCAGAAGAGTCATGATGGAGCAGAGCAGTGAAGATACCAGACCTATTTAGAGAAGGAGTCTTTTTTAGACTATGTGAAAATCAGGTGGTAAGTGTTGCAAGTTTATTATGGATAGTGGAAGTATTGATAATTTGGTATCTGAGGAGATGGTAGTGAAGCTTGGATTGAAGAGGCTCAAGCACCCTTGTAATTACAAGGTAAGTTGGTTACATGATTATCAAAAGTTAGAAATAAAGGAGAAGTGTTTGGTGAGTTTTAATATTAGACCTTTTAGGGATTAGGTCTTGTGTGATGTTGTATCTATGAGTGCTTGTCGTGTCTTGTTGGGAAGACCTTGACAATTTGATACAGGAGCTATCTATGACTAAAGAAGAAACCTGATCACTATTGAGAAGGATGAGCAAAATTTCACATTGGCTTCTTTGAAGGAGAAAGAGAAGGAAGTGAGGAATCTGAGTCTTAAGGAGAAACCGGTTGCTGAGGTTATACCGAAGGGTGGCATGAAATTACAAAAGGGTCTGATAGATAAGTCTGATGGTAAGAAGAAACCGGATGGCAATAAGGTTATGGTGGCATACCAGATGAAGTCTTGTGGTGGTAATAAATCAGAGATACAGAAGAAAGGGAACATCAATTAGAGATAGTGTGTAGGTATGAAGTAGGGTAAAAGAAATAAAGAGAGTAAGGAGTTAGAGAACCCGGTTGAGGTTCTGGAGGGGCTAAGAGAGAGATTTTTAGATAAAGAAGATGTTTGGATCAAAAATGAGTACGAAGTTTTTATATTGAGTCTTTTTAGATGTTCATGAATTTCCTCTCATGGAACATCTCTTTCTACTTGGGGTGTTTGATGCAAGAGCGTCCCTGGTCTATGAGCAATCTTGTATCAACCAAAAATATTTTCTTTTAGTTTAGTTCTTGTTCAATTCAGTGTGTAGCTTTTTGTGTTCCTCCTGGTATGTTCCAGTAGTTTCTTTCTTTTCATTGTAGATAATGTTTTTGGTTTCCAGGCTGATTCTTGTGCTTAATTCCATATTCTCAGTCCATTTGGATTCTTTTCTGGCAAGATATTGCTTCCAGTATGGCTATTTTTGGGTTCTAGAGTAGTTTTGGGCTTACCAGTTGGGGATTTCTTCTTTTCTGGAGTGGTTTCTTAGCATGTGGATCTATTTGGGGTCTTTCTTGATGTTCCTAAGTCCTTGGCCAATCTTCCTATTGATCCACACTTCTTGGTTGTTCTTTTTAGGAGGGATTTCTTTTCTTTCTTGGGGCCGACCTATTTACACATTTCATTTTCCTATCTTGGTAAATGTAATATTTGGTGGTCGATCCATATATGTTCCAGAGGGTATATATATGGTTTTATGTGATCATTTGTAAGCAGTAGATCAGTATGAGAATCTAGATTCATGATTAGAGATTTAGAAGGCTCTGAGAGTTCCACATGGATTGTAATCTGGCATGGTAGCCTGCATGTAACCGGTTGATTATCAGATGTTCTATGATGAATGTATGATGATAACTGGTTGGTTACCAGAGGATCTAGGATAATATTATGATATGATTGTGTAATCTTTCAATGTTTTATTGTTGCTTCCATTGTGTTACTCTTGTTGCATGACCTGGTCAGTTCTCTTTGAGGACCCACTAGATCATGGTTGCACCAGACTTATTTAATAATTGCACTTCCCTTTGAATGTGTATTATGTAAGAAATACATCGAGTCAATAGACCACTTATTACTGGGCTGTGAAGTGGCACAAGATTGTTGGAACTGGTTACTTCACAAATTAGGGTGGAATTCTCCTTTACAATCTACATTGCCAGAGATATTTGAATCATGGCCAAAACTCTTTAAGGACTCTTTTTTTGCAGTAATTTGGAAAGTAGCTCCCACTATACTCATTTTGAACCTTTGGTGGGAAAGGAATAGGTGCATTTTTTGAAAGGAATATAACAAGGTGCAAAATATTATATATAACTAAGATAGAAATGGGAATTTTAGAGTTAGTAAATGCTTATGCAGCTAAGTACAAAAAAATGGGTTCCCCTTATACTTCTTGCTAGGATAATGACTTAATGACAAATTGGAAATTTTTGAAACTTCCTTTTAAGGGATATCTGATGGTAAATATAGAAAAAAAGGATAAATAGGAAAGAAATTAGATGGAGACCTCCTCAGATGCACTTCTCTAAGTTGAATTTTGATGGGGCTACGAGGGGTAATCTAGGAGTTTCTGGAATTGGGATTGTGACTAGAAACCCAAAAGGGAAAGTTATGAAAGAAGGCTATGTGTGAATTCCTAATGACTCAAACAATGTGGCAGAGGCAAGAGCTCTTTTGTTCGGTATAAATTTAGCCCTCTCAGAGAAGATAATTTTTTTACAAATTGAAGGGGATTCCATGAATACAATACCAACCCTAAAACATCTTCATGCTCCAAATTGGAAGATAGATTACATCATACAAGAAATCAGAGAGAGGATCTTATATTTAGAGGGATATAGCATTATGCACTACTTTAGGGAGGCAAAGTAGTTAGCCGATTTATTGGCTAATAGGGGGTGTGATACAAATGAGGAGGAAAAATTTCTATCTCCTTCACAGGTCCAAGAAGACATGAACCTCAGTATGCAAATGCACATTGATATGGGATCATAATTCTAATTTTTTTTAATGTTTTGTCTAATGTCTGTACTGTCTCCTATCAGGATCATTCTACTTTAGGCTAGGATCATCTTATCTATTTCCCCTCCTCTTTGGTCTTTTTCAGAAGATATTCTATTTCTTCGAAGAAGCTAAGGTTTTAAATATCAACTTAAAATTGGGAAAATATTACATCCAACTTTTATGCACTTTCTGACTAGTAATGATGAAGTAGATAGATCCTCTCATGGACAAAGAAAAATAGCATTTATGTCCCTCATGTGATCCTAGCAAGCCTAGAGTCTCTCTTGAATTGGTGGATTTGAGAAGGATTGAATATAGACAACTAGCAATTATCTAATTGCTCCGTGTGTACCAATTTCCTTCCTCATTCTTGGATGATGGTTTCTCACACAAATTATGTAATTAGCTTCAAACATTTTGATAGATTGAAGCAGATGGAGGTATGATCAATGGACAAGTGGAATATATCAAACAAAGATGACTTGGGTTTGTAGTGTTTCGCATGAGAAAATATCCTCTTGTCTTGCATCACAAATCTATCACATATGCCTGAAGAAACTAATATGGGGCTCTCAATCTGTTTTCCTATCAAAGCAATGCTAATTCTTTTGAAAGAGCCATGGCGTTGAGAATTTTTTTGTAGGGTGAATTTTATGAAATTTAGCCATAGGGGATTGCGCATATTTTTTACCTCAATGATGCATTCACAATTCCATGTTCCAACTTTTATTAGGTGGTTTGAAGGATACTAGGGGAAGACTAACTAATTGTTAGCCCATTCACTTCTCCATCACTAGCCGTTTTGAGATTGACATCCATGATTATGGATTTATCATGCTCAACAAACTTCACCAAGTTCATGATTGGTCCGTTGGTACATATTTCCCTATTTAGTTGGGAAGAGTTGAATACCTAGTTGTCCACTTATGATTTTTGCACAAGGGATGCATGGTTAGAAGGTATTTTTAACATGTTTGAAATCATGCAAGAATCAGGTCTATGTATGTGTCTTTTGTTCATGGTTTAAGGTTTGCTTCCCCAGTCCAATTTTACAATTGGGTGCAGACATATGCATTTCAAATAGGGGAGCCCCTATTTTCAAATTCTTTTTACAAGTTCATAGATTTGAGGTAATTACACATTCATGCTCAGGTAGACCCTCATGGGTATGAGCGTTCTTTCCCCCATCCCGCTGACATTGCTTCCTCTTAGGATTCAGGAAATGGTTGCTTAAAGTATAACATGGAGAAATTATCCAATCCTTGTTGGCTCAAGGAATGGGGCTCCTAATCTAGCATTTTGGCATGATATAATTATTTTTTGAGTTTGGCTAAGGTGAAGCTCAGTCTGATTTTTTCTGATTAAAAACTGATCAGTTTTTTTAATGAAGGGCTTGGGAGTGCATGGACCTGGAAAGATACCTTATTTCCTTTCCCTTAACCTTTGTGATTCTATTTCTTTGATATAGGGCTAGTTATACTCTTAGTCTTTCTTCTATCAACTTTTTTGAGGAAGAAAATATTTTTGAAGCAATTTGTAGGGAACTTACTTTCTCGAATTTGATGCAATGGAAGGAATTTGTTGAAGGAAGTAGTCTATTCAAGATCTCTGAGATGACTCATGTGTATATCATAAATTTGAGGCACTTAATATGTATAAAATCTTATGTTTTGAGCAGTTTAGTGTGGCTCTTCACACAGACGTGAGGACTTGTTTTTGTCACATTTTGAGAAAGTCCTCTCATCTTTATGGTTTTTTGTTTCTAGAATAATTGCATGAAGGGAGACCTCTTTTCCCCTCTTCTTTATTTTATAATATTCTCTCTTATTGTAATATCTTTTATCTATATAATATATTATAGGCTCTGGCCTTTTTAAAAAAAAACATTGGTAGGGTGACAAGGAAAAGGATTGGTAAAGATTTGCAAGTTCTAATTAGGAGGTGCTACATATTTTTTTCCTTAATCATTCACACCCTCCATGGCTATACTTTTGGAATCAATAATATCATGGATCACATTTTTCAATTTATATAACATTTTAGTATCATGGTTGGCTTGATGATGGTATTGGAAAAAGGCTTTAGGATCAAAGGAAGTTGGCAAAGGTTTGGAAGCATTTATGGGTTTGATGGGAGAAATGTTCATTACATTAGCATTAATTAATTTAAGCATGATAATGTGCAACGATTCAAAAAGAGGAGTAAAATTACGACGTATAAAGATTGATGATAAAGGGGCCACGCCTGATGTTGTAGCTATCACTTGTGTATCAATACGATTGAAAGAATTATCATTGATCTTGATGAAACTCTTGTTTTTTTTTTGAAAGTTTTGAAAGGATTGGTGTTGAGTTTCTTCATTCTTATTAGCTAGAGCCATTGAAGAAGAGGATTCAAATTGAATCACTTGAAACTAATAATTATGAAGAACTATGCATAAATGTGTGAAAGATGTAAAATCAGGAATCAAAATCTTATCTCTAATATCTATTTGCAAACTATTAATGAAAATTATTTGAATGTCACCATCAAGAATAGGATAAACAATTTGTGAATGTAAATTTTTGTATGTAGCAATGAAATCCATCACTTTTTCTTTAACTCCTTGTTTGCAATGCATCAAATCAGTTAAACTAATTTAAGTACCAATATTATTTTTTATATGTTGCACAAGTGCATTAGACTATTGATGACAAAATTAATTGATCAAGGGGGCAAGGAACAATACCATTGCAAATATTTATCTCTTAATATATAGGTAAATAGTTTTTCCATGAGTCTATTGTCATGAGAGAAGACACTACACAATGTTTGTAATGTTTTCACATGAGTCTGCAGTCACCTTTTTTGTTGTATAACTCCAAATGGGTAACCTCCATGTATTGTGGGACAAGAGTATAGACAACAAAATCTAAAAGTGGGCTAGCAATATCTATTGTAGGAACATTGAATTTGGATTGGGTTAAAGAAGTCAATTTTTGTTGTAAGGATGAAAGACTTTGAGCTAAATTATTTATAGTGGCTTTTGTGGATAAGATGGAATTGGCCATTTTGGATTGTGATGGAGGTTTAACATTATGATAAGTGGGTATAGGAGATGGTTGAGAAATGAATGGAAGGATAATGGAAGGAGGTATGTAGGAGTATTGATTGATATGATTTCTCCCATGACTAACATGTGTAGCATTAATATTTTGTGTAGAGGTTATATGTAGGCACATTAGGCAAATATGTGGGAATAGAATGCTCATCTAGATCTATAGGATTTAAAAGACCAAGAGCTTCGACACAAATTTTCATTGACATAACATTAGTGTCAACAATATGAGAAATGCCACACAACACATTCATACCTTTCTCATCACTTTAAATCAATCTCCTCAAATCTTCAATCAAGGGGACTACCTCTCCACCCAATTGTTCTTGACTCATACATTGTTGAATCCTATCTAATTCATTTTCAAGATTCCCCAATTGTTCAATAGTTACTCGGGTTGAAGAGTCATCCTCATCATGAAAATTATTAGGGGAATGTTTCTCCACAATGTTAGGTATTCCTTGTGTGGGAATAGAGGATTAACCCAAGTTTCCATGGAATAGATTAGTCAACCTAGGAGAAATACCCTTTTTGGAAGCCACAAGTCTATAACTTTTTCTCACCGAGACATTGGAAGTGGGACAAAGGGTAATAAAACTCATACACAAAGGGAAAAGACAATTTAAATAGATTTGTAGTCACAATGCCTCTTGTGCAAGAAAAAGAAGTGATAAAGTAATTTCCCAATAAAATGATTGATTAACCAATAAATTAAGAAAAATGAACTATAGCAATGATATATTTGAACAATAAATATTTCTAAATATGAAAATAGCATGCAACAACAATCAAATCTAAATAGGCCTAAGGAGGTTAGCAAAACAACCTGCTCAATAGATCTAGGATGTCAAGAAAATTGGGTGAATATGACCCAATTGGAAGATGAGGCTATTGAGGCCTTAAAAAATATTAACTAATTCACTTTTGTTGGCTTTTCCTTTTTGTGTTTTTTTTTTGTTGGATGGCTTCCTTTTTACTATTTTTATGATAATGGCATTGTTTTCTAATTAGGGTTTTGGGTCCCTTCAAAAACTGTTTGATTATTAATAAAAAATAATCAGATCTAAACATGTAAATCAAAATTTATTCAATACACCTCATCAGTTCACCCAAATGTTTAGGTGTGGAAATATGATTCACAAGTTTATGCATGCAAATTATGAATAAGACCTATTTAAAAATGATTAAATTAAGGAGAAGGATGAACTCAATTATATCGAACCTTGGGTTTGGAATTAATCCTATAATTGAATTGAAACTAAAATGGAAAGCATACCTTGAAAGGGTAGAGGCTAGATCTGAAATTGAAATGTTAAAAATTTAGAATGTTATACCTTCATGAATCTTTCTTTGAAGTCCTCATGAAAAGGTTGATGATGTCATATAGGAATGCAAAGGTGTCTTCATTAGAGCTTGATCATGGATGCAATCTTGAAATCTAAATACTTGACCTCTCCTTCACTACATTGATAATGCTTAATCACTTTCTCACTTGAATTCAAATTGATGTAAATGAAAACTTGTGGAGAGATTTAAGATGGATGTGTATGGATCAAATAGGGGGTGAAGCTTTCTTTAATACCTCACCTCATGAAATGTGTTTGAAATTATGAAGCAAGCTAACATGAAAAAGGAATTCCCACCCACATTTACTAACCATTGAATGGTCTAAGATTGGGCCCTTTTATCCTAGACAAGAGTGCTTGGGTGCCATTGTCCAAGAACAAGGGTGTATGGGAACCCTCATCTAACCTATGAGGGATGAACACGGGACTATACAACAGGTATAAGATGAGGATTGCCTGTTTGAAACTTGTGTGAGCAAAATTAGGCACAATTAGAGCATAAAAAAATGGAATGCTAAAGGGAGGCCTAGGTGAGTATGGAATTGTATATGGATACAATTTACAATGATACACAAAATTAAAGCTTATAAGAAGGTGAAAATAACTCTTTGAAGCCTCCTCACAAAGACAACATCTATTAGGAAATAAAAAGACTCCACTTGAATAAATTATCAATTTAGTAAGTACTTTATCCTGAGTCAAAAACCAAAAAATATATTGATTTTAGGAACAAGCTTTGGATTCCAAAAAAATGCCTAAAAAGGTGAAAGAATATGTAGGTTGAGCTAATAGAAAAGAATAGAAATAACTAAGAACTTCTCATCAGCAAAAAAGTTCCTAACCGTATGATCCTCCATCCACGAAGAAGGGCAATGCAAAAAAGAGAGCAAAGAATGCAAATCAGAAAGAGCAAGATTAACACATGAAAGATCTTTCCATTTACTATCAGCCATATTGATGAGAAGCAATATATCCCATTTTATGCCATATTTCAGCCTATTTCATCCACCTTCATACCCATTCCCACATTCCATTCCATTCTATATCATACCATTTTGTTGCCTTTATATTGCATATGATTATATATATATAAGTGGTGTTTAATATAGTTTTAAGATTAAAAATATGAAAATTAATCATTGATTGTCTTTACTAATAAGAATTATGATTTCAAGCTCGCACGGGTGGTAGAGTTGGTTTGGGCCATGGTTTTTCTCCCCATTGGTTCCAAGTTTGACTCTCTTCCTGGGTTAACCTGATGCATGGGGCTTGCGGGGACTTCATCCATCCTCGGGGAACTAGTCTCACCTCTGCTTGCCTCACAAATCGAGGATGCTGGGCAAGGTCGTGAGGATACCCCTGAGTTAAAAAAAATAAAAAATCATTGCAATTTCAAGCCTTGGAAAATATAGCTTGTAGCATGCAGACTTCTTGTCACCTGTTTCATAGAAACTTCCTGTCACCATTCACACAAAACTCCCTGTCACATGCAAAAACTTCTTGTCACGATCAAATTTGGTATTCAAAGTCACAATTTTTTTGGATGACATTAGCCTCCACTATGGCATTTGTTGTCTCTTTGGTTATAGTGCTAATGTATAATAAAGGAGGTAGTTGCATAATTGTTGGAGTAGAAAATTGTATGCATTAGTTCATGATAAAGGATATATTGTCTAGTCTTCATATCCTATTTTTTCCTCATTGTTATAACAAATATATTCTTCATTTGTGGATAGTACCAAGACTTTACATGAGCCATTCCTTCCCATTTTATTAGTAGCAAGTTAAGACAAAGTATTTATTATTGTTGTTATAAACTTGGCATATAAATATGAGTGTTATGTAAACTAGTGGTGAGAGTAGACTTGTGTATTATTCTTCTAATAAATAAAATAGTGTTTGGTATGATAAAACTAGTGTAAGAAGGCTTTTGTTCTATCCATTGTTTTAACTAGGAGAAAGGGCCCACTCCTTGGGGAAGCTTGATGGCATTTTATTTTCTATGTGTTGTATTTTTTATCTTTCAAACTTTAATAGTTGCGTGATTGACATTTCAGCATTTTTGTTAAAATTTAGTTTGATAAAACATGTTGTGATTTGACCTTGGTTTGTAATAGTTCATTAAAGTTTGATTTCAATATTATTGATTTGATGAGAAGGTTTGTTTTATGTTAATAAATTATTTGTTTTACTTTAGAATTTGTTGTTTGTGAAGTTTCTCTCCCTAGATTATAAAAGAGTAGCTCCTGTTGCTAGGAAGTGGTAGTTCCTTCCACCAGAATTATTTTGATTTGTAATAGGTTTATTTTCTAGATGGATTTCATCCCCACTCAACTTTTTGTCTACAACCTTTGTGAAAAATGCCACAACACCTTTCACAAGTTTACAATACTTGGATTGACACTTAGACCAAGCTAAACCTAGTTTATTCATAACCCATTGTTGGCCTATCACATATAATCAATATTATAACAACCAAACATCTTGATACAAACCTCTATGAAAGGGGAAGCCCAAGGGATGTCTTTAAGGGGGTAGTTCCCAATCCACCAATCATCTTGAAAAATAATTATGTTGTCATTCCTAGTGAATGTCTCAGGCCCTTCACAACCACACATCTAGATTTCTGTTAGGCCCACTATGGAAAGCTAATGTACTGAGAGGGGAGGGGTGAATCAGTACTTCAAATCCTTTTATCAACAATATCTTCACTATTATGCATAAACCACAAATTGTTGTAACATAACATAAAGCTAAAACAAATAAATAACAATCATACATGATTCACTTCATAACACATATATTTTGGTTATGCAGAAACTCTTGGTTAGAGAGAAAAACTGTGGTGGGGATGGCACCCACAACTTCACTACTGCAATAATAAAGGTTGCTCGGTTAGAGCTACATGTTCAGCTATTTCTGATAGCTTACCCTGTTAGGAGTATCAAGATCATTAGATCTACCTTGCTAAAGGATTTTACAACACTTATTCTAACTGTTGCACCTGGTTAAAGGCTTTACAAATTATAGACTTTGTTAGAGTCTTTTACCCTGTTAAAGGTTTCTCTTACAGCTTCAAAATATTACAATAAAATCTTTACAAATATCTGCAACTTTACATCTGGAATGTTATAGCAGATTCTATGTGCTCAAAATGAGATTACCTTGCTTATAGCATACCTCGATAACCCATAAAGTAACTCGGTAAACCCTTCTATTTACTCTATTCTTTGACTGTTCTCTGAAATCCTTCTCGGTGACCTCTGTGTCTCTGTAATAGTCATAACACTCAGTGCTTCCTTATCCATCACATGTGTCTTGCTTCACACACATTCATCTCTTCTTTTTTCTCATATATTCTGATCCTCAATTCATGTTGTATAAATAGATATCTTATGTCGGTGATCAGGTTCATTGCTTCTATCTTGCAAACATGATTTATCGAATGAATAACCATACAAAATATTTCATTGGATAGATGACCTCAAAATCATACAAAATATTTAAGTGCAATTTCCAATGTGATAACGGTTCTATGTTCATCGATCTTGTAACATAATTCACTCAGTGTATATCAACTTGGTGTATCATTGTTTCTGCTCAGTAGACATGGAATGTTACTCGGTAGACAGCTTGGTGAATACTGGGCTCTGTGACTACTTTCTTCCATAACCAACTGTTCTGTGCATACCGACTGAATGTTTCGGTAGTAGCAACCGACTAGAGTATATAGAATGACTTTGGATATAAAACTAATGGCAACTATAATAAGTAGTAACAATCTCCCCTTTTGACATTAGTTGAGATGTTTGACAAAACTACTTTCAAAGTCATAACTCAAAAATCTATATACTTATAAATTTTTGACAAAACTGACAGCATATACTTTTGTCAATGAAATAGTATATTCAGATATACTCCCCTTATCAATATACTATACAAAACTCTGATTTTGCATGTTCGGTGATCAATATTCTATATTGGGTTCTGTTTGGTGATCACTGCTCGGTATACTCCCCCTGTCTACTACATTCCCCTGTATACTTTGATACAATACTCACTCCCCCTTTTTGACAAACATCAAAAACTTAGTTACCATTCGGTGGTGGCAACTGGTCAAAAATGGATTTGTACTTCATCCTGGCATCGGTGAGAGCGGCAGAGAGGGCATCCTTAACACTGTCCATAAGTGAATTCTGAGCTGTAATGTCAGCTAATAGTGAAATTAGTCCATCTAAGGTGCTTCCCTCTTGCTGAGTGGATAGGGAGGTAGCTTTGTTGATCTGTTCCTGGATGGATGAAAGATGAGGAATGAATAATGTTTGAAGTCTCATTATGTCCATCCTTATCTTGTGCTCTTCATTCCTTAGTTCCAATTGTTGAGCCATGAGCTTTTGTAACTTTGTATAAAAATTCTAAATGGAATTTGGCTCAGTGGTCAACTTATTTGAGAGATCTCTTTCTCAATCACTTCAGTTTTATTTTTAATATCTTTAATGAATAAAGAAAATGTACAGAGTTTCTGAAATAAATAAAGAATGTGCTTGAGTTGAGGGGTCAACTTAGCAATAAATTTGACAAGTTTAACTTTGCCAATAGCAATATATTTCTGTACCTCTTCAATCATTTTAGCAGTGAGCTCCTTGTCCTTTAACTTGCTCAAATATTCAGATGCATCTACTCTAGATGTCTCTATCTTGGTTAGGAGTTCATCCAGTTGAATGTGGATGGTAGCATCTTTTGTCACTGTTGCTTCAGGTAGCATATCGGTTAAGAGTGCTTTCACCTTCTAAAGTACTTTATTTTTCTTTTGAATAGCCATTTGCTTCTCCTATTTGGCTTTGGCTTTGCATAGTTCACCGAATTCAATGAGTGCTTGCCCTTTTAATTTGGATATATCAATATTGGGCAACACTATTGGTTTTGACAAATGTAATTTGAAACTATGCTTTTTCATTTTCTTTTCTTTACCTTTCACCGGTTGAACTAAAACAATGGCTTGGGAGGCTTGTTGACCCTCGATAGGTTGGTCAGTAGAGGCAACACTTTGGTTAGTTTCTTTAGCCTTTGTAGTGTCCTTTGGTGTCTCTGAGCTTGGTGTCTTGGTTGTAACATTTTTAGTGCTAGAGGGAGCTTGAGAGGTCTGTTCTTGAGAAGTACCTTCTCCTGTTGTTGACTTGTGAACTTTTGTGCCTTGTTCCCTATCCTGAGGGGCCTCAGTTGAAACGGGCTGATTGACCGGAGGATAGGGTTGAACTTGTTCCAAAACTGATTCACTAGATACAAGTTGGGCATAAGCATTCCCTTCTATCATTTCTTGTTCTGGTGCCTTGGTGTCCATGATATCCTCATCAACTTGTATAGTGTCAGCAGGATCTTGCTTGGTGATATCAAGATCTTGCTCAGTGACATCAACTATTTCAACTTCAACTTGCTCACCAGCATTCTTGATTCAAAAGATTTCCTGCCATTTTTCTTTGGTCTCATTCTCTACATCCAAGTAAAGGCCATTCATCAATTTCAAGGCTCTTTGCTTGACTAGGAATTTTGTGTGGCAATTTTTCAGATGTTCGGTGATCTTGTCTACCAACATGTCTGGGAAAAGATGTACCAGACTTCTTTCTCTCATCTATTTCTCTAAGTCCATGGCATACTTCCACCTATTGTCAATATGCAAATATAATTCATTTGGAAGAGATTTAGATACTTCCAATGGGACCAATCAGAATTTCAATAGTGTGCAGATGACAGCTTCTTCTATTTGTCTCTTTTCATCATCAGATCTGGATTCGTATTTTACATATCTAAATGATCCAAATCCACCATATTGCTTTAGATTAGCACAAAAATTTTCAACACTATGTACATTTACCTTTGTACTCTTGACAATCTAAAATTTGTTTTTGTCTTCAGATTTAGTGTCACTAGACTCTTTAGTCAAAATGAGTCTTCGAGTAGATTTCTTGTAAGTTTTTGTTACCTTGGGTGCGGCAACATTCTTTGTTTTCTTACTCGGTGATGTTGCAAATGCTCTTGTGTTAGGTCGCTTTGCTGGAGGAGTCGGTGATACTTTTGATCTATCCTATTTCTTTCTTTTCAAAACTTTCCCTTTAGGCAATTCGGTGCTCAGTGTTATAGCTTCCTCTTGGGCTTCAGATTCCTCTTCGGTGATGGCTAGGGTACCCTTGATAGGTGTGGAGGAAGAACCTTCTCTAAATTTATCCGTTAATACCTTGATCATTTTTGTTGCCTTCCTTGTAGCCTTGGGCACTACAATGCTCTTTTTTACTTTTTCCTTCACTTCTTCATATGTTCCATACCTTAGCTCGGTAGCATGCCTTGGAAATGTAAGAAAAACATCTATCTACTGTTGTGAGATGTCAAAATCAATCTCATAACCCATAGGTGGCAAAGATTGAGTTCTCGGTTCCACAACATTAACATAGCAGTAATCAGTGTCCACTTCAAAACATATGTCATCCTTGTATCTCTCCACTAAATTGGGTGGAATTCTATATCTGTTATGCATCTTCTCCTAAAACTTTCTGAAATAATCATCCATAATATCATTAAAATTATCACGTAGCTTCTTGATGAAGTCATTGATTTGATGGGTGATTGGTCGGTGTAGTTCCCAAACAACTTTATCGACTGATGGAAAGAATTTCTCAAAATAGAAAAACATGCATACCAGAAGTGATCCAAATTTTAGTGTATTAGCCGAATTGTTCTTCTTTGGCTTCCTCATGGTATTGAGATTCTCAAACAGGTTTTTCAACAATACCTCACATAAATCAATTTTCATGCCTTTCTTCACAATTTTATATGCTAAGTCGACTACTGCACAGGGTACATTGTTTTCCCTTGCCAATTGGAAGAAACAATAACCTATTACTCTAATGGAAAAATTTAGCTCTACATCTATGACATTGTTCAATTTCAGTCCTCTGGAATCCGATTCTACTCTAGTTAAACTGATCAATTCCTTCTGTGATATCATTTTATGAGCTCGGGTATGATCATAAATAGGGTAGCCAGTGATCAAATGAATGATTTCCTTGGTGATCTTAAATTGTTGCTCTTCTAGCCACATGAAGTCATCATGAACTCTTCTTAGAACAAACTTGACCCATTGGGGTTTGAAGACACAGGGATAGGTTAGGGCTTCAGTCAATCCCTTGATTTTGATGTGTTCATATTTGCTATCCATTTTACCATCGGTACACAATTCATCATATGTGTCTTTGATTGCAACATGACCTAGTTCCTCAACTCGACACTTAGTGAAGAATCTCACATCCTCGACTAATAAAACTCTATTAGGAATGAGTGAAAATGCAGTTTTGTCATCCAGTTCAGATGCAATTTTGGGAGTTAAAGAGTATTTTAGTGAGGGCTTTTCAATGTTCTCAACAACAATGGGCTTTTGGATCTTAGGGGCCATTGCAGATTTCAGATAAATATTAACAAAAGATCCTTAGGGTTTGAAGACTTTCAAATGGCAGATGCTTTCTACTTAGCAAATAACAACTTGATATGATTGGTAAACTATCTTGATAATGCATTGTGATTGATGTAAATACCTTTGAATTTGCTTCATAGGAGGTTTGATCACCTTTGATTCGCTTTGCTCTACTTTCTTGAAAACTTGGTGAGTGAAAAATGACCATGCAATAGCTTTGAGTATTCATTGTACCTCATCGGGCTTCATGTAGTTAGGTCAGAAAACATTAAATGCACTCGGTACCACTACTTTTTATTCTTTTACCGAGTAGCCAGACTTCCTACATTTACCGACTTGACAGGCTTCCAAAAGACTTTGATAAAATTTCAATTTTTCTAATGCATCTTTAATTATGCAGATTTTGAATTAAGTACAAAATGAAATAGGAATCGTTAAGATTTGACCTTTGAGAGAATGCAATCCCTTCATACCTTTCCCGATTAATTTGGAGTAGGTGCAGCTAGCTCAATAGATAAGGTGCTTTCTTCATTTGACACAATTTCCTTCTTTTTCCAAATCATCTGTAATTTTTCTTTTATTTCCTCAGTGTCTCCTCTAGGTTGATCTCTGCAATCTCTAGCCAAGTGTCCTACTTTGTGACAATGAAAACATGCCATACCAGGATTTCTCCATGATCTTTGGTTGTTCATTCTAAACCTTATAAAGCAGTTGGGACTTATATGTCCATATCTTCCACAACATTCACAACATATCCTTGTATTGTAATCCCATGGTATTGCAAAATACTATCGGTAAGGATCTGTGTGAGTTCGGTAGCCTCTAGTATTTGCTCGATGTGTAGACCACAAATATTTTTTCTATTTAAACCAACAGTCCTTGGTACTATGTCCATATCTATTGCAGTTTTTACAAAACCCTTTGAATTTTGCCTTCTTATAATTGCTAGTAGACTTTGTCCTACATTGGTTAGATGTGTGACCATATTTGTTGCAATTGTGACAATAACCATTAGACCTAGTGACATTCGGTTGCTTCCCTTTTCTAATTTGGCACATGTTAGCAGTGTGACCTTGTTTTCCACAGTAGTTGCAAATAGGCTTCTTTCCTTTGATATTCTTCTTATTTCCAGCTTGCTTTGATGATTCTCCTCTATTGGTTGTATGAATTCCCTTCTCGATAGAGTCTTTTCCTTTGTAACCGAGTCATGCTTCTTTGTTGGGTCTTCTTGTATTCAGTTGCTCATCCAACATCTTTGATGCTTCATAACTCTTTTTCAGTGTTTCCTTGGATTTCTTTTCTATTTCAAGTTCATTGGTCAACCTTGATACTTCAAGTTTCAATGCTTGATTCTTATCATCTTTCAGATTTTCTTCATGATGTGCATATCCCAATTGATCTGATAGATTTTGTTGAATCCCAGTCAGCCTTGTGATTTTATCATTCTTTTCAGATAGTAATGCTTCAAGCCATTGTTTTTCTCTTTCTAGATCTCTTACTTTATCTTCATCTATCCTCAATGCATCAAGATTCTTAGTCATCTATGTGCTGAAATGTTCATGTCCTCTTTTCATTGCTTTTAGTTGATCAGTCAATGCTTTGTTCTTCTCCTTCAGTTCTTCAATCATCTCTCCAGTCTCTTTAGATATACTGTTCTCAGATGATGTTTCAATTTGTTCCACTAACTCTTGAGAGTCCTGCAAATCATCAGATAATCTCCTTCTAACTTTCAATGATTTTTGCATTTGTCTTTGCATGTCTGCAATCACTTGATTAGCATGATCCAACTCTTCTTGCAGATACACAATTTTTCAAGATTGTTTATAGCCTTCCATTGATAAGATCTTTCTCTTTAGGCTATTAAACCCTCTTCCAAGATTAGAGCTCTGATACCAATTGTTAGGCCCAATATGGAAAGCTAATGTACTGAGAGGGGAGGGGTGAATCAGTACTTCAAATCCTTTTATCAACAATATCTTCACTGTTATGCATAAACCACAAACTGCTGTAACATAACATAAAGCTAAAACAAATAAATAACAATCATAGATGATTCATTCCATAACACATATATTTTTGGTTATGTAGAAACTCTTGGTTAGAGAGAAAAACTGCGGTGGGGATGGCACCCACAACTTCACTATTGCAATAATAAAGGTTGCTCGATTAGAGCTACATGTTTAGCTATTTCTGATAGCTTATCCTGTTAGGAGTATCAAGATCATTAGATCTACCTTGCTAAAGGATTTTACAACACTTATTCTAACTGCTGCACCTAGTTAAAGGCTTTACAAGTTATAGACTTTGTGAGAGTCTTTTACCTTGTTAAAGGTTTCTCTTACAGCTTCAAAATATTACAATAAAATCTTTACAAATATCTGCAACTTTACATCTGGAATGTTATAGCAGATTCTATGTGCTCAAAATGAGATTACCTTGCTTATAGCATACCTCCGTAACCCATAAAGTAACTCGGTAAACCCTTCTGTTTACTCTATTCTTTGACTGTTCTCTGAAATCCTTCTTGGTGACCTTTGTGTCTCTATAACAGTCATAACACTTAGTGCTTCCTTATCTATCACATGTGTCTTGCTTCACACACATTCATCTCTTCTTTTTTCTCATATATTTTGATCCTCAGTTCATGTTGTATAAATAGATATCTTATGTCGGTGATCAGGTTCATTGCTTCGATCTTACAAACATGATTTATCGAATGAATAACCATACAAAATATTTCATTGGATAGATGACCTCAAAATCATACAAAATCTTTAAGTGCAATTTCCAATGTGATAACAGTTCTATGTTCCTCGATCTTGTAACACGATTCACTTGGTGTATATCAACTTGGTGTATCATTGTTTCTTCCCGGTAGACATGGAATGTTACTCGATAGATAGCTCGGCGAATACTGGGCTCTGTGACTACTTTCTTCTATAACCGACTGAATGTTTCGGTAGTAGTAACCGACTAGAGTATATAGAATGACTTTGGATATAAAACTAATGGCAACTATAATAAGTAGTAACAGATTTCATCATGTTATTCCATTGGACCAAACTAGGAGGAATAACCGAGTGAGCATCAAGAAGGTCTTTGAAGCTATCATATAAAAAAGTTACATGGTATGCCTAGGGTTATTGCTAGTGATCATGATCCTATATTTACTAGTAGCTCTTGGACATATTTATTCTCTTGTTTGGGCACTCAATGTTCTTTTATCCTTTCATACCATTATCAACTCCAAATGTGAAAATTAAGGTAGTGAATAAGTTCTTGGAAGGGTATATACTTTATTTCACTTCATATAAGTAGGCTCAATGTGTAGATTGACTACCACTAGTAAAATGGTGGTATAATATTTCTTTCCATTTCCATTTATGAAAATATATGAATAAAATCATATATCCATCATCTTATCATTGAGGATGAAACCAAGATTTCAAGATGTGAGGGACCTCATGAATTATCAACAATTGGTATTTTTAAGACTTAAGGTGAATTTTTTCATGGCACAAAATAGAGTGAAATGATAAGCTAACCAACATCATAGTGAATGGATTTTTAAATTTGGTGGTCCTATATTTTCATGAGATTGTAATATTATAAGAAAATATCCCTAATGCAACAAATTAAGAACAATAACATTTCACTAAAATATTTGGTTCACAATAGATTCTACAAAAGATAGGTCGTGTCACCTACAAGCTTGAGTTGTACCTCCAACAATAAAGATAAATTTATTTTTCCATGTTTCTTGTTTAAAAAAATTATTTGAAAAAGATACCTACATAGATAATATAACCACACATAGATGAAGAAGGAAAAATCATCTTAGAGCCAAAGTTAATTCTGTAGACATGTACAAAGAAGTCGAGGTTTAAGAAAGTCACTAAGTATCTTGTTTAGTAGATTAATTTATTAGTCAAAGACACCATGTTGGAGTATGTATAGAAATGTGTTCTTATTTGCATACTTAGGTTGAATCTTAGGTTTTATATATAAGTTTAGTTGGGTGGTAACCAATACAAAAGTAGAGTATATATAGGAGCTAGTGGTTAGTTTATGATCATTAAATTGTACATTGTGTTCTCATTTGAGATATTTAAGGTTTTCCCTATTCAAGTGAATTGTTAATATAGTTTATTATCAAGTATTTATAAGATATTTAATATTATGTTCCTCTCTTGTGCAACTTATTTTCATTACCAAAAAGTATAAGAAACTAACCTTTTTGCTAGTTTAATCTAGACTAATTAGATAAATACAAGCAGATCAATAATATGTCAACCTACATTAATTCATTATAATCAATTTAGAATGATAAATTGAACACGCTATATTTCAAAATTAAATGTGTGGGGATGAGGCGCTTAGCTTATAGACGATGATAAAGAATTGAACTTGATAAAACACTAAATTCTAATTGTCTCTATAATAAAAAATTATATACTCTATATAAAAATATTATTGGTATTGGAATAGTCTTTTCAATCTCTATGGATTGAAACTATGCCCCATGAAATCAATTTTATCTAAATTTACAAGAATGACCTAATGTGTGAACATGATTTGTGATCTATAGGTGTGAACTTGCTAACACTAAAAAGATGTGACCCACTTTGTTGCGATTTTTTCTTTTCACTAATTGTGAAGAGTTGACATTATTGAAAAGTATGTTGGAAAAATCATTTGATTGCAAGAGCCAAGCTCTCCTAGGTCAACCCCTTGATTAGACCAATTTTATGGTCATGGAAGTGATCAAAGACATCACTCAAGTCAATCATGTAAATTTTCTAAAATGATTTGATGTGGGTTTAGTTTATATTAGTACTTCAAACTGAAGTGTTCCTAAAATGGTTGTCTTCTCTGCATTAGATTTTGTGAATCTAAGTTAGATGATAAATGATACGCACATAAAATACCTTTAAATACAAAGACATAAGAATTGATTGCACAAACATGTACCAACTTAGTTCATATTGTCTAGTGAAATAGGTGGGAGTTGGTAAACATTTTAATTTTGAAAATTATAATTTCAGGCCAAATTCTATTTTGATCTCGCACATTGCAAAATATAATTGAGAGAAAAATATGCTACATCAAGATGGTATGTGATGTATGAGAGTACGAATAAATATGGGTTTAATAGAAATCTAATTGCATGGAAAATGTATTGGAATGAGTTTATAGATGGGATATGATCAAACATGTAAGAATACATGTAAATGGAGAGGAGTGATAGGTCAAATAATAAAGCCAACTTTGTACTAAAACACACAATTTATCAATATATAATCGTGTTAAACCATTCCATCAATATAAATAAAAACCGACATAACTTACAAATCGAACCATTACAATGTATACATACATACACATAAATCACATATATGTCAAAGTACACAACAAATAATTAAGATTCTAGACATATTCCAATTCCACCCCACTCACTATTCAAAATCAACCAACTCATAATCACTCAAAATCAACCACCTCATAATCACTTTAACAAAAGAAAGAAACAAACAAACGTCACTCTGTATATATCAATAAATAATATTGGGTGCTATTGTTTTTAATTATTGTTTGATTTGAATTGTCATTCCACTATGCTCTATCATTCACCAATAAGAATGTGATTTGTCAACATCATTACATAAGACTTATGACAAATATATAATAAGATTCATTGTCATATGACTTTACAAGGATGTAAAATTCATTTGGTAAAAATATATATATTATTCACAAATTAAATTTCACTTGGTACTTTTTACTCAAGCAATACAATAATATCCCCCAAGGTGGATATATGGCAAGCCTAGGTTTCTAGATGATTCAAAAGTTATATGCCCCTGACACACATAATTCTTCCATAAAACACTATAAAAACCTTATTCTTCTTCTTTGGGGGAGACAAATATCTATTACTCCAAATGCATGAATGATTTCATGTTGCCTCACACAGACAAAAAGTGGTATTTTCATCTGTTGCAACTTTTCCTAGTACACCTATTCTTTTATTTTTCCTATATTTTTATTTTAATATAGTTCATTACTATTCTTTTTTTCAATATATTTTAATAATTTTTATATAATTGTTCAAATTTGTTATGATATCTTCAACTGAATGTAGACACACAACTTCCCTGGATAATAAAAAAAGGTTTTGAGGTAAAAAAAAGAAAATTGATCTTAAATGGGCTTTCCATTAAAATGACTTTTTATAAGTGCTAATTAATGTCTTTTAGTATTAAGTAGCTTCCACTACTATTATATAAAATAAAATTATATACTGTGGTAATTTGTAGGGAACATCATGGATAATGACTAGTGAAAGTATATATACATAATCTTGCTATATTATTTAGTAATGAATAATTATCATTTTTGGACCACTGGTTTTGTAAACTTTTTCATGTATACGTGAGAATAATTACTATTTTTTTTATATATATATTGAGAATAATAATCGTTTGTCCTTAGATTTTGTTTGGCTTGGGGAATAACAAATGTTATTTTAAACATTGGCTTTTCAACTATTTTGAGAATTTTATTATATCAACTTCTTATTATTGTATTGTATTATTGTGTTTGCATGTGAGGTTTTGTGGTCAAGAAATAACACTATGATAAAAGAGAATTTTTTTTTTATATAATTGTGTGGTGATTTTCAGTATATATGTAGTGGTGGTAAAATATTGATGTTAAAAAATATCATAAATATTTTTAATTGATTTTAGTGTTGTTAAATTGAAATACAATTGCATAATTTGTTATTTGTAGAAATGTTTTTAAAATAATTTTATATGAAATTTTATTAAAATTCTACTGTATAATTTTGAATCAATCTTTATTAATCGATCATAATTACTAGTGGTTTATAAGAACCCATATTTCATGAACCTAAATGATCCACTAAATACTGCTATATAAGATCTTTTAAATGCATACAATTTTTTTATTTAAATTTTAAGATTCAATATATTTTATAAGAACTTATATTTTTAGGAACATGAATGGTCAAATTAACACTGCTATAACAATATTTTTATTTAAATTGTAAAGTTTCTATTAACAATTGTATATATCTTTTCTCATTGACATTTCTAAAGGCATTCCATTATACATCATAGATTAAAATTATCTAATATTTTTAAATATATTTAAATATTAACTAATATTTTAAAAATAAAATAACCAGCATATTACTTTATTTAACAAAATTATTTTGAATTGCAAATTTAATTAAGAGGGAGCTTTATTACTTAAAATATTATTTTCGTGGAAAAATTATGTACAAATTACAATTAATTTTATTTTTTATTTTTTATTTATTATTATTATTATTATTTTATTTATTTATTTATTTTTTTAATTTTTTTAAATTTTTTATTTTTTATTTTTTAATTATAATATTTAATAAGGAAAAATATTAGTAAATATTGTATAAACGATTTTTTAGCATAAGTTTTGTATCTAATAATATTTTTTATTATCTTTTCATTATAATCAATATATATTAATTCTTATATAATTAATTTCTAATTCAAAACTGCATTTATTCTAAATCTATAGAACACAAGTATAATAAATATAGTTTATTGAAAAACATTTACTATGTTTTATTTCAATAAATGTATTATTAAAAGATACATTTCTTATAAAAAAATATATTTTTGTTTAGATTTATAGGAATGTTTTATAGTTAAATTTACTATCAAAATTATATAATTATTATAGAACATACTTCCCAACAATCAATTTGTTCTTGTTGTTTATATAATCAACCAAACACTAATATCAATTACATTATAATGCAATTGATAATGTCCCTAATATAAAGCCTACACTAAAATCTAAAGAAACATCATATATGCCAAAAAGTAATAAAGCTATTCATGGCTAGAATGATGTGTTGTAAGCATTATTTTGTTTTGTTTTTACCATCAATTTTACTTTACAAAATATTATAAAAAAACCTAGATGAAGAAAAATCCAAAGCATAAGCCTTATATTATATTTGTCATAACCCATTAATATTAGGCTTTTTAGGATATGGGAGGTGCACATGTTTATTCCTATGCATACATTATTTGGGGACCAAAGCACAAAGTTAGATATAGTGATGCAATGCTTATATCACCATAAGCTTTTCTTCACTAAAATCTCAATAATCATTTATTACCTTTGCATTCATGCCAACATTTAACTCTGGAGTGAATGTACACAATAATTATAAAGTTAAAAAGGAAGTGGTCCAATGTTGGCTACTATGTTAATGTAAACCATTAGCATATATTCCTATTGATCCACTTCATTTTGTCGAACCTCTCAGGCATACTATAAAGGTTGTACCTTTTAGTATGATGAATCAAATATTTAAAAAAAAAAAAAGGATTTCCTTTACTTCATTTAGATTTAATAAGCAGGTAGATTTTATTCTTAGATACTTAAATATTTCATTTATTAAAAATAATTGACAAATATATCTATAAAATAAACATGCTTTGATGATACTTTATAAAATCATTTTTTTTATTTATTAATAATATAAAATAAAATGAAGGTAGATTATATTGTTTAATATAATCATTAAAATATAATTAATTATATTTTAAATTATATTTTTGACATTTTATTCTAATTTTTTATAATTTTGATGTTTATTTTGTTCATTATTTTAATAATAAATTATATTTAAAGTGATATAATATGACATTTAATTTTTTATAATATAAACTATTAAAAAAACACTTTTTATAAAAGTAAAAAGTATTATTCACCAATATGAAATGTAAAAAATATTTTATTGAAATTGGTGGAGACATCAAATAAGAATTGTCTGTATAAAGATGAGACATCATTTAGACTAATATATCTACTTTAACCATTAAATATCATAATCTAATATGCATGTCTCCCTTAAGTTCGAGTGTACTTTGACAATCTTTTAATGCATCACTAAGTATTAACCTTTACAACTTAACAAACCAATAAATATTAAACGTACTTTTAGAGGACAACGGCATTTGTATTTTGAAAAAAACTTTTTGAATATTATTATTATTATTATCTTCCTTTTCATTATTAAAATGCAAAGTATTTGATGATTTTTATTTGACAATCTAGATATTAAACATCTTAACCTATCAAACGTATAAAAGACTCTCAACATCAAACATTATTTACATATTTGAAACATATGTTATCTCATTTCTATATGGAATAAAGTCTAATCTCTTAAAATAATGTTTATAATTAAATACTTAACATTTTAATTATATAAATTATTAATAATATATCATTAAAATCAATAAAAGAATAATTAATTAAAAATCAACATTAAAATAAAATATATATACAAATATTCAATATTAATTATTTTAAACATTAATATAAATACATATTTATAGTAAAAATAAGATAAAATATACAAATGTTAATTTATTTTAATTGATTTCAAGACTTAAGCTTATAGAAGTTGATGAGTGATTATGTGTGTGTGTGTGTGTGTGTTTATAGTGTAAAGATTTTATAGATAAAAATTGTAAGTAAGTTAAGTAGTGGAACAACTTCCTACACTAACCTTGAGAGGAGGGTAATACAATTTTTTTTACATATTTTTACAACAGTTACAAAATCTTCACATAAATAAACATCAATAACATGCATGCCACAATAGTGATTGAAAAATCAATAACAAATTCCAATATACTTGCAAAGCAAGCCTCTTAGAGGAGTATCACTTACAAAGATCCAGAGGCAATACAACAACTATCAGACTCTTTGAATACATCACACTACACAGTCATAATACAATATTTGATTTAAATTTTAAAAATTTACTTAAATAATAATTTGAAATAATAAAGGAATAATTATAATATATTTCTTAAATTTTATTTAAGATACTTTTATAGCTTTTTTACACTACTTAAAAGGGGTTTCTGGATGGCCCCCACATTTTTCCAACAAAAAATATATGGAGGCTATCAAAATTCAAGTTTTGAACAATAAAACACCAACAAATAAGACTAAACAATACTATACAAAAATTAGCAATTCCCACACCTCTAACCTAGACATTTGATTGAGATATGTATATTTTAGAAGATATTTCTTCCTTATATGGATTACAACCCAAGAAATATCATTATCAAAGTCCACAAAATAGGAGAGAGGGGATGGGAAAACTTCTCCAAACCCCATTTAGGGGTGGCACATGAAATGGGAAGCATTTAATTGGGTCATTTGACCTCTAAACATGCCAAAAACACCCACAAAAGTGGGCAGGATTTGAAGGAGGGTCAAAATTTCAATAATAAGAACAACAAGAGTAGACAGGAATGCTACCCCATCAATAACCAAAGGCATAGGAGCCTCTAAAGAAAATTCATATTCAACCACATCTATAGTAAGGTGAGCACATAAGGATTTTCTCTGGACATTGAGGAAGATATCAATACCTTAAGGCACAAGAAATTAGAGAATGGATATCCCATGACAAAGTACCATTGGCAATGGAAGGGGATTTATTTGTAATCCAAAGTCTTACTCCAAGAATGTTACTTCCCCTATAAAGAAGATTTTTTTAGAAGATTTAATCCACCTTAATAGAAGAAGAAACCCATGGATTCAACAAATGAGTATGTTGTATATAAAACCATGAATAATATTATATTCAAATACCAAATCAAAAGAAACAACAAAGAAAATCTTCATACAAGGGCAAACTTTAATATTCCTTTCTATAATAGGTTGAAAATTCTCATAAATATATAGGTTTTAAATCATGAAGTTAAGACCATAATCTATCAAATATACAAGACAATGTCTTTTGAGAGGAAAAATCTTTAATTTTTAATCCTCGTCCTCCAAAAATTGAACAAGTGGAGAATAGACACAAAAAACCATAGAACTTTCTAACTTAGGAAGATTAGGTGAAACATTAAGTACCATGGCATGTGAGCTAGAGAGAAATAACACACCTCTAAAGAGAAGCTTCCCACCTACACATAGTATTTTCATGTATTTTTACTAGTAAGGAAAGAAATGTGAGATGCGTTAGTAACTAGTATATGAAGAGTGAATGTCACGAAGGGAGGTGCACCAAAAGAAGTAGAAGAAACATACAAACAAGGAGACATCCACACATAATGACTAGGAGAAAGAGAACCATGAGTAAATTTTCTCATGCCACCTAATGCATCAAAGTATCCAAACCACCATTAAATAGGTGAAACATCTGACAAATTAAGTCTAGAAGAATGCCTTGAGGGTAAGAAGGTTGAAAATAGAGGTAAATTAGATAACATCATATAGAGGTCTTGTAGAGGAGGGGAAGGAACAAACCGTCCTTCGTTACCCCACTTAATTAGTTCTCTAGTGATCCAGAAAGATACAAGTAACTAAATATCCAAACCTATGAATGGAAATTACTAAATAGTAGAAGCATGCATAATAATAAAAATGTTTTAACCATTGAATGCAAAAGGGTAGGTCATATAGATTCTTTGATGACCTTTTCTTTCTCTCTACATGAGGATGCACATATGAGTCATGGACAATAGCACGATGCACCAACATCTGGTACGAATAGAGTACAGAGGTTGTGCTAGATAATACAACAAAATGACCAACATCTAAATTTACATTTATGATGTTACGAAAGATATAAAATGACAACAACAAAACTGAAAACACACTAAAAAGATGGAAGGAAAGAGAATTAGAAAGAGCTCACAAAGGTCCATGAATGAAGTCTCCAACAAACACGAGCTTCCTCTAATAAACTTGCACAAAAAAAAATAGAGACAAAATGTTGGGGCTTGTTAGCAGTAGTCAAGAAGGAAGACTGGAAGGAGGGGGGGGGGGGTGAATCAATCTTCACTGGAATGTAAAACTTAATCACAAAACATAGATCAGACAAACTGCAGTAATAAGATAGATAAGCAAATTGAAAGCACAACACACAAAACCAAGATTTTGACGTGGAAAACCCAATTAAGGGAAAAACCACGGTGGGAACCTACCCACAGTAAGATGATACTCTGTAGTAGAATGTGAAAATATTACAATGGGGAATGCACATGCATTCAAGCACACTACCTAGAGCTCACTGCTCAAAAGATAATGGCCCGGAAGGCTACAACCCTCAAGCAAGTCTCATTGACTTACAACAAGATTCAGACTACAATCCAGAAGAAATGAACTAAAAGAATAGCATCTCCAAATGCTTGATTACAGTTTCGATTAAGCACAAATGTCTGGTGTGCAACACCAATCTCTCCTCAATCACAACACCAAAGGATGAATCACTTGTTCACACATAAAATTTTCTCTGATAATGCAGAGATAACATTGATATATAAATTATATGACAATATCACCTATATATACAAATCATCAACCTTGACAACAAGGTTGGCTAAACCCTCAACCCTCAATTACAAAATTACATCACATGATACAAAGATTGACTACCGGACCAATACAATGATTTACATAACATATCGTGGACCTAAAATAAATTCCCAAATGCTCAACTCCACTAGAAATCATGCCAAGATCAACCGCAACATGCTACACCTCTAGGAAAACCACATAACACGAAAATCATCACCGATTGATAGAAACTACCAAAAACTTGCATAATGATCAATACTGATAATCAAAACAAATAGGAAATGACTAAGAAATACCAGCAAGCACGTTAGAATAATCAAGAACAACTACACCAACACCACTTATCAAATCTTCATCGGTCAACGTCTGAAACTCAAGAATACTCAAACAATAACAATTGTCACAAAGAAAGATAACTTGCAAGGAACCAAATCATGATCCATCTGAAAATAAGAAACACAAGACCATCCAAAACAATATTCCAAAATCTCAGCACAAGATCTGATCACACTAGAATATACCAGAGGATATACCGAACTTTGCAAAACAGTGATCAACAAAAGAACACCACAAAACGAATCATAAATCTTCCATGTCTGCAATCACCGGAGCAATACACAGGAATATGTTGACATCAATGACAACAACATATCCTAGCAGCACCAATAACCAACAATATCCAACAGGGCTATGTTTAGAGGTCTTCCACAATCAAACCCTTGCTTTAATGTTTCCACCTCCACAGATAGCCAAGATGATAGATAATGTAGAAATGAAATGATAAAATATAGTATAAGAGAAATAAGATAATAAATATACTATTGGAGATGCAATGCCACAATGAAAATAAGGAGGAAGAAACTCCCCTTCAACACCAAAGAAGTAGGAGTGTGTCAGAGTGAAGGTGAGCACCAAGAATCCTCAAACACACAACTGCAATGATGGTGACAAGATGAATGAGATATATAGCAATGGTGAAATACAAAATAAGTGATCAAGAAGTCGTTGATTGTATAGAAAGTAGAGAGAGTGTAGAAGACCAAAAAGTGCCAGAGAGAGAAAATGAGGTTGCCAAAGGAAATATATGAGGCCCAAGGAGGAAACCGACATTAGTGACTATGAGAACAGACATTATGAATCTTTCCAATCATAGGCATAATGCTCAAATGACCACCTATAGATTGCAAATTCACGAGACAATAGAATGACGCACAAATGTCTCCATGATGTGTAGGTGTCTAGAATCCATATATTCAACAAGGTCAGAAAAAAGGACAAAATAAAGGGTGATGAGCAAGCCAAGCGAGAAAAAGGACAAAAAGGCAAAGGAGTTCTCCAATCAGCTTAAAGAGAAGGTGCTTATGTAGTGTGGAATTGCACAAGGTGCAATCTATCTATTCATAAAGATGAAGAGTATTAAGAGTGAAGAAATAAATATTAAATTCTTCACTTTTATGAAGATGAAAGAAGTATTAATTTATATTTTTCTTTACTTTAAAATATTTATTTTTATTAAAATAAAATTGAAGGTTTAATTGATTATACATGAAAATATATTGCATGGATTTAGAATAAAAATAGGTTAGTAGATAATCACAACCCACTACGTAGATATAATAAAATATATATTTTAAGACTAAGCATTACTAAAAGAAAGAAAAGTTGAGAACTAAGAAAATGCCATTACATTAGAGGGATAATGTTGATTATTAATTGTTGGGACTAAAACCTATTAAAAAGGGATCTTCTAAAGAAAGATCATGACCCAACCTAAGTGGTGGTATTAGTAGAAATAATACACCTCCCCTACATAAATATATTGCTTGTAAGGGATCCAACATCTCATGTGTTAAACTAGTCCATCAACAAAGTAGACTGACATAAACGGGTTTTTATTTGAGATGATACAGGAATCCACAATTCCTATTAAGGTAGGGATGGGAAAGTATAATAGAATACAAACAATTGTGAAATAAATAATGTTTCCACTAATGTACCACTAATGGGGAGCTAAGAAAGGACATTTGGGATGAAAAAAATATTCTTATATATTTGTCAAGACTCAAATACCACCTTTTCCACTCTTTCTTGAATGATTAAATATAAAAGCAATATTATGTACTTTCATTTTCCTAGAATCTTAAAAGTTATTTCAATTACAAGAAATAGATTAAATTTCTAGCCTTCCACAACTATAATTAAATGGAAGTAATTTGTTTTATATAGTAAAAAAATTCTAAATAAAACAATTTTTAACTAAAAGAATATCTTATTATAATTTTAAAAATATAATTCATAAAATACATATGTTTAATACTTATATTTTTCTTTTTCTTTTTCAAATTAACTTGGATTAGGAACTTAGGGGTTAAAAGAAAGAGCATTATGATTATATTTTGATACCCTCTAAGCTCACTAGATTCAAACATTAAACAAATATCAAATATATTTCTCGCGTCTACAAAAACTCCAATACCCACTATCACATAAAAATTATTTGCATACTATATCATATGAAACTAACCACTACACCATTCTATATGAAAATAGATCTATTATTTATCAAAATAAGAAGCGATAAAAACTAAGACATGATCAAATCTACTCAATTATATTAAAAATTATCATAAATTAAGATTATAATATTCATTTCATATATTAGTTTTTTTGAGACTACCATGTCATCTATCACATAGACCACCAACAATAACATAACCACTTGTATTAGAGTTTGACCAAAAAGTGAGATACTTAAAACCCTAAGGAGGAAATTACCATTTCCTCCTCACATTTATAGCCACAAACAAAGAGACCTAGGGCTAGGGGAGTAATGAATTCACTCTCAACTACTTGACATACATTTACACTTATGACATCAACCCTCCTTTATATTATCTTACTTTGGAATTAAATAAAAATACCAAGGAGGAATAACATAAGTGTCAGTATATTAAGTTACTACTTCTACCACAACCTTGTGAACCCTCTTTTCATCAACCCATGAAAATCTTCTACCTAGTAATTGAAAAAAGTCTCTACATGGTTGTCAACCCCATCTAGATCATTGTATCTAGAAAGTATGTCCATACTACCATAGAAAACATAAATGTGTAACTAAGATTTCAAGAAGTATCAAATACCTTTCTATGCCCAACTAATTAGTTGAGATCTAGAAGAAATTTTGATATGCCCTCCCTGGTGCCAATTCATCAAGACCATTAATGCTTTTTTCTAGTTCTCAAATCCATAACACCCACTTCCTCATTTTTGGGTCCAATATTTCTCTATCAAAATATTCAATAAAATTGTTTATCATGTCCACACCTCCAATGTTTTCATCATACCCTATGCATCATATTTTTCTTTTTCTTCTTAACCCAACCTCTTCCTTTACTGCCACTAAAAGATGAATCAAATTCTATTCAAACAAAAAATTAGAATTAAAAACCCTCCAATACTACCTTTGGAATCTCATTCTATATATTCTTATCTCATATGAGACCACCCCTTAGACTCTTAAAATTCCTTCTTATAATTTCACAACTTAAACTAATTGTTTGTGTAACCTTTTAAGTCATCCCCCATATAAAAATTGGTTAGCTCATGATAGATTCCTAAAAATTTAGAATTAAGAAAATGATCAATTTTCACCTTCTTTAACTTCCACTAAAAAATCCTACTTGTTTGTGGTACTAACATGTGTCCCTATTATAGTGGTGTAATAAAAAATGGTTCCCACCTTGTGCTCTGCAACTCTCCCGCCTTCCTTCCATCTGAATATGTTCCCCCTGAATGACCGCCCCCTCTGGGGAGGTCCCTCCCTCCTTGCAACCAAACCCCATACCCGATACCACGATCGGTTCACATGTTGTTGTTCCGGCTGTGGGGACCCCATGTTCTATGGGTCATACGAAAGAAAGCACCAAGTTTGACACTCCTTCTGCCATGCTAGTTTTGACTGACTCTGGCCTGGGCGTTGAAGGGAAGAATATACCACATCCTGGACTGAAAACTTCTACCGGATAGGGGGATGTGGAGAATGGGAAGAAGGATCTCAAGTCTATCTAGAAGAACGCCCTCCTTGGGTCCACAAATTCGACCTTAGAAGCAACTTTGGCCAAATTTACCCAAATGGAGGAAGGAACGAAGATCAAGCTCCCGGATAAACTCATGGATAAAATCATCTCTTCCCTTCACCTGGTGATCGTTGGTCAGTTCTTCTCTTTTTGACCATCTATCGACATGATTACGCGATGGGTGAAATCTCGATGGAAGCTCAAAGGTAGTGTTAACATCTCAGCAATGCCGGGGGGACACTTCCTATTTAAGTTCAATGCTGAGGAAGACCTGACCTATGTCCTATCGGGGTCTTGAGCTTATGGCAAGCATTTTATAACACTAGCTAAATGGAAGCCTGGATTTGATCCCTCAGCTGAACTCAACCGCATGGCCCTTGTTTGGGTCAGACTTCCTGGCCTTCTGTTGGAGTTCTAGGATGAACAAATCTTCCGCTGGATATGGAACTCGTTTGGCAGCTATGTTGCAGGAGACTCAGTCACTCTCAATAAATCCAGGTTGGTTTATGCTCGCTTTTGTGTCAATGTTACGATTAAAAAGGCTCTCCCAAATTTTGTTTCCCTAAAATCGAAGTGGGGAAAATGGTCCCAGGCTATTGTGTATGAAAATGCTACCCTCTTTTTCTAGAAGTGTAATAAACAAGGCCATACCTACACTGAATGTAAAGCCCCAGTGGCTGTTGAACCCAAGCTCAAAGAAAAGGCTATCTAGGCTGATCCCATCAACCCAAGTGCTCCCTCATCATCTTCTCCCTTGGAGCTAACCAATGTGAATGAAATTACTAAGGACTACCCCCACATGGACAGGATCCTTGAAATCTTAAAATCCCCAGTGGACCCTGTTAAGATTGTTAATCCAGCTATTCCCTTGGAAGAAGGCAGAATCCCTTCGGTGATGAACCTTAGCCTTTCCCCAAAACCCCGACCATCCCCTAGTTTTCCGTCGAAGGACATCCTCCTCAAGCCCTCTACTACTCCTACCCCCTCATCCCTTCAAGATTCCACTTCAGATGAAGTTATGTCTCCTGCAACTGAGGTTAAGCTGCTAACCTCAACCCCCACTTTCTCCCCTGGTAAGGTGGAAAGGCCTGCTCTAACAGGGAACTCCCTGACAAAGCCCTCTCCTTTGAAGCTTTCACCTTTGGGATCTCCTCGGATAGGTAATGAAGAATGGATAACCCAGAAGAAGAAATTCAAGGCCAAGAAAGCGGATGTGGGGGGTACTAAAAATAAAATTGGTAGACCCTCGGAAAGGGTCCTAAGACATAAAGTTATGGCTAGGGACATTGCAAAGAGCAAGCAACTGACCCTTGATGAAATCAAGCGACTTTCCTGTATGTTGATGCTTTGGGGGAATCTGGGGGTATTGCCACCCTCTAGGACCCCATTAATATTAAAGGCAAGTTTTTTTTTAGCTCCCAGAACTTCCTAGCGGTTACTTTTCAACATGGTGAACACTATTGGCAGTTGTTCAACATATATGCCCCCAACTCCAAGGTGGGAAGATGACTAGTGTGGGAGGAAATTTTTGATCTCATCTTAGCTAACCAGAAGGCTTAGTATATATACTAGTGAGAGATTTTAATTCTCCCCTCTACCCCTCTGAGAAGTGTGGAGGTCTTGCTAATTTTATGGATAGTATGGGAGATCTTGCCAGCATCATCAATGTTTCTAGCCTTGTGGATATTGACCTCCAGGGTGCTCCCTTCACATGGTCAAACAATAGGAAAGGAAAACACCTAATCCAAGTCAGATTGGATAGATTTATGGTCTCCAACAACTGGGATATTAGCCATAACTCCTTCCTGAAAATGCTCCCAAGGACTGCTTCTAATCATAACCCCCTTCTTTTCCATTGGAAGGATAGACCCTACTAGGGTCCCCCCCCCCGCTTTTCACTATGAGATTATGTGGGCCTCTCACCCTAACTTTAGAGACCTGGTTAGGAATTGGTGGGCTACCCCAGTTCAAGGGCCATATATGTTCAGAATCATGGAGAAACTAAAACTCATTAGCAGGGAAGTCAAAGGTTGGAATAAGACTACCTTCGAGGATATCTTCAAAAATAAAAAGGATCTGTGCTCTAGACTAGAACAACTTCAGAATATTATGGCTATTGGTAACCCCCCTGACCCTATGTTGATGGAGGAAGAGGAGTGCCGTAAGAGTTGGAGTGATATCCTTTCTAAGGAGGAAGTTTACTGGAAGCAAAGATCTAGAATGTAGTGGCTGAAGGAAGGGAACAAAAATTTGGCCTTCTTCCATAGATTGGCCTGCATTCATAGGAGAAGGAACTACATCAAAAATCTCAAGGATGATTCTAACCAGATCACTAGGATTCCCTAATCGGACAGAGTGCAACTGGTTTTTTCATAAGGTTATACACAAAGTCTGGAGGGAATGATGTTTCTCTTCAAGATAGCCTTCTGAGCAAGCTTTCGACTATCATTGAGGAGGATGATAACTGTCAACTAACTACCCCTATCTCTGTGGAAGAATTCTATTTGGCTATCTTTGTGATGGGGGCTTATAAGACCCCGGGCCCGGATGGTTTCCCCCGACGTTCTTTCAGGATTACTGGGACATTGTTAGCTATGATGTTACCAAAAATGTGAAGGATTTCTTTAAGAGAGGGAAATTACTGAAAATAATCAACAACACTTACATTGTTCTTGTCCCTAAGAAATCAAATCCCAATTTCATGAAGAAGTTATGACCCATAAGTCTATGCAATACCATATACAAGACAATCTCCAAGGTCCTTGTGAATAGAATTAAACCCCTCCTAGTGAAATTTATCAACCCGTCCCATAAATATTTTATCCCAGGTTGCCAAATTTTGGATGCTTCCATTGCCACCCATGAAATAATCCACTCCATGGATAGGAGCAAAATACCAGGTATGGCTTTGAAACTGGATATCTCAAAAGTGTATGATAAAGTTAACTGGTGTTTTCTTCTCAAAGCCCTCTTAAAGATTGGCTTCAACCAAAAGGTGGTGGATATGATACAGGAATGTGTTACCACAGTTCAGTTCTCAGTCTTGATTAATGGGACTCCCAGGGGTTGCTTCAAAGACAAAAAAGGTATTTGGCAAGGCGACCCTTTGTCCCCTTACCTTTTTATCATGGTTGTTGAAGTCTTCAGCAAAAATGTGGCCGACCTAGTTACCAATGGAAGACTTCAAGGGTTCAAGGCTACTTCCACGCTCCCCCCTCTAATATTCAACAATTCGTAGATGACACTTTTCTTTTTCATAAGTCTTCTGTCATGGAGGCTAAACAATGGAAGAACTTATTGGCTAATTACGCCAAGGCCTCGGGGCAAAGCATCAATTATGAGAAGAGTAATCTCTTCTTTTTCAACACTCATAATGACCTCCAACTTAGAATTTTCTCAATCCTTAGTTGCAAGACTGCTGCTCTTCCGAGGACTTACCTTGGTCTCCCCCTCACGGTCAAGGAAGTCACGCCCACTTTCTAGAACATTATCCTTGAATGGATGTAAAAAAGGCTTGTTGGATGGAAAGGAAAGTTCCTTAGTAGCGGGGAAGCTCTAGATCCTCACGGCTTCCCTACAAGGAATTCCTATGTACTTCCTATCCATGTTTAAAATATCTGGTGCCATGGGGGACAAATTTGAGAAAGTCCAAAGAACCTTCTTTTGGATGGGCTTGGAGGAGAAAAAGTGCCTTGCTTTGGTCAATTGGGATAGTGTGTGCTTACCCAAGTCAATAGGAGGCCTAGGTATAAGAAAGATAAATGCCCTGAATAAGGCGCTAATGGAAAAAATTGGATGGAATTTGGCTAAAGGAGAGGCAGACTAGTGTAACATTATTAGAGCAAAGTACCTGGACAGGGAGCAATTCTATTACAATTTGAGTACAGGAGACCTTCCCCAAGGCTCTAAGCTATGGAATAACATCCTGAAAAGAAGATTGATAATAAGAGAAGGATTGAAATGACAACTTGGAAATGACAGAAAGGTTAGATTCTGGGAAGACTTTTGGGTGGAGGACAGGCCCTTAGCTAACACTCGCTCCCACCAAATTATGTACCCTCTATAGGAACTCCTGGGGGATTATATGGAACCAGGAAGGAAATGTTGGAGGAACATTGTCCAACTCTTCAACAACATGCCTAACTTGGTTCTAATAGCTCAAGACCTTTAGAACATTATGCTGGAAACTAGAATCCCTCTATCCCCTCATGAAGACAACTTCATTTGGAAAGAGACCCAATCGGGTACCTTCTCGGTCAAATCTGCTTATAGATAGCACCTGAGACCCCCTGTTGATGTTGAGTGCTGGAAGAAGATTTGGAACCCTCAGCTAATTCCTAAAATCAATTTCTTCTGGTGGTCCCTAATGCATGGTAAAACCCTCACTTTGGACAACCTGAAAAAGAGGGGTTTCCATCTCCCCAATAGATGCAGCCTATGTAAAGCTAATGAGGAAACTATTGACCACCTATTTGTCCTCTGCCCCTTTGCTAAACATTTGTGTATCAACACCCTCCAGAAATGTGGTCTCTATTGGGTCTTCTAGAATGACATTAAACAGTTTGTTTTTGGATAGAATCCCCCCTTCCATCACCCCCTAATCATCCAATTATGAAGATAAATACCGTCACACATCTGTTGGGCTTTACGGAGAGAGAGAGAAACAATAGAATCTTTAGAGATACTAAAACCCCTCCTGATAATGTTTCTCACATTTTCTTTAAGATGATCTCTGATAACATAGCGGTGATAAAGTGGAAAACCCCCCCTAATCCCCCTAATTGGATAGAGAAAAGAATTGTTGAAAGTTGGAAGCTCCCCCAGAGTTTGAAATCTTCAACAACAATGCCAAAAACAAAAGGATATTGACCAAATGGTCAACCCCAAAATTACACTGGTATAAACTAAACTTTGATGGTTTCACCCAAAATGCCTGTCAAGAGGGGGGTGGAATAATTCGCGACCACTTGGGGAACACTGTGGCAGCCTATGCAGGCAACCTAAGGAACAATACTATCACTCAAGCGGAGGGAATGGCCCTCCTATGGGGTCTAAAAATTGCCAATTCCATAGGAATTAAAGAGCTGGAAATTGAAGGAGACTCACAGATTATTGTGGAAATGGTGAAAGGGAGATCTATAGCTGGTTGGAGAGTGGAGTTCATTTTGAGGGATGTCAAGATCCTCCTGGCCAACCTGGATGGCTTCACCATCCACCCAACATGTCTATAGAGAAGGGAATGAAGCTACTGACTCCATGGCGGTAATGGGAAGCCTGTAGAATGGCTTACGATGTTGGAGGGACCCCAGTTTGTTGCCGGTTACCACCAAGGTGATCTTGGAGAGGGAAAAAACCTATGTCCAAGATGGAATCTATTTATCCGTCCTCAGATGAAGATAACCAACTTTTGAATTTTAAGTTGGGGCAGGAATCCTGCCCATTATGAACCCAGGCTGCCACGTAGCCACGTCAGGCTTAGTCACCACCCTCACAAGGGATGGATTTATGATGATAGTACAGATTTTGGGAATGATTATTCCCTAATTATTAGCCGAACGGAGCCAATTGGTGGCGACAAAGGTGAAGGAAGGGAAAGGTCAAATCACACTAGCTCGATTCAAGGTCTGCATGTTCCTAGTAGATTTCCTAAATTTGATATCTACTCGGACATAAGAGATAATAATCACCCTGATTATTACGTCATCTTATCTCAAGTTCGACACTGATTTTATATCAACTCTGCCTTAATTCTACCTCAGCTCTGTATTTTTGCTAGATGGTCTCACATTTACTCTATTAAGCTGGAAGAATTGAGAATGGGGGGGGATAGGCTTAGGCTGGAACTTGAAAAAGTTGTTGAGTTTAGAGCTAAACCGACGGTGTGGTTCATCTGCTCAGAGGGCAGCATTGATTAGTTCATGGAAAATATGAAGGGAAATGATGAAAGACTCTCCAAGCAATTTGTGACTTCCTGGGAAGACAAAAGAGTTACCATGGGGGGTATCTCGTTCGAAATCAATGAAGAGGTCATAGCCCAGGTGACGGGTCTTTCTATGAAGGGGAGGAAATGGAAAAAGCAGAGCCATATTGTGGATACCACCAACCTGAACCAGTTCTTTCGTGAGGGCAAAAACCCTGTTAAGAGGGTAGGCATATTCAACCGAGAGGAGCTCCCTTCCCTGTGGGATGAGGTTTGTTACATTGTGATGAACTATTTCATGTTGGAGAGAAGGTATGGTATCTTATATTACTACCATCTCCCTTTCCTTAACCATTTGAGAAATAAGGACTATATTTCCATTCCGTTTTTCTTGCTACATTCTCTGGATGCTAATGTTAAGGACATTGTTGAAGCTAAGAAAAAGGGGAAAGATTTCCCTATCCTCCACGAGGGCCTCATTCTTTGTCTGTACAACTTCCACCTCACTCTCTATCTACCCCACTCTATCTCCATCCAGAATGTGACTAATACAAGTCCTTCGACCCACCCTACTGCTAAAAATGATGCTAGCCCCCCTCGGCTCCCGAAAATTGGCTCTTGCAGCAAGAAAACTAAAAAACACTCCCTGAAAGAGGTCAGAACTCCAAAGAAAGTAAAAATATAGGAGATTTATTCTGACATGGATATCATTGATGAGGCCAATACCCCCCGTCGCTCTAGCAGGCTTGCCTCTAAACCCTCGAAAAAATCTCTGAGAGACCCCTCCTCTTCGCATGACACTGGAAATTCCATCTCAACCAATAATGTGGTTTTGCTTCACCATAACCCGACCCCTCACTCTGTCAGTTCCACCCAGGCTTCAAAAAGCCCCACTTATTCAAAGAGTCTGGAGCTTGCAATTTCGCCCCCCCCCGAATTTTAGACTAGAAAAAATGATGGTTGTGGAGGAGGTGAGTAGCATAAAAGAGGAGGAGGACAACAACCTGGTGGAGCTAGAGAAAAAATGGTGGCCCTTTCTGATAATGTGCAGGATATCATCAGCAGACTGGAGGCAGTGGAATCTAAAATGCATGATGTTTCTAAATTTGCATTGAATGTGATGCGTTGCTCGACTACCACTATGTGCCTCATGCAGGAAAGTGTGTCCAAGGGTAAAGGCAAGGATGATGAGGACTACAAGGCCCTATTTAAATTCCTCACCAAGAAATGGGCAAGAAAGCTTCTCCCCAAGAGGAGCCATGGGAAAAAGAAGTAATTCTCTAAATGCAGCGGGAAGCTGGTTTTTTGTTTAAGTTTAGTAGCCTGCGGGCGGATAGCCTTAGCCTATGTTTTTGTTTGAATCTTTATGTTTATTGCCCTGCATGGCATATGTCTAAAAATGTGCTTATTACTGCTTTATTCATGCTAAACTCTCGTAGAATGATAATTATTTTTGATAGAGGTAAAAGGCTGTAACTCTGCTAATTATATGCAGACAGTGGTTCTGCCACTGTTCTCCTTATTGTTCCTTTGAGTCAACCCCCTTTTTTGGCTGCTTCTAATATCAAAAACATGCGTCCCTATTGAACCTCTTTTATTTTAAATTGTTTTTAATGATCTAAATTGTATTTAATGATATAATTTTATATTTAGTTAAAAATATTACTATTATATAAAAAATAAAAATAATTTAGTATAAAAAGTAAAAGCATCATTCACTAAGAAGTCTGACAAATACAAAAACAACAAATTTGTTTCTGAAAAGATGGGACGTTACTGAATATTAAGTTTTATAATTTAACAAATTAATAAATACAAAATGTACTTACAAAGGACAATATCATCTAAATTCAATCATAGAAATTTAAAATATTAGTATCTTCCTTTTAATTATTAAAATGTATAGTAATTAATAAATAAATTATTTGACATTCAAATTTTAGACATCTTACTATATCAAAGATATAGAAAAATTAGATAAAAATTTTTTACACATTAAAATAAATATTATTTCATTTGTATATTAAATAAATAATTAAAATAAATTAAAAATTAATATTAAAGTGTAAAGTTTAGTATTGTTTAACATTTTAGCTATGGATGATATTAAATAATATATATCATTCAAGTTAATAGAAAAATAAAATTAATTAAATATTTAAATGAAGTCAAATCTAAAAATATATATTCAACATTATAATTACATTGAACATTATATTTAGGTATAGGGTAATATAACATATAAAATAATTGGTGGGATATAAGATGCCAACCTGAAAAATCTACAAAGAATTCTTTCTGAGTGGAACACCAATAATAACTATGATGGTTAATAAAATTGATGTTTGGATTGTCTATTTCCCTTATCTACTCAAGTGTAGATTGGAATAGGCCATAATGATCTGAAATTCAATGTTGGATTGTTACTAGTGGGGTTATTTGTATTGTATGATCATGTGGATAAGGATGAAAATGTGGTCACCTCATCATCATTTATGTGTTGATAGGTGGGTCACCTTGAGGATGTGGATTCATCGTTGGACTAATTAGGTGGCTCTTTTGACTCTCTAAGAGTCTTCTTGGCCACATTAGATGGTGTGGTGGGCCCACGTGGTGATTTGATACTCCAATGGTTGGCTTACTAGGGTGGTGCCCACTCGGTGTTACATTAGATGATGGTGAGTCCTTATAATAATATCCTTTGTACTATCCATATATCCTAGGAGATTCAAATTTATTTTTATTACCATATTTGCAAAGTAACCTTTATCTCTAATTATTTGATGGTGATCATTTATGCAAGGTTTTTGTTACCTAGCCTTTTTTTTACACCACTGGCATCTAGAGGCACATTTGGTGATTAACATGGATGGTACCTTGTAATAATATTTATTACTATCACACATCCCATCTACCTATTTTCATTCTAGATCTTTCCTTTTTTGCTACTTACTTTTTGGCATCTAGTGAAATAGGAAAAAATATTATTTGAAATTCTTACTATTATTATGCACATAGGGGCTGAAAAAGTAAGGATTGAGCCAAATGCCCATTCTAAATTTAAGGAGGATGACATAGTTTGGCACATCTATTTGGAGGGTGAGGTCTCACAGACTTTCATTGAGTGTTTTAATGGGTTTGATGAGAACTTTTCTATCTAGTTTGTGACCTCATGGGAAAATAGAAGAGTTATTGTGAGTGTCATTTCATTTAAACTTAATAAGGATGTCATTGCTAAAGTGACTGGTCTATCCACCAAGGGACAAAAATGGAAAAAGTAGAGAAAGGTTACCAACAATGATAGCTTGGCCATCTTCTTAAAGGAGAGAAAATAACCTATCAAATTACATGGTGGGTTTGAACTTGAGGAGTTATTAAGGCCCTTGAACCAAGTATGTCTGATGGTCATGAAGTTCTTTACTCTGGAAGGAATATTTAAGGTGTATTATTACTACCATCTCATGTTGCTTAATCATTTTCTTCATAATTCTTTGATTTACTTTCTATCCTTCCTTTTCAACTTGTTGGTAAATAGATTTGTCATTATGATTGTTTCTCCAAAACTAACCATGTTTGCCTAAAGAGAAATGACAATTTTTATAACAATTTGAGAGATCATTGTAGAATGAAAATCTTCCTCTACATTTGAGAGTGGAAACTCCCTCTATGATGGGGGTATTTGGTATTTTTGGGTTTTTGAACTCAAAAATTCCTAAGAAAATAAAAATGATAGATAGAGAAATGTAAACCAACTTTTGAACTTTAGTATATTCAAGTCAAGATACTGAGAACATGATATGTTAATCGCATTCACACATGACATTTAGGGAAACAAAGGTTATCATTAATTCAAAACCTACAAAACATCAACAATAATGAATAGGAAACAAATTGAATTCACATCCAAAACTTTTCTCTCTATTGCTTTTCTTGAATAATATTATCCAAGGTCCTGTATACAATGTCTTATGCAACGAGTAAGAACCCTTGTTACAACATCTTTAATAATATATATATCTGTGTGTGTGTGTGTGTTGGAATTAAGGGAACACTAAGAGGGGGGGTGAATCAGTGTTCAACAAAATTGACTTTAATAACCCATTCATGCAACCACATTATGCAAATGAAGTAAAGTAAATGCAGAAACACAAAGCCAAGATCATCAAAACCATAACACCAATATTTTTATGTGGAAACTCAGTTAAGGGAAAAACCATGGTGGGATTGAGACCCACAATATTATAATACTGTGATCAGGAGTATAATAATATTACAGAAGGGAATGCACATGCATTCATGCACACTACCTAGAGATCATTGCTCAATTACAAAAGAGGGCTACAAAATGAAGGAAGGCTCACTACCTTAAAAGTGATTAAAAATAAGAACAAGAATGTTTGAATTGAATAGTAGCATCTACAAATGCTAGACAGTAGTTCCGGTTAAGCGCAATTAGTCTTCTGCCACTGTTTCATTTCTATGCTCTATTTTGCTGCTCTGTCATATACCGGATCACAAAACTTTCAATCACTTACACCAAATTTCGCACAATCACTCATACAATATTCCTCCATCATCACACACTTTCCAAATGATCATATCAATCGGAATATCCACAACATCAAATTAGATCAATTCCATGTTGGCCTAAAAACTGCATAACATGCAACATGAAATGTGTAATCCAAGTCGGCTCAATACGATCCAAAAACAACTAAGTGGACCAAAACAAGATGTCCACATGCTTCCCATATCTCGGCTCTGTTAGACAGTTCAAATAATCGAAAGACAACTGAGAGGGGGGGAGGTGAATTAGTTGTCACAGATTACCAGAACCATTAGAAAATTTAAACTTTAATACTGGAACCCAAAACATTAATATCAGAATAGTAGATAAACCAATTAAGCATAAACAATAATCACAGAATAAATACCATCCACATGACACCAAGATTTGTACATGGGAAACCCGATAATGGGAAAACCACAATGGGAAGCCTACCCACAGTCAGATAATACTTCTGCAGTAAGTATGTGAATTACAATTGAGGGGCTTGCACTTGGAGGAAGGCCAATAGCCTAGACTGCACTTCTCATCACAAAAGGAGCCTCATTGACTACATATAATTCCAGACTACAATCCAGAGAAGTGTTGAACTACAAAATATAGCATCTCCTATGCCTAAGTATAGTTCCAGTTAAGATCAATACCAGAGGACTAAATCCTCTTACATAAACCCAATTTGATCTCCAATGATCGACCAAATCCTCTACCTAAATGATATTACATTATTCGCACATTACATTCCTTGACCACGACCTCTAACAATAACCATGATAATCTACAATGAGATCTCACATCTATATATACAAACCCTTGACCATAAACAATTAGGTCGACCACCAGACAATAAACTAATTACATAGTTACAAACCTTGTCATCCTTAGACCAAAAAAATAATATCAACACATAAGACATCTCAGAAATACGTTAATAGGTCCTATCCACACATTACATTAAAGCCGGTCCATAACCTAGATCAACCAGGACCAAGTATAGGTCCACACGCCACAACAATGATCTCCATCTTCCAAGTCTCGACCATGATCACCATCAGCATCCTGAAACTACACCAAAAGCTACACCAACACCACTTATGCAATGCATCAAAGATCTCCATAAAAAGCTCTGTCAGTGAAACCCTCGCCGGAACCAGAAAACCAATCTTTTAAGCAAGCAGGATAGAATCCGATCTCCAGACCAAAACCAACAAACCAAATATGGGCATGTGTATTTTTAACAAGCCAATTCCACCATCAGACTAAACCAGAGCCTACCGGATCATGTTAGATCAATAGAAACATAGTTATCATAGTGAATATCTATCAGTGCATCACAATCCACCTTTATATCCTTCAACATTTGCTTCATCCATAAAACTTGTGTACAGTTAGTACCAGCAACAACATACTCACATTCAATAGTAGATAAAGAAGTACATGATTGTTTCTTGTTGATCCATGAAACCAACTTCTTTCCAAGAAAGAAAGCTCCACCAGAAGTACTTTTCTGGTCATGAACATCTCCAACCCAATCAACATCTATATATGCACATAAAGTAAAGTTATCATCCTTAGGGTACCACAAGCCATATTCTAATGTACCTTGCAAGTATCTAAAAATCCTTTTCATCGCCATCTCATGATTTTCTCTAGGATCACTCTGAAATCTTGAAATAATACAAACAACATTCATAATGTCAAGCCTAGTCTGATTCAAATAAAGAAGACCTCTAATCATAGATTTGTATCTTGTAGGATGTAGCGGTGCAGAAATATCTTTTCTTGTCAATTTCTCACTTGTAACCATAGGAGTACTTACCGGTTTAGAACCCCCCTATCAAATTTCTTCAATAATTCCTTAGCATATTTAGTTTGACAGATTAAAATACCTTTGTCAGTCTGAGTAATCTGCAAACCTAATAAAAATTTCATCTCACCAATCATAGACATCTCAAATTATTTTTCCATATTTTTTGAAAATTCTATGCATAACTTATCTTCACCTCCAAAAATAATGTCATAAAAAAATACTTCAATAATCAGTATATCATCATTAGTGATTTTATAATATAAATTACTGTCACACTCCCCTTAGTAAAACCAATCTTTAAAAGATATTTATCCAACCTTGCATACCAAGCTCTAGGTGCTTGTTTCAATCCATATAAAGATTTCCTTAACCTGCAAAAAATATCTATATCATCTGATAGTGAAAAACCATCATGTTGCTCAATATAAACTTCCTCGTCAAGATCCCCATTAAAAAATGCACATTTAACATCCATCTGATAAACCTTGTAGTTTTTATAAGCAACATAGGCAAGAAATAATCTTATAGCTTCAATCCTAGCTACAGGTGCAAAAGTCTCTCCATAATCAATTCCTTCCTTCTAAGAATATCCTTTACAAACCAATCTAGCCTTATTCCTTATAACTTGACCATCCTCATTCAATTTATTCCTAAAAACCCATTTAGTTCCAATAAAAAAATTATTTTTAGGCTGGGGAACCAAGGTCCATGTGTTAGTTTTCTCAATATGATCAAATTCTTATTCCATAGCTTTCAACCAATATTCATCTTTACATGCCTCAATTATTGATACTAGTTCAACCTGTGAAATTAAACATACCTCATTAGTTGCTAGTCTTCTTCTTGTCATCACTCCATTGTTCTTATCCCCAATGATTTAATCTTCTGAATGGTTCAATCTCACATACCTAGGAGTCTTATGACTTTCTATTCCTCTTCCCCGTTCTTCAGTTACTGTAGAATTCTCTGATGTTGCCGGAGTAACTGGTTCAACTCTCTATTCTAGTAAAGGTGCTACCAGTTTAGATATAATCATTTCCACTACCAGTTCCTTCTTATAAACTCTGATTTGACTTCTGTTAAGCTCATCTACTTTGACATTGGCACTCTCCATAATTCTTTGCAATCTCTTATTATAACATCTATATGCTTTTCTTTCATTAGAATAACCAATAAATATGCCTTCATCACATCTAGGATCAAATTTCCCAATAATATCATCTCTCCTGATATAACATTTACTACCAAAAATTCTAAAATACTTAACTGTAGGTGTATTGCCAAACCATAATTCATAAGGTGTCTTACTGGTTTCTCATTTGATATGTACTTTGTTGAATGTATAAACCGTTGTGCTCACTGCTTCTCTCTAGTAGATATGAGGTAGACTAGCTTCCATCATCATTGTTCTAGCAGCATCCAAGATAGTTATGTTCTTCCTTTCCACAACTCCATTTTGCTGAGGTGTCCGAGGAGCAGAAAATTGTCTTCTTATACCATGCTTGTCACAAAAGTTATTAAACTCATAGAATGTGAATTCACCACCATGATCTGATCTCAAACATTTAATCTTCAATCCTATCCCAGTTTCCACTTTAGCCTTAAAGATTTTAAAATTTTCAAATGCTTCAGATTTTTCTCTTAGAAAAGTAACCCACATCATTATAGAATAATCATCAATGATTAGCATGAAATATCTATCACCTTGAAATTTTTTAACTCTAGTAGGGCCACACAAATCAGTAAGATCAAGAGCATCATTTGATTTATCTTGTATACTCCTAAAAGAGGTTCTAACATGTTTACCCATTTGACATTCTTTGCATACCAGATTATAGGGCTTCATAATCTTAGGCATATCCCTAACTGCCTTAATTGAACTGATCTTCACAATGCAATCAAAATTCACATGACACGGCCTTTTATGCCATAGCCAACTCTCATCAATCTATGTAATCAAACATGTCTTCTCATCGGAATTCAAATAAAATATATTACCTTTTGTCTGTGTACTGGTTGCAATTTCCAAGCCAAATCTGTTAATGATTTTGCATTTCCCATCCTTGAACTATAATTGAAATCCCTTATCTACCAATTGACCTACACTCAAAAGATTATGCCTCAAACCTTCAACATAATAAACATTGTTAGTATTGTTCTTACCATCCAATGATATAGTTCATTTTCCTTTGATCATACATGCCTTGTCATCTCCAAATCTAACTAGACCACCATCAAATTCTTGCAAAGATAGAAACTTCCCTTTATCTCCAGTCATATGATGTGAACAACCTTTGTCAATTAACTATTCATCCTTGTCTTTAATTTTAGCAGTAAGTGCCTTCTCTTTAGATACATTCTCTTCTAGTATCGGATCATCTTCCTTGATAGCTAGGAATACCCATTCCTTCCCATTTCTGGATCCACTAGCAGAGTCTTCTTTCGGTTCATCATCAGAATCAGTAATGCCTTCCTCATCCATTATGTAGCATGATTTGTCTCTGTTTTTCTTCTATTTATACTTGTTCTGATATCCAGGGTTAGGCTTAAATGATCTATTGGTCTCAAAAAAGACACCCAAGCTCACCTGCAAACTATATATGAAATAGCCAATCTCAATTAATGAAATGCTTCAGGGCTTGGACAACATAACATAGGATCCTAATGATCCTCCTACACTTTAGGTTTTGCAAGACCTAGGAGGGGACACCCTTTGATGCACAAAGTACAACCAGATACAAACATATGGCAACAATAAAAGCAGATGAATCTCAGAGGGCTCAACACCAAGGAGGTTACTGTAGATGGGCTAGATCTACATTGACATCTCAACAAGATTGGAGCATGAGATAGATCTAGAACATCTAAAACTACAAACATAAAAATAAAAGGATATTTGATATTTTAAAAATCTCTGGGAATCCCTAGAATCTGCAAGACTAGTGCCTTATCCAAGGGCATGGATTCATACATCAATCTGCAAATAAAAACTTCTATTGCAAATCTAATTTATTAAGAAATATATCCCTATATTAATGCCTGACATTAATACATTCTAAACTCAAATAGAGGATCATACATATCCAAACATTATCCTGAATCCAAAATGATTATTCATAGAATTTAAACTCTTCCTTGAAGAGTACCTAAGAACACTCATTACACTCCCACTTTGAGAGGACAAACCCAAACTCCCTTGAAGACTGGATTCATTGAAAATAAGAGAAGGCCTAGAGACAATCCAATAAACTGTATATATGCCTTACATATATGTGACCTGCAACAAAAAAAATCCATAGCAAGAAGATACTCTATTACTTGAAAAGGGATATTGTATTACAAATTTGGAAAAAGCTCGGAATTGGAAACTGAGATTTAGGAGCCTTGCTCACAAAATCTAGAACCCTTACAAAATGAGAAGACTCTTGAATAAGAAGGGAGGGAGGAAAAAATCAGATTGTATTATCTGACAATAGCAACTACCCTATCTTTCAGCATTAATTGTTTTACACTTGGCCTGCAGAACATCCAATCTTTTTGATTGACAAATCCAATCTGAGATCCTAAGGTAACTTCCCCAAAAATATTTTCCATGGGTTACACTTGACTGCAGAATCATATTCCTTGGATCAAGAGATTTCCTATGATATATAACACTTATATATTGGGCAAAAAATAATCCCTTAGGCGCATTAGTCCCTCTGCAGGTCGGTCATTCAATTTTTTACCTTTTCACCATAGTCAGAAATCATATTTTAAACCTTTGGATTTTGCTATGCAGGCATCTACAATGCATTTCCACCACATGGCACCTTTTGATTCATTCCGGGTCCCTTATCCTGCCACCTCAACACCGCCAGAATGAAACTCTTTGTTTCTTCCTTGGACTTGCTTGTTATTTTTATTTCCTCCAGACTACCCTTCTTTTCTATTGAGCCCTATCGCTTGGTCGCTAAGTCGCGACTTTTAGCCATCGAGCAACTTTTGGTTGCGACTTGGTGACAATAGTTGATCTTCCTCGAACTACTGTTGATCTTCCTTGAATTTCCCAACCCTTAGTCCCTCTGAGCAGATACATCCTATGCCACATTGTCACCACGTGTCCACCACCTCATCACGACCTGGACTCACCGCCAGAATGGAGCTCTTCTTTATCGTGGGGTCGCGAGAGATATGCCAACTAGCAGTTTCTCATTGCGATCTAGCGACCACCGTTGGATCATCTGCGATCATTGCCCAATCACTTCCAACCTGTTTGGCCTTTAACTCACCTTAGCTTCTCTCATGTCGGGTCCCACCACCTATTCGCCATGTCATGAGGGATATTCCATCGTGCAACTTTATGTTGTGATCTTGCGATAACCATCAGATCTTCCTCTCGACCATCCGATTTTTCTTGGACTTGCTCAACTTTTACCTTGCTTGAGCAGTTCTCTTCTCATGGGACCCACCACTTGGTTGCCATGTCGCAAGGGTATTCATTTCAAGCACTTCACAACCGCGATACAATGAAAGTCATTGATAGTCCTAGAATTTTACTCCACCATTGATCTACCTTAGATCTGTCATTGGATCTTCTTGATTTGCATGACCCTTAGCCTCTTCTTGCCAGCCTGTCACAAAATTTGGGTTTCTTTGAGATGCCCACATGTGCGGGGTCCACTGGGTTGATGAGCTAGCTTTTTGTCAAAATCCCTTAAGGTTTGACACTATGAATATGTGCGGCTTTACATTTAAATACTAAAACGCTCCTCCCCACCACCAATGTGGTATAAATAGTTTACGCCTGGCCCTTTGCTTGAAAACCCTCTAGGTCCTTTCCTCTGTCACGCGACTCTTGCCATTTGCTTTCGCCTAAAGGTTTCTGAGCCTCTTCAAGAACCACATAGGGGCACTGGTAATACACCAACCAATTGCATTTACTTGGAATTTTCATGCAAGGGGAGGATGCAAAATGGGTTTTGTTTTGTCCTTGAAATGAATCCTTATTGATTTGACCCATTAGGTAGTCCTTTGACAACAGACACAAAAATTAGAAATGGGTCTCCCAAATTCATCAAAATTTTATAGGTCCCAATAGTGGCTCTGACTGGGGATGGTTGGACGCAAGACCAACACAAGAATTTAGCAAAAATCTAGAACGCAGACCACTCAAGAATAAATGACTTCTCCTAAATTCAAAACAGGGGCTCTTTATTCTACCCGAACAACAAGGTATTTTATTGAAAAAATACGTACAATTGATTATAACTGGCCCTAAACAATCTCAACATTTACCTCCATCAAAAATAAGATTCTCATCACCTGATATTAGGATCCAAACAAAGGCACCCCTTAACAACAACTGAGCATAATCCTTATGATTAACCCCTTCCATCATATTACTATAATAACTGGTGTGCATGCCTTTTGCCCGATTTGGACATTTATAGCCACACACTACTTCAACAAAAGTAAAATCATGAGACCAATCACTGTAGAGGCCTTCCCACAAGCTTCCATACATTTCACTATCTCAATCAACTCTATCCTTTGCAAGGGTATCATCATGCTGAATTTCAAAAATAAAACATTCATTTTCAACATTACAGTTTTCATCAACACTCACTTCATTATCATCTGAATTCATATTTTGAGGGACATTAATAACCGATTGATATAAACAAGGAACATAAACATTTTGGTCCAGATATGGTACTTCACTATGCTGATGACACTTTATATTATCCCTTTTCATCAAACTCAATACATCAACATTCGCAATATCCCAATTACATAAAAGAATGCATACTTCTAGCTAAAGTAACTCCTTAGCTAAGTCTTTCTCATTCAAACTTACATTCACCTGAAAAAATTCCATTTGTGGTCTGAAATAATCATCACACAGCCCATGCCTCTTATCTTCATCATGAAATAAATTTTCACAACACATGCTATTGCTGCTGGCAACTTTATCAACATCAAAAACCTGTTCAATACAAGGGGAAACTTCAACATTTTCATCAACGACACTAGCACTATGAACATTGATATCAAAGACAAAGAACTCCATGTTCAGTTCAAACATGCCATCAACATTCACATCCTCTTCATAGTATGTCAAACCTTGAAAATATTCAAGTATAGGTTCATTTAAATCTGGAAATGAAACATCATCCACACTTTTACATATGTTCTTATCTTCAAAAATACTTTGATTTTTCAGGTTCATGACTGAGATATATAACTTGATCTCCTCTTATATCATCTTCACAAGATGAATAATAAGAATTCTCATAGGTATCCTCAGCTGCATGACTAACATTTATTTGTTGACCATAAGAAAATGAATAACTTGTGTCACAATCACTCTTATTCTGAAATTCATCTTCATTGCTCATTTGTATATCTTCAAAGTGCTGAAAATCAAACTCAGTGTCCTCATAATCAGCAACACCACTCCATTCTGAAACACATTCATCACTAGGTATGCTTGTATTGAGAACACCACTAGCATCATTCACAATTTTATTTTCAGCTTTATCCAACTCAATCAAATCCCGACTTACATCATGCTGCCCATCCTTGTGTGACAAAATCATGGGCTAACTGACAACTTCTTTGTTTGAACACATTGTGTCACTATTATCAATCGGCAACACTTGGTGATACCTCAATATTTGGTACTTCAACATCAAACACATCAGCAACATGTAAAGACCAATCCTCATCACCATCATTGTTTTCAATATCATTATCCTTGGGAGATGCATGATTAACTTCATAATTTGTAGCCACATAATCAGCATAACCGACATACAAATCAAATGGTGCATATCTTTCAAATATATCTATATCTGTAATAGCATTATCACAAAATTTCCCACTGATTATTTCATCACAACTGTAAGAGATAATCAACATTGACATCAAAGATTCTTAGCAAAGAATGTTTTTCTCAACTTCACATGGTGTTTCACCATTGAAGATGTTTTGACAAGAAGCAGCAACAGACGAAAATCTCTTTGAGATCCCAAATTTAAAATTGTTTTCAATGTCCCTAGTTGTTTTAAAAGCTTCATGCAAAGTTTTGGGTTCCTTGTCTCTTAATAAGAAACCCATCTTCTTGTCAAAAACACTCATGTAGATCTCCAAGCATGCTCCATCACTAAACTCATACTTGTTGAAAATTTTAGACAATGTTTGTGAAAACCTGATATTAAATGTTGGTACCAATTCATCTTCTCTGATTTGTATGTACATGAATCCTCTCAGCATATCATAATCACTCACCTTTTCATCAAATTGGGCCATAAAGTCAGTTGCTAATTCATCCCATGAAGAAATACAATTTGCTGGCAAAAAGGAGAGCCAATCCCTTGCATCCTCTTTCAGTGACTGTATAAATAATTTCATGCACACATCTTCTTGAAGAACTTAAAAATCTCCCTTCAAATCTGAAAATCTTTTCAAATGTAGATGTGCTAATTCTGATTTATTTCCCCTGAATATTGGCAAATGCTTTCTAATTTATGTGGATATAAGATTTGGGTAACCCGAAATACCTTCAAAGTTTAGAGCAACATAGTAATTCGTTTTAAAACTTCTCTTATAACATAGCTGTGACATTTCACTAGGCATGGCTATATGTGGAAATATACCAGGCTGAAAAACTTCACTACACATTTCTACTTGCTTCCACAAATAATTATACAACCTTGTGTAGAATAACGAAAAACTTCAAGCACATATCATCATACTGATCTATTTATAACATTGATTGACATAAAGTTTCTTCAAATTTGCATTCTATAGCAGAACATATATGCTGAAAACTACAGCAAAATAGATATGCAAATAGACTTGTAATTCCTCTTTTTCCCTCTTTACTAGTGTTGTTCACTTAATGGGAAAACTATTTTACTCATTCAAATTTTTAGAAGAAAATATTTTGTATTGAAACTTCCTGAAAGTACCTAGATATTTGTTGCTATAAGACTGTAGATCTAAACATTTATTCACACTTTAGCTTGGTATTTTACCTCAGAGTCACCACCTCTTGCATAGAGGACATTTTGAATAGTAGAATGCCATTCAAAACATATTTAATTCTTTACTTCTCCTTCAATCTTGCTGCAACAAATTCACTCCAGGCTATTATTAAATCTTTGTTGTAAGTTCACCAAATATTTTAAAACTTTTACAATAATGCACACTGGTGTAGAGATCTTTCAGAGTCGCCACTCATTGTTATGAGAATTCATAAAATCATTTATAGAACATGAACAGATCTGGACTTACACAATGATAAGAGGATAACAAATTTTCAACACTTTACTGACTCTTTCCTCAAATGGACATGGCTGGACTAACTAGCTTTAATTGTTGATAGAAAAAGAGTGTCTCAATTTGAATCCAATCAACACAAGTTGTAGCATATTCCCCAATAGAGTCACCATTTTGTTGGTCTCAAAAAAGACACCCAAGTTCGCCTACAAACTATCTATGAAATAGCCAATCTCAATCAATGAAATGCTTCAGGGCTTGGACAACATAACATAGGAAATGGAAAAACCATGGTGGGAAGCCTACCCACAATCAGATAATACTTCTGCAGTAAGTATGTGAATTACAATTGAGGGGCCTACACTTGTAGGAAGGCCAACAACCTAGAGTGCATTGTTCATCACAAAAGGAGCCTCACTAACTACATATAAATCCATACTACAATCCAGAGAAGTGTTGAACTGCAAAAGATAGCATCTCCTATGCTTGAGTACAGTTTCGGTTAAGCTCAATACTAGAGGACTAAATCCTCTTACATAAACCCAATTCGATCTCCAATGATCGACCAACTCTTCTGCCTAAATGATATTACATTATTCGCACACCTCTAACAATAACCATGATAATGTACAATGAGATCTTACATCTATATATACAAACCCTCAACCATAAACAATCAGATCGGCCACCAGACAATAAACTAATCACATAATTACAAACCATGTTGGTCTTAGACCAAACAAATAATATCAACACATAAGACATCCCGAAAATACATTAATAGGTCCTATCCACATGTTACATTAAAGTCATTCCATAACCTAGATCAACCGGGACCAAGTATAGGTCCACACACCACAACAATGATCTCCATCCACCAAGTCTCAAACATGATCATGATCAACATCATGAAACTCCACCAGAAGTAGCACCAACACAACTTATGCAATGCATCAAAGATCTCCACAAAAAGCTCTACTGGTGAAACCCTCGCCGGAACTAGAAAACCAATCTTCTAAGCAAGCAAGATAGCATCTGATCTCCAAACCAAAACCAACTGACCAAATATGAGCATGAGTATTATGAACAAGCCAATTCCTTTATCATACCATACCAGAGCCTACCAGATCATGTCAGATCCAAGTTAACAAAAATCCACTCAACCTACTAGGACCAGAAAGGTGCCGGTAAAGCATCCAAACAACTAGTGTGGACATCAATGACAAAACATCAATGCAACACATAATCAATTCCACCAAATGGCCAACAGGCTCATCAACCTTGAACACATAAACAACCATCAAAATTACTCTGCATGATCTATACAACCAATCTTCACACGTTAATGCACTAAAACATTGTTATACCAGAAAAACAATCTATTGGATCTTCTAACCAACACCAAACTTAACACTGGAGGCCACAAACCTAGAATAAGGTGAATTGCATATCCATAACATATCTCTTAGATCTGCAAAGCAAAGTACTTAACCAAAATAGTTCACTGACCACCAAATTGCACACTCTGTCGGTTACACTATTCTTCTTACCCAACCTCATTGAAACTCAATCAATCTTCCAAAATGAAGGAATCACGAACTGTGGATTGGATATCTGACTCACCAGATGCCAGTTGCCATCAATGACAACAACTAATCATCAATGCAACATCTCATGCCAACAATGTCCCCCTTTGGCATTGATGACAACACTTAGTAAATGATTGAGTGTCGGTATCAAAACCAAAATCAAACTGCCAAACTTAAAAGAATCAAAGAATCAAGAATGTCCCCTTAAGATCAACATTTTTAACTCATCTCCCCCTTTGACATCAATGACAAAGGTAGAGTTCTAAAAAACAAAAATGCTATTTACACATGTATACACACAGTCCTTATCCATTCATAAAAAATTGAAGATATTAGCGTAAGAATTCTTCAATGAGTCCAAGTGACTATCCCAACCTTTCTGCAGATTCTCCAATACAATTATGAACCAGCTAAGAAAGTAAGCTTGTACCTCTATTGTCTTTACATCATTTGGATCACCACTAGCCAGAGCATCTTGGGCATCTTTGAAAGCACTCTGCATAATGTCTAACTTAGGAGTAATAAGACTCCTAACTTCACTAACTCTCTCAATTATTTTATCCTGGTCATGGTTTAGACACTTGATTTTCTCAAGTAGAGATATTACCCGATTCTCACGACTACTCAGTGATGCTATCAAGGAATCAACTGACTATGATATGCGTTCAAGCTCATTCTCATGCACCTTAGACTTCTGCTCAATATCTGCAGTGAACTTGTTCAAAAATAGACATGACTTGTACAAATTCTCAACTGCAGATAGTTCATCTTGCATGCTCTTCACACATTCTCCTAATGCAGCTTTATCTTTGACAATCATTCTTTTCAGATTTTGAAGCCCTTTTGCATTAAATTCATTTAGGACTTTTTCTTCAGCTGACCTTGCAAAAGACTCAAAATGTTTGTCAATAGAATCAATCAAATTCTTTAATCGCCTAGATGGAGTACCTGAAATATCCTGTGGAAATGAGGGAATCAATTTCTCAAGAACACCGGTTTCCAAGTTTAGCAACATATTATCCTCAACATGGAACTTCAAAAGATCTTCACTAGCTTTGGCTTGTGCAAAAGATGCAAGTTGTAGCTTTTGAATTAGGGACAAGGAATCCAGGTTGATAGGACCTTGAATGAATTCTGGATCATCAATGACTATCTTTCCCTTTACTTCCTTTGTAGTCTCTTTTGCTTCAGTCTTTATTTCAACCTTGACATCCACTTTTTCTTTTTTTTGCATTCTTCTTAGTGACCAGAGGGTCAATTGCAATAGCTGGAGGATTCTAAATCTTGTCATTTCCTTCCTCTGATTTCCCTATGTCCTCTACTCCAACTTCCTCTTGCACAATAACTTTTGCATGCATAGAAGTATCATTTGTTGTGTGGTCAACTTCTGGATTGACTTGAGATGTCATGTTCTATTCTTGTAGATGATGTTCTTCTTTCCCTTTAGCCTTATTTACCTCATACCAATTCTCTAACAAAACTTTTGTCAAAATCTTTTTCAGTTTCCTTGATAGCTTCATCAATATTCCCTAGCATGATTTTCTTTACCATGTGTTTTCTCTTGAATTTGTTCTTTGTAAGTTTCAGCAATCTATCTATCTCCTCTATAGTGATGACTGAACATAAGTTAACCAACACATATTCCTTTAGTTTCTCATCTTCCTTACTAGTTATTTGTTTTCTGGCATCCAAAATGTAATACAATCTTTTGGGTATGACAAACATCATTTCAATCAATGCTTTACTATACGTGCATTAAGATTTTCTACAATAGCCTCTTCTAGTGTTCTCTTACTAGAGTCATCAAATTGTCATACCACTTAGATAGTGGTTTCAAATTGCAGTCCTTAACAACTTAATTTACAATATTCTCTAATGTGATAGGAGTAACAATAGTAAATTTTCCTTGCTTCAAAGCTTCATCAAATTCAAATGCTTTAAGTTTCTTACCAGATCTTTTTTTATCGGTAGGCTTCTCCTTTGAGATCTTAGTAACTTTAGGAGTTTGAGCCTTCAGTTCCTTCACAATTTCATTAGATTCAGTTTCTTCTTCATCCATAGTCAAAAATTTGACTATCTTCCTCTTCTTCTCACCATCGGATGACTTAATTGAAGATTTAGGTTGGCTTGTTGATTTTGTAGGACTAGAGGAGGGAGCTGTGCTTTTGACTTTCCTTGGATTAGGCTTAGATACTTTCTATTTTTCTTCCTTCTTCACAGATTGCTCCTTAGAGAGAATATTTTCTTCTCTATCTTTTCAGACAACTTCCTTAGTTATTCCCATACTCTCTGCAAAAGCCTCTACTTCCTTCCGAACCTTCTTCTGAATTACTAGTTTCTTAAACTATTGATGAAGTTTTAAACTTTTTTCCTTTTATATTCTAAATCTTTACTTATTAGGATCCACTGGTTTTCTCAACATATATTGTGCATACAGTTCCATAATCTATTCTTCTACCTCATAGCCCATAGGCATGATCCATATTATTTGAGGCTCTACAACTTCCATCAAATACTGATTAGTAGCTACCATGAAGAAAATAGTATCTTGATATTTTTCTACAACAAACTTAGGTATCCTTTCCCTATCATGCATTTCCTTCTAAAAGTTCTTTAAATAACCCCATAAAGTCTTCCTTCGGACCTTAGAATCACCATAATTGTACCAATGTTCCTAGATTTGAACTCCTATAGGTCTGTCAAATGCCCATTCCCATTCTATTAGACCAACACCCAGAACCTCTTTCATAAAGTAGAAAAATAGGCATAGAAGCAGTGTTCCAAATTTGAAAGGATGTTTCTTATTTTTTTTTATCTTCTTGATATTTTTGATAATATCACTTAGGAGCAATTCACATAAATCATATTTCTTGTTCTCTCTCATAATCTCATATGCAGTATAAATGGCAGTACTAGAAACAAAATTTTATCTACTAGAAAAATAGATTGTGTACCTAATGACCATTGATGCAAACCCAATGTCATGTTCCAGAATTTTGTTGATTGTCATTGCCCATTTGTCAAATTTAGATCTAGTTACATTGATCACAATTTCATTCTTCACTGCTTTTAGGGATGACAGTTCTCCAATTGCACATAATCCAGTTATGGCCCGAATGACCAACTTGGTGATTTTGTAGGGTTTATCCAACCAGAAAAATTCATCATGAACTCAGCTAAAGATATACCAAATCCATTCCTATTCATAAAACATCAAAAATATGACAAACTATGCAAAACCCTTGCTCTCGAAATCTTGAAATTCTAGTTTCAGTACTGATCTCTTGTCTTCCAACTGATTTTTATAAAGATTTAAAATGTGTGTGCTACCCAATTCCTTAATGGGGTAGTGCGTATATACCCTAATATCTTCAATATGCAGCACTTCATAGGGCACAAATGAAAATGCGCTCTCAGGATCATCTTCCATCAAAATGAATGGATGATTCTTGAAGTTCAGATGTGCTCGCTCAGTGATTTCCACAACCAAAGGAATTGTAGTGCCAAGTGCAACCATCTTATTGAATTCAAATTTCAAACTTCAGCCGGAAAATGGGTTTCACAGTTAAATACCTTTCAACCAGACTCGAGATTGCACACCAAATCTAGATATCACTTCATAATCTTTGTAAGTCATCTTTTACTATGCTCTTCTTCGCTTCTGCTTCAAATGAAAGGTGAGAAATGAATGATTAACTCACATTTTATCCTTCGCATACCTAAATTTTTACTTCAATAAATGCTCTTAACCCTAATACTTCCAGATTTCCTTCATTTCACAAAGATCTTCTGTGGACCTATAGATTCTTTTGGAAATCTATCATAGACACATGCAATCATCATATATACCTCTATAACCTCCTAGAATTAGACACAAATCTTAGATAGGGGGTTTGAAATATTTTCATGAAAGCTTCCCCCAAGGGTGAATTCCTTAGCTTAGTTTCTGAATGAGGTTCCAACACCAAAATCAGGTGTGGACGCATCTCATGCCTCAGAGCCACTCTTCTTGAGCCATTTCTTATTGTACTTCTCTTTGATTTATTCAACCTTCGCTTTCCCCTTATCTTTAGATTTGTTCTGGTCTATTGGAGTATTCTTCACATTCTTTCTTCTACAGTATTTTGCAATGTGACCAGTTTTGTTGCAAGAAAAACAAGTAATGTTGTTTCTCTGATAAGGCCTGAAATTACTTTGATTTCCCTTTGATCTACATTGGTTAGTAATATATCCAAATCTTCCACAAGCATAGCATTTTACATTACTTCTATTTACCTTACTTCTGCATTTAATTGACTTATGACCATATTTATTGCAATTAAAATATTGACCATTGAATGATGAATTATTCTGACGTGTTCTATTTCTGCATTGACTTGACATATGACCATATTTATTGCAAATAAAGCATTTACCATTGAATTTATAAGTATTAGGTTATCTTACCGAAGGCCATTTGTTCTTCTATTGATTTCTTTGACTAGATCCGAAGCTTTCTCCCTTTTCAAATTGAAGTCCTCCCATATCACCTTTATTCTTCTGACTTTGTAGCATTTCATCCAGCTTGGCTGAGCTAACATTGATTTTTTCTTTGTACTCATTAGTAGTGGTAAGTTCATCTCTCAGAATTATGATTTGTCTTTCAATCTCTTTCTCATTATTTTTGGATTGCATCAATTCAAGCTTCAACAAGTCATTTTCATGATTTAGTCTACAACACTCGTCAGATCAATCCTTTAGTGACTGAGTCAATATTTCTTCATTCTCTTTTGGTTTTCAATATTTTTTGTCAATTTCATCACAATAGCTTCCATCTCACTCTTTTGAAGTGCATTAACTCTTGCAAGTTTGTCACAATCTTCTATCTTTTCTTTTAGGGCTTCTTCATCAATGCATTGGCTTTTCTTTCTCCTTAAGTTTTTCCATCAGCTTCGTTCTCTTCTCTCTCGATGTGTTCACTTGTTCTTTCAATGACTTAATGAAATTTTCAGCATCCTTGAAATTTGTTTTTAATTCTTGGACTTTGGCTTTGGACTAATCTAGATCATCAAGTGCAACAAGCAGCTATTGTCTTAGACCACTTGAATCCATTAAGACACCTTCTCGGATCTCCCTCAAGCTGTTAGGCTCCTTCCGAGGAACTAGGCTCTGATACCAATTGTTGGAATCAAGGGAACATTGAGAGGGGTGGGGTGAATCAGTGTTCAATGTAATTGACTTTAATAACCTGATCGTGCAACCACATTATGCAAATGAAGTAAAGTAAATGCAGAAACACAAAGCCAAGATCATCAACACCACAACACCAAGAATTTTACGTGGAAACCCAATTAAGAGAAAAACCATGGTGGAATTGAGACCCACAATATTATAATATTGTGATCAGGAGTATAATAATATTACAAAGATGAATGTACATGCATTTAGTCACACTTCCTAGAGCTTACTGTTCAATTACAAAAGAGGGCTACAACCCGGAGCAAGGCTCACTGCCTTACAAGTGATTACAAATAAGAACAAGAATGTTTGAACTAAATAGTAGCATCTGTTGGCATAAGAAACTATTCTGGTGAAGATTGATGATGTATGGTGCATGAGGTTTCTTAGGAGTTGTCATTGATGGCAAATCAACTTATTGATCTTATCAGGTATGGAGATTGGGATATCCAGATGTCTTGAGTAAGTTTTTGTATAAGTGTCGATGATACTCGGTGTACAATTTTGGTAAGAACTTCTCATTTCCGATGATGTGTTTTTGGTCTTAGTGATCTGAGTTAAGTTGATTGAGTATGAGAAGCAAATTATAATGCAATCCTATCCTTCAGTGTTGCCTCCTAAGCATGTTAAAAGGTCCAGTATCCAGTAGAGCAATAAAAAAGGGTTATCTTCATAATTGATGGTGTAATGCGTGGATTGGATTCTTTGAGGTGATTTCTATGGTTGTTGATAAGTTTGAGGTAATTGGACCAACTTATGGAAAACATGTGATCATATGGTTTGGATCCAGAATATGGTTTTGTAAAGATTTGAGCTAACTTGAAGCTTAACATTTCATATTCTGATATTTTGAGAAGCTGACCTATGGGAGATCAATTATGCTATTGTGGATATATAAGATCAACTAGGTTAATGCATTTGTATGATGGTATGATATGAGAGATGATTTTGGGAGTGATTGAGCACAATTTCTGTTGGCAATTGACACTCATCTGATGATTGATTAGTTATTTAGGGTTGTCATTGATGTCAAATCTTCATTGTGATTCAATCCGATAGTTATGACTTAGCCTACCTAGAAGATAGAGGTAACCAATAGACGGTTAATCGATAAAATAGGGTATTTTGATAATGTGTTGGTTCAGAATCATCTCCGGTGTTTGCAATGTTTGTGGTGATTATTTTTATGATCTCAATGTTTCGTAGGACCTTTGGGAAGCATGTGGATGCAATATTTTAGTTCACTGCTATGGTGTGTTCACGATTGGAGCTGACTTCATCTACAGGTTACATCTATTAAGGTTGACTTGAAGGAGATTGTTTTTATGGTGAGACTCGATATATAAGATCATTGTAGCAGTTCATTTTAGTAATTTTATGAAGTGTTATGTGTCTAAGCAATCAGTTTTGGTGCGATTCAGCATAGTTTCACAAGCGTATTTTGGTTTCAGATCAACTGGTAACTGACTAAGACCAGAACAAGGTAATCAATAGAGAAGATATAGTCAGTGATATAGAGCCTAACTGAGACTCAATTTTGCATAGTCAGATGCTATTTATGAGTTCATTCCATTGTACATTCTCATTGTAATCAAATTGTAAGGAAGTGAGTCTTCCCTAAAGGTTGTAGCCTTTCGGGCACATATAATTGAGTAGTGAGCCTAAATGCAAGTGCATTCCCCATCTATGTAACATTTATGTACTCCTAGCCATAGTATATGAATATTGTGGGTTCTATCCCCACCGTGGTTTTTTCCTTTTCAGGTTTCCACGTAAAAATTTTGGTGTTGTGGATTTGTGCTTTTATTATTGCATGTTCATGTTCATATTTGTTATGCATTGTTAACCGATGGATAAAGAATAAGTTTGTAGTGTTAATTTCTGGTAGATCACTGATTCACCCCCCCTCTCAGTGATCCTTGTCTCCAACAATTGGCATCAGGGCCTAGTTCCTCTGAGGAAGCTTAACCACTTGAGGAAGATCTAGGAGATTCATTCAATGAATACCAGTTTTCAGAGACAAATCAATGTGGCACTTGAGGATCTTGATGCAACTAGAAGTGAGGTCTATACATTGAAGAAGAATGTGAATGCACCTGATGAGTTTATTAGTGAGCTAAAGGATCAAGCAAGTATCTGCAGAGAAAGGAGAAAAAAATTAATGGACAAGTTAAAGGAGAAAGAATATCAAATCATTGAATACCAGGACAAATCTGATGAAGTGGACAATCTTGAGAGAGAAAATGTTTCCTTGAAGAATTAGATGCAATCCATTGTGATGAGACTAACCAAGGAGATTGAGGACCAAAAGAAGAATGAGAAGAATTTGGCACAATAATTGAAGGAAAGAGATGATGAATGCTTTAGGCTTACCTATGAGAATGATCAGTTGAATCTTGAGTTGACACAATCAAGAAATAATGGTCAAGAACTTGAAAGACAGGTTGCTACCTTAAGGGATGAACTTGCTACTACCAATGAATACGAAGACAAATTCAAAGCTAGTTCATCAAGACTTGAAGAGATGATGGAAAGTCAAAGACATGGAAGGATATGTGTGATCTTGGATATGAGAAAGGTGAATCCTCCAGATCTGGACAAGTCAATGCTAGACCTAATCAAAAGAAGAGCAAGAATCCTTTGGTAAGACACCCTAATGCTTATAAATTTAATGGTAGATGTTTTACTTGCAATGAATTTGGTCATATGGAAAGTCAATGCAGAAGTAGGATGAATAATGGAATGATGAGCAATAACAATGTGATGAACAAGAATGTCTCTACCTTTACCGGTCAGTGTTTCATATGCAATAATTTTGGACACAATTCAAATATGTGTAGAGCTATGATGAATAAATTTCAAAAAAAAAAGATGCTATTCTTGTGGAATGTTTGGACATATTTATAATCAGTGCAGGATGAGATAGAATTAGATGAACTTCAACTCTGTGAAGAATAATGTCGTTTGTAGGGCATGCAACAAAACTGGTCACATTGCAAAGTACTGCAGAAGCAAGAACAATGCTCTGATAGACAAGAATAAATCAGATGAGAAGGGTAAAGTAAAAGTGGAAGAGATTAGAGAGAAGCATGAGAAGATGTGGGTGAGAAAGGATGAATCTAAGATAGATAATGGATCTGTACTTGTATCTGATGCAAAATCTTCATCTAGTAACTAGGGTTTTGGGCCTTAAGGGAGGCAAATCAGTGAAAATATTGCAAGTACCCCTTAATGAGATCTACAATCTATGAATTGTAGATGGTAGTTGATATCTGGAACTCGGATGGTTGATTGTGGCATCCAGTTGAGTATTTGAGGTACATTTATTTCAAAAGGAAATCAGGGTTTGCAGAGTTAAAAGGGCGAATAAGAGAATCATTCTTCTCCTTGCAAATAGTATTTTCAAGCTATCAAAGTTTCCAAGCTATCAAAGTTTCTGGATGATCTAAGAGCAAACAAAAATCCGACAAAGTGATCTAGGGAGTTCAGTAGTTGTTCAAGGTATTTTCTCGGAGGGAATTAATTTGAGTCTTATTTTCTGAGATTTTGCAATGACATCTACGTCCTCTATCTCTACTCCATTGGTGGTTGAAGTGAAGGAAATGAATTGTCCTATATTCAAGAAACATCCATACAAGTCCATGAAGGATGACCTAGCAGGTGCATTTTCCTTCATGTCGCTGATGTTCATTCTTATATTCATTTTGAAATTGAGGAGATTGGGTTGGAAGACATTTTGGATCTGTACACAGATAAGATCATGGATGATATCGACATTCCTAAGCTAGAATTCACATAGCTAAGAGAGGAAAGAAGAAAAAGTTTGACCTTGATGAAGCCATTGAATCTGGTAAAATGAAATCCTCAAAAACAGAGTATCACATTATTCATCCATTATCTACACAAGAACTAATTGATGAGCTTATAAAAGATGGTAATTTAAAGAATATAATTGTATATTATGTAAATATGGATGATAAAGATCAAAGACAGATAGAAGAAGTAGTAATTTTGTATATGGATGTATTTAGTAAGGCATTAATTGAGTTAGAGAAATATCTACCTAAAGATTTGTATAGTCTTATTGATGATAGAAGAAAATTATTAAGTCAGATGGATAGGGAAATAAAGGAGAGTGAGATGGTTAATCATTGCACCAATATCACCATAGAAGAGATTGATAGATTAATTTTTTTGGCTAATCAAAAAGAATTATGGATTAAGAATAAGGTTAATAGTTTAATGGTCAGAAGAGTTGAAGAAATAAGGAGAGAGACCAGTGAGATTTGGTAGAAGTTTCTAACTAAGAACGGGCTTGTAGATACTCCAAATAATGTCACTCAGTCAAATGACCCTCTGATAGAAACTATAAATAAAGATGAGGATATGCAGGATGGTGGTGATCAACAAGTTTTGGATTCTATTGCTGATGAGGATACAATTAATAATGACAAACCAACAAAGGTTATGGATGATGCACCAAGTGGTGACACCAGTGCACAAGAGGCACCTAAGGAGGATAAATATGGACCTGTTGAAGCTGAGAATAAAGATGAGGAAAAATAGGCTAACCTGGATAAAGATACGGGTAAGGGTTTGTAAACTCTGATATTAGTGGCAATTAACATTGATAAAACTCAGAGCTTAGGGAGTTTTCCTCAGTTCAACATCAATTTTTATAAACCTTTTTCTCAAATATCTTTGGCTGAGAGAATGATAGTTTTTATTTCTCTTCAGGCACAAGCTAGTCAAGAGTTAGCCTAGTCTGAGTCAGAGGAGAAGAAACTAATTAAGAAATCGGTGAAAGTTTTGGGTCAAGTAATACCAGAAGTGTAATTGGATGCAAGCACTAGTACATCCGGTAAGCTAAACAATTTAATTGATCATACCTCCAACAAATTTGATTCTTTGTCGAAGGCATCCACCTGGCAAGCCATGGAGAAGTTTAAGGACGCTAAAATTTAGACATTTTTGCAAATGATAAATAATTATAAGGCACAATTAGATTGTTGGCATTATACACTCAGATGAGAATGGTAGATGTTGTCATTGATGGCAACTAAGTGGCAACATGGTTCATAGGTTATACCGGCAAAAGACTTCACCCACCAACACCGACAGGTACTATAAGTTTATTCACACCGACATCCAGTTTACATCGACAACAGATCTTACCGACATCCAAAGCCAACTTGGCAATAGTATTGTTTATGTAATGTAAATTGTAATTGTATAGCCAACATGATGTATTGTAGAGACTCATATATGTATGAGATCTTGTAGGTCATTTGGTTAAGGAGTAGTTGTATGTGAAGTAGGTAATGAAATATATGTATGATATCGAATAATTGTATATGCACTATGATGTATTTATTTTGAGAGCGAATAAGAAGCAGAGAAGAGCGAAGACTATTCTGTGAGAGCATAAAAATTTACTAACAAGGTTTTGGCAGAGGTATTAGACAGAGCTTAAACCGATACTAAATCCAGCATTGCAGATGCTATTTTGAAGCAGTACATTATTATTGGATTTAACCATCCAATTGTGTAGTCAGTGGGACTCCATTTTGTGATGAGCAGTGAGCTCTAGGTAGTTGACCTTCCTGCATGTGCAGGCCCCTATTGTACTGAGTAATATTTATTCATATTGGCCAGTGAGTAAATATTGTGGGTCACTAATCCCACAGAGTTTTTTCCTTTACCGGGTTTCCTCGCCAAAAATATCTGTGTTATGGTGTGCATTGATGCTGATTCTTTTGTTTCTCTTTACTGCATTATTATTTGCTTATCGGTATATTAATTTAAGTTATAAAGTTGTAAATAACTTTAAATATTTCATCCACCGGTCAGACATTGATTCACCCCCCCTCTTAGTGTATTTGGAGTTAACCAAATATCTAACAATTGGTATCAGAGCCTGGTCCTCTATTTGCAAAAGCCTAACAACTTGAGGAAGATTGTGAAACTGGTACTAATGGAAAGCTTGAGACAATAGTTGGAAGGAGCTCTTGGATATTTTGATGCAAAAAAATTAAAGAATATCAAACTAGAAGATGAGCTCAGAACTGCTCAGGAATTCATCAAAGCATTTCAAGAAAACTTGGCCAGGGCATAGAACAAGAGAAAATAAGTACATGAGAAACTGCAAAAACAAGATGATGAAGAAAAAGAAACTCTTAGAGATATTGTAGAGAAACTAAGACAAGAGAACAATAACATGAAGAATGAGATGCAAGATTTAACCATGAGATTATGTAAGGATATTGAAGATAGAAAGAAGAATGAGGAAGATTTGGCTAGAAGACTTAATGAAAGATTAAATGAATCTCTAAGGCTTAGTTATGAAAATGATATGCTTAAAACTGATTTGATTCACATGCAACATGACAAAGAGGAACTTATGAGATAAATTAGCACTTTGGAAAATGAGTTGGTCACTGCAAATGAATACAAAGACAAATTCAAAAAGAGTTCAAACAAGCTTGATGATATGCTGAAAAGTCAAAAACCTGATGGAGAAACAATTGGACTTGGATTTGAACATGGAGAAAGTTATAGAACTGCAAACAATCATGATCACAGAAAACCGGTAAGGCAACCTAATGCTTATTAATTCAATGGGAAATGTTTTAATTGCAACAAATTTGGTCATAGAGCAAATCAGTGCAAATTTAGGAATAATCAGAATACAAACTCATCCACCGGTCAATGTTCCAAATGTAATAAACATGGTCAAAATTCAGACAATTGTAGAATGAATGTAAAATGCTATGTTTGTGGTAGATTTGGACATCTATCTAATCAATGCAGAACTCAAACCGGTCAAGGTTATGGAAAAGCTATTCAAAGAAACAATGTAACCTATTATGCATGCAACAAGACTAGGCATATTGCAAGATTTTGGAGAAGCAAGAATGTACCGACAAACAACAAAGGATCTAATGACAAAGGCAAAGAAAAGGTGAATGAAATCAAGCAAGAATTCACTAAACAATGGGTCAAGAAGGGAGATCAAAAATATCACGATTCTGTCTCTGCACCGACAGAATAGATTCCTGCACTGGTAGGAGATTCTTCATCTAATTAAGGAATAATCCTTAGGAGTAAGGCAACCAATTGAAGATCATGCATTTTACCCTCAGATGGTGGTAAGAAGTCACAATTCTTCTTTACCGGCACATATGTTGAGTTACATGGAAATTCACTTAACTGGCGAAGCACTTATTGGGGTTGTAAGTTAACTTTAAGGTTATAAAGCACTCAAATTTCTCATTTCAACTTACCAAAGCATTCAAGCATTTGAAGAGCGCAGAGTTGAGCACCATCATTCAAGAAGAAAAGCAACAATATTTTCAGGGCATCCAAGGTTTTCAATTAAAAGGTATCTATCTTACGACATGGCTTCTTCATCTTTCGTTCCTGAATTCATTAAAAACCCTTCTATTGTGGGAAATATCAAGCATCCTAGACCAGTATTTAAGATAATCACTAAGATAGCTAAGTTGGATGACTCCATTGGTGCATTTTCAAAAATCCTAAAGGGAGTTGCATTTGTTGAAGATCCTAGGACATACATTCACCGTAACATCAAAGATTTAGGGTCCGAGGATATAAAGAACATGTTCATGAATGTTATCACTGACAACCAAGGTATAGTCAAACTGAAACACAAGATTGTGGAAGATTTAGGGTTCATTGACATCCTTCACATGCCCAAATTTTCAAATGAGACTATCTATTATGTTCTTAGCAGGGTTCACAGTGAATTTTTATGGCTACACTAAGTTTTCAAAATCACTAAGGAAGCAATTAAGGTTGTTATTGGTTTACCTTCTACCGACACTAGGCTTGAGAAGAAAAATAAATTTCTAAACAAAGAGGTTATGAACTTAACCAACGCAACATCAGATAGCAGATCACTTAGGGTTAGCAATATAACTGATAACAATGTCAAATATGCTAGTATGGTTATTGGATATAAGGTGGCACATACTAACAGGTTGAATTTTGTTTCAAGTCTATGCATTCATAGTGCCTATGAGATGATAATGAACAATGCTAAAAATGATCTATGTGAATGGTTGAAAGATGAACTGATAGAAAACCTTGATAAGATCAAAGGTGACAAGAAGGGAATTTTCAAATTTGGCAATTTACTTGTATGTTTAATGCTATACTTCTCAAAGGTGATTCCCGATATAGGCCACAAAGACTTTTCCTATGATATTTCTATTGGAAAATAGATAAAGGAGGCAATCACTAGCATAGGCTCTGATGGTGACAAGTAGGTAAAAGAGTATTTCAAGGACTTTCAAGCAAAAATGAGACAAAGGGAAAGAATCCCTCAAAGCATTGTTCATAAATATGACAAACATATATGCTTTGTAATTAAACGAGATGAAGTATGGATGGAGGCAGATAGACCTAGAACTATCTAGATAACTGAGATGGGTAATGAAGTTGATTCAAACATTCTGGAATCTTATGCCAAGATACTCCTAGATGCTCCACCAAAGCCGACAGAAAAGATCTTTGGCACTGCAGAAACTATAGAGAGTGATGTAACTATGCAGAAGTAGAGGAAGAAAAGATAAAAAGTAATAAAAGATGCTTTGAAGTTTATTGAAGTTGTTAAAAAGGGATTGTTGAAACTTGATCCAATGAGTGGTGTTGTTGAACAAGAAAGAAAATCAAACAACAACCGATAACACATATTTCTCTTGTGGCTACCTCATCCGACTCTGACAATGACAAGGTTGCAGAATTCAAAAGGGTGGAAAGGAAGAAAAGAAAACCCTCACCGACACCTACTCCATCACCAAAGAAAACAAGGGCACTTAGAAAGAAACAACAGGTTGTGAGAGAGCCCAGTAGTCTAAAGAAGAAGAAAGTTACACATAAGAAACTAGAACAAAAGGTATCCGATACTCCTTCACCGACAAAACTTAACAATGAAATAACTCAGGATGACAATCTTGGTAATGTTAGTAAGTTCTATCATTCTTTCCAAGATTCTAATAAGTAGACTATTGAGGAGAGTATAATTTTGTATCTAGATATATATAAGAAGGTTCTTCCAAATGATTTATATTTGAGACTTGAAGCCAAGAGAATGTCTATTATGGAACTAGATAAGAAATTGAAGGTTGAGGTATTGTTAGTAGTTCATCTTGATAATTCTAAGAAAGAAATTGATGATTTTATATCTGAAGCTAACAAGATTGTTTTTGCAAGTGGTCACTGGCAAGTTAGCCTCATGGCTGGCAAAATAAAAGAAATAGAATATGAAACAACAAATAAGTGGGACATATTCTCTGTAGAGAAAGAGAAAAGAGAAGAAAATGAAAGACAAAAAATTGACAAACCCTTCACTAAGGTTTATCAAAAAGTAGATAAGGGTAAGAGTAAGGTTGGTAGTGTTCCTAATTTCACAATAAAAGATAACTTACCCCCACCGGCATAGGACACCCCATAGATGAACCGACATAAATGCAAAATCAGACTGAAGAGAAGTCAGAGGAAGTGAAAGCAGATGATATTGATCCCGAGTCAAACATTCTGTCCACAATGAATGTTGACACTCAGGACATCAATATTGTATTGGATAAAGAAATTGCTGAGGAAAAGAAATCTGAATCTGCAAATGTTGAGAGATCTGAATCACCGGTAAAGGTAGTTGACACTCAACAGAATGTTGAGATACCGATAGAAAAAGAACAAGAACCAATAAAATCTAAACTAGAAGAGAATAAGAATGAGAATAAGGAAGAGAAAGTGAATAAGGAAGAGGTTAAAGTGGCTGAACAGGTATCTAGAGAAGAAAAGAAAATGATTGCAAAACCTAGCACTTCTCCCAGTACTTCTACTATGGATTCAAACCGACAAATGTCATTGATATATTATTGGATTCAATAAAGAAGATAACTTAATGCAATGCCTTAGCATTTAAGGCTATTGATGAATCTCTACCGATTTTGCAAATGATTGCTCCGACATGCAAGGTAGATCACATTGTTGGCTCAATAAGTAAATTGGACACATTGTCCAAATTCATTTCTTCTAACATTCAGTTTGTAGATAAAATAAATGAAGAAAATATTCAAAAAAGAGTTAATAAGGAAAAGGAAGAACTCTTTGACAAAACAATAAAGGATTGTACATGACAGATTGATTCATTGCTATTGGCATTGAGTTCCACCATTTTGGAATAAAAGGAATTGTAGACGGAAGCCTGCAAACCTCATCATTTAACAGAAGACATTGATGAACAGATCAAGAAAAATCAGAAAGAGATTGATGATATTGTAGATAACATGATTAGTTCTTCGAAACTAACATCAGTTTTGGATTAGGAAATGGCTATTTATGAAGAAAAGATTGAAAAACTGGAAAGAGAGAAAGCAAGGTTGAAGATGAAAAGCTGGGAGTTAAAGAATAAACTTGGTCCTAGATTGGATAATCTACTAACACATAGGAATGAACTATCCAAGGCAATAATTCAAGGAGACAGATCACCGGAGTAACAGATGCATTATCTCACCGGGATGATCAGGCAGACAAAGACAATAATTTCTGACAATGCAAAGTTTTTGTAGAGTCTTAACTTGGTTTTGGCAGATATTTTTTAGATTGTACATAACCAACTACAAGTATCTAAGTAATTTTTGAATTTTTGATACTTTTGACATCCTTTGTCATTGATGTGAAAGGGGGAGTGGTATAATGAGAAAAATGTATAGAGTAAGGCATGGTGACAAGTGAACAGAAGGAGATCATTTGCTCAGGGGGAGCACTTTCAGTTTTGGATTTCATAGTTTTGATTTTTCTCATGAGTGTTTCCATCAATGCCAAAGGGGGAGATTGTTGGCATTATACACTCAGATGAGAATGGTAGATGTTGTCATTGATGGAAACTAATTGTTGATGGCAACTAAGTGGAAACATCATTCATAGGTTATACTAGCAAAAGACTTCACCCACTGACATTGGCAGATACTACAAGTTTATTCACACCGACATCCAGTTTACATTGGCAACAGATCTTACCGACATCCAAAGCTGACTTAGCAATAGTATTGCTTATGTAATGTAAATTGTAATTGTATAGCTGACATGATGTATTGTAAAGACTCATATATGTTTGAGATCTTGTAGGTCATTTGGTTAAGGAGTAGTTGTATGTGAAGTAGGTAATGAAATATATGTATGATATCGAATAATTGTATATGCACTTTGATGTATTCATTTTGAGAGCGAATAAGAAGCAGAGCAAAGCAAAGACTATTCTATGAGAGAAGAATCATTTACCGACAAGGTTTTGGCAAAGGTATCAGACAGAGCTTAAATCGGTACTAAAACTAGCATTGCAGATGCTATTTTGAAGCAGTACATTATTATTGGATTTAACCATCCAATTGTGTAGTCAGTAAGACTCCATTTTGTGATGATCAGTGAGCTCTAGGTAGTTGGCCTTCCTGCATGTGAAGGGAACTATTGTACTGAGTAATATTTAATCATATTGGTTAGTGAGTAAATATTGTGGGTCACTAATCCCATCAAGGTTTTTCTCTTACCGGCTTTCCTTGCCAAAATATCTATGTTATGGTGTGCATTGATGTTGATTCTTTTGTTTCTCTTTACTGCATTATTATTTGATTACCGGTATATTAATTTCAGTTATAAAGTTGCAAATAAGTTTAAATCTTTCATCCATTGGTCAAACACTGATTCACCCCCCCCCCCCGCCTCTCAGTGTATTTGGGGTTAACCAAATATATAACATAGATAAGGAGTAAAACTGGTTGATGAGGCATTAGTAGAAGGCGGTGAAATATATGTCTTGTCTAATTTTGACTAATCTTACTACTGACATAGACAAGAAAATAGAGAATTGTAAAGGATAGTTAATTCATATTTATCAGGCCTATGATCTCACAAAAAATCTAACCAACAGTTTAGAGGGACAAATTTTGAATATTACTGAGCAGATCAGGAATTTTGAGAAGGAGAAGGAGAGATTAATAAGGATAACAAGTGAACTCCAAAACCTAATTGGTCCCCAGTTGGATACATTGATGTATCATAAAATGGACTGTATACAAAATATGTCTCATGATACTCCTACAACCATTGCTTCTATAGAATTTCATGCCTATGTTTGAACGATTTTGTTTCAATTTTGGAGATGTTGCGGGCAGGTTGGAACACTTATCTAGGATTCCTTAAGTTAGCTTATGTAGATATATTGAAGCATGTATAGAGTTAATCCTTCGGTGAATGTGTATATATGTACAACAATTTTGATGGACACCCTATCTTTGGCATTGTTGTCAAAGGGGGAGAGATGCAGTGAAAAATGTATAGAGGGAGAGATGAGGTGACTAATTATTTGTATGGAGTGTAGAACCCGGTGTATTGAAGACTTATGGATTGTTGATCTTAGGGGGATTCTTGTAATTCTTGTATTCTTTTATTGTTTCATTCGGTTGTACAGATTTCAGCACTTAGTCATTTTTCACAGGTGTTGCCATCAATGCCAAAGGGGAAGATTGTTGGGAATTGACACTCATCCAATAATTTTAGGAGACTTATGGTGATTGATTAGTTGTTTAGGGTTGTCATTGATGTCAAATCTTCATTGTGATTCGATTCGGTAGTCGTGACTTAGCCTATCCGGAAGATGGAGGTAATCGGTAGATAGTTAACCGGTAAAACGTGGTATTTTGATAATGTGTTAATCTGGAATCATCTTCAGTGTTTGCAGTATTTGTGGTGATTATTTATGTGATCTTGGTGTTTGGTAGGACCTTTAGGAAGTGCGTGGTTGCAATATTTTAGTCCGATGCTATGGTGTGTTCGAGATTGGATCCGACTTCATCTACACATTACATCTATTAAGATCGACTTGAAGGAGATTATTTTTGTGGTGAGACCAGATATATAAGATCATTGTAGTGGTTGATTTTAGTAATATTGTGAAGTTTTATGTGTGTAAGTGATCAATTTTGGTGTGATTAAGCATTGTTTCATGTGTGCATTTTGGTTTCAGATCAATCGATAACTGATTGAGACTGAAATAGGGTAATCAACATAGCAGAGATAGTCAATGATACAAAGCCTAACCAGAACTCAATTTTGCATAGTCAGATGTTATTTATGAGTTCATTGCATTGTACATTCTCATTGTAATCAAATTATAAGGTAGTGAGCCTTCCCTCAAGGTTGTAGCCTTCTGGGCATATATAATGAAGCAGTGAGATCTAGGTAGTGAGCTTGAATGCAAGTGGATTCCTCATCTATGTAATATTTATGTACTCCTGGCCATAGTATATGAATATTTTAGGTTCCAGCCCCATCGTGGTTTTTCCCTTTTCGGGTTTCCATGTAAAATTTTTGGTGTTGTGAATTTGTGCTTTTTTTATTGCATGTTTATGTTCATATTTGTTATGCATTGTTAACAGGTGGATAAAGAATAAGTTTGCAGTTTTAATTTTTGGTAGATCATTGATTCATCCCCCCTCTCAGTGATCCCTATCTCCAACAGTTTCATGTGTGCACCTTAAATTTTGTTGATCTGATAATCAATATCATAGCAGAATATAGCAATTTACCAGAACAACAACAACAAATCATTTTGTGCCTAACATAAAATGTTATTTGGCAGAGTTAGACGCTTTTCTTCAGTTCATTACTCAGTGTAATCAGTTTATATTAGCCTATAAGGCAATGGTCCTTCCTTCAGGTTGTAGCCCTTTTGTAATTGAGTAGTGAGCTCTAGGTAGTGTGTCTGAATGCATGTGCATTCCCCTCATGTTATATTATTTTACTACTAGCCATAGTATAATAATATTGTGGGCATTCAATCCCATCATGGTTTTTCCCTTTCTAGGTTTCCACGTAAAAATATTGGTGCTATGGTTATGTTCTTATTTGCTTTGTGTTTCTGCACCATAGTTTCTATTATTACCATCTGATGGATATAGAATCAGATTAACAAATTTGTAAATATCAGAACACTAATTCACCCCCCCTCTCAGTATTCATTGATTCCAACAACATCTACAAATGCTAGAAAGTAGTTCTGGTTAAGTGTAATTAGTCTTCTACCACTATTTTGTCTCTCTGCTCTATTTTGATGCTCTATCATATATCGAAGGACAAAACTTTCAATCACTTACAAAAAAATTTGTACAATCACTCATATAATCTTCCTCCATCATCGCACACTTTTCAAATGATCATGTCAATCAGACTAATATCTCCACACCATCAAATTAGATTAATTCCATGTTGGCCTAAAAACTACATAACACACAACATGAAACATGTAATCCAAGTCGGCTCAATCTGACCCAAAAACAACTAAGTAGACCAAAACAAGACATCCACATGCTTCCAATATGTTTCCTCATCAACCTTTAACACATAAACAACCATCAAAATTACTCTACACAATCCATACAACCAATCTTCACATGTTACTGCACCAAAACACTGTTATACCGAAAAAACAGTCTACCGGATCTTCTAACCAACACCAAACTTAACATCGGAGGTAACAAACCTAGAATTGTTTACAATTGAATCTCATCTAGTGGATTATAGTGCTGACTGAGAAGTAGAATAGAGAAGAGTTGTAGAGGTGTTACAGTCAGACTTTTTGCACTTAACCAAAACTCATCCTGGCATTGTTTGATGCTATTTTGGAGTTAAATCATTGTAGTTCTCAATGTAATGATCTGTAAGTCAGTGAGACTTCCATATCGTAATCTGAGCAGTGAGCTCTAGGCAGTGTGATGGTATGATGAAAGAATAAGTATCTAGTAGAATATTGAGAGGGGGGGTGAATCAGTATACTGACACAAACTTCCCAATCTCAAATTCAAACTCACAAAGTAAAATTTTAGTTATCAAGATCAATACTCAACATCAACTGGTTAACTATTATAACAACTTAACAGTAAACAACTTCAATCTTGTAAACATTAAAATGCTTAATCATATCTCAACATATTCAATCTCTCAATGCTTCTAGTTATCATGCCTTATCAAAAATTAATCAAATCAACAAATAAGATCATAACCATGAAAAAATTCACCACTTGACATAAATGTTTATACGTGGAAAACCAAATAGGTAAAAACCACGGTGAAATGAGACTCACAAGGATAGCTATTTGAACTCTTCTGAAGTTTTCCCTATTAGGAGCCAAGCATGTTAAAGCTTTTACAATAAGTCCTATTAAGAACTGATTTTGTTAGGAATCACCAGGTTAAGGGATTTACAAAATGCCTTGATGAAAAAGTAAAATACCCTGTTAGGAGTAACCTCAGTAGAGGGTTTGAGAATCCAAGCTAATGGACCACCTTGTTAGAGGATTTAATAAGTAACCAAGCTTGTTAGAGCTTACCCGATTAGGGGATTTCAATTATGTTGTAATTGTTAGAAAACAATAGGTTTTCTTGATCTATTTGAATAACACTACATTTGCTTGATCGGATCCTTTTAAGATTCAATCTGCCTTTACACAAACTGCAGATCCATTCTCTAGTTAGGCAACCATACACTAAACTAGTTTTCAGCCAACACTTTGCCAACACTCTTACAAACAACTTCATCGACCTTAAATATAAATCAATTAGGTCGGTAATACAACAAAAACCTAATTCTCTCATAGAGATTACAAACAAGTCGGTTCAACCTTGATCATTAGAAATCATAACAATCTTTTCACATTCTTTAAAAAAATTTCAACCGCTCCATGATCACCACTTCATCGGACTTTGTAACTCATCATGCGCTATGCATTAGATGCAATCAACTTTTCTCATTCCCTAGACAATCAAACAAACAAACAATGTGCCAAAAAAAATCTGAACTTATCCTCATTCAATGATCACATGTGTCTCCATCATTACCGCTCATCATTAGATTTTAAACCAACAATCTTGATCGGTTAGGGTTTAACAAAAAATAATTGGTAGGGTTTACTGGTTACATTGCATAGAAAAGGGTTTAACCTTATACACCAGTTTACTGGTTCAACTCACAAACTAACATACCGGTTTATAACATCTTCCTCAAAGCTCTTCCTGTCGATTACAAGCCAATACTAATAATAACAACAATATCAAAAATATCATAAATACCATTACTGGTTCAATTGACATCGATGACAACATAACATATCATTAAAGAAATCTTCATGCAAATGCCAACAATCTACCCCTTTCACATTGATGGCAATACAAATATCAACACCTCTTATTGTTGTTGTGATTGGTGAATAGGAATCCTAGTTTACATTACCAAGTATTCACCATGCTCTGTCTGTCATTGGCCTATCACTGGTTTCCCTTTGCCAGTCACATAATTCTTCTTCTCAATCATATAATTCTTCTCCCTCATTGACAGCAATGCCAAATTGAAAGTAAAACATGTAATGTCAAATTTTCACTGTGCATCAACAACATACTATAACTTGACGATCCCCCTGTGGAATACATCCACTTCTTCATCAATCCATGTAAAATTTTACAAGTAATTCAGGGACTGATGCAATCAGCATCATTCTCAACTAGATTCATGAAAAGGGACAACCCCCAACTGACTTCTAAGATACTCAAAAGTAGTCTTATGTAGAGGTTTTGTAAAGATATCTGGAAGTTGCCTCTGGGTAGAAACATGCTCTAAGATAGCATCTTTACTTTGAACTTTTTCCCTCAAAAAGTGATACTTCAATTCAATGTGCTTGGTGCGAGCATGCAAAACAAGATTCTTAGAAATATTAATGGCACTTGTATTATCACATAAAATATTTATAGGCTCTAATATCTTAATCTTAAAACCTTCCAAAATGTGCCTCATCCAAATAGCTTGTGTGCAATTCATATAAGCTGCAACATACTTAGCTTCAACAGTAGATTGTGAAGTACAACTCTTCTTCATACTACTCCATGAAACTAGCCTTCCTCCTAGAAAGAATGCTCCACCGGTAGTACTTTTCTGGTCATCAATATTTCCTGCCCAATCAACAATAGTGTATGCCTTCAAATCAAAGTTTCCTCTATATGGATACCATAATCCATATTCAAATATACCTTTTAGATATCTAAAAATTCTCTTTGTTGCTATCAGGTGTGCTTCCTTTGGATTGTTCTGAAATCTTGCAGCTATACCAACCACATGGGCAATATCTGGTCTGTTGTGAACAACATAGTGTAATTTGCCAATCATTGACCTGTATTCCTTTTCATCAACAGACTTAGATGCATCCTCCTTGGACAACTTACAACCTGTAACCATTGGTGTTCCATCTGGTTTATAGTCACTCATGCCAAAAGTTTTCAAAACCTCTTTCACATACTTTGATTGAGTAATGAAAATACTATTCTTCATTTGCTGTATCTGCAAGACTATGAAATTTTTTATTTCCCCTACTAGAGACATTTCAAATTCATTTTTCATCTCATCTGCAAAACTATTTCTCATGACATCATTACCTCCAAAAATAATATCATCAACAAATACTTCACTGACCAGTATTTCATCTCCTTCAGACTTGAGATAATATTACTATCATCATTGGTTCATGCAAAGTCTATCTTCATCAGATGTGTATGAAGTCATTCATACCATGCTCTGGGTGCCTGCTTCAATCCATACAAAGCTTTATGCAATCTTCATACCATGTCTTTCTGATTTGTCAATGCATAACCATCATCTGAGAAATCTGATTGGAAAGCCTTTTATGCAAAAGAACTTGAAGAAATCAGGAAAGAGAATGAAGAACTGGAAGAACTTGAAGCACTATTTGCAAGAAAAATGCCTAAAGGTCTAGTTGGAAGTAAGTATGAAGGTAAAGCACCATTTAAATGTTTTAACTGCAATAAAATTAGTCATATGGCATCTAGGTGTCCTGATAGACATGCAAGGTTGAAAGAAGAAGCTAAAAGAACATATAAGCCTAACCCTAAATATCAGAGATACAAATTTACGAAGAATAGAGACAAATCTTGTTACTATGTTGATGAAGGAGTTGCTGATGATTCTGATGAAGAACTGGCATACAATGGATGGGCTTTTGTTGCTATAACAGAAGATCAACTGACACCTACTATTCAATTGGTAGAGAAGGCCCTAATAGCTAAAATTGAGGATAAGGATGAATGGATCATTGATTCAGGATGTTCACATCATATGACTGGTGATAAAAGTAGATTCTTAACCTTTCAGAAATATAATGGAGGTCTAGTAAGATTTGGAGATGATAAAGCTTGTTTGATCAAAGGAAAAGGGACTATATCTTTTGATAGTAAGCACAATACTGATAATGTTTACTATGTTGAAGGTTTGAAGCATAATATTTTGAGTGTTGGTCAATTAGTTGAAAAAGGTTTTTAGTTACAATTAAAGAATGGTAAATGCAAAATCATGAACAAAACTGGTTTAGAAATTGCAACTGGTAATCGGACTAGAGGTAATATTTTTTATTTGAACAATTATGGGAAGGCATGTTTGATTGCACATATTGATGAAAGTTGGTTATGGCATAAGAGACTTTGTCATGTAAATTTTGATTGCATTGTGAAAATCAGTACAACTAAGGCAGTAAGGGATTTACCTAAGATTGTTAAACCTCACAATCCAGTATGTAAGGAATGTTAATTTGGAGAGCAAGTTAGAGCATCTTTTAAGAGTATTCCATAAAAATCCAATAATGTTCTTGACTTAATTCACACTAATTTATGTGGTCCAGCAAGAACTAGAAGTTTACAAGGAGATATATATTTTATGCTAATCATTGATGACTATTCTAGAATGTGTTGGGTTACCTTTCTCAGGGAGAAATCAAAAGCTTTTGGAAAATTCAAACTATTCAAGGTGATGGTAGAGAATGAAACCAGTAAGAAAATCAAATGCTTGAGATCAGATCAAGGAGGTGAATTCACATCTAAGGAATTTAATACATTCTATGAAGTGAATGGAATTAAAAGACATTTATTAGCACCTCAGACAACCCAGCAGAATGGAGTTGTGGAAAGAAAGAACAAAACTATTTTGGATGCAGCTAGAAGCATGATATTAGAAGAAAATCTACCTCATGTATATTGGAGAGAAGCAATGAATACAACAGTTTACACATTCAACAAAGTTCACATCAAAGGTGAAATCCGTAAGACCCCTCATGAACTATGTTTTGGTAATACTCCTACTCTTAAATATTTTAGAATATTTGGAAGAAAATGATATATTAGAAGAGATGATTAAATTGGAAAATTTGATCCTAGAAGTGATGAAGGAATATTTCTTGGTTATTCATCTAAGAGCAAGGCATATAGATGTTTTAATAAAAGATTGCAGAAAATTGTTGAAAGTGCAAATGTGAAGATTGATGAACAGTTTAGAGGTAATTCAAGGTACATGGACTCTGAACCAATAATAGAGATGATATCAAATGAACCTACAATGAGTACACCTATACAAAATGTTGATCCAGTCACACCGACATCATCTGAGGATTCAACAGTGACTGAAGAACAACAACAAGTAAAAACACCACGGTATGTAAGATTGAACCACTCTGAAAGTTAGATAATTGGGAACAAGCTTCAAGGTGTTATGACTGAGGAAGAATAGAAAATGAAGAGGTATGTCTTATTTCTCAAATTTAACTAGCATCATTTAATGAGGCATGTGAAGGTAAACACTGGATTAAAGCTATGGAAGATGAATTGGAACAAATTGTAAAGAATAACACATGGACATTAGTTCCTTGACCTAAAGATAAAAATGTAATTGGAACTAAATGGGTATTCAAAAATAAACTCAATGAAGATGGAAACGTAATAAAAAATAAAGCAAGACTAGTGTGTAAGGGATATTCACAGAAAGAAGGAATTGATTATAATGAAACCTTTGCACCGGTAGCTAGAATTGAGGCAGTCAGATTATTCTTGGCTTTTGCAGCACACAAGAACTATAAAGTATATCAAATGGATGTTAAATATGCATTTCTAAATGGTGATCTTGAAGAGGAAGTTTACATTGAACAACATGATGGATTTTCATTGACAAATGACAAAGATATGGTTTGCAGGTTAAGGAAAGCTTTGTGTGGACTAAAGAAAGCTCCTAGAGCTTGGTATGCTAGATTGGACAAATATCTTTTGAAGATTGGTTACACTAAAGGTAATGCTGACAACAATCTATATTACAAAGTAACAAATGATGACATCTTGGTTAGAGAAGTTTTTTTTGATAATATAATCTTTGGAGGAGAAGTTGGATTGTGTAAAGACTTTTCTAATAAGATGTAGGAAAAATTTGAAATGCCTATGATTGGGGAGATAAAGTTATTTTTAGGATTGCAGATTTCATAGACTGATAAATGTATATTCTTATATCAATATAAGTACTTGAAGGAACTACTAAAGAAATTTGGCATGGAAAACTCTAAACTGGTAAGCACATCTATGACTACAACTGATAAACTATCTTTGAAGGATGAATCAGCACCTGTTAATCCAACTAGGTACAAGTCTATGATAGGAGGTTTACTATATTTGACACAAACAAGACCTGATATTATGAATGCAGTATGTATTGTTTCAAGATTTTAGAGTAATCCTAAAGAAAATCATGAATCACCAGTAAAAAGGATTTTCTGGTATCTACAAAGCACTACAAATCTTGGTTTATGGTATCCTAGAGATGAAAATTTTGATTTATGTGCATATATAGATGCAAATTGGGGAGGAGATGTAGATGACAGAAAAAATACCACCGGTGGATCATTTTTTCTTGGTAGCAAATTAATCTCTTGGTTGAGCAAGAAACAAAGTTGCACATCTTTATCAACAACATAATCAAAATATGTTGCAGCAACAACTAATTGCACACAGGTATTATGGATCAAGCAAATGTTGAAGGACATAAAGGTAAAATGCAAGGAACCTATAAAAATTTATTGTGATAATTTGGTAGCAATTGATATATCTAAGAATCTAGTATTTCACTCAAAAACTAAACATGTTTCTATCAAATTCAATTTTCTAAAAGAGAATATTGAAGCAAAAGAAGTGAAATTGGTTTATGTGAATACTAAAGAACAGATTGCAAATATTTTTACTAAGCCTTTGCCTAAGGAAACTTTTGAATATCTTAGAGAGCATCTTGGGGTAATACCCCCACCAGTAGAGACTTAGATAGTTGATGTTTATCATCAACCAATAGAATTAACAGAGAAATATTTTTTCCGGCTTTGATGAGGAGAGCTACTTCTCAGGGGGAGTAGTTGGTATTTTGTATGAACTGTTTGAAATTGGTTTTTGTATTGATTTGGCATTTGATGTCAAAGGGGGAGAGATATCTATGTAAAAACACATTATATTTTGGGAGAGATTATTACTCTCTGTATTTTGATTTTTGGTTAATGATCACTTTTGGAGATTGTTGGTTTTTGGTTTTTGGCATTTCTGTTTTGGCACTTTGATGGTTTTTCCATCTTGTGTTGCCATCAATGCCAAAGGGGGAGATTGTTGGTACTTTGGATATTTTGGTATGGTTTTGTCATTGATGTCAACACCTGTCAACACTTATCAGCACTTGGAGACTCTTGGTTATGTTCACCGACATGTTCAGTGATTTATGCACAGTCATAGGTATCTGGTTCACCGACAGGTTATATTGTTCACCAGCACTTGGAATCACTTGGAGATTACTTGGTTATGTTGAAGACATTGTTTGGACACTTTGTTTTGGTAATTTGTTCATTGGTCTAATTGGGTTTGCATATTTTCTATTACCGGCAAATAGGTCTAGGTTATGCACCGACAAGCATATCTATTCTAGATCAGCACAACACGTCATGAAGATGATTTTTTATTATTGTAAATGCATTGAGCTGACATGATGCATCGCATATTGATTCATCTATAATTGACTTTATTGTAATATATCTTAGTGAGCCAACCTACTCATTTGGTCTTAGGTTATGGTATAAATGTAAGATCTCATTTGTGAGATTAATGTAACATAGTGGTGCGGATTGTAATAAGGTATATGTGAATATTAGCAGAGCTATACACTTATACATCATTGAATATTGAAGGAAGGTTTGAAGAAGGAAAATCAGAGCTAAACCAGTACAGAATCCAGCATATGAAAATGCTATTTTGAGAAGTACATTATCATTGGATTTAACCATCCAATTGTATTCAATGTGACGCCCATTTTGTGATTGAGCAGTGAGCTCTAGGGAGTTGGCCTTTTTGCATGTGCATACTCCATATTGTACACACATACTATCTGCAGCAGTATCATCTGATTGTGGCTAAGGTTTCCCACCATGGTTTTTCCCCTTACAGGGTTTCCACGTACAAATATCTGTGTTATGTGTTGTGGATGTTATTTTCTTTCTGTTTCATGCATTAAACTTTACCAGTACTGCAATTAACTGATAAAACTGTCTATCAGCATAAAGTTTGGTTTACTAGTATTAAGCATTAAGTTTGGTTAAGTTAGTTTTTGTTTGAATTTATTGGACAACTGAGTCACCCCCCCCACCCTTTCAGTTGTCTTCAGGACCTAATAGATGGCAGTTTGATTTGAAGGCTCATCATGATGGGGTTAGAAACACCTATTCAATCACCAAAGATGGTAAGGGGATAAAAATTTTACCTTTGATGGAGAATGAGATGGAATCAAAGGGGAAGGATGCCAAAGTGTTGATGCTAGAAGGAAAGCAGTTCATGAAGGAGATTGCAGAAAAAGATGCAGTTTGCTATGCCCTCATTCTGAGTTCTAAGGTGACAAAGAAGGAGCAGTTTGCAGAGAGGAAAGAAGAAGGAAGGAGGCACATAGACCTTGCAGTCAAATAGTTACTTGACAAGTACAAAGGCATCATCTTAGATGGAATTCCAAGGTCCCTACCACTGGTAAGAGACATAAGTCATTGCATAGATTTGATCCTTGGATCTACCCTACCAAATAAAGCAACATACAAGCTTACTCTAGACCAGAATGCAGAGATGCCAAAACAAATTGAGTTCCTAGAATCAAGGTTAATTGGCAAAATTCTAAGCCCATGTGCAGTACCTATTGTCCTTGCACCCAAGAAATAAGGAACTTGGAGGCTTTGCATAGACTCAAGGGCCATCAACAAGATAACCATAAGGTATAGGTTTCCAATCCCTAGGATAGAGGATTTACTTGATTGCTTGGGGGGTGCAAAATATTTCACGAAAATTGATCTAAAAAGTGGATACCATCAGATTAGAATAAGGCTAGGGGATGAATGGAAAAAAATTTTTAAGACCAATGAGGAGTTGTATGAGTGGAAAGTCATGCCATTTGGGTTGTCCAATGCCCCTAGTACCTTCATGAGGTTGATGAATGAGGTCTTGGTGGAGTTCATAGGCAAGTTTGTAATAGTGTATCTATATGATATCTTGATCTTTAGCCACACAAGGGAAGAGAACCTCAAACATATAGATATGGTCCTCAAAAGGTTACATGAAGAGAAGCTAATGATAAACTTGGATAAGTGTTTATTCATGCAGGAGGAGATCATTTACTTGGGCTTTGTAATCTCACAAGGTGAGTTGAGAATGGACCAAGGAGAAGGTAAGTGTTATTCTATCTTGGCCAAGACCTAAAACCATGAATGATGTCTGAATTTTCCGTGGCTTAGAAACCTTTTATAGGAAGTTTAAAGGGGATTTAGTCATGTTTGTGCACCAATGCTTGACACCATAAAATGAGGACAAAAGTGCAGGTTCAGTTGGACCAAGGAGGCAAATGACTCATTTGAGACTTTGAAAAAGAAAGTTGCAAAATAACTAGTCCTTTCCCTACTAGAATTCAATAAGATATTTTAGGTGGAATGTGATGCAAGCCACATGGCTATTGGGGTAGTACTCAGTCAGGAGGGAAGACCAATTGCCTTTTTTAGTGAAAAATTAAATGATGCCAAGAGGAGATATTCATCCTATGATTTGGAGATGTATGCTTTAGTTCAGTCATTGAAGAAGTGGAGGCACTACTTATTTCCAAAGGAGTTCATAGTTTTCACTAATAATTAGGCTCTAAGTTTCATAAACAGTCAAGTGAAGTTAAATCACAGGCACATGAAGTGGGTAGAGACCCTACAAGCCTTCACCTTCACCGTCAAGCATAAAAAGGGGGGTCAAGAACAAAGTTGCAGATGCCTTAAATAGGAGGGTCTTAACCATCAACCAAATTAAGATGGAAAGTGTTGGCATTAAATCCTTGAAGAACATGTAAGATGCTGATGAAGATTTTGGAGAGATCTACAAGGTATGTGAGTCTTTTGGTGAGAGGTATCATATTGAATTTTCTGAGTTTTTGATCCAAGAGGGATTGTTATTCAAGGGTGGATAGTTATGCATACCTAAGTGTTCAATGAGACTGAATGTTATTAGGGAGAAGCATTATGAAGTAATGGCAGGTCATTTTGGCCTTGACAAGACACTTGACCTTGTGAAAAGACACTACTACTGACCTAAGTTGTAGGCAGATGTTAGGAGGATTTTAGAAATATGCATGATCTGTCAAAAATCCAAAGGGAAATCCACCAATGCAGGTTGGTACCAACTTTTAGCCATTTCTTCTAGGCCATGGGAAAGCATAAGCATGGATTTTGTGTTGGTTCTGCCTAGGACAAGGAAGGGGTATGACAGTGTTTTTGTAGTGGTGGACAAATTTAGCAAAATTGCTCATTTCTTGCCATGTAAAACCTCTTGTGATGCCTCATATGTTGCAGACTTGTTTTTCAAAGAGATAGTTAGGATACATGGGTTGCCCCTAAACATAGTCTCAGACAGGGATGTGAAGTTCATAGGGCATTTTTGGAGGAGCCTTTGGAAGAAGCTGGGAACCAACCTAGCTTTCTCATCAGCCTACCATCCCCAAATGGATGGACAAACTGAAGTTGCCAATAGGTCCTTCGGGAACCTATTAAGATGCTTGACAAGACAACATGGAGAAAAATAGGATAACATACTATCACAGGCAGAGTTCTCATAAAATGACACCATAAATAGAAGCACTGGGAAATCTCCTTTCCAAATTGTGTATGGCATCCACCCAAGGCATGTGTTAGAGTTGAGGGATTTACCTAAAGAAGAGTCCATTAGTATAGGTGGTGAATATTTTGCCTCAACCATCAAGGAGGTACATGATCAAGTGAAGTCTCATCTCTAACAATCTACAAAGAAGTACAAGGTTCATGTTGACAAGAAAAAGAGGGATGTGCAGTTTGGTATTGGAGACTTAGTATGGGTGCATTTGAAGAAGGAGAGAATCCCAAAAGGAAAACACACAAAGCTCATGTAGAGGAAGATTGGACCATGTCAGATTGTGAAGAAGTATGGGCAGAATGCTTATGAAATCCAACTTTCTCTTGATCTTGGATTGTCACCCATTTTCAATGTATGTGATCTAACACCTTACAAAGGCAATGGTAATAAAGAGGAGGAACCAATGCAGGTTGCAACAAATGATGATATTCCAAAGCATGATCCACCAAAATTGAGAAAGGTTTTGGACACTAGAGTCACAAAGAGAACAAGAAACAAGGATCACAAAGAGTATTTGGTGGCTTGGTAGGGCAAACCAAACTCTGAAGTAGTTTGGATGACAGAAAACAAAATCTCCAACCATGGTGCAGACCTTCAAATCCTAATCTCAAGTGGGCTTGAGATCTCTTCTCTTAGGGAGTATGGTACAGGGGCACCTATTCAATAAGCCATTCATGGATTAGAGGATGAGGATACGGATCATAGGATCATTTTGAAAGTCTTTTTTTAATGCATTTTCATGTTTTGAATAAGGACCCCACCTTGTAAACCAATGTCCCAAATTAGGCATCCTAATAAGCCAATTTGGAAAATTTTGTAAATAGGGGTAGAATGATGTTTGTTTTTATGTTTTGAAGGATTTTAGGGTGTGTAGGTGGTTTTTGGTTGATTCAAGTTGTGTGGGTCCCAAACTTGTTTTGGTTGACAACTTTTGTCAAAAGTGCAACATATGGAAAATGCAACTTTTGTAAGCAAAAGTGCAACATTTTGAATTTTGGTTGATGTAAGCCTCTCAATGGCTCCAACCTCTTCAAATTTTAGTTGGAAACTATTAGAATCAATGATAGTCCAAAAGACACTAAGAGGGGGGAGTGAATCAGTGTCTAACTAGTTAGCAGAAGATTTAACCTTATTAAGAACTTTGCATCCCAAAACAGTGTACCGATAAATAAGAATTAATGCAACAAATAGGAGTAATAGAGACAACATAGAAAAAACACCATAATACATGATATTTAATGAGGAAGCCCAGTGTGGGAAAAACCTTGGTGGGATTTGTGACCCACAATATTCACTCATTGGCCAATGAATAAATATTACTTACAATGAGGGGCCTACACATGCAGAAAGGCTAGTAGCCTAGAGCTCACTGCTCAATCACAAAACAAAAGTCTCATTGACTTACAAAATGGATTATCAAAATCCAATACAATGTACTACTTAAGATCAACATCAACTATGGCAGGTTCAATACTAGTTTAAGCTCAGTCCATTACCAAAACCTTCGCTGTCAACTATATCACCTTATACAAAGTATCAAATATCATGTATCATCCTCTTTCATATATTACATACAAAATGACCTATAAGATCTCATAGATATATATGAGTCTTTTACAATATGCCATGTTAGATTTTACAAAATATAATTACAATATAAATAGTAAACAAAATTTTATTCCATGTTGGCTTGAGTGCCCGTATCCATTATTGCTGATGTCAGTGAAGTGCCTGTCGGTGAATGTAGAAGTTTATTGTTGGTGCTGGTAACTGTCAATGGGTTGACAGATGATTGCTAGTTGGTTTCCAGTTGGTTTCCATCAATGACAACATCAACTATTCTCATAAGAGTGTAGAATACCAACAATCTCCCCCTTTGGTATTGATGGCAACACTCATGAGAAAAATCTAAAACTGTTCCAAAAACTGAAGTCCAAAAAGTTTCCAAAAAGATGTGCTCCCCCTGAGCAAATGATCTCCTATGAATAATCATTTTTCTCTCCACTACTCCCCCTTTGACATCAATGACAAAGGTTGTCAAAAATTGTGAACTGAGTGCAAAACTTTCATCTCAAAGTCTATAACCGGTTGGTTACAATCTGAAAGATATCTGCTAAAACCAAATTAAGACTTTGCATAAACCTTTTGTTGTCATTTAAGGTTGCCTCAGTCTGTTGGATCGTGCCGGTGAGATGATGCATGTGCTCTTTTGGTGATCATTCTCCTTTAAGTAATGCCTTAGATATTTTAATTTTATGAGATATAAGATTGTCCAACTTGGGACCAAGTTTATTTTTCGGTTCTTTGATTTGAGACCTTATCCTTGCCTTTTCTTTCTCAAGTTTCTCTAGTTTTTCTTCAAAGCCTGCCATTTCTTACTCAACAACTAATATGTGGTCGGATGAGCAAATTATGTTATCAGCTATGTCTTCAATTTTTTTTTGCATTTTACTGATTTCCTTGTCAATATCCTCTATCAGAATGTGGGGTTTGCATGTTTCTCTGAACAACTCTTTGTATTCCAAAATTATATTCAGTATTGCTAATAATGTATTTAGGTGTTCAGTGCACTTCTTTATGGTGTTATCAAAGAATTTATTCTTCTCCTTTTCAACTTTGTCCTTTATTGTGTCCTCATTCACTTTATCAATCGTTATTACATTGTCAGCAATGAATTTGGACAATTTGTCCAATTTACCTAAAGAATCCTTTACATGATCTTTGTTACATTTCGGTGCAATCAATTTAAGAATTGGTATAGTGTCATCAATTGCTTTGTAGGCCAAAGCATTGCAATCCGTTATCTTTTTTATTGAATCTAGGAGTACCTCTGTTACATTAGTAGGTCTGAATTCACTTGATGATGTGTCGGATGTTTGACAAATTGCCTTTAATACCTCTGTGCTTCCATCAGTAGTAGCCATTTTGCTTGTGTTTACCTCTGGTGGATTAGTCTATGTCTGCATCTCAGCTAGCAAGGGTTTCTTAGACTGCCTTGATGTCATAGTGACTGTTGGTTTCTCTACCATAGTATGTACCTATACCTCAGTAGGTTTCTTTGTATGCTCAATTGTCAATATCTCAGTCTTTGATGGCCTTGTGCCAACATCTATTCCTTTAGTAGGTTTCTCTTTTTCTAATGATTGATCTATTTGGGTTGGGATCTCAACCTCAACAGTCTCATCTAGTTTCTCAGCCATGTTGCCACAGTCAACATTGTCATCCTTAACCTCTGCACTGTCCTTGTCCACAATAATATTCACTTTCTAAGTGTCCACATTCATGGTGAATAGTATCTCAGATTCAGGATTAGTGTCATCATGTGCGACACCTTCAGTGTCAATAACTGGTGGATCATCAGTATGTACCAGTGCAGTATCCAAAGGTGGCAGTAAATTGTTAGTGATCTTTATGTTTGGAATACCACCAACTTTACCTTTCCCCTTGTCCTTATCCTTCTGATACACTTTGAATATTTTCTTTTGTTGGTTCATTTCCTCTTGTTTTTCCTTCTCCACAAAGAATATATCCCAGTTATTAGCAGTTTCATCTGTAATCTCTTTTAATCTACCTGCCATTAAACTTAGTTGCAGGTGACCATTGGCAAAAATAGATCAGTTAGCCTATGAGATTAGTTCATCAATTTCCTCTTTTGATTTTACCAGATGTACAGCTAGAAGTTTTTCAACTTTTAGTTTCTTATCTAATTCCATCACTGCAATCCTTTTTACCTCCAATCTCCTATATAGATCAATGAGTAAGTCATCCACTACTTCAATTAAAACCTTTTTGTATATATCCAGATGTAAAATTATACTATTCTCAATACTTTCATTGTTTGAATCATTGAATGTGTTATACACTTTGTGTACATTGGCCAAGTTTCCATCATCAATTATTTCACTTAGTAAATCATTTAAAGAAGGGGTGATAGGTTGTTGTTTCTTCTTTGGTGTTAATTTCTTTGGTGGTCCCCAAATTGCCTGTTATTTATTCCTTTAAGTCCTTGTTCTCTTGGGTGAAGGAGAGGGTACTAGTGAATGTTTTCTCTTCCTCTCAACTCTCTTGAACTCTGATGGTTTCTCACTGTCAGAAGATGTGCCAACCGGTGAAATGTGTGCCTCCGGTTGCAGTCCTTCTAGCTCACTAGCCAATATCCCACTAATGTTCATTACATTTTCTTTGATTTCCTATACTTTATTTGATGCATCCCTAATATATTTTTCTCTTTTCTTTCTTTTCTTTAGTATTTTCATATCACTTTCAATAGTTTCAGCACAACCAAAAACTTGTTTTGTTGGTTCTCTTGGTGCATCTAACAAATCTTTTGCATAAGTCTCAATAATGTTGACATCTACCTAATATCCCATTTCAGTCATCTATACAGTCCTAGGGAGTATGACTTCCATCCATGTCTCATCCTTCTTGATGAAAAAATAGATTTCTTTGTCATATTTATCTAGTACACTCTGCGGTAGTCTTTCTCTAGTTTTCATTTTTGCTTGAAAAGCTTTAAAGTATTAAGTTATGTTGTTGTCCTTTGTATTTCCCATGTTGGTAAAAGCTTCCTATAATTGTTTTCTTACTGATATGTCCTATCCAAAGTATTTTGGTCCTATACCAGGGATTTCCTTAGTGAAATACAGGATTAAGCATACTAAAAGATTACCAAAGCAAAATGTACCTTTCTTATCTCCTTCAATCTTTTTCAAATTATCAATGAGTTCATCTTTCAACCATTCACACACATCTATCATTGCATTTTTGTTAACCATCTCATAAGAACTGTTAATGCAAAGACTAGAAACTAAATTAAGCCTATTTGCAAGTGTAGTCTTGTAACCTAGCACCATACTTATGAATCTCACATTGATGTCTTTGATATCATTCTCTTAGTGATCTACTGTCAGATGTTGTTCCTATTAGGGTCATTAATTTGTTGTTAGGGATATTCTTTGTTTTGTCAGGTCTACTACTAGTTGAGGGTAAACCAGTTATTTCCCTAATTGCTTGTCGGGTTATTTTGCAGACAAAATCCAACCATAGAAATTCTCCATGTGCTCTGCTTAAAACTATTCTCACTACTTCTTCCAGAAATTGGGGAATGTTCAATATTTCCACAAAACCTAGAGTTTCTACAATCTTGTGCTCGGGTTTAACCATGCCATGTTCATCACAAATTACCTTAGTATACATTTTCATCAACTCTTTAGTACCCAGTTCTTCTATATTGCAATGTATGTAAATCCTAGGGTCTTTAGCATAAGCTACACCTTTAGGAATTTTTGAAAATGCTCCTATGGAATCATCTTGCTTAGCTACTTCAATAATTATTTTAAATACGGGCCTAGGGTGTTTTACATTTTCCACAATAGTAGGGTTCGCAATAAACTTGGGAGCAGAAGAAGAAGCCATTGAAAAATATCTTTAGCTACCTTAAAGTATTTTGAATGCTTGAAAAGATCACTTCACACCTTCACCTTGAATGCCTTTGCTCTTTTTCGCGCTCTCTACTAATTTGAATGCTCGATGAATCAAAAATGAGGTAAATCTAATGATTTATAATGACATTTCTCTTACCAACCACATTAAATGCTTGTTGGTTAAGTGAAAACTTAACACATCTACTGGTAAAGAAGAAATCTATCTTCTCACCATCGACCGAGGGTAATCTGCATGATATTCAATTTGCTGAAATACCCCCAAAGGGTTACTTCTCAGTTGGATGAAGAATCTCCTACCAGTGGAGGGTTACTCTGTTCTACCAGTATAGAGATAGTCTCATCAACATTGTGATCTCTCTTCCTAACCCATTGTTTTGAAAATTCTTGCTTTACCTCATCTACCTTTTCTTTGTCTTTCAAACTGGATCCTTTATTATTTGTTGGTGAAGTCTTGCTTCTACAAAATTTTGCAATATGTCTAATTTTTTTACAAGCATAACAAGTCACATTATTCCTGTAAATAGATTTTCCATATCCTATGCCAGTTTATGTTCTGCATTGATTAGATAAGTGTCCATATCGTCTACAAACATAACATTTCACATTCATTCTATAGTTTTCTGAATTATGACCAACTTTGTTGCATTTGGAACATTGACCGGTGGGTGCATTAATATTTTGTTTATTTCTAAATCTACATTGATTTGGTCTATGACCATATTTGTTGCAATTGAAACATTTTCCATTAAATTTATAAGCATTAGGTTGTCTTACCGGTTTGTTTTGATCTAGATTATTTGCAGTACCAAAACTTTCTCCAACTTCAAATCCAAGTCCATTTGTATCTCCATTAGGTTTCTTACTTTTCAGCATGTTGTCAAGCTCCTCTGAACTTTTCTTGAATTTCTCTTTGTTCTTATTTGTAGTAGCCAGCTGATTTTCTAGAATATCCTTTTGTTTTATCATGTTGCATGTGAATCAGATCAGTCTTCAACATATTATTTTCATGATTAATTCTTAGATTTTCATTTTCAGTATCATTGAGTCTCCTAGTCAAGTCATCTTTATTTTTCTTTGTGTCTTCAATGTATTTACAAAAACTTATAATCATATCTTGCATTTCATTCTTCATAGCACTATTTTCTTGTCTCAACTTGTTTGCAAGTTCTCTAAGAGTTTCTTTTTCCTCATCATCTTTCTGCATCTTCTCATGAAGTTTTTTTCTTTTATTTTGTGCTATAGCAAGGTTCTCCTGAAGTCCTTTAATGAATTCCTATGCAGTCCTCAGATCATCTTCAAGTTTGATATCCTTCAATTTCTCTGCATCATAATTTATAAGAGCTCCTTCCAATTGTTTTCTTAAGTTCCCCATCTGTACCGGTGCAAGAATCTTCCTCAAGTTGTTAGGATTTTGAAAATAGAGGACTAGGCTCTAATACCAATTGTTAGAATCAATGACAGTCCCAAAGATACTGAGAGGGGGGGGGGGAATTAGTGTCTAACCAGTTAGCAGAATATTTAACCTTATTAAGAACTTTGCATCCCAAAATAGTATACCGGTAAATAAGAATTAATGCAGCAAATAAGAGTAATAGAGACAACATAGAAAACACACGATAACACAATATATTTAACGAGGAAACTTAGTGTGGGAAAAACCTTGGTGGGATTTGTGACCCACAATATTCACTCACTGGCCAATGAATAAATATTACTTACAATGAGGGGCCTGCACATGCAGGAAGGCTATCAGCCTAGAGCTCATTGCTCAATCACAAAACAAAGGTCTCACTAACTTACAAAATGGATTATCAAAATCCAATACAATATACTGCTTAAGATCAACATCAACTATGCCAGGTTCAGTACCGGTTTAAGATCAGTCCATTACCAAAACCTTCGTTGTCAACTATATCACCTTATACAAAGGTATCAACTATCATGTATCATCCTCTTTCATATATTACATACAAAATGACCTATAAGATCTCATAGATATATATGAGTCTTTTACAATATGCCATATCGACTTTTACAAAATATAATTACAATATAAATAGTAAACAAAAGTTTATTCCATGTCGGCTTGAGTATCGATATCCATTATTGTCGTTGCAGGTGAATGTAGAAGTTTATTGTCGGTGTTGGTAACTGTCGGTGGGTTGACAGATGATTGCCAGTTGGTTGCCATCAATGACAATATCAACTATTCTCATAAGAGTGTAGAATGCAAACAAAAACCATTTGGAGAAGGCCTAGATACCTTGTGGACATAATTCCCAAGGTTGGAGTTGTGGGTGATTGAATTTTGGAAGCATAATAAGACAGAAATATGAGTTTTTCCCTAAAAATTTGATCTTGCTATTGTTGTACATCATTGTACAGATTGATTCTGACAAATTTGTTAATGGAGTAGATAGAGGATTGAGTTACATTTGTTTTGGTGGTGGTTTGAGGTTTTGGTCCTCTGTAAGCTGTGAGAACCCCTTGGTTTCCTAACTATAACCCAAAAAACCAGGGTTTGGCTAGGGTTTCACCAAATAATGGCCATATCTTGTATCTCACCTGTCTAGAAGTTCTTTCCTTTGGGGGAATGCAATATTGGCCAATGTATTTTAATATTTCCATGGGTCTTTGCAGGGGAGGCTTTGCTGTGAAGAGCATGAAGAAAACCTAGGTAGGCATCTCCATGTGACTATCTTGGACAAAATTAGGATAGTCACCCTAAAATCTCATAGTGGTGGATTCCAGGCATGCAACCCTGGAATTAGAGGTTATTTGTGATTCCCCACATGCTCCTAAAGTTGGTTTTTTGGTTGAGAGCCTAGAAATTGGAGTTGCTTGTTAATTTGAATCCTATTAGCCCTCATTAGGCCTCTAGGCTTCTAAAGGGTTCAAACCCTTAGATTTCAGATCTTGCCAATCCCTTTTGGGGATAAGTGTAACTTCATAAAGGGTACTTGTAATGGTAAATAGTTTTCCAGGTTGAGTTCAATATTTTGGAGTTAAGGGCAAAATACCTAGTTTTGAGGGCTACTAGCCAAGGGGGTAGGTTTCCAAAGGAAGTATAGGGCATTAGTGCCAAAGCCTAAAACCAATGTTTGAAATAGTTCCTAGGTGTCATGAATTGACCAAATCAAAGGCCCTCAAGAGAAAGAGTCATGGAGAGGCGTGTTGGAGATGTTGAAGCCATTTACTCATTTTGAGTAGGTGCTAGTCTTGAGGAGTTGAGAGTAGTTCAAACCCTTAAGGTGTGGAGTCCTTTTTGTAGGATCCTTGCTATCTTTTGAAGGTCTAAACCAAACCTTTTGGACCTGTCCCTAGGTGTGAGAAGGGATTTGCATCACATTTGCTACTTTATTCTCATTTCTTGGGATTTGAGTGAGTTATACTTCTTCAAAGTGTTCTTTAAACTCTTCTACCAATTGTTTGTAGGGCATGAGTTTGTCATCCTTAGTTTCATAATCATCGTTTATTTGGTTGATGATAAGTTGTGAATCACCATAGACATGTAATTCCTTGATATTCCATTCAATAGCCATTTTCAGCCCAATAGTCAATGCTTCATATTTTGCAGTATTGTTTGTGCATGGAAACCATAGTCTATATGATTTTAGAATTGTGTGTCCCTGAGGTGTGATGAACAAAATTCCTACACTTGATCCATATTGTGTATAAGAACCATCAAAGTATAATTCCCAAAATTTTGTATTTATTGCCAGAATGTCTACATTAGGAAATTCAATGTGCAATGGTATGCCATCTTGTAAGGGTGTTCCAGTTAATTGATCAATAATGATCTATCCTTTGATATCTTTTCGATCAACATATTATATATCAAATTCACTTAGTATCATAACCCATTTGTCCAGTCTGCCTGTCAAAGTCGACTTGTTCAGCAAATACTTTAGTGGATCTATCTTTGCTATCAGTTTCATAGAATAAGTTAGCATATAATGTCATAGCTTCTAAGTTGCAAATACAACTACTAGACATGTCTTCTCTATTGATGTATAATTCAATTCATAGCCAACAAGTCTCCTACTGATGTAGTACACTGCTCTTTCTTTTCCTTCTTCATCATGTTGTGTTAGGAGAGTGCCTAATGATATATTTGTCGCCAAGATATAGAGTAACAATGGTTTTCCTTTGATTTGTGATACCAGTATTGGAGGATTCATGAGATATTCTTTGATTTGCATAAAAGCCTCTTCACATTTTTGAATGGAACATTCTTATGTAAAAGATGAGTGAATGGATGATATCTATTTGCTAATTGAGAGACAAATCTTCTGATTGATTTCAATCTTTCTTGTCAAGATCATAATTGACTTATGTTCCTAGGTGACTCCATTTCCATGATGGCTTTGACCTTTTCAAGATCTACTTCAATTCCACGAGTTGATATAATGTACCCAAAGAAGCTTTCCAGAGCTTACTCCAAATGCACATTTCTTTGGATTTAATCTCAACTGATATCTTTCAAGCCTATCAAAGATCTTGCCCAAGATGTTCAAATGTTCTTGTCTTGTATGAGATTTTGCAAGTATATCATCTACATAATCTTCCATAAATGTATGCATCATATCATGGAAAATTGTTGTCATAGCTCTTTGATAAGTTGCTCCTGCATTCTTAAGCACAAATGGCATAACATTCCAGCAATAAGTAGCCCATGCATAGGTGAATGTTGTCTTTTCTTGATCTTTAGGGGTGATTCTTATTTGATTGTATCCTAAGAATCAATCCATTAATGAAAACATCTTATGCCCTGCTAATAAGTCCACAATTATATCAATGTTGGGTAGTGGGAAATCATCTTTGGGATGTGCCTTGTTCAAATCTCTGAAATCGGTGTAGACTCTTATGTTTTTATCTGGCTTTGATATTGGCACAATACTTAAAACCCATTCTAGATAGGCAACATGTCTTATGAAACCCACATCTAATAGTTTCTTTAGCTCGACTTTTTCAAGAAGCGCAATGTGTGTATGCAACTTCCTTAGCTTTTGTTTTACTAGTTTTTCTTTTAGACCCACATTGAGATGGTGCATTATAAGATCTAGATTAAGTCCTGGCATGTCTACACAGGACCAAGAAAAATTTATTTATCTTTGTCTGAAGAATTCTATGTATTCTTTCCTCTTTATCTAATAATGAGGCAGCAGAATCAAGTATCTTGGGATCCTTTGATGTGCCAATGTTTACTGCTTTTGTTGGTTTTATTAGAATAGAATACATCTCTTGAAAATATGCAGAGAGAATGTCAAACTTTCCATCTTTTGGCATCAAAGATGTTTTCACTTTCAGATACGTCCTTTATTTTTTCTCTTGATTGATCTAGTGTTGCAATGAAATAGTTTTCAGCACTAGGTCTCTTTCCTTGTTTTATTTCAATTTTGTGACTCGAAAGTTTGGCATTCTCTTGACTGCAAGAAATGTTACTTGATTATGCAATGGAAGATATCTTAGGTGTTATGGGTTTGACAACATTAAGATACACAACTAAGTCATGGTCATTGGTAAAGCTATCCAATTCAGGGTTTTCTAGGTTATCCCAATCAATTAGTTCCCAATGAAGAAGGGGTAAGTCATAGTCATCATCATTGTTAGGTGCTTCAAGGTTCATGACATAATAGTAATAATTTGGCATAGAGTAGGTAATATCATAGATAGAATGATCTTGAGGATAGTCTCTCCCAAGTGTTCTCCAATCAGTCCTAACAAAATCAGTATTGGTATTTTGTAGTTCACACCCAAGTGGCTCTTCATCTGACGTTTGTCCCTTAAACGAATGGATTATATCAACACACATGTATTTAGTATTGCAAGTTCCTTCTTGATTATTTTAATAGTTTCATTTGTATTTTGAAGTTGACATACTTGTGTACATGATATGGAGGATTCTTTTGCTATATTTTTTCTTCTTTCAAACTTAGCTTCTTCTGGACTAATACTCAATCCCAATTGACTATCTCTTAGTTCTTCTATGGGTCTGCCATACCTTGGTACATCTCGCTCTTCATTTGATAGAAATATGATATTTCCTGATTCTTGATCCATATATGTTTGTGCTTCTTGTGGCATTACTTCTTGGTCTTTTTCATCGCCTTTCTTTTGTTGTCTTGTATATGCATCTTTTCTTTGGATTCTGAGTTCTTCTTGTCATCTTTCTAACTCTATCTTTTGTTTTGTAAAAGACAAGTCTTCATTTGTGATAGCTACTTGCTCTTCATTTTTTTCTTCACTTGATATATTAAATGAGACATCTGGACCCTATTCATATTCATTTGAATCCGTCTTTGAACCATTGTCTAGGACTACACCACTATACCACATAGGAATGTTGTATGGTGCAAAAAGTTCCCTAATTTTTGCCATCTCTGCTTTTACTGCTTCTGGAATATTTTATTTTGATTTTGCATTTTCTCATATTCATTGAGCTTGTTTACAAGATTCTTCTTCTCTTTTTATTGCAATCTCTTCTTCTTGTTTCTCATGTTCTTCTTGTTTTTTCTTATTGGCTACTATTTCTATTGCTTGATGTATCTTTTGTTGCCATTGTTCTTTTTTAGAGACTAATTTCTTTCTTCACTTTGGCTGTTGATAATTATGGTGTTTTTTATTTGGTTTTGAATATCCAAGTCCTAATTTATCTTCTTTAGATTGCGAGTGAAGACAAATAGGTTCTGAAATACCTTGATGTCGCTTACCAATTGGTCCTTTTCCTTCATATCCCATTTTTTGCATGATCTTATAACCATTTCCATATTGTTCTATGGGAATATTGACTTTTGCAACTATTGCTATAGTTTCATTTTCATCTTTGTACAACCAACCAAGAATGTCCTTGTCTTTAGTTTCTTCAACAAGTGTTCCAGATCTAACAAATTCTCCATTAAACATGTCTTTTGATTTTTCTGAGGTTCGTGATTGGATATTGCTAGGATTTCCATATGATTTAGGTGAAGGTGGAAAATTATGCAAAGAATATTTTCCCATTCCTTCATCATTTAATTTGAGCTTTTTATCGAAGGTTTCCCATAACTTTTCTTGAATTTATTTGGTAGGATATACTTATTCTCTATTATGTGGAACTCTTTTATCTTGTGTTGGCTTCAAATTATTGCAATGTTGGCTAAAATCTGCAATTATAGTGACCTCTTGTCCTTCATGAGGAAACTTTACACATTGATGATATGTAGAAGGAACTATGTGCATTGTGAATCCATGGCCTTCCCAGAAGAATATTATAAGAGAGGTTCAAATATAAAACCTAACATAATGTATTCCTTTCCATAGGTCCTATTTTGATTGGTAACACCACAGTTCCTTTAGAAGAACGCTTTGCTTCATCATAAGCCTTAATGGTTATTTTCTTCTTTGGATCTACTGCATTTTTTGAATATCCCAAAGCCTTTATTAAACTTAATGCACAAATGTTTAAGTCCACTCCACCATCTATGAGTACGCATTTGACATGATTTTTATTAATGGTGACTTCAGCATGTAAGGGAGTGTTGTGAGGATGTTGCAAGGACACGTCATCATTTTCAGAAAATGATAAGAAATGAGGGGCTATAAGGTGTCCCACCATGTTTTGGAACTGATCCACATTCAAGTCTTTTGAAAATGTTGTTTCTATTAAAGCTTTTTCCAAAATTTCCTTGTGCATGGGCAAAACTTTAAGAAGTTCCAAAATTGATATTTGAGCGGGTATTCTTTGTAATTGCTCTACTAAATTATATTGTTGTGAAGTGGATGTTGATTCTTTTGTTATACCTGGAAAGGTGACCTTCACTTTGCTTCTCGTAATGACATTGATTGGTTCTGAAGGTGTGTTATCTTTAACAATGATGACATTTACCACATTATCATATGTATAAGTGTAGTTCACTTTGGCTTTTCCTTTGTCAATTTTTAATTGGGATTGTTCACCTTTTTCATAATTTGGAAGTGGAGTTTTGAAGGCTAGGTGTGATTCATTTGTCTTATGGCTATCCACTGTGATAGTTCCATTATTAATTAAATCTTGGATAAGGTGTTTCAATCTCTAACAATCATTAGTTTGGTGTCCTTTATTCTGATGGTAATTACAAAAATGATTGTCATTCCAATAATTAGGCTTGACTTGCGGTTCATAACTTCTTGCTTCTGGTAAAATAATCAGTTTGTTCGCAAGAAAAGTTTTTAAAGCTGATTCCAAGGGTTCTCCAATGGTTGTGAATTTCCTGTGAGGATTGGAGAATAAATACTTGGATTTATTTATTTCTTGATTGTTATTGTTTGGGATCTAACTTTATAGATTAAAGATTGGTTGTTGTTTCATAGAATTATTGTCATCATTTCCTCCATTGATGGCATTCCTATTCTTTGACTAGAACTTGGGTTTGTAATTGTTGTTGTTGTTGTTGTTGTTGTTGTTTTTGTAAGAATTATTGTAAAGTTTTAGTTCTCCTTTCTTTACCATCGTGTCTTCTATTTTCAGACCATTCTCAATCATCTTGGCGAAAGAGGGATGACATTGCATTTTTAGTCAATAACTCATTTCACTGATAAGATTATCAATGAATATGTCCATGTTTTCTTGATCAGGCACATCTCTTGGATATCTATTAAACATTTGTTTCCATCACTGCAAGAAGATCATAAAAGATTCACCATTCTTTTGTTTAACATTGCATAAATCCAACATTGTTATCTCATTCCTTACATTGTAGGAGTATTGTGAAATAAATCTATTCATGAGTTCTTCAAAAGATTTGATTCTAGATGGTAATCTTGAAAACCATTCCATTGATTGTCCTTTTAAAATTCTAGGGAAAATATGCATTAGGTAAGTATCATCATGTGCAAATTCCATACTCATAGTACAAAACTCCCTAATGTGATCCCAAGGATCAGATTTTCCATCGTATTTGTCATATTTAGGGATCTCGCAATGCTGTAGAAATGGTATCATATTCAGACTTTTATCGAAAGGATAAGGGTAGATATCTTCCAATGAATACTTCTTGGAGCTTGTTCCATTCTGCATAGCTTGTATCTATTGTAGAGTTTGCATTTGGTGAGTTAGATTTAACAACGGATTATCCATACAATTTCTCCTTGTCTCTTTGTAACTTCTTCTATCACTACACTCACTTCTTGTGTCATCACGTTCTTTTCTTATCTCTTCATGACTTTCTTTGTTTACATCTTCAATATTTGGATCATTTGTGTTTTGGGTGTTACTTGCCTCCACATCTTGTTTCAAGATTTCTATGTTAAAGTCTTGTGGCAATTTAGCTCCTGATTTTGCCAACATCAAAATATATTTCTCTTTTTGCTTTGCCAATAATTTTTCCATTAGCCTATCAAATTTGAAATCTTTCTCAAGGTCTCTGATGGTGTTATTGACCACTTCTTCATCAATAGCCGTATACCCAAAAGTTTGGAACATCGGATTATCTTCTTTCTCCATTTGTTTTTGTTGTATTCTAAATTGTACATATCGAGCTCTAGTCCAAACTGACATGTGATTGTTTTGAAATTTTTGAAGTTTTATAAAGACAACTCAATAGGTGACTATTGCTTTAGGAAGATATGCTTTGTTGATTCATTGTGATAAAGCATCTCTTTGTTGAAAAGAACATCCATGCAAAATTTCTTCATCAAATTCTGTCTCGCAGCCACATAAATAGTGATGAAAATGGTGTAGGAATGTCCTATGTTTTAATAAGATCTTGCGATTGATATACAAAAATCTTATTCTTTTTTGAGTATCTTTATAATTGGGTTTTATTTTCTTAAGGTGATACTTAAAAGTCATATAAGCATATGATAGTTTACAAGTTTGTTTGATTCCAATGTTGGTGCAATTCTGATTTTGATATAACCTAGGTTCAAAATAGGAAAGATATATCCAAGATAATGAACACAAGATGGATTGATCAAGCTTCGTGATAGAGGATTTGATATATCCTAATGAGAAACTTGACAATGATGCTGATTTTTGCACTTAATATGTTTGAACCAATAGCTTGTTGAATGTTTTATGCTTATGGAAACCTTTTGGAAATAACCTGTTGGATTAGTGACCCAGTTATTGAACTAGTTTGAAAATGTGTGATAATTTAAAGACAAATCTACTCAAGAAGTGTTTTGATACTAATTCAGAAATTTTGGTTTGATATTCTTTGTTTTAGATGTGAAAAAGCCTTTGTGCTAACTCTTGTGGTAAAGAGTCTTAACTTATGGGATAAAAGTGCTATTTGGTTGCTTGAAAGCCCTATTCTGACTATGTTTCAAGGATTTTTTTCAAATCTTTCAGCAAGTTGTTGGATTTTTTTTCTCATTTTTAGATGATGATTTTCTTCAATTTTTGACCATTTTGAGCATGTCATAGACATAGAAGACACAATGTTTGAAAAAAAAATGCATAAGCAAGTACAAATCCTATGGCAGGTTGAGACAATAATTTTTGAATCTCACATGGGGTTTCCCCCAAGGCTACGCTATTCAAAGCAGATATTTAGATGCTTGAACCCACTGGCTCCACCGTCAACACGCACTTCTTTGGGGCAGCCAAGCACCAATTTCCATGAAAAGTCCATGGAAACTCATTTAATATTTTGCATTTGGGCACCAAAATGTGTCAACTTGAATTTCATCATCATAATACTACCTGCAACATTAGTTTCACAAAATACAAAGGAAATCCAAACTCAACCAATGAAACTACATGAAATTGATATTAAAATAAAAAAGCACTATTTTTACCTTCATGATTTAAGTCCCATTGTGTCCTAACTCCATTGTTCCTGGTTGCAGATGGTGTGCTCTCAGACAAGCACTGATAGCTTCCAAGATGGCATATGAAGAATGGATTGATAACTGGTAGTTAATTGATACTATGATATGCAATACTAAATGATTATTCTAAATTGCTTCAAGATTAAAACTCATGGATGCATAAGTTTAAATATCCATAAAATCATTAAATCATTAATGCATGTCTAAAAATGATCTAACTAAAAATGATACTACCATTAATTCATCTCTCGTATTCATCTAATTAATTAAATATCTAAATATTTAATTATTCTTCTAATCAGTTAATTAAATATCTAATATTTAATTATTCCTCCAATCATTTAAATATCTAATATTAAAATGACTATTGAATAGAATTTCAAGGAATTACATGTCTATGGTGATTCACAACTTATCATCAACCAAATAAATGATGATTATCAAACTAATGATGGCAAGCTCATTCCCTACAAAGAGCTGGTAGAAGAGTTTAAAGAACACTTTGAAGAAGTATCATTCACTCAAATCCCAAGAAATGAGAATAAAGCAATAGATGTAATGGCTACAGTAGCATCTCTCTTGCAGAATCAAGAAAATCAACAATGTTACAAATTCTTGGTGGAAGATATCTTAACCCCTACCATTCAATCCCAACATACCTCCATGATTTTCCATATATCAGGAACCAATCAATCCTTATATGGTCAAACTTATCAGTACTTAAAAGAGAATATCCTTCCTCCTGACCTATCCTGCCTCCTGACCGTGGGGCTAGAGCCTCACATATATCTTTCTAATATCCTATCTAGTTCTTGCAAAAACAAATTTAATGCATTTGTAATTTAGATTGATGCCTGTGTGAGTTATGACAATGCTTTTATTTGATAAGTTATCTTTTTTGTCCTGCAGGTTAGTGCATTTGTCATTTAGGTTAGTGCTTTTGTCTGTAAATCAACACATTTAATCTTTAGGACAACGCTTTTGTCCTACAAGTTAACTCATTTTATCATTTTGGTTAGCACTTTTGTTAGTGATTTATCGCTTCTTAGTCCGCAGAGCAATGCTTTTGTATTGCAGGTTAGCGCTTTTGTCCTTTAGGTTAGCACTTTTGAGGTAAAAGACATTGTATTTGTTAGGATAGCACTTTTATTTGTAACTGACAAAATTTTCTTGCAGGTTCGAATGTCCAAGAACTAAAATTTTCAAACTATTGACACGTCTATGTGCAGGATTATTTTTAAGAAAGTTTCATGAATTTCCTCACCTAGTTAATTAAGAGCTCTATTTTGGAAAGTAACACATCATATCTTGCTCATTTAGCTTAACTAAGGGGATAAATTGATAGCATGCAACTTGCATTTTGAGTGACTTCTTTAAAATAGTTGCACATTGATTTTAGAAGGCTAAAATAAACTTGTGTTTTCCGTGCTTGATGAAGTAGTAGGTACGTATGCTCTCACCCTCATATGGTGATCCGAAAACCAAACCTACTTTCTTTTATGTGTAGCCTTTAGAGGGCTTGCCTTCCCAAGTTGGCTTGAGGGGGGCAGTGAGAGGGGAATGACCCAAAGTGGAAATGGGCTAATACCGAGTCCTTCCAATCCACTCTAAATAAATCATGTTTGTGATGAAAGTCATAAGTAACATGTGTCGATAAGTTCATATCGACACTATGTTTCCCCATAAACCCTATGGAGCGTAACCTCTATAGGTTGGGTACCTTCTATATTTACAGAGCTGGAAGTGCTGCATGTATGTCCACATGATTGAAAGCCTTTACTAAAAACCACTTGTACTAGTTGCCAAAATCCTTCTTGTTGGGATCTGAGAACACTGAGAGGTAGGGATGAATCAATGTTCTACCAGAATCATCAATATTTAACTTTCTAAACCATTCATGTATGTACTGGTAAAAAAATAAGCATATAACAAGAACCAAATAAACCATCCACATAAATGAACACCATAACATATAGAATTTATAGGTGGAAAACCTAAATGAGGAAAAACCACGGTGGGATTTGTGACCCACAATATCAGTTCATTGGCCATGTGAAAAGATATTACATATATAGGGGCCTGCACTTGCAAGAAGGCATACTACCTAGAGCATACTACTCATCACTTAAAGAACCTCACTGACTACAAGATTTCTGCCAAACTAATTTACTAAAAATGAACTCAAGAATGCATTTGGTATGCTAAATAGAGTTCCAGTTCTGGTTCTGCTCTGTACTGGTTCACAATCTTGAACTATTACTGAATTACTTCTCCTCCAAGAGTGCTTTCCTAGCTATCTATAGATCATTGCATGATACAATGTTCGCATACAAAAATGATCTCCATACATATATTTTGCATCTCATAGTTCTTCTATATGTCTATCTCTATACCATCTCAACATATCTATTAAATTGACCTAGTAGACTGACTTATATACCTATTACATATGATATGCCTTATGTCGGCTTACAATGCATTTACAAAGAATAATCAATGTCGGTCTTGACAATAATTATAAAATTATTTACTAAAATAAATATTTCTTGATGTCGGCTTCCTTGAAGTATTGATGTCGGTATTAGGAACTAGAAGAACAACTAAGAGGGGGGGGTGAATCCGTTGTCAATGAATTTCAACCCAACTATAACTTAATCAAAATTAATACCTAATACCAGTAAACCAAACTTAATGTCGGTTGACAGATTAGTAGTTAATATCAATATCGGTGAAACTTACTGCATGAAACAAAAAGAGAAACAACATCCACAACACATAACACATATATTTTTGACATGGAAAACCTGTAAGGGGAAAAACCATTGTGGGAAACCTTACCCACAATCAGATGATACTACTACAAATAGTATGTGTATACAAATGGGGTATGCACATGCAGAAAGGCCAACCACCTAGAGCACACTGCTCAAATGGGAGTCGCAATGACTATAGTAGGATGGTTATATCCTAGAATAATTTACTGCTCAAAATAGCATCTCCAATGCTGGATTCAGTACTGGTTAAGCTCCAATAAACACCTTCAAACCTTTCTGGAACCTTCTCTATGGTCTGCTCATATGATCTTCAATATTCTCTCATACCATGTTACAATACCATACCATAACCATATAATATGTTTATCTCATAAATGAGATCTTACTTTTATACAAAACCTAAGACCAAATGGGTAGGTTGGCTCACTAAGAATATTAAAATTAAATCAATTACAAATAAGTCTTGATGTGATGCATCATGTTGGCTCAATACATTTACAACAGTATCGAATCAATAAATCATTTCCATAACGTGTCGTGCTGATTTGGAATAGATAATGCATATCGGTCCATAACCTAGACCAATCTATTGATAACAACAAATATGTCAACTTGATTAGACCAATAACCAAAACACCAAAACCAAGTATCCAAACCATGTCTTTGACATAATCAAGTGATCTCCAGAAGATAACAAGTCATCATCAGTGTTAGTGAACCATATAACCTATCAAAGAGCATATACCGGTGACTGTGCATAAGTCACTGACCTTGTCGGTGAACACAATGTGCTAGTTCATCAGTAAACCAATATAACCATAGTGCCAAATTAATAATGTAGATCTTTAAAAGGATAAGTGTTGACATCAATGACAAAACTAATGCAAGACATCCATAATACCAACAATCTCCCCCTTTGGCATTGATGGCAAAACTAGATGGAAAAACATCTAAGTGCCAAAACAGAATGCCAAAAATCAAAAACCAATAATCTCCAAAATAGATCAATACTAGAAATCAAAACCAAAATACAAAGGGTATATATCTCTCCCCCAATGAATAACATCTCTCCAAAGAATGTTTTTCCATAGATCTCTCTCCCCCTTTGACATCAAATGCTAAAGCAGTTAAGAAGAAATAATAGAACATTCAACCAACTACTCCCCCTGAGAAGTAGCTCCCCTCCATCAAAGCTGGAAAAAAAATTTCTCTGTTAGTTTTTGTCGGTTTGATACCAATCTTCAATCATCTAAGTCTCTATCGGTGAGGGTATTATCCCAAGCTGTTCTCTGAGATATTCAAAGGTTTCCTTAGGCAAAGGCTTGGTAAAGATATCTGCGATATTCTCTTTAGTATTCACATAAATCAATCTTACTTCTTTTGCTTCAACATTCTCTTTCAGAAAATTATATTTGATAGAAACATGCTTAGTCTTAGAATGAAATACAAGATTCTTTGATATATCAATTGATACTGAATTATCATAATAAATGATTATAGGTTCTTTGCATTTTACCTTTATGTCCTTCAACATTTGCTTAATCCATAATAACTGAGTACAATTAGTTGCTACTGCAACATATTCTGATTCTACTATTGATAATGATGTACAACTCTGCTTCTTGCTTATCCATGAAATCAATTTGCTACCAAGAAAAAATGCACCGCCAATGGTACTCTTTTTGTCATCTACATCTCCTGCCCAATTTGCATTGGTGTATGCACATAAATCAAAATTTTCATCTTTAGGATACCATAAACCAAGATTTGTTGTGCCTCGTAGATACCAAAAAATCTTTTTTATTGTTGATTCATGATTTTCTTTAGGATTACTCTGAAATCTTGAAACAATACATACTGCATTCATTATATCAGGTCTAGTTTGAGTCAAATACAGTAAACCTCCAATCATAGATTTGTATCTTGTTGGATTAACAGGAGCTGAATCATCCTTCAATGTCAATTTATCAGTTGCAGTCATAGGAGTACTTACCGGTTTAGAGTTTTCCATACCAAATTTCTTCAGTAGTTCCTTAAAGTATTTTGTTTGACATATGAATATACCTCTATCACTTTGTGAAATCTGCAATCCTAAAAAGAATTTTATGTCCCCAATCATAGACATTACAAATTCTTCCTGCATCTTGTTAGCAAAGTCCTTACACAATCCATCTTCTCCTCCAAAAATGATATCATCAACAAAGACTTCAATAACCAAGATGTCATCATTAGTCACTTTGTAATATAAGTTGTTGTTAGTATTACCTTTAGTGTAACCAAAATTCAAAAGATATTTGTCCAATCTAGCATACCAAGCTCTCGGAGCTTGCTTCAATCCATACAAAGCTTTCCTTAATCTACAAACCATATCTTTAACATTTGTCAATGAAAATCCATCAGGTTGTTCAATGTAAACTTCCTCTTCAAGATCACCATTCAGAAATGCATATTTTACATCCATCTGATATACTTTATAGTTCTTATGCGCTGCAAATGCAAGAAATAATATAACTGCCTCAATTCTAGGTACCAGTGCAAAGATTTTGTTAGGACTCATAAAAATTCAATGAATTTGGGAGGCCCATTTAAAGATTTTTGCATCTGCACTTCCTCCTGGTGTGTTTATGGCAGATTTTGAATTTTTTCTTTATCGGCAAAACCTACCCCGATTGGCAGGACTCACCTCGATGAGGTCGCTGGAGTGTGGAGCAGACTGGACTAAGTCATCGAATATCGGGGAGAGCGATGAGGAAGCATGGGCGCTAAGTGGTTGTATCAGGCATCGGTAGGTAAAGCTTTCCCCTATGTCGATGACCCGATTGAAAGGTGGATGAACCGAAGTAGAGCCATTGGGTATCGGGTTAGGTGGTTTCATGTTATCTTGACCACCCGATGACAAAGTGTAAGCTGAGGAGGTAAACACTGATGATATCAGCCATCGGAATAGCGCAATGTAAGGCTACTCGATGATCCAATGGATCATCATAAGGTGGAGGAAGATGGCATCGACCATCAAGATAGCATGTTTGGAGAAATCTCGATGACCCAAAGGAAGAACCATTTGTCCCACATTGGCCGCGGGGAGGAGCATTTCTGTATTTAAAAGAGAGGTGGCATACATGATAAGTCTCAAAAGCTTATGGGCATTTGACAAGAAGAAGTTCAACATTAGTGGGCCCCCCGTATGGGCATGCATCTCAAAGCGGCCCATTTTTGCAGCAAAAGGGGAAATTAACAAGCGAGCAGGTTTGAGCCAATTGAACGATCATCGGTATACCGCAAGATGGAGGTACTCGACTGTTAATCGCCGTGACTTGGCGACAAACCACTAGCAGTGAACTATGGCCGGCAGTTGATACAGGCGGTTAAGGCAGATGGTTAGGAAAGGCTTCATTCCGACGGTTAGTCCAGGTCGTGCTAAGGTGTCAGGAGAGGGATCCCGGAGCAAATCACAAGGTGACACCATGGCATAATAGAGAGTAGAGCAGCTAAGGTATAGGTTGAGCTGATCAATAAGGATCAATGGTGATCACAGATGATCCAGCAGTTGTCACTATGTCATAGCAAAAAGATGCACGCTGGTTTACCACCACGACATAGCGACTATGCACATGCCCAAAAGGGGAGCATTTTAAGTTAAACAACGAGCAGGTTCGATGTAGATCCACGACCATCGCCATGTTGCATGATGAAAGTGTTTGACTGGTACAAGCCATGACTTGGCGACTGAGGAGCTGGCAGACTAGGTGGCACCGAGGTAAGCACTGAGCAAGTCATGAGGTGCCACGTGGTGACACATAGTTGATGAGGTGGAGTCCAAAGGGACTCATGAGGCAATCCAAAGGTGACACATGGCAGGGAGTGCATGACGGATGGAAAGACTCAGAGGGTTTTTCAAGCCGATGACTCGATGTGAGTTATCAGGTATCAGCCAAAAGTTGTTCTTGCTACCCCGATGACCCAATGTGAGTTATTGGGTATCGAAGGGAATGGATTTGTGTTATCCTGTAGACTCGATAGGAAAGCGCTCGCAAAGTTGAGAGTCATTGGCCATCAGAAGGAAAGCTTCAGTGTTATCCTGAGGACCCAATGGATGGGCCCAGGTGAGGTAAAGGCCGAACATGCCAGGAGAGATTTGACAGTTGGATGGATAATCAACGGTTATCGCCAAGTCACGATGGGAAGTTTCTCGATGGCTAAGCGATGTGACTTGGCGACTAAATGGTGGGACCTGGCAAAAGAGAAGTTTGGAGGAAATAATGAACAAGCAAGTCTGAGGTAGATCGACGGTGGTCACTGATCCGCTATGCGAAGATGGACGATGAATAATCATCATGGATCAGTGACAAAGGGAAAAGACAAAGAGAGACAAGAAAGCGGTGGGTCCAGCCATGCTCAGGTGGAAGGACACGTGGAGTCCAGAAGGACTCATGGCCAATCTAGATGAAGACATGTGGTAGAGATATGTGTGGGAGTTTCAAAGGTTTAAAATAGAGTTTCTCGATGTGGTGAAAGGGCAGAAAATTAAATGACCAACCTGCAAAAAGATTGGTGGCTGAGGGATTTATTTTTGCCCGATATATAAGTGTTATATATCGTTGGAAAGCTATCAATCCGAGGAATCCATTCCTATAGTCAAGTGAAACCCATAGAAAATATTTTTGGGGCAGTTACCTTGGGATCTCAGAATTTATGTTTCAGTTAGAGAGATTGGATTTTCTGCAAGCCAAGTATGTGAGCAGTTGATGCTGAAAAAGGGGGCGATTGCCTTTGTCAAAGAATGAAATCGGATTGTGCTCTCTATTCCTATTTGTTCGAGAGTCTTCTCATTTTGTGAAGTTCAATATTTTTGCGAGCAGGGCTCAATAATCTTGGTTTCCACTCCTCTGAGTCTTTTCTAGAGTTTTGTATAGCAGTTTTCCTTCATTCAAGTAATAGAGTATCTTCTTGTTGTATAATGTTTTTTGTTGCAAATCACATATATGTAAATCATATATATAGTTTATTGGATTGTCTCTAAGCTTTCTCTTGTTTTCAACAAATTCAATCTTCAAGGGAGTTTGGGTTTGTCCTCTTAGAGTGGGAGTGTAATGGTTGTTCTTAGGTACTCTTCAAGGAAGAGTTTAAATTTTATGAGAAATCATTTTTGATTTGGGATTGTTTATGGTGAAAATGGATAACAATAATAACAATATTGAAAGGCTAAATGAATCCAACCACTAAACCCTAGCCTAACAATGAACAAAGATCCACCATAACATATGAAGATTACCTAAGACAATGCAAATCAAATGAAATCACAAAGATTATACCATCACATGTCCAATAGGGTTTTGATCTCCATTCTTCCTATCTCCATTGATCTTGCTTGATATATTTGCTCTCAGATTTTATATGCACAAGAGCTCAACAAAGAACGGAATGTGGTTGCAAGTAGGATCGTAGTGTAGCAAGTTGCATGAAAGATCATTAGCATGAGTGATTAGGCTGAGTCATTAGGGTTTGACAATGAAGGAGGCATCTTCTTAAATAGAAGACACAATATGAAATGGAGGGATAAGATTGAGAGGTGTAAAAAGAGAGGTCGGCTAAGATTAGAGGGTAGGTAAAAGAAATACCAAAAGAATGAAAGAGGTAGGTAGTGTATGAATTAAGAGATGAATGACATGTGTCATGGGTAGAAAAAGCTAATGAATTAATTAAATAAATAAAGATTTATTTAATAAATAGAAGAAGTAGGATAATTAAATAAATAAAAATATTTATTTAATTTAGGAAAAGGATAATTTAAATAAATAAATGTATTTATTTAAATGAGAAATAAGGCTAGAAGAGGATAAATGAATTAATTAAATAAATAAAAATTTATTTAATTAATAGAAGAATTAGGCTTAGATAATTAAATAAATAATATATTTATTTAATTAAACATGACAATTTTGAGTGTCTACATTTTGCCCCTCTTTGAGACAATGCGGCTTGTCGCGTTGTTTCAAAGAAGATAAGATGAACTGATACAGAGTTGCCCCAGTATGGGAATAATATGCCCCCTCGAGAGATTGGATGAAAATGTCTGAAAAGATTGCAGACAATCTCTCGATAAGAAAGAAAGGCTAGAATGGACAGACCGGATAAAGTGACAGAGTCACGGGATGAAGAAGACTGACTCGGAAAAATGCAGGCTAGGGGTAGTCTATAAGATAGACCACGGGGGAAAAGACATCCTCATTGTCATCCACACGCTTACGAGATCACAGTGCAGAGCGAGAAAAGAGTAGTAGCAGTCAGCAGCGATGGCCTTCGTTCATAGATTCGACCACGTTCGCCGATTTCAGAGGCCAGCAGAGGCAGGAGAGCCGGTAAGTACCACCAAACCTCCTCGTACTTTCATGCATTTCAAGTTTTTGTCATTAATGCTCAGTAGGTAGCAATAAATGCGCTAGGAATAGGGTACCAAAAAAATGCAAAAATGTGCAATCGCGTCTGTGTCGGTGCCAGGCACGTCTGTGTCCAACAGGCGCGTTTGTGAATTTTAGAGGCGTTTATGTCCTGTAGGGGCATTTAGGTTCTAGAATCGCGTTTGTGAAAGATGTAGGCACGTTTGTGTCTAGAAAGTGCATTTGTGTTGCAGAAGTGCGTTTGTGCAGTCTAAAAGCGCGTTTATGAGTTTAAAGCACGTTTGTGTGTCAAAATGCATGGTTTTGGTCTTCTAGGTCAAATCGGCAGTTCTGTGATGAACATACGCTGTCGATTGGATAAACTGCTGAGAGGATACACTCAAACAGGTCCTCTAGGAAGACTAGGATAGATCAAGGCACTTTGTGATGAACAAGGAGCACCAAGATAGAGTACTTTGTGATAAACAGGGAGTACCCAAAGGATGAGCAGCACTTTGTGATGAACAGGGAGTGCTAAATGTGAGTAACACTTTGTGATGAACAGGGAATGTCACACACGTAGTACTTTGTGATGAACAGGGAGCACTACTAGGATAGATAGCAACACTTTGTGATGAACAGTGAGTGTCACTAGGATAGATAACCATATGCATTTAGATAGCAAGTAGCATTTTGTGATAAACAGTGAATGCCACGATAACTGACATGATTGATTGTGTGACTGCAGGAGTATCTGCCTATGTTAGAGTCACGGGAGAGATTCCTGTCTACACAGAGACTGTGACCGGAGTTGTCATTTGAGAACAGAGCTGCTATTGAGGAGATGGGCCTCAGACATGTACTGTATGTGCCTGAGTTTCAGGCAAACATGGGTTTGCTGACTGCGCTGGCGGAGAGATGGCACTCCGAGACCTGTACATTCCACTTACCGATGGGGGAGATGACAGTGACCCTCGAGGATGTCTATAGGATTTTGCATATACCGATCGATGGAGAGCTGATTCCATATGATCGAGATGGAGATAGGGAGGCATTGAGACGGGTATTTCAGGACCTTGGATTGGAGATGAGAGCAAGACACGTGGCATGGGATACCATGACCACGACAGGTTTAGCTTTACTAGCTGTGATCGGAGGAGCCATCAGTGGGTTCTTGTGTCCTGACAGGGCTACACGGGGATTGGCAGTGGGCTGGGGAGGAGCATTGGAGATACTGGTGACTGAGCACACCAGATATGCATGGGGACCATGTGTCCTGGCACATCTATATTATGAGCTGCATCAGTTCGTCTACCATGGATCAGTTGGCTTAGGTTGCGGAGGCGTCATCGACTTCTATGAACGTAAGGGAATGCGGAATGGAAAGGTATCCCACCATGGCTTGAAACTGGTCCACATTTAGATCGGTAGGGACAGCTGTATCTCTCAAGATTTTGTCAAGGATAGCTTTATGAGCGGGGGATATGCGTAGAAGCTCAAGAATGGAGATGAGCGCGGGTGTCTTCCCTAACTGTTCTACAAGGTCATACTCAGGCTTAATTGATGAAGGATTGGTATTCTTAGTAGAGGCTCCTGGCAACGTAATCTTACCTCTACGGGTTGTAACATGACATTCAGGGGTATGTTCGGAAGAAGATCCAACACCTCTTAGGACAATCTTGGGTCTCTGAGGAGGATTCTCAGGAATTTTGTTCTTGATGGTAATAGTAGAGATATGATTGTCCGTCGAGATGTGATTGATAGTTGAGTCATAGTTGTAAGGTTCTCTAATATAGTTGGCCTGATCATCTGTGACTTGGGCTTTTCCTTTGTCGTGCTTTGGGAATGGTTCCTTAAACATCGCATGTTCTTGATTAGATGAATGTCCCTCAATCTCAATGTCACCTCTATCAATGAGATCTTGTATGATGTTCTTCAGTCGATGACAATTTCCTATCTTATGACCCTTGCTCTTATGAAATTCACAATACTCATCATCATTCCACCAATTTGGTTTGACCTTTGGTTCATATGGAGGAAAATCTGGAACTGTGATCACTTTGTTTGCCACAAGCTTTTTGAAGACTGATTCAAGTGGTTCACCCAATGGGGTGTACTTCCTTCGTGGTCTAGAAGTTGTTTGAGTATTCACTTGATTGTTTGTAGAACTTGATCCCGAAAAGATAAACTTTGGTCTCACTGTATTGGCATCAACAACACCATCATTGACTGTATTCTTGTTTTTATTCCAAAATCTTGGCTTGTCTTTTCCTTTAAAGTCATCTTTGTTTTCTTTGAATATCTTAATGACTCCTTGCTCAATTAAAACCTTTTCTATTGCTAGGCCCTTTTCAATAACATCCTTGAATGTAGACAAACAAGCTTTTCTGAGATCATAGCCAATAGCGTTGTTAACATTTTGTGTGAACATTTCTACCATTTGTTTCTGAGGGATTTCGCAAGAGCATCTGCTAGCTAGATTTCTCCATCTTTGTAAAAATGTTGCGAAAGATTCTCCTTCCTTTTGTTTAGTATTGCACAAGGTAGTAACTGAGACATCTGTTTCTATGTTGTAAGAGAAATGCTGAATAAATGCTTCTGCCAAGTCACCCCATGACTTAATACCAGGAGGTAATTGAGAAAACCATTCCATAGCTTGATCGCCTAAGCTCTGTGGAAACAACCTCATCAAGTATGTTTCTTCTGCCGCTACCTCTATGCAGGCTGTGAAAAATTGTCTTATGTGTGCCTTGGGGTCTCCTCTCCCTCTATATTTGTCAAATTTTGGCGTCACAAAGTGTGCAGGAAACGGAGGCATTGGAATGCTCTTATCAAAGGGATAAGGACATATATCTCTCATAGTGTATGTTGGTTTTGATGTACTCATGTCCTCCATTTTCTTTTGTAAATCTCTTATTTGTTGCTCCAAATTATTTTTGGGAGGAGATTGATTTCTTATAGCATACCCCGTGTTTGAAACACCCATTTGAGGAGGAGCTTGTTGCATGTATGGATGATACTGATCGTAGACATGTCCATATGGAGGTCTATATTGATGTGGCATATATGGAGCACTTGGCATAACTTCATGTTGAGGGACCCCATATCTATTTTGTGCATATATACCATATTCAATAGGCATTTCATTTTCCATTGTGTTGCCCCCAATTTTGACATGAGGTCTCCTTGTGTCAAAATTTTGGGGATGCCTTTGAGTATCTACTTGTTTTGATTGATCCATACCTTGAGCATGTGATTGAGCATATCTATCCACATAAGGCTTCCATGATGGTCTTCGAAGGTAAGTATCATATGTTTGAGCTTGTGTATGTGGAATTGCTGGTTTTTGAAGCAAAACTGATGGTGACTCAGGCATTATATTCGGTCCTCTATTTCCTCCACTATTTGGTCTCCTTTGATCCATGTCGGGTTGAGTTTGTTGTGATGGTCTACTTTCCATAAGTTGGGACATGTCAAAGTCATGAGGTATTTTAGCTCCACTTTGTGCCATCATGTGTAAAAAGTATTGTCGATCTCTCCTCATTATCTCTTCAACCAATCTATTGAAATGAGGATTCATTATGGATTCTTCTATGTCTGCTGATAGTATTGAAAGACTATCCACATTGTCATTGCGTGTAGCATTGTTGTTTGTAGTGTTTGTGTTTTCCACATTTGGATTGTTTCTATAAACATCCATGTCTGGTAATGTAGTGTGCTCAGGATTATAAAATAAATCATTGTCATACTCATAAGAACTCATGTTTGCGGATTCTTGAGCTTCTTTAGCTATTCTCCTAGATTTTTGAAGACAGGTTTCAACCATGAACTAGGTGTTTGACCAATATGTGAGAGACTAGATGAAAAATATGAAAAGAGTATGGAAGACCAAGAGTTGTATGGAGTGTAAATGAATCTTGAGGTATACTTGCAATGTCCAAAGTGTAAGACCAAGTATGTAAGTAGTAGAGTAGGTGTGACTTCCAAAGAGAGGATAGTTTCTCTTGAAGAGGTAAGCTGACCTTGACCCTAAGTAAGACCAAATGAGACCCAAAGGTAAGAAACCTTGATGAGGGACCACTTAGCAAAGTGTAGTTGTATGTAGTATGTTGACAAAGTATGATGAGGACAAGCAAGTGACCTTTTGACTCAAGTTTAGACAAGTATGAATGTAAAATAAGGTGTGAAGCAATGATGGACTGTATGATACCCAGAGACAGGTTGAATCCTAGATGAAACCTGAAGAAACAACCTAGGAAGCTCAAGTATTCCGAAACTGATTTCTTTTGTTTGCTGGACTGTAAAATTTTTCTTCTTGCAATTTTGAACACAAACGCTACTATGTTTAACCCAGACGCGCTTCTGTGATTTTCTTGTTTATGTTTGCTGGACTGTAAAGTTTTTGCAATTCTGGACACAGACGCCTCTGTATACTTCATAGACACGATTTCCAGACACAAACGTGTCTCTGTTCGACACAGATGCTTCTAAAAACACAGACGCTATTCTACCCTTCACAGACGTGCTTAGATTACCCAGACGCGGTTAAAACAGACACAGACGCGTTTCTATAAACTTCGTACAATTTTTCCAATCTGTGAAGTTGTTTTGTTGTGACCAAATCTGACTGTTTGACTGTTTTTTGTGACAAGAGGACACAATGTTGATGAGGACTCAATGTTTAGACTCCAAAAGTGTGTTGTTTGATGTAAAATGTTTTGCATACACTTGAAGACACAAAAGACACAATGTTTTGTTGTTTGATCCTGAATGCTTTGAATGTTTAGCATAAGACAAGCACAAATCTTAGGGCTGGCCAAGACAATAGTTGTTGATCCCACATAGGGTTTTACCCCTGAGGCTACGCTATTCAGAGCGGATACTTAGATGCTTGACCTCACTGGCTCCACCCTTGACACTCACTTCTCGGGTCAGCCAAGCATCAGTCCCCATGAAAACTCCCCATGGCGAACTTTGTATCTCTACTAAGAACCATATGTGTGTGGGCCGCTACCAGAGGTCCGACCTCCTGCCTCAACAACTAGAAGGATTTGGGCTTCTAAAACAAAAAGGTGCTAGTAAGGGCATCCGCTCGTGTGGCCATACATGCGGCACTTTCAGCTCTGTAAATACAGAAGGCTCCCAGCCGGTAGGGGTTACGCCCTACAAATGATCAAATAAATTTGATCAAATGGGTTTATGGGGAGACAGTGTCGGTATGAACTAATCAGCACACGTTATCCATAGTTTTCACCATGAATACATTTGATTATAGTGGTTTGGAAGAGGTGGGTTTTCCTTGCTACCACTTGGGTTGTTCTCTTCTCACTAGTAGTCCTACTGACCACACGGGAAGACAGGCCCTCTAAAGATTAAACAAAAAGAGCCTATTGCTCAAGACACAAAAGACAATGATTCAATTTTAGTGCACCAATGGAAGTGTTTGCTAATCTATGAAAACAAGGCACACAACAAAATTACAAAACCCTAGCAAAGACCCTTCAACAAAATTGTTAGTAGTTTGGGTTGTTTCAAATGATAACCCCTTCCTGCAAGCACACAAGTTAGGTAAATTTTAGAAAACCCAAAAGACTTAATGAAAAAGGGGCCTTCAACAAAAATGTTTTTTCCTCCAAAGCAAGCTGCATAAACTTGGTTAGTCAGATCTGCAAGGAATAGTGCAAAAGTAAACCAGATCTGAAACCCTAAGCGCGAAATCCGAAAAATTGAATCAAAGAAAATTTGAAAAATTTCAAAACAGAAGACACAGATGCTGCTATACCAGACACAGATGCGTCTTTATGACACAGATGCGGTTCTGTGATGCACAGACGCGCTAAGGGAACGCAGACGCTTTTCCCGAACACAGACGCGATCAAATCTAACACAGACGCGTTTTTGACACACAGACGCGGTTCCAGAAACCTGCAAAATAAAATCTGGCAAAAACAAAAGCGCGATTTCCGATCCCACAGATGCTTCTGAAACTCAAAAACGCGATCTGAACACTCGCAGACGCGGAAATACCTAAAATGTCATCGAAAATCATCCGATCTGCAACTTCAAAAATGCAAAATCTGCAACAAAATTGTTAAATGCAAAGGGACAAGAGTCCCACCGGGCGTGCCAAAATGTTTATGGTGAAAATGGATAACAATAATAACAATATTGAAAGGCTAAATGAATCCAACCACTAAACCCTAGCCTAACAATGAACAAAGATCCACCATAACATATGAAGATTACCTAAGACAATGCAAATCAAATGAAATCACAAAGATTATACCATCACATGTCCAATAGGGTTTTGATCTCCATTCTTCCTATCTCCATTGATCTTGCTTGATATATTTGCTCTCAGATTTTATATGCACAAGAGCTCAACAAAGAATGGAATGTGGTTGCAAGTAGGATCGTAGTGTAGCAAGTTGCATGAAAGATCATTAGCATGAGTGATTAGGCTGAGTCATTAGGGTTTGACAATGAAGGAGGCATCTTCTTAAATAGAAGACACAATATGAAATGGAGGGATAAGATTGAGAGGTGTAAAAAGAGAGGTCGGCTAAGATTAGAGGGTAGGTAAAAGAAATACCAAAATAATGAAAGAGGTAGGTAGTGTATGAATTAAGAGATGAATGACATGTGTCATGGGTAGAAAAAGCTAATGAATTAATTAAATAAATAAAGATTTATTTAATAAATAGAAGAAGTAGGATAATTAAATAAATAAAAATATTTATTTAATTTAGGAAAAGGATAATTTAAATAAATAAATGTATTTATTTAAATGAGAAATAAGGCTAGAAGAGGATAAATGAATTAATTAAATAAATAAAAATTTATTTAATTAATAGAAGAATTAGGCTTAGATAATTAAATAAATAAAATATTTATTTAATTAAACATGACAATTTTGAGTGTCTACAGGGATAATGTCTGGATATGTATGATCCTCTGTTTGAGTTTAGAATGTATTAATGCCAGGCATTAATACAGGGATATCTTTCTAAATAAATTGGATTTGCAATAGAGGTTTCCATTTATAGTGTTGATGTATGACTCTATGCCCTTGGATAAGGCACTGGTCTTGCAGATTTTGGGGGTTCTTAGATATTTTAAAATCAAAGATATGTTTACTTTTATGTTTGTAGGTTTAGTTTGTCACACTAGTCTCATGCTCCAATCTTGTTGAGATGTCAATGTAGATCTAGCCCATCTACAGTAACCTCCTTGTTGTTGAGCCCTTGTGAGATCTATCTGCTTTCTGTTGATGTTGTTATGTGTGTAATGGGTCTGATTAAATGCATCAAAGGTACACCCACCTAGGTTTTGCAGAGCCTGAAGAGTAGAAGGATTTTATCCTTGTTATGTTGTCCAAGCCCTGAAGTTCTTCATTATATGAAGTTGGCTATTTCATAGATAGATTGCAGGTGAACTTGGTTTGCTCATTTTTGAGACCAACAAAATGGTGACTCCACTGGGGATATAGAGTGTCTTGTAATTGTATTTTTCAGTAAGGTTGAGTGAAGTTGTATTCACCTTGTTGATTGCAAACAAACCCATGAGTCTAGCCAAAATTCGTTTGGGGAAGACTCTTTAAAGTTTGCAAATCTGAAAGTTGTTTTCAGATTTGAAAGTGTGTATCTTGGATGGTTTTGTTGCTGAAAAATTAAAAAAAATATATTGTAACTCTACTATGTGAGCCCCAGAAATTTGAAGCTATTTAAAAGTGAAGATCAATGGTTGAAATTTTTTCCTCTTCAGGGAGGTGGTGACTCTTTAAGAATGAACTTGAGGTTTGGAGGTGTCCTTCAAATTTTCAGTCAGAAGTGAAGTGAACAACAACAACAAATATACTCAGGTATTCCTCAAAAATTTTATGGGATAACTTTGTTCCTTATAAGGTCAAGCAAGTCACCAAGAGAATGAATGTTGGTTTTAAGGTTACATACTTCTTGTTTTGAAAAGTTTCAGTTAGAAATATTGGAGAAGTATGTCAGGTTTTGAAGTAAAATAGTAAAGACGCATTGTCATAGTAATGGTTCAGTAGATGTTACAAATTTCATGGATCTAGATGTGGTTCCTAGATCTGAAAACCCTTTGTCAAATTTAAAATAAATTGATAGGGAGATTGAAATACATCTTCAAAAGATCCAAGATAGGTGCATCTTGTTTTTAAGAAGGAAAGTAGGGAAAAGAAAGGAAGAATCATCATATGTTTTTTATGAAAGATTTATTGCTGCATTAAAAGAGCTTCTAGGTGATGTTAGACCCCATGAGTCTATTTGAATTGAGTTGTTCTTAGAGCTTGATGAGCCCGACTCAAGTAATTGGTCTACAACTTTGAGGGAAGAAAGTATTGTTAGTATTAAAGAATGGATTGATGAGATTGAAATGAATAAATATGAAAATGTAAACAGTATTGAGTACAATGATGGAGATGAATCCTTGAGTGGATATACCTCTTATGATGCTGAAGGTGACTCTTATTCTCAGCATGATAGTGCAGATGTGTATTTAGAGCAAGAAGAAAATTGTGAAAGTACAAGTTATTGTTCAAATAGTCATGAGCCTATTGAGTTGGATTTGAATAATATAGATCACCTTGTTGTTAAGTTTAATCCACAAAAACCATGTCACAACATATAGGAATACTTTGTGATCAACATGATAAAGGTCATGATGCAAATGCAGGTTGTTGTAATGATAAAACAAATGTGCATGAAGACATGAGCACTATAGATTTAATGCATGCATCAGATTGGGACAATGTTTACATCATAGAAGATGAAGCCAAGGAAAATGAAAATGAAGGAGAAGGTTCACTAAGTAGTGAACAAATCTCAGAACTCTTAGCTGCTGATCTTAAGAGATATACATCCAGAAATGTCCCCAATCTCTCATACCCAATTAGTATATGTTTTGATACCGATGATGTTCTTTGCAGTGTGAGGTATGATACAAATGATTTTCCTTTCCCTACAGTTGATTTGAATAGTGAACAAGATGATAATGCATATAAGGTTGATAATTGTAATAATGTGGATTCATATGCTGATATGAGCCCAGAATTTGATATGCATTGTGTGAATCTTGGTGTTAAAGAGAAAGACAAATCTAAGGTAATTTTCCCAGATTTGCAATTGGTAAATGAACCATTGATAGATGATGATGTATTTCTATGTTTGCAAAAGGCTGATATAAGGTGTAATTAGCATGCCAGACCGCAGTCATTTTATGAGGAAATGTTCCTCTCTAGTTTGCAAGCCTGTATTATGGAAGAGTGTTTTACATTTTCACAAACTAGCAATCAAGATGTGCCTGATGCTTCCAGCTCTCAAAGGGAGTTGGATTACTTTTCTTTTCAACAAGGAATTAATTGTAAAGAGTATGACATTCCCATGTCATATAGCGATCACCACTTTCAACATCTATTTGATTTCCATCTGTTTGGTGATTACCAGTATGTTGATCTTTCTTCGTATGATATGCTGATATGAAGTGGAAGTGTGATTGATTAGGCAGATGTGAATGAAACTTCTAGCTTACCCTTGATTCATGGAAATGAGAATCATGTGTTTGACAGAGGTAAGCATCTATTCCAATTTTGATGGCCTGGGGCCATATGTAAATAAGTTCTATTGTACAGTCGCTTTTCTTTCAGTTGTGTGGTTTTCAATAAGAAGCCTTGTTGTTGGGTCGAAATAAGGAACCCCTACTTTGGAAAGTGAAGCTCATTGAATAATTTAAAAGAAAGAGGTGATTTGTTTTTGGGTGGTCTGCTCTACCATAGATTCTGGATTCTTGTGTTGATCTTGCAATCAACCATCCCCAGTCAGAGCCACTGTTGGGACTAATAAAAATTCTATGAATTTGGGAGGCCCATTTAAATATTTTTGCATCTGCACTTCCTCCTGGCGTGTTTATGGCAGTTTTTGAATTTTTGCCTTATCGACAAAACCTACCCTAATTGGTAGGACTCACCCTGGTGAGGTCACTGGAGTGTGGAGTGGACTGGACTAAGTCATCGGATATCAAGGAGAGCAGTTTCACATTACCTTGATGTTCAGATGAGCAAGCATGGGTGCTAAGTGGTTGTATCGGGTATTGGCAAGAAAGGTTTTCCCCTACACCAATGACCTGATTGAAAGGTAGACAAATCGGAGTAGAGCAATCGAGTATCGGGTTAGGTGGTTTCATGTTATCCCGACCACCCGATGACAAAGTGCAGGCTGAGGAGGTAAACATCGATGATACTGGCCATCGGAATAGTGAATTGTAAGGCTACGCAATGACCCGATGGAGAATCATAAGGTGGAGGAAGATGGGGTTGGCCATCGGGATAGCATGTTTGGAGAAATCTCGATGACCTGAAGGAAGAACCATTTGTCCTACATTGGCTATGGGGAGGAGCATTTATGTATTTAAAAGAGAGGTCGCATACATGAAAAGTCTCAAAATCTTACGAGCTTTTGACAAGAAGAAGTTCAGCATTGGTGGGTCCTCCACATGTGCGCGCGTCTCAAAGTGGCCCAGTTTTGCAGCAAAAGGGGAAATTAACAAGCGAGTAGGTTTGAGCCAATTGAACGATTATTGTTATACCGCAAGATGGAGGTGCTCGACTGTTAATCACCGCGACTTAGCAACAAACCACTAGCGGTGAACTATGGTTGGCAATTGATGTAGGTAGTTAAGGTAGATGGTTAGGAAAGGCTTTGTTCCAGTGGTTAGCCCAGGTTGTGCTAAGGTGTCAGGAGAGGGATCCTAGAGAAAATCGCAAGGTGACATTGTGGCATAACAAAGAGTATATTAGCTAAGGTATAGGTTGAGCTAATCAGGGAAGATTAATGGCGATCGCAGATGATCCAATGATTGTCGCTATGTCACAGCAGAAAGATGCACACTGGTTTACCACCGTGACATAGCGACTAAGCACATGCCCAAAAGGGGAGCAGTTCAAGTTAAATGGCGAGAAGGTTGGATGCAGATCCATGACCATCACCATACTGCATGATGAAAGTGTTTGACTGTTAACAGCCATGACTTGGCAATTGAGGAGCTGGCAGACCAGGTGGCACTGAGGTAAGCACTGAGCAAGTCATGAGGTGTCGCGTGGTTACACACAATTGATGAGGTGTCAGACAAGTAGCGGATAGGTGGAGTCCAGAGGGACTCATGAGGCAATCCAAAGGTCACACATGGCAGGGATCACATGACGGATGGAAAGACTCAGAGGGTTTTTCAAGCCGATGACCCAATGTGAGTTATTGGGTATCGGCCGAAAGTTGTTCTTGCTACCTCGATGACCCAATGTGAGTTATCGGGTATCCGGGGGAATGGATTTATGTTATCCCGCATAACCGATAGGAAAGCGCTCGTAAAGTTGAGAGTAATCGGCCATCGAAAAGAAAGCTTTAGTATTATCCCGAGGACCCAATGGATGGGCCCAGGCAAGGTAAAGTTTGAACATGTCAAGAGAGATTTGACAATTGGATGGATAATCAATTGCTGTCGCCAAGTCGCGATGGGAAGTTACTTGATGGCTAAGCGATGCGACTTGGCGACTAAGCGGTGGGACCCGATGAAAGAGAAGTTTGGAGGAAATAACAAACAAGCTAGTCCAAGGGAGATCGACGGTGGTCGCCAATCCACTATGCGGAGATGCACGATGAATAATCATCGCGGATCAGCTACAAAGGGAAAAGACAAAGAGAGACAAGGAAGCGGTGGGTCCTACCATGCTTAGGTGGCAAGACATGTGGAGTCCAGAGGGATTCATGGCCAATCTAGAAGAAAAAACATGGCATAGATCTACACGAGAGTTTCAAAGGTTTAAAATATAGTTTCTCGCTATGGTGAAAGGGCAGAAAATTAAAGGACCGACTTGCAGAAAGATTGGTGGCTGAGGGATTTATTTTTGCCCGATATATAAGTGTTATATATCGTTGGAAAGCTCTAAATTTGAGGAATCCATTCCTATAGTCATGTGAAACTCATAGAAAATACTTTTAGGGAAGTTACCTTGGGATATCAGAATTTATGTTTTAGTCAGAGAGATTGGATTTTCTATAGGCCAAGTATGTGAGTAGTTAATGCTGAAAAAGGGGGTGGTTGCCTTTGTCAGAGAATGAAATCTGATTGTGCTCCCTATTCCTATTTATTCGAGAGTCTTCTCATTTTGTAGAGTTTGGATTTTTGTGAGCAGGGCTCCATAATCTTGGTTTCCATTCCTCTGAGTCTTTTCCAGAGTTTTGTATAGCAGTTTTCCTTCATTCAAGTAATAGAGTATCTTCTTGCTATATAATGTTTTTTGTTTCAAATCACATATATGTAAGGAATATATACAGTTTACTGGATTGTCTCTAGGCCTTCTCTTGTTTTCAACAAATTCAGTCTTCAAGGGAGTTTGGGTTTGTCCTCTTAGAGTGGGAGTGTAATGGCTATTCTTAGGTACTCTTCAAGGAAGAGTTTAAATTTTATGAGAAATCATTTTGGATTCAGGATAATGTTTGGATATGTATGATCCTCTATTTGAGTTTAGAATGTATTAATGTCAGACATTAATATAGGGATATCTTTCTAAAAAAATTGGATTTGCAATAGAGGTTTCCATTTACAGTGTTGATGTATGACTCTATGCCCTTGGATAAGGCACTGGTCTTGCAGATTTTGAGGGTTCTCAGATATTTTAAGATTAAAGATCCATTTACTTTTATGTTTGTAGGTTTAGTTTGTCACACTAGTCTCATGCTCCAATCTTGTTGAGATGTCAATGTAGATCCAACCCATCTACAGTAACCTTCTTGTTGTTGAGCCCTTGTGAGATCTATCTACTTTATGTTGATTTTGTTATGTGCGTAATGAGTCTAATTATATGCATCAAAGGTATACCCACCTAGGTTTTGCAGAGCCTGAAGAGTAGAAGGATTTTATCCTTGTTATGTTGTCCAAGCTCTGAAGTTCTTCATTGTATGAAGTTGGCTATTTCATAGATAGATTGCAGGTGAACTTGGTTTGCTCATTTTTGGGACCAACAGGTTTCATTATAATCAATTCCCTCTTTCTGTGAATATCCTTTACAAACTAATCTTGCTCTATTCCTAATTACCTTACCATCTTCATTAAGTTTATTTCTGAATACCCATTTAGTTCCAATTACATTTTTATCTTTAGGCCGGGGAACTAATGTCCATGTATTGTTCTTTTCAATTTGTTTTAATTCATCTTCCATTGCTTTTATCCAATGTTCATCTTGACATGCTTCAATAACAGATGCTGGTTCAATTTGACAAATTAAGCATACCTCTTCATTTGCCAATCTTCCTCTTGTCATAACATCTTGATACTTATTCCCAATTATCTAATTTTCTAAGTGATTCAGTCTTACATACCTAGGTTTATTCACAAGTTTTCTATTCTTCAGTCACTTTGGAATTCTCTGATGATGCCGGTGTGACTGGATCCACATTTTGTACTGGTGCAATTTGTATTGGTTCATTTATGATCATCTCAATTGATGGTTCAGAATCTATAGACCTTGAATTTCCTTTAAAGTGTTCATCTATCTTCACATTAGCACTTTCAATGATTTTCTACACTTTTATTAAAACATCTATATTCCTTGCTCTTAGATGAATAACCAAGAAATATTCCTTAATCACTTCTAGGATCAAATTTACCAACATACTCATCTCTCCTAATATAACATTTTCTTCCAAATATTTTGAAGTATTTAAGAGTAGGAGTATTACCAAACCATAGTTCATAAGGGGTCTTACCGGTTTCACCTTTGATGTGAACTTTGTTGAAAGTGTAAACCATTGTATTTACTACTTCTCTCCAGTACACATGAGGTAGATTTGCTTGCAATATCATGATTCTAACTGCTTTCAGAGCAGTTATGTTCTTCCTTTCCACAATTCCATTCTGTTGAGGTGTCTAGGGTGTTGATAGTTGTCTTTTGATTCCATTCACTTCAAAGAATGTATTCAATTCTTTAGATGTAAATTCTCCTCCTTGATCAGATCTCAAACATTTGATTTTCTTACCGGTTTCATTCTCTACCATTGCCTTGTATAACTTGAATTTTCCAAAAGCTTTTGATTTCTCCCTGAGAAAAGTAACCCAACACATTCTAGAATAATCATCAATAATTAGCATAAAATATCTATCTCCCTGTAGACTTCTTGTTCTTGTCAGACCACACAAGTCAGTATGAATTAAATCAAGAACATTATTGGATTTCTCATAAATACTCTTAAAGGTTGTTCTAAATTGCTTTCCCATTTGACATTCTTTACATACCGGATTATGAGGTTTCACAATCTTAGGTAGATCCCTTACTGCATTAGTTGAACTAATATTTACAATGCAATCAAAATTCACATGACAAAGTCTCTTATTCCATAACCAACTTTCATCAATGTGTGCAATCAAACATGTCTTATCATTGTTATTCAAATGAAATATATTACCTTTAGTCTGATTACCAGTTGCAATCTCCAATTCAGTTTTGTTCATGATTTTGCATTTTCCATTCTTGAACTATAACTGAAATCCCTTTTCAACTAATTGACCAACACTCAAAAGATTATGCTTCAAACCTTCAACATAATAAACGTTGTCAGTATTGTGATTATCATCCAAAGATATAGTGTCTTTTCCTTTCATTAAACAAGCTTTATCATCGCCAAATCTTACTAGCCCTCCATTATATTCCTAAAAAAGATAAGAATTTACTTTTATCACCAGTCATATGATGTCAACATCCACTATCAATGATCCATTCATCTTTTCCTCAATTTTAGCTGCCAGGGCCTACTCTACCGATGGGACAATAGGTGCCGATTGATCTTCTTTTATTGCAACAAATGCCCATGCATTGTTTGTTGGTTCTTCCTCAGAATCATCTGTAACTCCTTCATCAACATAGTAACAAGATTTATCTATGTTCTTCTTAAATTTGTATCTTTGATATTCAGGGTTAGGCGTGTGTTCTTTTAGCTTCCTCTCTCAATCTTGCATGTCTATCAGGACATCTAGATTCTATATGAACAACTTTATTACAACTAAAACATTTAAATGGTGCTTTACCTTCATACTTACTTCCAACTAGACCTTTAGGCATTTTCCTTGCAAATAGTGCTTCAAGTTCTTCCAATTCTTCATTTTCCCTCCTGATATCTTCAAGTTCTTTTGCATACAGTGCTTTCCAATCAGATTTGTCAAATGATGATGATGATGATGCTCTAAAGGCTAAATCTGTCTTAATTGTAGTAACAAGACCAAATTCCTCAAGCTCAATTACTGATAGTTTTCCAACCAAGGTATCTCTAGATACTGATGTATTAGGCATTGTTCTCAACTCATTAATAGCAGTTAATTTCATTTTGTAAGCTAGTGGCAAAGCTCTTAAAATTTTAGAAAAAATTTCATCTTCACTTAAGGATCCTCCACAACATTGTATTCCTAAAACAATTTCATTAACTCTTTCCATAAAAGCAAAAATTCTTTCATCTTCTTCCATTTTCAAATTTTCATACCTGACCCGGTAATATTCTAGTTTTGCAATTTTGATAGTGGTATCTCCTTCATTCAATGTATCCAATTTATCCCAAATAACTTTAGCAATAGAGCGATTTGATAATCCCATGCTTTGTTGATCTGATAATGCGCTTAGAAGTACTTCTCTTGCTTTGCAATCATTTTATTGATATTTACCCAAAGTTGGTGGACTGGGTTGATTCAGAGTAGGACCAACATATCCATTCTTTGTAACATTCCATATGTCTCTTCCGATGCAATTCAGATGTGTCTCCATTCTGATTTTCCATATACCATTATTAGTTCCATCAAGTTTCAAACTGTCCTTCCTGAAAATGTTTGTTGCCATAGGATCTCCTCAAGTTGTTAGGCTTCTATAAAAAGAGGACTTAGCTCTAATACCAATTGTTAGGAACCGGAAGAACAACTGAGAGGGGGGGTGAATCAGTTGTCAATGAATTTCAACCCAATTATAACTTAATCAAACTTAATACCTAATACCGGTAAACCAAACTTAATGTAGGTTGACAAATTAGAGTTAATATCAATACCGGTGAAATTTAATGCATGAAATAGAAAGAGAAACAACATCCACAACACAACACAAATATTTTTGATGTGGAAACCTTGTGTTGGTTCCCAAAACCACACATTGGAAAACCAAAAGACTTGCCAAATCCTCAAGAAGTCCAATCAGCCTTGGCCAACGAACAGGGATGTTCAAAGACCAAATCCCTCTGCACTTAAGGCTCCACTAAACCTACGTGGGTGTGCCTCTTCCTCTCAAGCACAAAAGAGGTTATTTATAGTGGATTTAAACCTTTTAGCAAGTTTACACAACTGGCAAATTATTGTTCTGCAACTATGCTTTATTATGTGCTTTAACTGAATGCTCTGAAAATAAATGATTGTGAATGTATATTAAGAATGAGATTACTTTCAGGACTTAAATGAAATATGCATAGATTAGTTCATATAGGATTTGGGAAGAACATTTCTCTATCAAGGACCTTGAATGCATACAAATAAAAACCTTAAAAGATCAATATCAGACAAGTGCCTATATCCAAGGATATAAATGACACTTTGTGGACAAAATATCTTATCAACTCAAGAGACAATTTCTCATCAACTATGAAGGTTCAATATGCGTTACACAAACAATTAGAACTCAATCTTTCACTTAATGCAACAACATGTGATTCACATCATAGCAAATCTATAAACAGATTTCTCAAGAGGACAAAGATAATCATCAAAATAAAAGTGTACACAATATTTGGAAAAAGAAACAATGAACCTTGTATATTAATCTTTAGGATAATTGCATACATAAGCTGCACTTACAGATACTCCATTACAGATTGCTTGCACAAAATGATACTTCTTCTTCCTATAGACTTCCCTAATACAAAATGACATTCAGGCGTTATAGCAATATGTTGTTCTTCTTTTTTTCCTTCATCGGTTTTGGTATCCCATTATATACATAATTGAACGGATGTGAACAAGCTTCAAACCGATGCATCTATTCCTAATGACTACCTAATTTGCAATTGAAGACATGTAATTACAACATAACAAACAACTAAGATTACGAACTGAGATCTCAGGCATTCACGTAGTTTCTTCTACTTGTATACTCCTCAGTGCCATTGTCTTTCTGATAAACAAATCCTGCATGAGAGAAAGAAAATTAGGTATTCATTAAGTCAAACAAAAAAACTTACCTTTGGCTGTATCGACATAATTCCTCCTGATGAGATCTCCTTCTTCGCAACCACCTTAAATTCCTCATCAGGTATCAAAATGACATGAAAACACCTCTCCCCAATGACCTAAGCTACCCTGATGACACAATCTATATTGGTGTAACTTATTCCGATGACTACACTTCTCATTGGGTATCAGAATAACTTATTTCACTCTTCTCTGATGTTAGAAGTTACCCTGATAGATCTGCCCTCTGTGGTATTCTACCCATCAGGCATTGACATAACTTTAGAAATGTGTCTCCTCTATCATAAGGTATCCTGACATGTCCTCCCACACTTTACTCTCCTTTTTGGGCTGCTTCAATCCATCGATGTAAGTTTCCACTGGTTTCTTCAATATTATTCTTTCGGCCAAACTTCCTCCCTCAGCAAGCTACTCTCATGTCCTATAGATTCTGTAGTTTAATCGATACCTTTTATTTTCAATGGGACCACTTCTGATTTCTTCAATGACCCTCATGTCAATGAAACTACTTCTTTTGGTGAGTCATTTTAGAGATCCATCGCAGCCTAGATTTGTTCGATAAGTCATTTTTTGATGACATGCCTCCTGGCTGCGACTTCAGCTGCTAACTCATCCTGACCGGACCCACTGTGTGTCACCTCTAGATTGGCTCTAGGGTCTCTATCTTTCCACCTTAGCATGGTCTCACTAACCACCAGAATTTGGTCTTTGAAATGCTTCCTTAGCGGGCCCCACCACTCAGTCACCATCTCACGATGAATAAATATCGCACATCTTCCAATCGCGATATAGCGACCATCGTCGGATCGAATCGACCAACCATCCGATCTTCCTTATCTTCTCATCCTTTAATCCTCATCCTCGCTAGTCTGCTCCCTCTACACAGGCTTGGAGGACTTGGCATCGGCATTCATGAGGCATTTGATCTCTTCGACAGTTCCATTCTTTCAGTGATGCTCCTACATATACACATAAATAGTAAATGCCCTTATGATGAAATTATATGTAAAAGCATCCATATATAGCACAAAAATATTTTATATAAATATGTGCTAACATTGGCTCTTTCTGGGGATGCATGTTCTCTTTAAGAACATAGCAAGATCCTAGTTATCTCTAGAAAGCAGACCAAAATGAAAATTGAAAACATATAACAGAAAAAAAAAGAAAAAAAATATACTACTATAATACAAGAAATACTCCCTGATCATCAAGAGAAGAAATGCTTCGGGTATTGAGCATGGACCAAAAATTCTAGCACTTCACCATCAGTAACCTGCAAGTAATATGATTTTTCTCCACCCTTTTTAAAGATGATATAAGGTCCTAGCTGGAGTGCATCAAATTTTCCATGTTTTCCTTTGTCTTGGTCTTTGGCATTCCATTTTAGTACCCATTCTCCCTTCTCAAAAGTTTTGTCATAGGCCCTTTTATCATGTAAAGCCTTAACCATATGTTGCCTCTAAATGTTTCTTTCCTGGGCCTCTTTTCTACATTCATCCAACTCAGCCAAAGCCATCAATCTGTCCCCCATAAAGTTTACTTCTTCTAAAGATTCCTCTGTAACAAATTTATAGATTGGGAGAAAATTACTCAAGGGTAGTCTTGCTTCTTTTCCATATACAAGCTCATATGGAGAAAATCCTATGGACTTCTTGACTGTCACTCTATCAGCCCATACTGCTAATATCAATTTCAAATCCCAAGCTCTTTTATTATCATCTAACATCCTTTTGATAATCTTCAACAAGTTTTTATTGTTGGATTCTACTTGTCCATTTCCTTAGGGATGGTAAGGTGATGAATAGGACAAAGTGATGCCATAGTATTCACATAAATTAGAGAACTCATTGGATCTAAAACACATCCCATTATCTACCACAATTTTTTGAGGTACCCCAAATCTAGTCAGAATGTTTTCCAAAAGAAACTTTATCACAACTTTGCTGGTAGCCTATCTTCTAGGAATGGCTTCAACCCACTTAGTAAAATAATCAGTAGCCACCAAAATCCATATATGCCCACCACTAGATTTGTTTTCTATTTCCCCTATGAAGTCAATACCCCACATATGGAATGGTTCCTCTGTATGCATGGGTTTGAGAGGAATAGCTCCATTATACTTAAGCTTCCCTGAAATTTTTTGGCATGCTTCACATTTTTTGATATAAGCATGACAATCCTTGAAAATTTGGGGCCAATAATAACCAGCATTAAGAATTTTATGAGCAGTGGTTTTGGCTGAGAAATGGCCTCCGCATACACCTTCATGTAAGTCTCTCAAAATAGTAGATGCTTGACACTCATATAGACACAATAAGAGAATACCATCTCTATTTTTCCAGTATAGATCTCCATTAAGTAATACATATCTAGATGTTTGAAGCTTTAAAGTTATTTTTTGACTATCATTTAAACTATCTGGACATTTCATGTATTTCAAGTAATAAACAATATTTGTATACTAGGGACACCTTTCAATGCTCATTTGTGCATCTTCCAACTCTATTTGATTTACTTGTACTGCTTCAAGATTGGATTTTGCCATCAATTTTTCTAAACCCCGACCCCTTACCAACTTTGTGATTTGTAGATCAATATTGAATTCTTGGATCTAGTTTATCCACCCGCACCTCCTTCCAGTAGTTTCTAATTGTCTGAAGATGTCTTTAACAACAACATTTGGTACATATAAAATGACAATGGCACCAACTAGATAGGGTCTAAAATATTTCACAGCTTTCACAAGAGCATAAGCTTGTTTTTCATTTAAATCATTATTCAACCCAGATGCTAGCAATGTTTTGCTAAAAAATGCCACTGGCTATTCATGACCCTCATCATTCTTTTGTAACATGACAGAAGCAATAGTATGGAATGAAGAAAATGAAAACACTTGAAAAGGCTTAGAGAAATCAGGTGATTTCAATATAGGGGCTTCCTTGATGGCTCTTTTGATATTTACAAAGGCTTCAAGAGCTTCACTAGTCCACTTTGTTTCAACACCTTTTTTCAACATTTTAGCAATAGGCTTTATGATTTCAGAGAAATTTGAAACAAATCTTCTTACAAAGTTAATTTGACCGAAAAAGGATTGAATTGCTTTAACTATTTTTGGGGTTTGAATTTTATCAATACCAGTAATCCTTTCTGGATCGATTCTCAAACCATCTTTTGAAACAATATGACCTAACAAGTCTCCTTCAGTAACCCCAAAATGACATTTTTTAGGATTCAAAGATATGCCATATTCTAATGCTCTAATGAAAAAAAATCTAAGTTGTTACAATGATCTTCTGTATTTTTAGAATAAGCAGTCAGATCATCATGGTACACTCCTAAAATATGATCAATTAACTCTTCAAAGGCTACATCCATAGCCCTCTGGAATGTAGCTCCTGCATTTCTTAACCTGAAAGGCATCCTTGCATACACATAAGTGCCCCATGGTGTAGTAAAGGTTGTCTTTTATTTCTCTGACTCCTTGACCTTAACTTGTTTGTAGCCTAAAAACCCATCCATCATAGACAACAATTCATTTCCTATAACCTTTTGCAACAAAGCTTCCATGTTAGGCAAAGCATAGTTATCCTTGAAAGATGAAACATTTAGATTTCTAAAATCTACACATAACCTAATATCACCATTTTTATTTCGTACTGGTACTAAGTTTGACACCCATGTTGAGTGCCTTATAGGCTCAATAATCCTTGCATTTCTCATTTTCATTAACTCCTCCTTCATCTTAGGAGCCAAGGTAGGGTTTATAGGCCTTTTCTTTTGTCTGAAAGGTTTAGCATCTAGTTTTAATGGTACCTCATGCTGAAAAAGGTCTTCTCTATATGCTTTAAGGTTGTCATATGACCAAGCAAAGACATGTCTATATTTCCTCAGCAAACTAATCAATACTGTCCTGATCTTTGGTGTGAGATTTTTTCCAATATATATTTCTCTTGGATTGCTCTCACTTCCCAAGTTTATTTTTTCAATGCCTTCACACCCTCCTGAACTAGGTCTAAAATTAGCCATATCTTTGTCATCAAACATTCTTTCCAGCTCTACCAATCTCTTCGGGATTTTATTTGTCTTTAGCTACAACACCTCCTACCCAAGTGTCGTCTCTTTGTCATCCTTTTCTTCTACAAGTCCATTCCAATCAATCTGTTGGTTTGCATATTGATCTTCACAAAAGAGAAATTTTAGTAGATCCTTGTCATCATCAAACACTTGCCAACTCTTAACATTATCAGGAACAAATAGTCTTGTTTTAATTTCAATGTGTAATATCATCAAAAGGGATATCATTATGTTTAATTGCCAGGTTAGCCATAAAGTCCGCCAAAATATTATTGGACCTTTCAGTCCAATTAATGGAAAAAGCATCAAAAAGTTCAATATAATCCCAAACCTCAATCCTGTAACTTCTTAATTTTGTATTTTTTGCAGCAAATTTGCCTCTAACTTGTGAAACAACTAATTCTGAATCACCATAAACTGTTAGTATCTTAATGCCATGCTTGTTTGCTAAATTAATTTCTAATAAGAGAGCTTCATATTCAGAAATATTATTAGTACATCCAAAAGCCAATGAGAAAGAGTATTTAAAATATTTTCCATTAGGTGAAATAAACACAACTCCTGCTCCATTTCCATCCTTATTGCAGGCACCATCAAAATACAATTTCCAAATTAAACTTTCATTGTGTTTAACAGCCTCTGCAATTTTTTTAATTTATAAAGGTTTAGAGATACTTACCTAAAAGTTGTCCATATCAGAATGGCAAAAGCAAGTTACTTGATCCGGATCCACTTCCTCTATGAGGTAGGGAGATCTTGGTTCTTTGTTGATTCTTACGTCTGTTCCTTTGATCAGGATGGTAGCATATGATAGATCTAATTGCACATATCCACCTACCAAGTTCAACCACTATTTGAATAGCAGCATTCCATAGTTCGGAGGCACTTGCACAACCATTACATCTATTTTATAGGTAGTGTCTAGACAAGCTGGAAACCTGAACTCAATATCCTTCATGATCTCGACCACTAGGACTGACCTATTATCCATTGCATAACATTTTCCATAAGGGGTATCTACCTTCATTCCCATCTCTTTCATGACATCCTCTGGCATAATATTTACTATTGCTCCTGAGTCTATCATGCAGTTTCTTACCATATTATCATTTATAAGCAGTGTTAAATAAAAAGGATCCACTTGTGTGAAGTCTTTGGCAATGGACGTGCCTAGATATACCACAAGAGGATCTTCTTTTGATTTTGGATTTTCTTTATTGGCATCACCCATATTTGATATGATTTTCAAAGTCTCATTCTTGTAATCTGGAAATTTCACCACTTCAAGCAAAGGCATATAAATTTTTACCCGAGACAATGCTTGAGACATAAAAGTTCCACAGTTTGAAAGAGGCTTAATGTTTTGTTTTTTCTTCATAGGCTTGACCAACTTCGAGGCATTAATCTTCTTTATTGGTTCACTTGGAGCCTCTTTTCCTTTCTTGTCATTTACCTCCTTGTTCACATTTTGTTTTGAGACTTTTGTGAATATTCCTATAGGCCTCCCTTGTTCACGATTTACTGTTCTGTTTCTCAGTTGGTAATTACTCTTGGCCTGGGCAACAACAACCACTATGAATTCTCTCTTCTCCTCTTTAGTCAAGTTTCTCAAAGAAGACACTTCTTCCTCTTGAATTTTTTTTCTCAAAGTAGAGATATCTTCATCATCATCAGAAAAAACATGATGTATGCTATACTGTTGATGGTTTCTCATCCTTTGCATATCTGAATGTTTCTCTTCCTTAGATGAATCCTCATCTCTACCCCACATAGGATCTGATGATAGAACATTAACTGTAGGCTCATATTCCTCTTCTTGATGTCAATCCTCCATCGAGCCCTATGCAATCATGCATTGATCTTCATCATGGGGAAGATTGCATACCTCAGACCATGGGAAATCTCCCACAAAGTTATTTTCTCTCTTCAGTGGATCTGGAGTTTCTTTACTCTGATTTGGTTTTACTGGCTTCACATCCTTCCAGTTGGTGTTATAAGGCATATCATGGAGTCTGAGCCTATTGAAATTCATTTGTTTATTATTTATGTATGGTAGCTTTTGATTAAGATTTTGTTTACCTTTTATGTCCTTAAGCATGTCCATGATCTAAGTAAGGTCATCTTTCTTGGGATCCCTAGGATTGTATAACTTTGGATCATCTCTTTTAGCAATTTTATCAGCAACCTTCCTATTGTTCTCAATGGTAGCATCAATCTTGACTGCTTGTTATAGAGTATCAGGTCTATGAGAAAAAATATCATAATGGGTTTTGTTGTCAAAAACACTCAAGTAAAAGTTAATCAAAAATTAATCAACAGGTCTGACATCTCTGGGTATTCTATTTAATACTATTAAATCATTTATTCAACTCAGCAACTGATTCTTCTTTATACTTGTTAATTCATGGGATGCAAATGAAGGATCATTATGATCTCCAAATTCTTCCAAGAACAATGTTACAAACCCATCCCAACTACTAATACATCTATCAGGAAGGTTTTTATACCATTCTCCTATATCTTCTATCAAAGATTGAACAAATAACTTCATGAATACATCCTCATGAGGAAACTCAATTTATTCAATGATGTTTTTTATATTAACTACATGTTGCTCTGCTGAATTAGTTCCATTTCCTAAGAATTTGGGGATTTTTTAATCTTAAATCATTAGTGATCTGATTTGGATAACCAACAATGCTAGTGAAATCCAATTGCCTATATCTTTCAATGATCATAGGTCATCTGCCACCCTGATTGTTATTTTGATTGTTAACTTTTCCTCTACTGAATCCACCACTTCTGCCATAATTACCATTGTTCCCATTGTTTCCACCACCATTATTATTGTCGTTATTTCCATGATTACCTCCATTGCCATTATTGTTCTTTCTACCTCCACCATTACCATTTCCATAATTGTCATCATTATTTCCATTATTTCGGTTGCTGCCATACCTATCACTTCCTCTATTATTATTTATAATATTACCTCTATTTGTGTTATTCCAGTTTCCATCATTTTCCTCATTTTCATTTCTTCCTCCATTATCTTGGTTGTTTCTATTCCTTTCTTCACTTTGATCCCTATGCACGTCCCTCCATCTTCTGCTTCCATTTAATACCAAGTTATCAAAGGTTATAAAAGGCTTCTCTATTCTTCTCATATGAGGGGGACTATATTTAGGTATCACTGGCCTAACTCCCTTACTGTTTTCTATCCCTCCTAACCTAGGGGTTTGAATTGTATCCCTTTCTATCCCTAGTTTTTGCAATACCCAATCTGGCTGTCTCCTAAGAGATTTTGACATTTTGGGTTCATCTTCATTCAATACTACCATTTTAAGTATGATTTCATCCAATTTCTTGTCCTCCTCAGTTAAGATTTCATCATGGCCACCATTATTATCTTTTGCATTTAAGGCATAAAATGGATTTTCCTCCAGATTTTCAGACTTATCACCGGATGAAGAACCATCCTCTCTGCTAGGAAACTCTTTATAACCCTGGGATGCCATACTTGTTGTTGATTTATTTTCTTTATATCTTTTCTTAGGACTCAACTCAACAAGATTATCTTGCCCTTTATGCAAAGACCTTCTCCCTTGCATCAATCTTATTGATAAATGTCTAGGGGTTTCTCTTATTTTCTCAAAATACCAACTATTATTCATGTATTTGAATGTAGAGTCACCACCTCCTAAGAGGAAATATTACCAACTTAACTAATCTTCTGGGATCCTCCCTCTAGTAGAGTCTAAAATAAACTACCAAAGATTCTAAAAAACTTCATATGATAACTCCCCATCAGAGTCACCAATCTGTTGTGTGACTCGGATGGGGAAAACAAAACTTATCAATTCTTCAATGAAAAAACACCAGATCTTCTAGGTGAATGTCAAATTATGTATAACAACTCCCCAGCAGAGTCACTAATCTATTAATTCCCAAAACCACAGATTGGAAAACCAAAAGACTTGCCAAATCCTGAAGTAGTCCAATCAGCCTTGGCCAACAAACAGGGATGGTCAAAGACCAAATCACTCTGCACTTAAGGCTCCACTGAACCTAGATGGGTGTGCCTCTTCCTCTTAAGAACAAAAGAGGTTATTTATAGTGGATTTAAACCTTTTAGCAAGTTTACACAACTGGCAAATTATTGTTCTGCAACAATGCTTTATTATGTGCTTTAACTGAATGCTTTGAAAAGAAATGATTGTGAATGTATACTAAGAATGAGATTGCTTTCAGGACTTAAATGAAATCTGCATAGATCAATTCATATAGGATTTGGAAAGAACTTTTCTCTATCAAGGACCTCAAATGCATACAGATCAAAACATTAAAAGATCAATAACAGACGAGTACCTCTATCCAAGGATATATATGACATTTTGTGGACAAAATATCTTATCAACTCAAGAGACAATTTCTCATCAACTATGAAGGTTCAGTATGCGTTACACAAACAATTAGAACTCAATCTTTCACTTAATGCATCGACATGTGATTCACATCATAGAAAATCTATAAACAAATTTATCAAGAGGACAAAGATAATCATCAACACAAAAGTGTACACAATATTTGGAAAAAGAAACAATGAACCTTGTATATTAATCTTTAGGAAATAATTGCATACATAAGCTGCACTTGCAGATACTCCATTATAGATTTCTTGCACAAAATGATACTTAATCTTCCTATAGACTTCCCTAATACAAAATGACATTCAGTTCTTATAGCAATATGTTGTTCTTCTTTTTTTCTCTCATTGGTTTTGGTATCTCATTATATACATAATTGAAGGGATGCAAACAAGCTTCAAACTGATGTGTCTATTCCTAATGACTGCCTAATTTACAATTGAAGACATGTAATTAAAAAAATGACAAACAACTAAGATTACACACTGAGATCTTAGACATTCCCATCGTTTCTTCCACTTGTATAATCCTCAGTGCCATTGTCCTCCTGATGAGATCTTCTTCTTCGCAACCACCTTAACTTCCTCATTGGGTATCAGCATGACATGAAAACACCTCTCCCCGATGACCTAAGTTACCCCGATGACACTATCTATATCGGTGTAACTTATTCTGATGACTACACTTCTCATCGGGTATCATAATAACTTATTTCACCCTTCTCTGATGTTAGAAGTTACCCCAATAGATCCACCCTCTATGGCATTCTTCCCATTGGGCATGGGCATAACTTTAGAAATGTGTCTCCGGTATCATAAGCTATCCCGACGAGTCCTCCTGCACTTTACTCTCCTTTTTGGGCCACTTCGGTCCATCGATGTAAGTTTCCATTGGTTTCTTCGACATTATTCTTTCGGCCAAACTTCCTCCCTCGGCGAGCTGCTCTCGTGTCTTATTGATTTTGTAGTTTCATTGATACCTTCTATTTTTTATGGGACCACTTCTGATTTCTTCGATGACCCTCATGTCGATGAAACTGATGCTTTTGGTGAGTCCTTTTAGAGATCCATTGCAACCTAGATTTGTTCGATAAGTCATTTTTTGATGACATGTCTCCTGACTGCCACTTCAGCTGCTAATTCATCCTGACCGGACCTGATAGTTCTGATACTTAATATAAGTAGAGATCCAATAGCCAACAAGATGAGAGGGGGGGTGAATCATACAAACTTAATCATCCATAAAAACATCAGACTCAACCTCGGTAACATATATATCAGTCATATAACCAAAAAATATCAAACATGCAAACTCAAAAGCATATGAACAATATAAACCTCATAAAACCAGATTTAACGTGGAAACCCAAATAGGAAAAAACCACTGTAGGATTTCAGACCCACTAAGAAATATACTCTTCTAGAGTATGCTCGGTTAAAAGCAAATCCTGTTAAAGATTACAAACACATTGCTAGATGTGACCCGGTTAAGGGATTTCCCTCAGATCTGTTAGGATCTTCACTTTGTTAGAAGTGACCTTGTCAAAGGATTTCAAACACTCAATCAGAATGTCACCTTGTTAGAGGATTTACATATAAGACTGTTAATTCCACTCGGTTAAAAGATTTCCTATCACTTTCACAAAATAACAGTAATACAATCTATTTGCAACTTCACATCTAAAATGCTAAAGCAGATTCCTATTTGTTCAATACAATCTAGACATAGAACTAATCTTGTCTATTTGTTGGGCATCAATACTTTGTTATTCTAACAGGTCTTCAAGATTCTATGCTTGGCAATCACTACGTAGCATCCCTGTGCATACACTTTCCTGCATACATTGTTTATCATCAGTTTCCTATTTATAAATAATCTTCTAACCGCTTAATCTCCTTGATCACATTTCCCATGATCAATCATAGCCATCATATCTTCAATCTTGTCCAAGTTCATTGTATCTTTCGATCTGAAAATGTTTTACCCCGCCTTGGAACTTGCACATTCACCTTGGAACTTGTGTTAGGGTAATGCGGTTCAATCTGAGTTGTAGATCTTCTTGCCAACTTTCCATTGCCTTAGATTCGTTTAACAAACTTCTTCCATGACTTGCCAATCATTGATCCGCTCCAGCTCATCAGCTTCTTTCATTAAATATCACATGTAAACATTTAATGCATTCTGTTATAGCTTGGTTACAACTCAGTGAATACTAAACTTCACTCGGTAGACATTTTGTCTTCATTAACCGACTGCGATAACCTTAGGGTTTACTGACTAGGTTCCTTAGGGTTTACCGACTAGGTTCTTTGCTTGATAACATAGTATAGTATTAACCTTTACATTTTACAACATATGTATGATGTTAAAACAATCTAAAACATCAAGATCTCATCATTATCTAACTCGGTAGAGTTGCCCATTGAATAACTTATCCCCTTATTCATCATATTCTTTCCTGTGTCTTTACCAACTCCTTTATAATCTTCATATCATATTTCTCAAGATATGGCAACATCATACTGAATTAGAAAATCAATTTCTTGACATCAATGACAAAATAATAATATCAAGATAGTAAAACATCTTTAATCAGTTATGTCCATAATCATCAACAACCTTCTCAATATCCTTATAATGTAATATTGCCAACAATCTCCCCCTTTGGCATTGATGGCAAAACCAATTGATTTGATCTTTAAAAAATTCAGATTGCTGTGATTCTGAAATGCTGAAATGTTCTCCCCCATTCATTAGACTTCTTTTTTGTTTTTTTCTCAATCTTCTTAGGTCTTCTCCCCTTTTGTAGGTCTTCTCCCCCTTAGGTAGGTCTTCTCTCCCTTTGACAACAATGCCAAAAAGAAAAATAACTAAAACATAATTTCTTTCTGTAAGAAGTTATTGCCTGTTGTTGTGTATCAATTGAGTCTCGGTCAGAGCATTTGTCTTCAATTCCTATTCCCTATATCATTCTCTATATTATCCCAGTATTAATTCTAGTACACTTTCAGAAAAACATTCTAAAGTGTATCAATCCAGCATCAGCTTCCCAAAAGATAATCAATATAGTCATCGAAGTGATGCTTTCACCAAACTCGGTCAGTGAGTAAAAGATAGGGGTAGGACCCCTAACTTACTTCTAAGATATTCAAAAGTGTCCTTTGGTAGTGGCTTGGTGAAGATATCAGCTATCTGCTCCTTTGTGTTAACATATTCCAACACCACTTTCTTCTCTTGAGCTTCTTCTCTAAGATAATGATATTTGATAGAGATGTGCTTTGTCTTAGAGTGCATAATAGGGTTTTTTGAAATATTAATGGCACTAGTATTGTCACAAAATATAGTTACTGGCTTGGTAACTTTCTCATTTATACCTTCCAAGAGTTGTTTGATCCATGCAATGTTGGTACAATTCAGTGCTGCTGCAACATATTCAGCTTCGGTTGTGGACTGAGAAACACATCCTTGTTTCTTGCTAAGCCAACTCACTAGTCTTTCTCCTAAGAAGAAAGCTCCTCCACTCGTTCTTTTTCTATCATCAATGTTGCCTACGCAATCAGCATCAGTATAAACTTTTAAATCAAAATCATTTCCTTTCTAATATACTAAGCCATAATCTTCAGTGCCTTTCAAGTATCTAAAAATTCTTTTGATTGCAGTCATGTGGATTTCCTTAGGATCTGCAGAGAATCTTGCAACAATACCTACTGCATGTGCTCTATCTGGCCTACTGTGAACAACATATTGCAACTTTCCAATCATAGATCGGTAAAGTGTCTCATCAACAGATGCAGATTCATCATTCTTTGATAGTTTACAGTTGGTAGTCATAGAAGTACTTACTGGTTTTGAATCCTTCGTTCCAAATTTCTTCAAGATTTCTTCTATGTACTTGGATTGAGTAATGAAAATCTCATTTTTCATTTGCAGTATCTGTAAGCCTATAAAATACTTTATCTCACCAATTAATGACGTCTCAAATTCTTTTCTCATTTAATTTCCAAAGTTCTTGCATAAAGAGTCATTTCCATAAAATATAATATCATCAACAAATATGGCTGAGATTAGTATTCCATTTTCATCATTCTTCATGTACATGTTGTTGTTCTCACTTGTCCTTATAAAACCAATCTTAATCAAATAAGAGTGCAATCTCTCATACCATGCTCTAGGTGCTTGTTTCAGACCATATAAAGCTTTGTTCAATTTACATACTTGATCTTTATGATTGTCATCAACAAATCCTTCAGGTGTTCAATGAAAACTTCTTCTTCTAAGATTCTATTCAGAAATGCAAATTTGACATCCATTTGATATACCTTGAAGTTTTTGAAAGCATCATATGCCAACAATGTTCTAACTCCTTCAAGTCTAGCAACAGGTGCAAAAGTCTCACCATAATCAATTCCTTCTTCTTGGGCATAACCTTTGCAAACTAATCTTGCTTTGTTCTGAATGACCTCACCTTTTTCATTTAGCTTGTTTCTGAAGATACACTTTGTATCGATTACATTTTTGTCCTTCAGTCTTGGGACCAGTGTCCATGTGTCATTCTTCTTGATTTGATCAATCTCTTCAATCATAGCATTTATCCAATCTTCATTGTTAAATGCCTCTTTCACAATTCTCGGTTCAAATTCAGATATCAAACATGTGTTCTATCTTAGTTTGTTCCCTGTCATCACTGGATCATCCTTATCTCCTATAATTTGACTTGGTGCATGGTGTCTTCTGATATACTTGGCTAATACAAGCTCAGTAGGTTCTGTATGATCTTCTTCATCACTCGGTAACTGGATATTTTCTACATTTTCTTCAACAGTTATCTCGGTAGGACTTCTTAGTTGCACATAGACAAATTCATCATAGTCTTCCAGTTCTTTGGAATTCCCTTCATCAGTTCTTTCTACAAATTCATCAATTTTCACATTTGCACTTTCTACTATTTTTTTAGATGATTTGATCAGACATTTAAATGCTTTGCTTCTAGAAGAATATCCTAGAAATGTTCCTTCTTCACCTTTCTGATCAAACTTGCCATTTCTATCATCTTTATGAACATAGCATTTACTTCCAAAGATTTTAAAATAACTTACATTAGGTTTCTTGCCATACCAAATTTCATAAGGTGTCTTCAAAGTACCTTTCTTCAATTGAACTCGGTTCAAGGTGTAAACGGCTGTGCTTATTGCTTCTCTCCAAAATGTTTGTGGAACCTTCTTCTCAATCATCAGTGTTCTAGCACAATCCACAATAGATCTGTTTCTTCTTTCAGCTATTCCATTCTGCTGTGGAGTTCTCGGTGCAGAGACTTGTCTTTTAATACCATGATCATTGCAAAATAGGTTGAACTCATTAGATGTGAACTCTCCTCCTCTATCTGATCTAAGACATTTTAGTTGTCTTCCTATTTCATTTTCAACTCTAGCCTTGTACCACTTAAACATTTGAAAAGCTTTTGATTTTTCTTTTAAAAACATTACTGACATCATCCTTGAAGAGTCATCCACAAATAATATGAAATACTTATCACCATAATAACTTTGAACTTTCATAGGACCACAAAGATCAGTGTGCACAAGATCTAAAATTCCCTTAGAAGTGTAGGACTTACTTGTAAAGCTTGATCTTGTCATTTTACCCATCTGGCATCCTTGGCACATAGCATTCTCAGGTTTTTCAAGACTCGGTAGACCTCTTACTCTGTGCTTCTTACTTATCTTGATCAGATTATCAAAATTAACATGATAAAACCTTTTATGCCATAACTAGGTATTATCAATATTTGCATGCAAATACTTATTGTGAGTTGAGTCAAGATGAAATGTATTACCTTTTGTTTGTGTCCTGGTAGCAGCTAACTTTCCATTCTTGTCATGAACTTTGACAATTCCTTTCTGAAATTCTATTCAGTAACCTGTGTTGTTTAGCTGTGCTACACTCAACAAAATATATTTCAAACCTTCAACCCAATAAACATCATTGCATCTTGCTTTATCAAGAAGTGTTATGGATCCTTTACCTCTTACTAGACATGGTGCATCATTACCAAATCTAACATAGCCTCCATCATAATCTTCTAACATAACAAACTTGTGTTTATCTCCTGTCATATGATGTGAGCATCCATTGTCTATAATCCAAGAATCATTAGTGTTTATGTGAGATATTAGGGCTTTTTCTTCATACCTTTCTTCATCTGATCCATCCTTGATAGCCACATAAACAACTTCTTCTGTGTCAGTCTCATCTAATTTATCATCTTCAGATTCCTCATCAGCAATTAAGCATGTCTTTCTATCTCTTCTTCTGAAGTCTCGGTGTCCTCTGTAATGATTATCTTTCTGTCTGTCATCTCGGTAATCTCTCTTTTCAGTAAAATCTTTGTCAGGACAGTTAGAAGCCATATGTCAAATCTTATCACAATTGAAACATTTCAAAGGTAGTCTTCCTTTATACTTACCTTTGCCTCTCGATAACCTTTTGGCCAATAGTGCTTCAAACTCTTCTTGCTTTCTGATTTCTTCATACAGTTTGTGTACCTCCTCCATGTTCTTCCGAAATCATTCACTTGCTCCACTATGATCTCCTTCAGAGTACTTATACTTTCTTTTATTGTAATCATTAGATTCATTCAAATGAAAAGAACTAAATGCAGATTCAACTTTCTTTACCGATGACCCACTGTTATCAAAATTACTTAACTCAAATGCATGTAGCTTACCAATAGTAGCATCCAAGGAAACTGGCATATTAGGTACAGACCTCAATTCATTGATTGCAGAGACTTGGATTGCATAGGCAGGTCAAAGGGTTCTTAACAACTTACTTGTCACATCCTTTTCTTCAATAGTTCCTCCTGCTCCTTTGATTTGATTTACAATCTCCTTTAGTCTTGTACTGTACTAGGTTATGTTCTCACCTTCATTCATCCTCATAGATTCAAGTTGTCCTCTTAAACTATCAACTTTTTCTCTTTGAACATGTTCATCTCCTCCATATACAGATATGAGCTTAGTCCACATTGCCTTTGCATCATTGTAGCCTTCTAGATGATTAAACTCAGAATCAGTCAATGCAGATGTTATTTCAATCATTGCTTGAATATGTTCTTTCTTTTCCTTTATCTCTTCCATAGTCAATGGATAGGTGCTCGGTGCAACAAAATAATTCTCCAGATAATATATAGCATATTCTCCAACTCCTGATAAATCTAGCTTCATCCTTTTCTACCATGTAGAGAAACTTGACTTATTCAGCTTAGGTGCATCCCTCTTATACATCTTTGGATCTTTAACTCAAGTGCCTTTAAACTTTCCTTTCAGAGTCCAAAGCTCTGATACCAAATGATAGTTCTGATACTTAATATAAGTACAGATCCAATAGCCAACAAGATGAGAGGAGGAGGGGGTGAATCATACAAACTTAATCATCCATAAAAACATCAGATTCAACCTAAGTAACATATATATCAGTCATATAACCAAAAACTGTCAAACATGCAAACTCAAAAGTATATGAACAATATAAACCTCATAACACCAGATTTAACATGGAAACCCAAATAGGGAAAAACCACTATGGGATTTTGGACCCACTAAGAAATATACTCTTCTAGAGTATGCTCGGTTAAAAGCAAATCCTGTTAAAGATTAAAAACACATTGCTAGATGTGACCCGGTTAAGGGATTTACCTCAAATCTATTAGGATCTTCACTTTGTTAGAAGTTACCTTGTCAAAGGATTTCAAACACTCAATCAGAATGTCACCTTGTTAGAGGATTTACATATAAGATTGTTAAGTCCACTCAGTTAAGAGATTTCCTGTCACTTTCACAAAATAACAGTAATACAATCTATCTGCAACTTCACATCTAAAATGCTAAAGTAGATTCCTATTTGTTCAATACAATCTAGACATAGAACTAATCTTGTCTATCTGCTGGGCATCAATACTCTATTATTCTAATAGGTCTTCAAGCTTCTGTGCTTAGTAATCACTATGTAGCATCCCTGTGCATACACTTGCTCACATACATTGTTTATCAATGGTTTCCTATTTATAAACAATCTTCTAACCACTTAATCTCCTTGATCACATTTCCCATGATCAATCATAGCCATCAGATCTTCAATCTTGTCCAGGTTCATTGTATCTTTCGATCTAAAAACATTTTACCTCGGCTTGGAACTTGCACATTCACCTTGGAACTTGTGTTAGGGTAATGTGGTTCAATCTGAGCTGTAAATCTTCTTGTCAAATTTCCATTGCCTTAGATTCATTTAACAAACTTCTTCCATGGCTTGCCAATCATTGATCCGCTCTAGCTCATCAGCTTCTTTCATTAAATATCACATGTAAACATTTAATGCATTCTGTTATAGCTCGGTTACAACTCGGTGAATACTAAACTTCACTCGGTAGACATTCTATCTTCATTAACCGACTACGATAACCTTAGGGTTTACCAACTAGGTTCCTTAGGGTTTACCGACTAGGTTCTTTGCTTGATAACATAGTATAGTATTAACCTTTACATTTTACATCATATGTATGATGTTAAAAAAATCTAAAACTTCAAGATCTCATCATTGTCTGACTCGACAGAGTTGCCCATTGAATAACTTATCCCCTTATTCATCATGTTCTTTCCTTTGTCTTTACCGACTTCTTTATAATCTTCATATCATATTTCTCAACATATGGCAACATCATACTGAATTAGAAAATCAATTTCTTGACATCAATGACAAAATAATAATATCAAGAGAGTAAAACATCTTTAATCAGTTATGTGCATAATCATCAACAACCTTCTCAATATCCTTATAATGTAATATTGCCAACAGGACCCACTGCGTGTCACCTCTGGATTGGCTCTAGGGTCTCTATCCTGCCACCTTAGCACAGTCTCACTAACCGCCAAAATTTGTTCTTTGAATTGCTTCCTTAGCAAGCCACTCGGTCACCATGTCATGACGAATAAACATCGCACATCTTCCGATTGCGGTATAGTGACCACTGCCAGATCGACTAGTCTGACCATTTGATCTTCTTGTAGATAGGAAATGTGGAAATCATCGATGCAAATCAATATTAGTAATATAGCTCGATCATGAAAGCTCAAATGCAATGATCAATCCTAAACACACTCAATAAAGACATGAAAACAAGACATTCAAGATTGAAAACTAAGCAAACCAAATGCAGACTTGAATGTCTCCTTCATGTGGCTCCATTGTCCTTCTTTCTCCTTCAAATAGATTTGTTTGTGGCTCTCACCTACAAGTGCATACACATGAGATGAAATCAAGTAGACAAGATAGTAGCACAAGAATACTCGAAGTGTGATTGATTCGACAAAGTGATTTGAAAAAGTGATTAGCTAGGATTGAAGAAATTCATCCAATTTATAGACAAATTGGAGAGATGATCAAATTAGCATGAAGAGATTCAAATGGAAATTGCAAACCAAGAATGACAAATATGACAAATTTGCACTTTCTATGCAAAATTGATTGATTGATAATTATGACAAAATTATGACAAATTTCTATGTCAAAATTGATTGATTGTCAATTATGACAAATTATGACAAATTGAAATGTCATTCCCATGAAATTAGGAGAAAAATAGGAGGAAATTGAATTAGAAATTAGGAAAAATAGAAAATTGGAAAATAGGAATTTAGTGAGTTAATTAATAATTTTTCATTTATTAATTAATTCACAAAGAAGGAATTTAGAAATTGATGAAAAATTAGGAAATTAGGAAATTAAGTGAATTAATTAACAATTTTTCATTTATTAATGAATTCACAAAGAGGGAATTTAGAAAATGATGAAATTAGGAATTTAGTGAATTAATTAATAATTTTTCATTTATTAATTAATTCACAAAGAGGGAATTTAGAAATTGATGAAAAATTAGGAAATTAGGAATTAGGAGAAATTAGGTAAATCAATTAATAATTTGTCATTTATTAATTAATTCACAAAAAGAGGAATAATTAGTTAGCCAATTAAATTAAACATTTAATTGTGACACGAAGACCTAGGATAAATAAATAAATTATTTAACCTAGAGAGAGAAATGACAAACAGGGTTAAATGAATAAAATCATGAAACCCTAAAAGATGAATTAGAAAATGCAAGGATGACAATTAGGTCTTGACAAAGGATAATTGATATCGATTCAATTTGATCATGATTCTGACTTGATAAAAGATCAATGCTGATAAATGATGTGATTGATAAATGTGCCAATTGACGAGGGACAATGACTAATTGATCCAAATCGACACGATTGAGAAAGACGATGATCGATGACAAATTGATCGCAAAATAACAAAATTGACAAGAAGACAAGGATCGATGACAAAATAGATTGCAAAATGACAAGATTGAAAATGACCACGATCAATGACAAATCGATTGCAAGATGACAAGATTGATAAGAGAACAAAACCCTAATTAGGATTGACAATGTCCAAAATGATGACAAATGAATACACACATTGATGTGACAAGCTAAGATTGACCAAAATCATGACTGATATTGTTATCGACAAGACCAAATTCAAAAGCGAGATAGATGAAGGATGTAGAAGAAGGACTCGATGCTTGCAAATGATAAAGACCAAGTGTGAATCATAGGAGAAATGTTAATGCGACGCAAAAACCCTAAAATAAGGCAATGCACAAATGTTAAAGTATGATTTCGCAAGCATTGACCATTTTTAGATGTCTACACTTCCTTATCGGCCCAGCCTTTAATCCTCATCCTCACCAGCCTATTGTAAAATTTGAATGCCTTGAGATGCCCATGCATGCAGGGTCCATTGGATCACCAAGCCTTCTTCATGCCAAAAGCCTTTTGTCCTTCAACAATTATCATACGAGTTGCTCTGGATTTAAATGTTAAAAGAGCCTATCCCACAAATAATGTGGGATAAAGTCTTTTCCTTTTCTGGAACAACATATTTGAAATTTTCCAAAGCCTTTTCTTTCGCTCCCTCTACGTAGGCTTGGAGGACTTGGCAAATCCATTCATGAGGCATTTGATCTTTTGGATAGCTCGATTCTTTCAGTGATGCTCCTGAATATACACATTAGCAGTAAATGCCCTTATGATAAAATTATATGTAAAAGCATCTATATATAGCACAAAAATATTTTATAGAAATATGTGCTAACACCTTGTAAGGGGAAAAACCATGGTGGGAAACCTTACACACAATTAGATGGTACTACTGCAGATAGTATGTGTATATAAATGGGGTCTGCACATGCAGAAAGTCCAACTGCCTAGATAAGACTTCTCAAATGGGAGTCACAATGACTACAGTAGGATGGTTATATCCTCGAATAATGTACTGCTCAAAATAGCATCTCCAATACTAGATTCAATACCGGTTAAGCTCTAATAAACACCTTCAAACCTTCCTTGAACCTTCTCTATGGTCTGCTCATATGATCTTCAATATTCATTCATACCATGTTAAAATACCATACCATAACCATATAATATGTTTATCTCATAAATGAGATCTTACATATATACAAAACCTAAGACCAAATGTGTAGGGCAGCTCACTAAGAATATTACAATTAAATCAATTACAAATAAGTCTTGATGTGATGCATCATGTCGACTCAATGCATTTACAACAATATCCAATCAATAAATCATTTCCATAACGTGCCATACTGATCTCGAATAGATAATGCATACCGGTCCATAACCTAGACCAATCTGTCGATAACAACAAATATGTCAACCTGATTAGACCAATAACCAAAACACCAAAACCAAGTATCCAAAACATGTGTTTGACATAATCAAGTGATCTCTAGATGATAACAAGTTATCATCAGTGTCGATGAACCATATAACTTGTCAATGAGCATATATCGATGACTGTGCATAAGTCACTAACCTTGCCGGTGAACACAATGTTTTCAGTTCATCAGTAAACCAATATAACCATAGTGCCAAATCAACAATGTAGATATCCAGAAGGATAAGTGTTGACATCAATGATAAAACTAATGTAACACATCCATAATACCAACAACCAATGCTGGTGTCGGTGCCGGTGTAGCCTTGAATGCTTCTAATGTCTGTATCTCCCGGTATATGCCTCCTAGTGCTAGTTTGTAACTTCCATCAAGTCTTGTTTCCTTCTATCTGATCTTGTTGCCATCAACGACAAAAAAATGAATCCAATGAGTGTCAATTTCCAACAATCTTCCCCTTTGGCGTTGATGGCAAAACTCATGTGAAAAATGGATTCCCTGTCGGTGTGCTCCCCCTGAGGAACACACTTCAATTGATATCATATTCCTTGATATTTTTCATATATGTACATACTCCCCCTTTGACATTAATTCCAAAGACTGGTGAAGGAATAAAAAAAAGAAAGAATATAATTAGAGTCATTTGAGCTTAGTCATCTTCAGAATTTCTGGGTATGCCTTTTGCAGCAACTGAAGATGTGTCCCAACCTGATTTGAAAGTGTCTGATACCGATGCAAGTCCACTGAGTAAGTGGGAAAATGATTCCTTCTCCTAGATATCTACAGATGTGGGCTTGGCTAGCATGTCCATGTATTCTCTCTTGTGAACACCCAAAGAGTCAAGTGTTGGACTCACTAGTCCTCTTAAATTTATTTCTCTCCTTAGTATTTTGTCTTTTTCTTTGTCAAAAGAAAAAACTTGGTTCTCTAAGGACAAAATTTGTCCATTAACAGATTTAGTTAGTGTAGTTATCCCATCAAAAGAATTAGCAATAGTAGCCATTTTGTCATATAATTCTTTCAATCTGTCAATTATATTGGCTGTTAGACTTCCTATATTACAACATACTCAGTAAATATTGGTGCATTGTTTCAAACAAACCTCAATAGAGATAAGTTTGTCCTCTATCTTCTTCTTCCTAGTTCCTATAAGTTGATCAAAAGCTACTCTTTTTGTAGCAGAGAAACTGTCCAAAGCCTGTCGGTCTGCAATCTGTCTCAAGGATTGATAGTTATTTGACATGTGTTCTATTAAAGCTTTGAGCTTATTGGAAGGGCTTGCTCCATCCTCTATCTGACTGTTAGGTATTATTCTATGTAATATAGAGACCAATTTATCAATTAACCATTTGTCTACAGTTCCTTCCTTTAGCAATTTTTGAGTGGCCATCATCATTAGTTTTGTTGGACTTAACTCAGAATTGATTTCTTGTCGACCTGAGAAGTGTCAATTGCCAAGACTCTTGCCGGTGAATTTGTTTTGTCTGGCGATATGGACTTAGTTAATTTAACCTTGTCCATCTCAACCTCTTTTGCACCAGTGGCTTCGCCACTTGGTGCAGTGTTGGTTACTGTCAGTGGAGTATTATCCACAGTGTTTACAGTGCCCTATAAACTCTCTTGCTCAAAATTGGTTTATGCTAGTATAAATTGTACACTCTCTGTGACTGTCGGTTGTGGATGTGTGCCTTTAGTTGCAGCCGATTGTGATTGTGTCAAAATTGGAGTAGAACTGTGTAAAATACCCTTTCCTTTTGATTTGTTAGGAATTTTAGGGGATGTTGCTTTTGCAAATTCTTCTTGAGATGTGAGAAAGTCTAGGTTTTTTCTTAAAGAATTTTGTCCACCCCTTACTTGTCTCATTTACCACCTCATTCACTCTACCCATCATAAGACCAATCTGTCAGTTTTTACTACTAAAAATTGTCCTATTAGAAGTGTCTATACATCTCTTCATTATTTATAGTGCCACATTGTTCCAAAAGTGCAACTTCCTTGATTTCCTTATCCCTCTTGATAGAATCAATTCTCCTAGCTTCAATTTTATTGTATAGAGATAAAGGTATCTCTTTCAAAATTTCAACTAATGCCTTCTTATAGATATCTATATACAGTAAAATAGCTTCCTCCAACTCATTTTGCTCACTCTCTTCAAAAACTTCATAACATTTTGTTAAATTCTTTAATATCCCATCTTTTGTCACTTCATCAATAATTTCAGCATAGGTCATTGTTGTCTTACTAGATCCGGTATCATCACCTTTCTACTTTTTGCTTGTTGTTGCCGATGTGACTGGTTTTCTCTTCTGCATAGGCTTCCTTACTGGTGGTGGAGGTGCAGTAGGCCAAGCTTCCTTTCTGACAAGTCTCCTCCTTGGTTCTACCTTTTATTGCTCTATCAGTGGTTTTACCATATCCTTCCTTTGCACCCTTTTGAAAGCCAGAGGCTCATTATCCTCAAGGTCAGAGTCAAAAGTGATTGGGGAAATGTGAACTTGTGGTTTCTTCACTTCTTTAGTAGCAACCTCTGCCAATTTAACTGCCTATTTAGATTTGGAACTTGGCTGAGTATCTATCTTGTAAATCACATTCTGCACATATGTAGACATTTTATCAATTTTCTTCTCTCTCCTTTTTCTATTGAAACCTATTTTCACTTCAAGAGAATTTTCTCTTGTTGTACCGAAGTGCTCCGTCTTATCATCTAATGGGGCATCTAACATCATTTTTGCATAAAGCTCAAAAATACTATCATCTACCTCATATCCAAGCTCAGTGATCCAGATTTTCTTGGGTTCAACTACTTCCATGAGTGTTTTATCAGTTTTCACCATAGAACATATGTTAGTGGAGTACTTCTCCACAATGTTCTCAGATATTCTTTCCCTTTGCCTCATGTTCTCCTAAAATGTCTTGAAGTAACCCCAGAGCTTCTCATCACTGCCGGTACCAAGACCAATGATAGACATTTTAATTTGCATACCTACTGGTATGTCATGAGCCCATTGCTTCTTTCCTAAACTGGGTAGCTCATTCAGGAAATAAAGCATTAAATGGACAATTAAGTTTCCATATCTGAATGTGCATTTCTTGGTTCCTTTGATCTTTTTAAGGTTTAACATTAACTCACTCCTCATCCATTCACATAATTCATATTTCACATTATTTCTTAACATTTGATATGCGGCATGAATGCATGAACTTGCAACAGAATTCAATCGGTTTGATTGCGTTACCTTATATCCTATGATCATGCTTGCAAATTTTATGTCTAAGTCAGTTATTGTGCTTATCCTCATTGATTTGTTATCCGGTGTGGAACCAATGAGTTTTTGAACCTCTGTGTTGTTAATTTTATTACCAGGTTCTTGTCCAACCCTAGGTAAGTCGGTGACAACTTGAATAACTTCATTTGTGATCATGTAGGGTCTATCTAACCAAATGAATTCGTTCTGAACCTTGCTCAAGATGTATCTGATAACTTCATCCTTGAATTCTCGTAAATAAAGAATACCGGTTAACCCTATATCCTCAATTTCCTTAAATTTTGGTTTGAACTTTTCAGTGTCTCCCAATATCAGTGATTGATACATGCTTTTTATGTCTTTGATGCCCAGATCCTCAAGAGTGCAGTGGATATATGTCCTCACATCTTCAACATACATTACTCCTTCAGGAACCCTAGAAAATGCTCTCGCAGAGTCTTCCTTCTTTGAAATTTTGAGAGCCTTCTTAAAGACTAGCCTTAACCTATCCTTAACTTTGACGATTGTTAGATTTGCAATAAAAGTAGGAGTGGAAGATCTAGATGCCATGTCAGAAAATACTTGAGTGAATGTCAGTGGGAAATTTGAGTGCTTGCTCAAAATCTTTTCTCAATGCCTTGCTCGCTCTTAGTTCACCTTTACTTCGCTCTGATTGCTTGAATGCTCAGTGAGTGAAAATGAATTCACTTAGCTTCTTTTATCAGCGAAAAAAACTAATTTTCTATCATTAATGTTTCACCAACAACCTTACGGATACCAGTTTCACAGTTAAGTGTCGGGGTAACCTTCATTGATGATAAACACAATTCTCCAGATTTCTTTCCAGATCTGCTTAGATCTCTTCCAAGGTAATATGCAAAATTTAGCATTGAATTTGCCAACCCCCTAAGGTTTTTGCCTTAGTTACCGGTGGAATTTCCTATTGGTGGAGGATAGAGAGTTTTTTAGTGGCGAATCTTCGCCAATTGGTGAATTCCGCGTGAATAGTCTTGGGCAACATCGTGGTCAAATCACCCAAAATTTTGGGGTTAATGGTGCACTGTAGAATCTAGCTTTGCCATTGACCACACACCGTTAATGTGCATGCCCGTAATATTCTCCTGGAATCACTCAAACGTGGGTATTAGATCACCTCCGTTATTCGCCAGCAATAGTAAAACGACCATGTACCTAGGACCTAATTCGCCAATGGTAAATTAAATGTTCATTGCACGCGTCAGCCAAATTCGCTAATGTCAATTAAAACATTATAAGAATTCAAGGACCCATTTCACCCCACTTAAATTAAATGTTCATTGCACGCCCGCGCAATTCACCAAAAATACAATTAAATTAAATGTTCATTGGCAATTGCGACGCCCAAGCCCCGCGCAATTCGCTAAAAAGGCAATCATGGACTGCTATAAATACACTCTTTCTTACACTCTTTCTTACAATTTGTTCGTGTCTGATTAGTAAATTGGGAGCTCTCGAGTCTCGATTTTCATTCCACAAATTGAGTTGGAAAGTCGAAGTTCATTATAGGGCGGAGGGCTGGAGTTACAATCCTGCAACACAAGCCCAAGCATTCCTGATTCCTAATTTAGAGAATTGAGAACACATAAAGGTGAGTAATCGTTTCTTCATACTTGATAGTATTAGTTTTAACTTTTAATTCATAGTGAGAGGTCAGGACTCAAGATGTCACAGTCAGACATGGGTGAGGCTCCTCAAGGTGGTGAAGGGATTGAGATATCACACAAGGGTGAGACTGAGACTCCTCAGGGTGGTGAAGGGATTGGGATGTCATACAAGGGTAAGACTCCTCAGGGTGGTGAAACTGAAGGGATTGGGAGGCCATCAAAATGCCCAAAAATTAAACTTAAAGATACTACCATAAAGTCTTTCTTTGGAATTGGCAAAGTTTTTGGTCCATCAACTTCTGCAGTTGTAGAAGCCATTCACAGTAGCTCACCACCACCACAAGGTGGGATTGTCATTGAGTTAAATGCATCAATTGAGGATGACAATACTGACATGGTAGAAGATTTTCTAAGGGATACACACAATGAGATGATTCACTCAGATACAAATGCTAGTACTAAAGATGATGTTGGTAGGAAGAAAAGAAAAAGGAAAGTAAAACTGGGGTGAGAGTGGGAGATGCCAAGGAGTTTTAAGATTGATTGGGTAGAAAAGTACCCATTCATTGAACTGGTCCCAAACAATGATGAACAACCAACAAAATGTAGGTGTAATATTTGTAGCTGGAAAACTAAAAGAGAGAAGAAGATGCAGCTAAAGCTTGACACCATAGAAAAGAATATTGGTAAGGTTTATGAAAAATAGATCATAGACAGAAAGGAAACACGAGTAGTAAGATGGAAATCAAAGGAAGGATGTCTTTGTGTTAAGTATGCTACAGAATATGAAGAGCATAACCACAAAATGAAATTGATTGGTAATAGTGGATTTGGAAATACAATCAAGGCTGAGCTTGAACATGCAGCGAACGATGCAAACCTGGCAAAGACTATTCAGATGAGTGTTATTTTTCATATTCTGTCGAGAGGGCATCCTATGAAAGATTTCCTAGAATTTAGTAATTTATTATCTTTTTTGAATGTTCCTCACTATCCTATGTCACATTGGTCAATAAACGCTAGATGGGAAATGCCAAACTGTCTCCTTGAGGTGGAAAAGAAAAATTTACAAGAGAGTGTAAAAGAGTCAAATTTCATTTCATTATCCATAGATGAAGTTACTGCGGTAGATAACACTGCTTGGGTTTGTATGCATGTGTATACCATAAAAGAACACGTCTGCCGAGCTCATCTACTCTGTGTTCATAAAATGAGGGGCAATTCAATAGCAAAAATATTATATTTGGAAGTTAAGAAAGCTTTGAATGAAATTGCTGGTATGGATGACTTGACAATTGCCAAGAAGTTGGTGTGTGTTGGAGCTAATGGAGCTACAGTAATGCAAGGTCAAAGGACCGATCTTTGTGCAAGATTACAAACTAGTATTGCACCATACATGGTTGGCATTCATTGCATGGCCCATCATTTGAATTTAGCATATATAATTGTAAGCAAATTCCCTACAGTGTCAATAGTTGAAGATCTGGTCCACGAGTTCCACTCATACTTCTGCCGAAGTCCTAAACATTTTGCAGAATTTTAGTTTTTTGTTGAGGGAGTAACAACAGGAAACAAGCTTCTCAGGGATGTTGAGACTAGATGGATCTCCTTGCATGGACCAGTGGAACAAGTTCTAACAGAATAGCAATCCTTGATCAAACTAATGTATGAGCAACGCCTTACAATAGACAAAGCTCCTGATCTCTTACATAAGTTAAGTGATATAGAGACTCTGTTAACTTTAGCTAGTCTTCTCCCCATGCTAGATTCAATGGAAAAACTTGTTAAGAAAGCCCAAGACAAAGCTATGTATATCAATGAGTATAGCACTCTCCATAAAATGACATGCTTAAGCCTGGATGGTCTATATTCAGATCTAACAGGGCGAAGCCCAAATTTTTTTAGGTGGCAGATAATTACAGATTTGAATCATGCTGAAATTTTTTTACATTTCAATACAAAAAATGAGTTATGTGTCTTTTAAAAGGATTTCAGATACCAATGCATCAATCTAAGACAGGCAAGTGAGGCAAAGCACTACTAGTTAAGAAGGAATATTTTGATAGGATTGTTAAATCTTTTAGTGATAATTTGAAGTCTATTGCATATGAACTTTCAACTGAGATTCGTGAAAGATTACCTAGAGAAGAAATACTTGAAGCCATGGGTTGTGTGTATCCTCAATTTTGGCATTCAATTGGAGATAATCCAAATGACGCAAAGATGTTTCATAAAAAACTAGAGGAATTGATATTGACATTTTCAAACGATGCATATTGCAATGGACAACCAATGGAATGTTAAATTCAGATCATCTTAAAAAACAATGTAAACAGTTGCATTGCTTATGAAACAGTAGTTGGTTAACTTGGAGAATCCATTTGAACCTAGATCAATTACAAGGCTTTAGAAAAGGATAGATCAAAGTGAAGCATTGCGTATTGCAGTACCAGAATATTTGAAACTTACTGATTTATGTCAAACAATGATAATGGGGTCGATGGAAGATGAGAGATTTTTCAGTGCATTAGGTCTTTTGAAATCAAAGATCTAAAACAAATTAGACAAAAAATTGGAAACTTGCTTGAGGTTGTTTGTAACCCAGTATAATGTTAGAGATTTTCCATATGATAGGGCACTGGCAATCTGGAATTCCATGCGTGAAAGAAAAGGGTTGTGCAACACTTTAAAAGCTGGTGGTGCTACTGCTAGTGCTAGTGCTGAGACAAATGATGGATCGCAGACTCAAAGTCAGCATGAAGACGAAGAAATTTTTGAATACCCGACTCAAAATGAAGATGAACCCATTAGTACTAGTCAATTTCTGGATCTTGAGTCCATTTGGGATATAGAAGCCTCAGAGTGAGTCACTTAAGTGAATTAGCAGTTAGTTTATAGGTATTTATAACTATACTACAATTCTTGAGTCATATTACAATTTCAATTTGCAAAATTGCAATACTATAGTTGTCATTGATGATTTTTGATATTGTATTCCTTGAATTTGTCAATCAGAATGGATACTTATTTCATATTTTTAATTGTGAATTTGAATTATTAGTAAACAATTGAATTAATAGTAAATTGGTATTTGGTTCCACATTATGTTGAACATGAAATGCAATAATTTGTGTCACAAGATCCATAAAATTATTCATATTGTATAACTGTTACTGCTAGAACCTTTCTACTATTCTATATTAAATGCTTAACATGATGTTCATGGCGATTAGGGTTTTGTGTTTGTTTTTCGTCTTAGTTGGCTAGTAAACCGAAGTTGTCATGCGTTGAAAATATGAGTTGTCCTCTCTTTATTTGTCCATGTCAACGTCAAGTGTGGTCAAATGGTTGGTCAGACATTGAGACAATGAGACATGTTTAATGTTTCATCTCTAACTCGCAGATAAATTTCATGTTTAACAATTTAAGTGACGAGTTAGCGAGTGTTGGTTTGGGTTTAAATCGTGAGGTCTCTAGTTTTTTGAGTGTTAGCATTTTATGTTAGCGAGCCAGAGATTGTTAATGAAATTGCTTTGGTTGTGAGGTCCCGAATTGGTGTAATGCCATGCATTATAGCCGCGAGAGTTAGTGAGTAAGTACTAAGTCATTAATGGTCTGTGTGCCACTGCTCACACCTATTTATGATGGTAAATTAACATAAAATATCATTTTTTGTTGGTACTCGCTGGGTCATTGTGGTCAAGAGATAAAAAGTTTTGAGATTTTATGGTTATCGCTAGCTCGCAGGTCCTTTATCATCAAGTCAGTTTAAGTCGTGAGCTTGCGAGTACTAGGAGATTTTAGTTGTCGCTACCTCGCAAGATGTTTTGCACTTGACCATTTTATGTTGCGAGGTTGCGACTAGGTGTGATTTTATGTTGTCACAAGGTTGTGAGGTGTTCATGGTTAAGTCATTTTAATTGCAATCATGCAGTGTGGTTGGTATCGCAACTTAGTTGGTTTCGTCGCTTGCTCATAGGTTTTGAAGTTGTTTAGCATTTTAAGTTGCGATCTAGTGACAGGTAAGTTTTGGTCGGTTTTTGTGGTCATCGCATGCTTGCGGGTTTGTAAGTCTTAAGTCAAAAAGTATTGCGAGCATGCGATGGCAGTTAAGTGCCTTGTTGTTACAGGATCACAAGGATTTAAGTCAAGTTAAGTTTCTAGTTGTGAGCTTGCGATGAAATAAGTTGTTTTGTTAGATTTGTAGTGGTCACCAGCTCGCAGGTAAAGAAAGAATATTACAAATGTTGTTGCGAGGTTGCAACTGAAGGGCTTGATGAAGATCAATGGTTGTCGCTCACTCGTGAGATTCTTTGAGGATTCATAAAAGGGGTTGCAAGCTTGCAATTAAGAGGATTTGGTAGCATTGTCGCTAACTCGCCGATTCCTTTCTAAATTGTTATAACCAGTTGCAAGTGTGCGATTAAAGATGGGGATTTACACGTGGACTTGTTTGCTGAGTTCTGTAAAAGTTTTGAATGGCAACTGCCAATCAAATGCCATAGTAGCTAGTTCATGCAAGTGTGGAAATTAATAAGACTTGAGAGAAGTGACGGCGCCCAAATACCATTTTATGTTGCGAGGTTGCGACAGGGTGTGATTTTATGTTATCACAAGGTCGCGAGGTGTTCATGGTTAAGTCATTTTAATTTGTGATCATGTGATGTGGTTGGTATCACAGCTTAGTTGGTTTCATTGCTTGCTCGCAGGTTTTGAGGTTGTTTAGCATTTTAAGTTGCGATCTAGCGATAGGTAAGTTTTGGTCTGATTTTGTGGTCATCGCATGCTCGCTAGTTTGTAAGTCTTAAGTCAAAAAGTGTTGCGAGCATGTGATGATGGTTAAGTGTCTTGTTGTCGCGGGATCACAAGGGTTTAAGTCAAGTTAAGTTTCTAGTTATGAGTTTGTGATGAAATAAGTTGTTTTGTTATATTTGCAGTGGTCGCCAGCTCGCAGGTAAAGAAAGAATATTACAAATGTTGTTGCGAGGTTGAGACTGAAGGGCTTGATGAAGATCAATGGTTGTCGCTCACTTGCGAGATTCTTTAACGATTCATAAAAGGGGTTATGAGCTTGCGATTAAGAGGATTCGGTAGCATTGTCACTAACTCGCTAAAACATGGACTTATTTGCCAGGTTCTGTAAAAGTTTTGAATGTCAATTGCCAATCAAATAGAAGGGCATGAATTCAAATTTCGCTCGAGTAATTCAGCTTTAAATTAATGCCATAGTAGCTAGTTCATGCAAGTGTAGCAATTAATGAGACTTTAGAGAAGTGATGGCATCTAAATACCATAAATTGCATGATCAAGCCGAGATTTTGTATAATTGCATTAATGCATTCTATCTTTGAGGTAATCCAGTGAATTGAGCTATGCAACAACGTTGGAGAATTCAAAGTGTTGGGTGTGGGAAAATTTCAGAAAATTGGTTAAGTTTTTCTCCTGCAGCTAAAATGAGCCAGGCGACGAGTGGAACTAGAGGTTCCAAGCCCAAGGCCAAGGCCATAACAAGTGGAGGACCTAGAGGTTCCAAGGCCAGTGCCACTGAGGAAAAGACGATTAAGAAATACAAAGTAGAATTTGTAGATTTGCTGCCAGGTACATCCGTTGCTTTGAATACAAATGATTTGGCATGGAAATATTTATGGAGCCAATGTAGAAACCCTACCATGATTAATATGACTGGTTCTTCTCTGTTTCATTATTTCTGGAATAATAGGGTTAAGGGTGTCCCGATGTCAAACCCTTGGGATTTAAATATGGAAAACTTAATTGTGCCAAATGTGTATGTTGATGTGGATTTTATCAAAGAGTTGGCCAAATGCTATTGCCCAGTATCTAGGGTAATCAGAAGAAAGAACCAGTCTGCCCTAGTTTCAATTAACAGAGCTAGCTTTGTTGAAGCTTTCCAGATTACTGGTGTTGCATGTACAGATATAGATTTGGAGCAGATTGCAGAGGATTATGACAAATACAAATGTGTTATCAAGAAGAATGCAATGCCTAGATACATGCCTAGGGTGAATAGGAAACTGATTATAATTCCAGAGAGTATCTCACCACCATTTGACATCACACCTTTCCACTATTATATGCATTGTACAATCTATGGATTATGCAGAGTGTTGGGGTTTTGATGGAGATTCAATAGTGTCAGCTAAATTATTGATGATGGCTATGGACATTCAACACCCAGATGTTAACAAAGATTACGATTATGTGGGCTATGTGGTTGAACACATTCATAATGCTCTAGTTGAAATTCAGAGTGGTGCACCCAGCCCTACATTCAAGCATTATTCATTGTTTTGATGCATTTAATCTTGTTCTATAATGTTGAGTTCATGGATAAAGAATTGGAGCTTTTCAAAGAATAATTGGGTGTCTTAATGTCAATACAAAGATGAATCCAGGTTTGGGATAGTATTTCTCCCCATTCTTCTTTCCTTTTCTTTGAAAATTGGATTGTTTCGCCAATTATGGAAATGCTAGGAATAAATAGGGAACGATTATCAATTAATGTTAGGAGAGTTTTGAAACCTTACCAGTATGTTCCAAACTGGTCTATTTCACATAACTGGGGGGACTTTTATTTTTTTATAACTTTACTGTGATCACAGTCTATGGATGTCCTCAGCCTCCCCATATTTTACCAAAATTTGTTCCAATTTGGATTGCTTTTATGGAGTTTATCTGGCAATTGATCCTAGTTGAAAAAGAATACCTTGACAAACATAGGAAGGGTTCTCTTCTTCCTAGGCTTTGGGTTGCATCTAATTTTACCATTGGTAGGAGTTCCTTTGATGAAGTAAACAATTTCCTTAAACAGTATAGGTTGGTTAATGTTGTGTCTAGATTTTGTGATCCTGAACAATTTATTAAACATGCATTGCCAAAAATGGCACCTTGGGCCACAATAAAGGACCATGAACCATTGGATGATGAAGATGTCATTAGAAATTTGCTGAGAAAAGATGAAGTACAAGAAAGGAGAAGAAAATGGAAAAAAATGATGAGAGTTGAAGCAGAATTGAAGGCTGCTGACCCTAGTTTCTTAGGTTTTTGCCCTGATAACCCATACCTGGAGAGGATTAACAAAATGTTGAGTTTATATGAAACTTTGATGGAACAAATGCCTCAAATTCTAGAAGTGGCTTCTCAGCAGCAAGACCCCCAAGATGGACATTCTTCACGTGGAAAGATGCCACTTAGTGTGTCTGTTGATGATGTAGAGAGTGGGGATGAAGTTCAATCTACCTGAGTGCCAGCTGCAAAGAAACAAAAAACCAATGAGGTTGGTACAATTGTGAGGAGAGACCTTGCTAGAGAAATTGTTACAGAACAAGGACACTACTTTCATCAAATAAGGACACATCTCAGAGAAGCAAGGAAAAATGAAGAACATGGAGAAACAAACAAAGCCCTTGCTCAAGGCTTTGATGAGCATGTGATTTTGTCAAATGAGTTCATGAAAGATGGTGACTTTATTAAGTCAGATGAATTTAAAAGTTTTTTGACAAGGTTGAAACAAAATCAATCAAGACAAAATATGATCATAGAGGAAGCAAATGAAGAAAAGAAAGAGGAGATCATCAAGGCACTGCAGGAATATAATCCTCACAGGGAGAAAATATCCGTGGAATGATGAATACTAAGAGTGGGGGGTGAATTAGTATACCAAAAAATACTGAACTCAAATACTTAAATAGTTTAGCAGTAAACCGGTATAACAGTTTTGCTAAAAAATTGGTTAACACAAATGCAAACCAAACAACAAATAAGGCATTCACCCACAGAAGCACAATCGCCATAACATAAGAGATTTTGATGTGGAAACCCAAATGGGAAAAACCATGGTGAGATGAAACTCACAAGTAACTATCTGTAGAATAGTAACTAGACTAGTTAAGGTCATACAATGTTCTTCACCAGAACAGATCCTGTTAGGAATCTCAATCTCTTTTAGGAGATAAGTTCGATTAAAGACTACCTTGTGAGAGGATTTTAGATCCACAGTTGTGAACCACCTTGTTAGAGGATTTACAAAGGCTTTCCTAGGCCTACCCGGTTAAGGGTTTCAGACTTGTCGAAGATGTGAGTAATCAACAAATGAATGATCTAGCAAATAGAACAGTCAACTTGATTAGATCCATGATAGCTCATTGCTAATGTATTTCAGCATTACTTCAATCTTCAAAATCTCCACACTCTGTTACTTCACACAGACTTTCTCTTCTCTCCTATGATCGCTCATACAAAAACTCATGCAATATTAAAAACCCTAACCACTCCTAAAAACCCTAGACATGATGTCCTTATAAAGGAATTTGATTTCATGTCGGTCCAATAGGATTACATTGCAAGTTCCTAGGTTCAGTGTATCTAGACACATTTGGTAACACGACACAAAATCACCACCAAAGTGTCGGTGGATGGTAACTCATCACAAAAATAATAACGGTTGGTAACTCATCATAGAGTAATACCGCTTCATAAATTTACCTGTTACCGGTTCACATTTTACCGATTACCGGTTTGACAAAATGAAGATTGGGAAAATGATAACAACCACTTTGTTTCTTCATACCGCTTTGGGATCCTCAAACCACTTGAGGTCTTCATACCACTTGGGTCTTCATACCACTTGAGATTAGTAAACACATTTTGCATAACACCAATAGCCTAAAGACTATAATACATAGTACCAGTTTGGAACACATACCAGTTGAGCATAACTTATACAAACAAAAAGTGATCTCAAAGCAAGTGTGTGTCCATCAATGACAATCACAACATAATCATCAAAAATGCCAACAATCTCCCCCTTTGGCATTGATGGCAACACTTCAGAAAAATTTTGACATCTAAGTGTTTTACAACAAAAAATATGCCATAATCAAAATTACTCCCCCTAAGCATATACACTATCCCTTTTGCAGAAAATACAATGTATACTACTCCCTTATAGAGATAAACATGAAAGTATACATGAGATACAACAAAATTTTAATTACAGAATACTACTCCCCCTTTGCCAACAATGACAAAGTACAGCTGAATAACCCCTATTTCGATTAGCATTAAAATAATAAGAGTTTATGACAATAAAGAGTGAAACTTGTCAAAAACTGATTTAAAGTCCTACATAGATGTCCTCATGGATACAGACCATGACTCAAGCAATGAGGTAGCAACCTCACTTTCCATTTGCATCTGGAAAACCTATTCCTCCATGGCATCCAAGGTACTCATCTCTTGAGTGACTGTTAAGGCATCCAGATTAAGATAGCATTTATGAAGTATTTGTAGTCTTGGTAGTAGAACTAATTGAAGTTCCTGCAAATCTCTGGTCCGGTTGCTGATCTCTAACTCTATTCTGGCAGTCTGGAGTTGAAACTAGTGAACGGTTTGCCCATATGTGGTGAAGGAATCATAGGGCGTCTTGAAGGTGCTTATGTATGTCTACAAATTAGTTTACAGTTTGTCTTTCTGAGCAAGCACATCATCACAGAATAGATGGGGTTGGTAACTCTTACTGAGCAGTAATTTTCCCTCATCCATTGCATCTCTTTCGTCTTTTTGTGCTTTCTATAGTTCAGACCAGAGCTCATTTAACTTCTTCACTAAGGCAGTGTTCAGAGCCTTTTGATGCTTCTTTTGTGCACTGACTTCAGCAACATCTTCTAGACATTGCACTTGGTCCTCTACAACTATGTGTAGGAGCTTCAATTGAGCTAGAGAGGAATCGGTACTTGGGAGATTGGTACCGGGAATCAAACTTATGAGGTTTTCCATCATAGTTTGAATCACATCTTCCTCCTTTTTCCTCCTTAGTTCTTCTAGTCACTCTTGGGCAAGCTTAATGCTTTGCAACAACTCCATTTCATTTGCACACTGGAGGTCAATGGGACTGGTGATGTCAGCTAGTTTGGCTTTACCACCAGTTGCCTTTGGGGTCCTTACATGTACACTCTTTGCCGCTTCCTCCTTTTCCTTGGCTGTTTGCTTATCTTCTTTTGCCTTCTTCTGCTCCTCAGCTTCTTTCTTTCTTTTCTCTTCTTCCTTCTTCCTTTCTTCTTCTTTCTGCTTCTCTTCTTCTTTCCTCTCCTCTTCCTTCTTCTTCTTCTCCTCTTCCTATTTTCTCTTCTCCTCTTCTTTTCTCTTCTCTTCCTCTTTTCTCTTCTCCTCTTCATTTCTCTTCTCTTCATCTTTTCTCTTCTCCTCTTCATTTCTCTTCTCTTCTTCCTTTTTCTTCTTCTCTTCTTCTGTCTGTTTCCTCTTCTCTTCCTCCTTTCTCTTTTTCTCATTATGTTTCTCCTGTCTTGTCGTTTCTGTTGGTGTATCTGGAGTAATATTTTCACTGTTCAAGGCATCAACATCAATAGGGTCCATTTGATCAGTGATCAGTTCTCCTTCACTACCATACACCTCATCCGGTTTATTGGTTTCTGGTTCTTGCTCAGCCTTTTTGTTGGCTTCTGATACATGGTTCAATCTTAGAGCTACCTTGGCATGAGAGTGGGTATCTTTCACCACCTCAAGGACTTTCCCTTCTAGCAACAAGAGTCTCCTTCTTCGCATAAAGAAGAGGCCTTTGTATTTTTCCATAACTTCATAAAGTTCTAAATCAGACACATCGGGAAAATATTGTGCAAACACTTCCTCTCTTATTTCCTATTCCTTCTCTATGGCAATGCACCATTTGTTATTTAAAGAATTATACAAAGAATCAGGTACCTCAGATCTAATTTCTGATGGCGACCGGTCATTAATACATAAATATTGAAGGACTTCTTGTTCTACTTCCTCTTTCTTATTGTCATTGAAATCATCAAAATATTCTTTCAAATCACTAAGCAATTTTCTACTAACATTCTTGATAGTCCTTTGACAATGTGACAAAGGTTTATAAGAGGAAATATCAATATTTACCGATGCTGATGTTGCCAGTTCATTGTTGGTTGCCTTTGTCTTCTTCCTTGTTTGCCTAGTCTTCTTAGGCTGTTCTTCAGATACAGTGTCCTCTGAGTCTGGTGTGTTGCCTTTTGTCTTCCACTTTCTCTCAAATACTTTGGCGGGTGCAACTTTTGATTTCTTCTTTGTCGGTGACTGCTTGGTCACTTTAGGACTAGCTGAAGTAACCGGTGTCGATACAGATGGTACTACCTTTCCTTTCTTCACAGAGGGCTCCTCAACCAGTGTAACCCTTTCTAGATAGGTGTCGGTTCTCTTCATTTTAGGATCAAGCGGTGAGGCAAGTAGGGTAGAAGCATACCCATCAAGCATGTCATACATCACCTCATAACCCATGGGTTCCACTTCTTCCTATCTAGGCTCAATAACCTTCATTATGTACTCATCTACTTTGATGGTAAAGCAGATATCTTCTTCATACTTTTTGACAATATCACCAGATATTCTTATCCTCTGGCTCATCTTCCTCTTAAACTCATCAAAGTATTTGTTCAATACTTTAGGGTAACCAATTCCAATGGCTTGAAGACTCTCTTTGATTTACTTGGTAACCGGTTGGTCAGCAGACCACTGAATATCTCCAACTCCTAGAAAATAGCCTTGGAAGTAGAATAACAATCCGACCAATAGTTGTCTGAATTTAAATCTCAAGGCATTGTCCTGTTTGATTGACTTCAGGTTCACCAGAAGTTGCCTTTGCATACAGGTGCATAAATCAAATGAGGCATCTTCCATGATCATCTTGTAGCCAGCATTTACTACTACAACAGAGACAGAGTTGATCCTGCTAGCATAGAATGTCCGGTAACCTATCACCATGCAGGCATACTTGACCAGATCGTCCTTGATGGTATTGATGGTCATTCCCCATTGGTCGCTCATAGAACCGGTGAGCTTGGTCATTTCGGTCTTGCTGATCTTCCTTAGGGCTAGCACTTCTCCAACATTATAGAAATAGGTGACGACATGAATTTCTTCTGGTGTGATGTCATGTGTTCGCTCCAAATACATTTTGTCACCATGCACTCTGCTTAGAATGATGCGGATGTGATCATCTATGAATTCTTCAAGGAAATAGACCACATTGTGAAGCTTCTTATTTTCCAATATGCTAAATTCCAATTTGATCTTTTTGTCCTTCCTGCAGAACAAACTCAACTGAGAATGGATCACTAGAAATCCTAGGTCTTCAATTTTATAGTCAATGTACTCTGAAATACCTTCCTCAACTATAACACCAGCGGGTATTTGGGATAGTGCATTATATTTTTCCTTCCATTGAATAAAATCTACTAAATCAACGGGTGCACTGGAATTAGAGTGTGATGTTGAAGCCATTATAAATAGAGAAACTCAAAAAATACCTTTGTAAGTCAAGATTTAGAGCTTGCAAATTCCACTTTGCCGCACACTACTTCGGTTTCTCAGTTACCGCTTTGAGTTCTACACTTCACCGATTGATGTTATCTTCAGATTCTTCTTCAAGGTTTTGAAATCTCTTCGATTTGCAAGACAAATCGCCTTTTGTTTCTCTGCACTTGAAAACTTCTTCGCTCGAAAATTGATAAGTGAAAATGACTTGAAAATCCCTTTTAAATGAATTCTTCACCTACCATAATAAATGCTCCACTATTAGGGCGTAAACCCTAATTTTCCTTTTACCATTTTCGGTCTTCTGCCAATTGACAGGTATCTCATACCGGTTAAGGTCTTTTACTGGTGTAAACGGGGGTTCAAAGCATTTCACTATTTTCTCCCCCTAAGCTTTTCTGAAGCTTAGTTTTCTGGTTCAGCGACGTCCACACTAGGTGCAGAAACTGGTTCCTCTTGTAACATGTCTTTGGGTTTCTTCTTCCATGTTGTCTTCATGTCCGATTGAATAGTTTCAACATCAATCTTTCCTTTCAGAATGACCGGTATATCATTCGATATATTCTTTCTCGATCTGTAGAATCTTGTTGTATGACCCGATTTGTTGCAGTGATAGCAAACCATTCCAGGTGCTCTCCAAGGTCCATTATTCATGTTTCAATTCTATCTTTTGCATGTTGCAGTAGTGTGACCACTACCATGACAAATCAAATAGGTTTCCCTCCATCCAGTTGCCGCTTGATAGCCACCACTACCTGACTGATGATTATAGGTATTAAACCGGTTTGGATTCCAGTTCCCAGAGGGTTCAAGAAAAACTCCTTGACTCCTTTGAGGATACCTTCCAGTGTTGTGCATGACAGACCTGCATTCAAATGCTCTATGCCCAAATTTGTTGCATGCATAACAATTACCATTGAATCTATTGGATCTAGGCTTATCATTTAGAAAGTAAAGACAGCTATTGTAAGCCTTATTTCTACATACATTAGCAATATGTCCTTCCATGAGACAATTAAAGCAAACAGGTTTGAACTTTTACTTACCTTTATCCTTTGATGTCGGTTGCTTCTTTGATGCTCCATCTTTTGTTCCAGAGGTCTCACCTTCCTCATATTCAAAGAAACCAAGTCCATTAGTATTCTTTACCAGTTCAGTTGATTCAAGCTTTTGTTCAAGCTTAACATTGCTCTTATTGAATTTGGCAAGTATTTCCTTTGACTCAGTGAGTTCTTTGGAAATAGTAGCATTGGATTCCTTCAAAGTTACATTCTTAGAGATAGCCATGTTTAGTTCACCTTGCATTTCTTCTTTTTCCACTTTACTCTCTTGGAGATGAGCGGTAAGTGCACTGATTTCTTGCTTTAGCTTGGAGATCTCATGAGCTTTGTCTTTTACCAGATCTTCAGCTTTTCTCTGGCTCTCAAGCTCTTGACACATCCTGATAGTCAGTCCTTCAAGTTCCCTTCTTAGGTTAGCATTAGACTCATTCAGTTTTTCAACTTCTTCAACTAGGGCTTCCATGTCCGCTTCATCAGAGGAACTATTTTCAGTTAGCTCCATCAGTTTCTCAGCATGCTCTCTTCTTTTTGCCATAGAGGCCTTATACTTGACTTTGAGTTCATCATAGGCTTTCTCAATCTGAGTGAGACGATGAGTAAGTTCCCTCACAATGTATTCCCCCATATCTCCTTTCAAGTGGTTAAACTTATAGAAAGGTTGGCTCTGATACCAATTGATGAATACTAAGAGGGGGGGGTGAATTAGTATACCAAAAAATACTGAACTCAAATACTTAAACAGTTTAGCAGTAAACCGGTATAACAATTTTACTAACAAACCAGTTAACACAAATGCAAACCAAACAACAAATAAGGCATTCACCCATAGAAGCACAATCACCATAACTAGACCGATTAAGGTCACACTGGTTAAGGTCATACAATGTTCTTCACCAGAACAGATCCTGTTAGGAATCTCAATCTCTATTAGGAGATAAGTCCGATTAAAGACTACCTTGTGAGAGGATTTCAGATCCATAGTTGTGAACCACCTTGTTAGAGGATTTACAAAGGCTTTTTTGGGCCTACCCGGTTAAGGGTTTCAGACTTGTTGAAGATGTGAGTAATCAACAAGTGAATGATCTAGCAAATAGCATGGTTAGCTTGATTAGATCCATGATAGCTCATTGCTAATGCATTTCAGCATTACTTCAGTCTTCAAAATCTCCACACTTTGTTACTTCACACAGACTTGCTCTTCTCTCCTATGATCGCTCATACAAAAACTCATGCAATATTAAAAACCCTAACCACTCCTAAAAACCCTAGACATGATGTCCTTATAAAGGAATCTGATTTCATGTCGATCCAATAGGATTACATTACAAGTTCCTAGGTTCAGTGTATCTAGACACATTTGGTAACACGACACAAAATCACCACCAAAGTGTCGGTGGATGGTAACTCATCACAAAAAATAATATTGGTTGGTAACTCATCATAGAGTAATACCGGTTCATACATTTACCTGTTACCGGTTTGACAAAATGAAGACTGGGAAAATGATAACAACCACTTTGTTTCTTCGTACCGCTTTGGGATCCTCGAACCACTTGAGGACTTCATACCGCTTGGGTCTTCATACCACTTGAGATCGGTAAACACTTTCTGCATAACACCTGTAATACCCTACAAATGGTCATCTAAACCATGAGCCCCTAATCTCGACAACGTCACCAAGGTCCTAACCAAAGGCAATTAAATAAATCTTGAGCACACAATTAATTCTTTAATCATCAAATGTCACATGGCAAAATCAATCATTTAATATTAATTAAATATTTATCTAATTAATAAATCATTCCAAGTAAATCATTTTAAACAATTATCTTATTTATTTTAATTAAATATCCTAGCATATTTAATTAAATAAATCAATTTGCCATTAAATCATCAAAAAGAGGAATTAATTTAATTAAATAAATCAAATTGCCATAAATCTTCAAAAAAAGGAAACAAATCAAGAAAGAGGAATTAATTCAATTAAATAAATCAATTGAGCACAAATCTTCAAAAATGGAAATAAATAAAAAAAGGAATTAATTGACAAAAAATGAATTAATTGAGAAAAGAAATCAATTGGAGATAATCTTGAAAAAAACAAATTAAAAATTGATAGATAATCTCAAAGAAAGCAATTAAAACAATTAAATATTAAAATTGAATGAAATAGATAATAAATCACTTTTTCCCTGATTTTATCTTAATTTTAGTTCAATTTCCTTTAAATTAGTTTTTTCTTGATTTAATCTTAATTTTAGTTCAATTTCCTTTAAAACTGAGAAAAGCATCCAATCACATCAATTCACCTGGATTGTGCTTCCTCTTGGAAAATCTTGACCGCTCATCATCATTTGATCTCAACCATTGGTTTCTTTATGAATTTTCTATAAATTCAATCTCATCTCTCATTCAAAGAGAGGCTGGAGAATATATTGTTATTATACTATTTTTTCTCTAGAGTCATTGATATATTGGATATTAATTATTTCATATTAATTAAATCATTTAGCTTAATATTGCTTAAATCTTGTTAGATCAATATTGCATCCATCTAGCATTCATCATGTTCATATAGATAAAATCCTTCGTCTTGATGTTGTCTAGTCACTAGTATTGCTAAATAATCTGAGAGCAATCTTATACTCGCATCTTTTAGAAGGCAATGGGTTGATTTTTTATGGTTTATTATTCATTGATTATATCTGACTAACCATGCATGTAATGACTTGATTGAAGTGTTGTGTATTGCAGATACAGATCTTGGTCCACTTTTCACACACACATTTCTGGCACCCACCATGGGGCTCAAACCTACAACTAAAAGATTTCTAATGTTTCTTGAACAAATTTAATATTTTGTTTTTATAACTAATAAACATGTGTGTTAAATTTGAAGATAAAAATCTTTATTTTTGTTTGTTCTTCTATGACAATCAAAAAAGGGTCTCGGTTTGGAGAGCATAACATTTTTTTTAACCGTTGGATCTCAACCAATTTTTGATATGTTGTTGAAAAACAAGTTTTATATAGGTTCACCAAACGGATTTTCCTAAATATGTTGGATTTGAAAGTTATGATTGACAGAGTGCGGGACTGTTATTTTGCCTATTCTGTTGTGATAGTCAAAAATGGTCTCTGTTCGGAGGGCATAACGTTTTATTGAACTGTTGGATCTCACCCAAATTTTAATATTTTTTGTAAAACCAAGTTTTCCACATTTCCATTGAAGCGAGTTTCCAAATTATATCTGGTTCAAAAGTTATAAATGATAGAGTGTAGTACTATCAAAAATTGTCATAACTAGGATAGTCATAAAATGGAAATTCTTGTTAGATTAGTTTAATTTACAGTTTACATGATAGAATTTTCTTTTGATGATTTTTTTTGTATGTTATTTTGGCAACTAATTTTGGGCTTTTAATGTTTGTAGGACGCTTGTCAAAGAATCTATCAATCAAACATACGCTTGCCAAAGAATCAAGAAGAAAATGACTACTGACATATTGGTTTTGCAGGTTGCCTAAGGAGAATCAACTAAACATTGTGTATTCATTTAGTATTTTCTTAGGAACTTAAATTGTTATCTGGTTGAAGAACAAATCTATCTTTCATGTTTTCAGAAAAATCTAAGAGGTAGGAGAGTATTCTCTTGTCTTTTATAGACAATCAGAAATCTAGACCCTCGAAGCTTTTTTCTAAGTTTTGAGATTTGTGTACCTTTAGTGGGCCTATCACAGTGGGAAAAAGTAATCACCCTGTGAGAACGACCCAAGTGAGTATAGTTGAACCTGAGCATTCCAACTCACTATAATAAATAGGCCTATGGTGATTAAAGTCTCAGAGGATGGGATTATTTGAGTTTTCTCTTTGAGATCTCTCATATCGAGCATTTTGTAGGGCCTCGCGGTCTTAATCATGTTTACCTGACTACATCTTGTTTTGGTACCTTGTTGGGCTATAGGCCTCAATCATGCTTGCGTGACTTCAAGGGGTAATTTCAAATAGAATTCTTTACTAAGAACTATAAGATAGAAGCTACCCAACTCACCTCCAAAAGGTTGATAATCTTTGTGCAAGAGAGATAGTAACTCTCCCAAGAAACTTGCCATATCGTGCCCCCATTAGCGTTTGGAGTCAGCTAATACGACGTTGAGAATCCATTACGTGAGACTCAACGGCCATATTCTGATTAGCTATTGGGTGTGTACCTAAGTCAGCAAGCAAAGGTTTTCTTCTCTAAGCCAACTTCCATAGGGTTAGTGTGTTGTGATTGAATTATTATATATCTTGTGTGTTTTCTATGTTTTCATCCCTAAAACTAAAACTGGAATACCAAAACTGGAGAAAACAACAAACAAATTCAGTGATAAACTCTGTTTGTGTCCAAACTGGTCTCTGTAAGTCATTGAAACATCAATCCTTATCAAAAATTAGTAGTCGTCAGTCATTGAAACTCTGTCTATCAGAATCTCGTCTCTGTCCAATCCTCTGTCATACGAATTCCTCATCTTATCAGTCAGAATTGTCTAAACTGTCTAAATAGTCTACAGCGAGCCTAAAATTGGTTACCATCCTCTTGAGCATAAACAACCTTGATAGTGTACCTCTGCTATTGCGTTGCACGATTTTGTTGATCATCTTCAAGCTAGTTCAAACGAACATTTTATCAAACCTAAGTCAACTTGGATAACATCTTACGCAGGTTAGATCGTTCCTGAAACTAGACCAAATCTTAAGTTACTTCTCTTAATTACTACGTTAAATGAACTACTAGCTACAATTTGATCTTGACTTCTGCAACACATCTCGCTTTTGGTCCTGTTGGTTGGAAATGCCTGTTCAAATCAGAAGTTCTCGCAATAAAAAGGACAAAGAAAAAGAAACCCCCTTTTCAACCAAAGACAATCCATTCTTCAAAGAAAACCCCTTTTACAATAAATTGTCCTCATCACAAATACTATCCTCATCACAAATACCAGTTTACGATATACCAATCTTCGATCAACCCCTATCTCCCACCATATCTGGGGAAAGACAAGAAAGAGAAGCTAATAAACAAAACACTCATGACGACTTCAGTAATCATGCCACTGACAGCGATTCATCAACTAAGTCTGAGCTTCCTGAACCTCCTGAAGATGAAGTACATAGATGTCAGAATAATAAAGAATTCCGAAAAATGATGAAGGTCATCATGGCTAGGGAAAAAGAAGACTATTTCCTAGTGTAGACATCTAAAAATGGTCAATGCTTGTGGAGTCATACTTTAACATTTGTGCATTGCCTTATTTTAGGGTTTTTGCGTCACATTAACATTTCTTCTATGTCACGCACTTGGTTTTTATCATTTGCGAGCATCGAGTCCTTCTTCTGCATTCTTCATTTATCTCGCTCTCGAATTTGGTCTTGTCGACAACAATCTTCAGTCATGATTTTGGTCAATCTTATCCTATCGCATCAATGTGCATGCTGATTTGTTATCATTTTGGACATTGTCAATCCTAATTAGGGTTTTGTCCTCTTATCAATCTTGTCGTTTTGTGATCGATTTGTCATCGATCGTTGTCCTCTTATCAATCTTGTCGGTTTGCGATCGATTTGTCATTGATCGTTGTCATTTTCAATCTTGTCAACTTGCGATCAATTTGTCATCGATCATTGTTATTTTCAATCTTGCCGACTTGCGATCGATTTGTCATCGATCGTTGTCATTTTCAATCTTGTTGACTTGCGATCAATTTGTCATCGATCGTTGTTATTGTCAATCTTGTCGTCTCGCGATCAATTTGTCATCGATCGTCGTCTTTCACAATCATGTCAATTTGGATCAATTAGTCATTGTTCCTCGTCAATTGGCACATTTATCAATCAAATCACTTATCAGTATGAATCATTTATCAATTCAAAATCATGATCAAATCGACATCAAGATCTAATTGCCGTCCTTGCATTTCTAATTTATCTTCTAGGGTTTCATGATTTATTCATTTAACCTTGTTTGTCATTTTCTCTCCATTTTCTCTTTAGGATAAATGATTTATTTATTTATCCTAAGTCTTCTTGTCACAATTAAATGTTTATTTAATTGGCTAATTAATTCCTCCTATTTTTGTAAATTAATTAATGAATGAGAAATTATTAATTAATTTACCTAATTTTCATCAATTTCCTAATTTCCAAGTCATCATTTCTAACCTGATTTTCTAATTTCTCCTAAATTACTAAATGTCTATTTCTATTTCAAATTATTGTCATAAATCCTTGCATAGCAATTTGTCATAAATTGTCATAAATTGTCATAAATCCTTGCATAGCAATTTGTCATACACTTGTCATAATTTTTCTATTCCTGATTTGAATTTCCATTCAAATCACTTTCATGCTAATCTGATCTTTTCTCCAATTTGTCTATAAATTGGATGAATTTCTTCAGTCAAAGTCCCTGGTCGAATCAATCATGCTTCTAGTATTCTTGTGCTATCATCTTGTCTACTTGCTTTCACATCATGCTTATGCACTAGTAGGTGAGATCCACAAACAAAGCTATTTGAAGGAGAAAGAAGGATAATGGAGCTGCATGAAGGAGACATCTGCATTTGGTTTGCTTAGTTTTCAATCTTGAATGTCTTGTTTTCATGTTTTCGTTGAGTGTAATTAGGATTGTTATCACTGCATTTCAGTTTTCGTGATTGAACTAGGTTAAGGTTTATGTTGCTTTGATGATTTCCACATTTCCTATCTACACCTAGAATTAGCAAAACAAGGTGCCAAACTCCCTACTGGTTATAATGTGGAGGCCCTCATTGCTAAAGAGGAAGAGACACCATGGGGAAAAATGAGCAAACAAATGCAAGCATTACAAACTCCAGTCACAAGAATAGAAAACAAAGATAAAATGCCAAAACAATATTCTTTGGACACAATATGCCCACTCCCATTTGACAAAAACCTTTACATGTCTCCATTTCCTTCACGAGTTGAGATACCAAAATTTGACATGTATGATGGTACCTAAGATCCTCAAGATCATGTTAGAGAGTTCTGTGCCGCTTGTATGGAGTTCATGCATGATCAAACGTACCTCATGCGCTTTTTCCCAAGGAGTTTAGGAGGTCAAACAATGGAATGGTTCGCAAGTCTACCCAAAGGGATAAAAACATTTGAAGAACTAATCCAGCTATTTTTACAACAATACTCATACAACATTCGTCACCCAGTCACTATGATAGAGCTTTGCAATACCAGACAAAAAGATAGGAGAACCCTTTCTCACTTTCCTCCAACGATGGAGAAAGATGTTCTCTAGATATTCACGGACTATCCCAGATCTTGAGAAAATGGACATCTTCATCAACAACTTAGTCCCTGAATTGAAATACAATGTCCAGATGCAAGTGCACCCTTCATTCAACAAAATGGTAGATAACGTCCTCATAATGGAAGATGTACTTATCAAAAAGGGAGATATATCACTTTGGAAAGAAACATCGCAAGGTTCTAGCTCTAAAGAAAAGAGTAAAGACTGGAAATATAGCAAAGACAACAACAAGAACGTTGTTAGTGATGGAGTGGTAGATACTGTTCAAGCAAAAACAAAATCCACAATATTTAACTTAGCCAGTGGCACACAAGCACTCAAGGCAGTTGAAACTACAACAAAGAATCCCCCAAAGAAAACAAGAGAGTGGTTTAAAAACAAACCTTGGGTCTCAAAGCCTAAGCGTGAGTTTAATCCTCTAGATGAGTCATATGAATTGGCTTTTAAAACTTTATTGGCAAATAATCTAATAACACTGCCAGACAATTCTCGGCCCTATGACCTAGAAATTAGACCCAAATGGTGGAGAGAAAATGAGTACTGTGACTACCATCGGAACAAGGGACATAACATAAACCACTGCATGAAACTCTGACATGAAATACAAGATCTCATTGACATAGGCAAGATCATTGTGGGAAATCATGTAACTAATGCTGATCATAAGGCCTTTAAAGATCCCTTACCCACTTATGAACAAGGAGATTCCTCAAAATCCAAGGGAGGATCTAGAGTCAATTATACTTACACTAACAATGATAATGTGATCAACATGATTGAATCCATTCAACCCGAATATTGCAATGTGATCATAGTCTAGGATCGTCAAAATCAAGCACAAGTTGCTAATGCCGCGACTCATGCTCAAAGGAAGATTTCTCTCCCAGGAGATAGTTCCTCCACTTTTGATCAAACAACATCAAAACTGCCAAATAAACAAATAGACACAATCATGGCCAAATCAAGCAACTAGTTTCATCATCTTCTCCTGGCTATAGTATTGTTGAACAATTAAAGAGAACCAATGCTTAGATCTCCATTCTAGAACTGCTTAAGATCTCTTCTGCTCATAAATAAGTCCTAAACAAGGCTCTACTTACCACCAGTGTTCCAAAAGATTTAGACATAGATCGATTTCAATCTATGGTAGGTCACCTGACCTCTTCTCATTACCTCACATTCTCTGAAGAAGATGATAACTCATTGAGTCATCCACATAACTAGCCATTACACATTGAAGCCATGATCCATAAACACTGCGTTAAATGTGTTTTGATAGATGGAGGCGCTGGGTTGAATATTTGTACTTACAATCTATTAACACAGCTGGGATTCTCTGAAAATGTTATTGATCCAACAAAGAAGATAACAATCAAGGCTTATTATGAAGAAGAAAGAACTTCTAAGGGACTGGTATCATTACCAATCAGAGTAGGACCTGTGGAGAGAGATATCATTTTTCAAGTCCTGGATCTTCATCTTTCATACAACATCTTACTGGGTAGGCCATGTATTCATGAAATGAAAGCAGTACCATCTACATACCATCAATGTCTGAAGTTTCCTTATAATGGAGTAGAGGTCAGTATTGCTACCGATATAAGCTATGCCTGCAATGCATTAACGCAAGGTGCTGATGCTTTTGTTCCTAATAATAGAGCAGCTTCCATAGCTGAAAGTTCAGAATCTCTGTTACAAGATTTGGAAAAGAAACTGAAAATCACAAACACTGGCATGGATGGTTACAAGATAGAGCCTATACTCTCACTCACGTCTCTTCCTCCATCACCAAGACAGTCAGGAAAACCATCAAAGGGCATGAGGCCACAAACTTCAACTCCAAAAGTCATTTATGATGGCACCTTTATATAATCCTCTACTTCTCTTGTAGATGAAATAGAAGGGGATGATGTCCTTAAATCACTCTTCAAAGAAGACAGTGCAAATAAAGAAATATGACATTGTGAGATTTCTCCAACGCAATATGGTCCAGGCTATAAGATGCTTGAATGCATGGGATATTCAGGTACTGGTCCTCTCGGCAAATGTCAAAAAGGTATTGTTGAACCTATTCAGCTACAAACTAAGTCAACCAATGATAAAGCTGGACTGGGATATGATCCAAGAAAGTCATCAAATCAGAAGCACACACCTTGCCATCAACGTAAGTGGAAGAAAAAGGTACTACCTCTAACAACACAAGAAATTAATACTAAACAAACTCAGGAGGAATGTGATGGTGAACAAAAAGAATTACCCACCCAGGGAAAGGAAATAGATGGTAATCAAGTTCTATTTGTATCAAATATGATACCACATGAAGTAGATGCTCCAGAGGATATGAGAGATGAAATATACAGAATCAGAGAATTGTTTGCACCACTGAACATTCCAGTCACATATACTGGAAGACAACAAGTAGATGACTCAAAAACTGATTCAAATGAGTATGAATGGGGTCCAGATCACATCTCAGATACATCTACTATAGAAATGCTTGAAGAACTTAGGGATACCATAGATGATGCACAAGAGCTGATATGCCTAAGAATGAAAAAGGAAATAGAAGAAATCAGATTAAAACAACAAGAAGACTATGACCGACAACTGAAGAAAGAAAGGACACAAGCAAGTCCTTCACCTACCAATTCTCCTAATGAGACAGGACAAATCAAGTATGGAATCACACAAGAAGAACTAGAAGCTAGAGCAAGAGAACCAGTCATTAGTCCAGAAGAAGTTGAATGGAATAGACGACAGGGGTTAACAGAATCGTCAAAGTCATGTCCACAAGTGTGTCAAATGCAAGCAATCAATGAACCAAATCAAGAAGGAACTTGCAGCATCAAGGATGTGGGTGTTGATACTATATATACCTTCACTAAACCACTTGAAGATGAGTCAACAACTCCATCCTATGACTCTGATGGCTCGGACAGGAGCTCTATCTATGACAACAACTACTCAACAATGCATTATGACTACTCTATCATGAATAATGAAATATTGTCTATTGTTATACCATGGTATGTAGCCCAGTCTGAAGTAGATGATGATGCTAGAAGTAGGTCGGTTGAGTTAGGTCCAATAAATACTAACATGAATGACAATAATCATGTCGTAACTCTTCCTGGTCTCGAGACACATACGCAAGGTAGTATTCTGGAACTCGACTGGTCGGTTTGAAATAATGATGATAGTACCGTGGACTCTCTTGAGCCTGTACCAACCTTATCCTTAATACATCTAGAGCTGATTGATAATACTTTTTATAACCAACCCTTGAACGTGCCTACTTTTGCCAATGACTATACACTAGCCTACTATCTCAATGTAGTTGAACCCATGTACTCTTCCACCAGCGAACAAAATGAAAACATGACTGAAGCGGATATCAAGTATCTTAGTCACAAAAACAAGAAAAATAAGAATAAAAGATTTGATCGTGAAAACCACATTGTGGCAATGTCAGACTCTAAAAAAGAGAAAATAAAGGACGTACCCAAAGGTGGAAACCTCTATGAGGCACCTAAAGGTGAGGTACTTGATATACTGCAAAGCCACTTCCAGGAGAGATCTTCCATATTGATCGAACCAACTCAGCCAGTAAACATTGGGAGTCAAGAGATACCGCATGTCATTCATTTAGCCTAATCACTGTCAGCAGAAGAGTTAAAAGATTTCACCAATCTGTTTTTAGAAAAGAAGATTAACTTTGCATGGACATACTCAGATATGCCAGGACAAGATCCTGATCTCATCATGCATCATCTCTCTATTATGCCAGGGGTTAAACCAGTCAAACAAAAACTCTGAAAATGCATCCTCATGTGGCACTACTAGTCAAGGCTGAACTAGAGAAATTGCTAAAAGATGGATTTATCAGAGCTATAGACTACGCAGAATGGATATCCAACATAGTACCTGTATCAAAAGCAGACAAATCTATTAGAGTTTGCACAGATTTTAGGGATCTCAACAAGGCATGTCCAAAAGATGATTTTCCATTTCCCAACATTGACATGATAGTAGATATGAGATGTATTCATTAATGGATGGATTCTCTGGTTACAATCAGATCAAGATAGCACCTGAAGATCAAGAGAAGACAACCTTCACATGTGCGTGGGGAACCTTCTATTGGAATGTTATGTCGTTTGGTCTAAAGAATGCAGGAGCAACTTACCAAAGAGCAGTAACCACTATTTTCCATGATATGATGCATAAAAACATGGAAGATTATGTAGATGACACCCTGGTAAAAACTATGAAGAGATCTACACACATTCAAGAGCTAGGCCTCATATTAGATCGAATGGAAAGATTCAAGCTCCACTTAAATCCAAAAAAGTGTGCATTTGGAGTCACATCAGGAAAATTACTTGGTTACATAATTTCAAAAAAGGGAATTGAGGTTGATCCTGAAAAGGTCCAAGCTATAATGGACATGCCTCCACCCAAGAATATCAGTCAGATGAGAAGTCTATAAGGTCATCTTCAGTCCATAAGGCATTTTATATCTCAGCTAGCTGACAAGGCTCAACCCTTCATGAAGGTATTAAGGAAAGGGATTCAATACAACTGGGATAAAGATTGTGAACTACATTTATAGCAAATCAAAGAATATCTTTCTAATCCACCCATATTAATGCCACCGATTCAAGCTAAGCCACTGATCCTGTACATATCAGCTACAGATACTTCACTGGTGGCACTTCTGGCACAACAGAATGACAATAAAAAGGAACGAGATATCTATTACATCAGTCAAACATCGATATCATATGAAATGAATTACACTATAATAGAAAAATCATGCTTAGCATTAGTCTTTGCATCACAAAAATTAAGGCACTATATGTTGGCACATTCTATTAAGCTGGTAGCCAAGATTGATCCACTTAAGTACCTTCTCAGTAAAGCAACGCTTACAGGAAGACTGGCTAAATGGGTCATGGTCCTTACAGAATTTGACATTGAATATGTAGAACGTACAGCTATTAAAGGACAGGTTATCGCAGACCAACTTGCTGAAGCTCCACTTGAAGACGATCAACCCCTGCATATAGAATTCCCAGATGAATCAATCATGCACCTTACTGAACAATCATGGAAGATGTTCTTTGATGGGTCTTTTACTCAACATGGCTCTGGTGCCGGGATACTATTTATTACTTCCGAGAAATACTCAATTCCAAAAGCTTACAAAATTCTCTTCCCTTGCACAAACAATATTGTAGAGTATGAAGCTTTGGTAAATGGGATCAAGCTGGCCATCGAGTGGAAGATTGTGGAATTACACATCTATGGAGATTCTCAACTCATTATCAACCAGATTAATGACCTATATCAGACGAAAGATGAGAAACTAATGCCCTACAAGAGGATCGTGGATGACCTCAAGAAATATTTCACCTCCATATCATTTCAGCAGATACCCAGAGGCCACTTTGGCATCTATACCACAGCTACAAGAGTCTAATTTTCACTTTGAATTCCTGGTGGAAGAGTTACATTACCCTGCCTATTATTCTCCCGAGTCCCAGGTAGTCTGTTCTATTATTGGACATGACTCATCTCGTTATAGCCACATTTACTCTTACCTACGTGACCAAATTGTCCCTGCCAATCTTTCCTGAAATGAAAAAAGAAACCTAATCCGAAACACGTCACGGTACGTCATCATTGCTAATGACTTATTCAGGCGAGGTTTAGATAATACTTTTCTTAGATGTCTAGAAACTAAGGAGTCCCAATGCACATTATCTGAAGTTCATGAAGGTGTTTGTGGATCTCATTCGAATGGTCTAAATTTAGCGCGAAAACTACTAAGGGCTGGCTACTACTGGCTAGACATGGAGAAGGAAGCCATAAAATTTGCTAAAACCTATGAAAAGTGTCAATTACATGGGCACCTTATCCACGCTTCTGCAAGGGATCTTATACCATTTGTAACACACTGGCCCTTCCAACGGTGGGCGTTCGATCTAATAGGCCAAATATATCCTGCATCATCTAATGGACATAAATTTATTATCACTGCCACTGAATACTTCACTAAGTGGGTAGAAGCAGTTCCACTCATCAAGGCAATAGGAAAACAAGTAGCTCTATTTATTCTTAACTATATCATCTGTAGGTATGGTATACCTTCACCAATTATAATAGACAATGGAGGACAGTTTAAGAACAAAGATCTAGATGAACTTTTTGAGAAGTTTAAAATCAAACAACGCTGGTCCTCAATATATTACCCTCAAGGTAATGGACAAGAAGAGGCATCTAACAAAAATCTACTGACTATCTTGCACATAACAGTGAACAAATCTGGGAAGGATTGGCATCTGCAGCTCAATCGTGCATTGTGATCTTATAGAACAAGTATTAGAACACCTACTGGGGCTACACCTTTTTCTTTGGTGTATGGGTCCGAAGCAGTATTACCCATTGAATTAGAAATACCATCTCTAAGAGTTTCCTTGCAAGGTCTTGTTACTGATGAAGACTATAGAATATCTAGATTGCAAGAGCTTGAATTGCTGGATGAGCGTCGGCAAGTGGCATTTGATCATCTCAGGGTGTATCAAAAGAGAATGTCTAGAGGATATAACAAGAAAGTTCGACACCGAGAATTTCAGGTTGGTGACTTAGTTCTCAGAGAGAATCCTAAAAATCAATAGTTTCGAGATAACAAAGGGAAGTTTGAACCCAATTGGTTGGGTCCCTATATCGTCACTGCAGCTTTCAGCTCTGGTGCCTATCAACTCTCAACATCGGAAGGAGAACAGCTCCATGAACCAATTAACACCATCCATCTGAAGAAATTATTCACCTAGATATTTTATGTTCCAATAGCTTTTACAGCAGAAAATGTCCTGAAGAAATCATGAAAATCAGAAAATGTCCTAAAGAAATCCTAAAAATCAGAAAATGTCTTGAAGAAATCCTAAAAATTAGAAAATGTCCTGAAGAAATCATAAAAATCAGAAAAAGTCCTAAAGAAATTCAAAGAAAGAAAAAAAAAAAAAGAAGAAGAAAAAAGAGGAAAAAAGAGAGAAAATCCCCTGGTGAAAACCTGGTAAATAGGCACCTTGGTAAAAAATATATATGCATCTCTGCCAAGCAGGTGAAAACTTGGCAAACAGGCGCCTCTTGTACTCAAGCGCTCCATCTATCAATGCAACATTGACATTCCCACTTTCATGCATCTTTGCTTTCACTTGTACATATCTTTTGGTCACTTTCATGACATCTTGGTTTGTTGGAACCCTCATGGCTTGAAACCGATCATTGTCATAGTCTTAGGATAATCGATAGAGCACTTAATATGTCCTAAGCAGTATCAACCAAGTCAACGTTAAGTCAATGAAACCTGGTCGTCCACTTCGAGTCAGTTACCTGTCTCTTGACTACTGAAGAGTTTTATCACTAAGTAAACAAGCAAAACAACATAACGGAAAACAATCACTAAACAGTTTGAGCTATGCATGGAAATTTTATTTGTGTGCCGTCTTCTATATTGGTTTTCGATTATTATTCCCTCTGAGTAACTCGAGGAAGTCTACCTTGACTAAGAGGAGCAAGGATTGGGGGCATAGTATTTTTTTTGTTTTTTGCTTGTAGGAATGATCCCAATGATCTGGAAACATCTAAATTATCTGGGTGTCTGTGATAAGAGCCTTCACATCAAGGTGGAATCGCCTCACATACCTCGACTCCACTTATTTGAATGCTACAGGGAGGTTCCCATCATTCCTTTGTTCATTTTGAGGAAATTTCTTCATTGTGCAATCCATGTCCATGCGCAATCTGTCCAAGGATATGAACGAGAAAAAAGGGGTCATTGCGGACAAGATAATTAATATTGCACATGAAAAGAAATGAACTCTATTCTACATGCTATAATTGTAAAACGCTCAATGATGACAATTAAGCTTTTCAAAGTCCAGTGACTAGGTTTAGGTTGTATCTCATTTTGCATCTCATCTTGCATTTCATTCTGCATTCTGTGAATTTGGAGTGATTTCGGTATAGTAACAATGCTTCCTCTTTGAAAACTCATATTCCATTTGCATTCATACATTCATGCTGAAAAGAAATGCATACATATAGAATAAAGCATATAGAACATCTCATAATCAATCAACACAAGTACGATGAAATCAAATCAAGAGCTTGTAAATTGGCTATCTTGAGTCCATTTTCGGGATTGAAATTGAAATCTAATGTCAACTCTCTCATCGAAATTTCACAAAAATTTGGACCACTTAGTGCTTTTCATCAAAAGTTCATTCTCTCTTCTAATTGCGCTCAATTTCTTGTTAATCAATGCTGAATCTCAATTTAATTTCTACAAATCAACTTTGCACTCAATTTCAATGCAAAATTTTCAAAAACTTCCTCTAAATCAATTTGTGCTCAAACAACTTATCATCGCTAAAAATTGCCTATCATCATGTACCCTCGCTATTTTTCGATTTCGCTCCTGAGGGGGCATACTCATGACCTTATGATCTCACATCTTCAAATGTCGAGGAAAATTTTCAAATCTTCATTGAAAGTCGAGCAAAAATCTTTTCAACTAAAGAAAATCAAATAAGACCTCATCGCTAGGGGCATCTTAACTTCATCGCTTTATATCAAGTTGAGATTTCTCGATCATCTCATCCAAATCAATCTCTAGGGGCATATCAGTTTCATTGCTTCATATCAAGTTGATATTTGTCTTTTATTTGAATCAATCTCTTTACGTTAATTAGTTCCATCACTTTTCATCAAGCTGATTTTTTGTTTAAACTCAATCAAGGGCTTAAAGAGTATCTTTGATCATGCTAAATCTAAACAGGTGTTACATTTTATTCGTTTCTTGATCAAGCTGAACAGTTTATCTTCATCGTATCTTGATCAATCAAGTTCAAGATCGATTTTTATCATCACTCATTGTAACTAAGTTCAATCAAGTTCTAGATCAATAAGATCCGCTTCTTGATCAATCACGTTCAAGTTCGGTATCTTTTGTTTTCTATCGTTCCCAAGTTCAATCAAGTTCTGGAATAGTATCACGTTAATTAGACTTTATTCAGCTTTGTTGCTTCGAATCAAACTAAACACCTTGCTTTTTTATGTAGTTCGTGATCAATCAAGTTCAGAACTAGCATCTCCTAGACATCAAATTTTCTTTGAACCAATGCGTTGCTCGCACGTTAATTCAAAGAGGGGCAAATGCAATACCTTAAAAATGGTCATCTAAACCATGAGCCCCTAATCTCGACAACGTCACCAAGGTCCTAACCAAAGGCAATTAAATAAATCTTGAGCACACAATTAATTCTTTAATCATCAAATGTCACATGGCAAAATCAATCATTTAATATTAATTAAATATTTATTTAATTAATAAATCGTTCCAAGTAAATCATTTTAAACAATTATCTTATTTATTTTAATTAAATATCCTAGCATATTTAATTAAATAAATCAATTTGCCATTAAATCATCAAAAAGAGGAATTAATTTAATTAAATAAATCAAATTGCCATAAATCTTCAAAAAAAGGAAACAAATCAAGAAAGAGGAATTAATTCAATTAAATAAATCAATTGAGCACAAATCTTCAAAAATGGAAATAAATAAAAAAAGGAATTAATTGACAAAAAAGGAATTAATTGAGAAAAGAAATCAATTGGAGATAATCTTGAAAAAAACAAATTAAAAATTGATAGATAATCTCAAAGAAAGCAATTAAAACAATTAAATATTAAAATTGAATGAAATAGATAATAAATCACTTTTTTCCTGATTTTATCTTAATTTTAGTTCAATTTCCTTTAAAACTGAGAAAAGCATCCAATCACATCAATTCACCTGGATTGTACTTCCTCTTGGAAAATCTTGACCGCTCATCATCATTTGATCTCAACCGTTGGTTTCTTTCTGAATTTTCTATAAATTCAAGCTCATCTCTCATTCAAAGAGAGGTTGGAGAATATATTGTTATTATACCGTTTTTGCTCTAGACTCATTGATATATTGGATATTAATTATTTCATATTAATTAAATCATTTAGCTTAATATTGCTTAAATCTTGTTAGATCAATATTGCATCCATCCAGCATTCATCATGTTCATATAGATAAAATCCTTCGGCTTGATGTTGTCTAGTCACTAGTATTGCTAAATAATCTAAGAGCAATCTTATACTCGCATCTTTTAGAAGGCAATGGGTCAATTTGTTATGGTTTATTATTCATTGATTATATTTGACTAACCATGCATGTAATGACTTGATTGAAGTGTTGTGTATTGCAGATACAGATCTTGGTCCACTTTTCACACTCACAACACCGATAGCCTAAAGACTATAATACATAGTACCGGTTTGCAACACATACCGGTTGAGCATAGCTTATACATACAAAAAGTGATCTCAAAGCAAGTGTGTGTCCATCAATGATAATCACAACATAATCATCAAAAATGCCAACATGGAATAGGCAAGACAATTGATTAATAGTACTGGTATGATTATGATGCCTGACTGGGATATTCAGGCTATTTTTATTATTGACTAGATTAGGAAGCAAGAGGACCCAATGTTTAAAACTGAATTTAAAATTGGAGATGTAATAAGAGGATCAAGATTTAATCCTAAGTCAAAGACACTTGCTGCTTGGTCTTTGGCCTCTTCCACTCAAAAGCCCCACCTTCTAAATATCCGAGTAGAAAAGAAAGCTGACAGAATGATCTGGAACTTGCAGAACACAACTTACACGGAGATTGCCTCATTTTTTAACTCAAGTTTCTTTCATGAATTTATCAAAAATGGAGGATTTGTCAAGAGATACACAGAAACATATACCCAATTGATTGCATTGTCTAAAAAATATGAAGAGACACTGATGAAGAAGGGCGCTCTAGAGGAAGAGTTAGTGGAGTTGAAAGAAAAAATTGCAAATGAGCCCCCTCCAATACAGACTATAGATTAAGTACAAGAAATACCAACTGATGTGATAGCAAAAATAGAGGAATACACAAGGAAAATTGAGAAGATTGAAAAGGAACAAAATGTCAAGGCTATCTTTGTTGTGTCAGGAATTCTGAAACACAAGATTAATGTATTGAAAGGAAAATTGATGGTAGTGCATGATTTGCACATTTCTTTGAAAGAGGCAAGTAAAACATCCTCTAAGGTTGTCTCTTTTCTTGGACCTTTGTTCAATGTTTGGTCAATAAGAAGAAGATTAATGGATAAGCTAGATACTACAATGATGTATAGTGGTGAGCTCCCTCCCAAGATTAGTGACACTAAAGACATGGTGGAGGTAATGAATGCAACTTATGCAATTTTCACAGGGAAGGATGTGCTTATAAATGAAAAATTGCAGACATTTGGGGAAGGTTATAGTAAATTGGTGCCTTCAATTTATGGTAGTAATGGATATTTGAAATCAGTTTCTAATTGGACCAGCAAATTTGATTTGATTTTGAAGCAAGAAGAAATAATCAAGCATATAGATGAACAGGTTGATGCTGATTTCCTTAATGTTATGCTTGATTCACTGTTCAAGGTTGAGGTTGACCTTGCAAAGTTTATTGTTGAGTCTAGGGTAGTTACATATGCCAAATGGAAACATTCAATTGCAAAGTTGGAAGAGGTAAAGGCATTTAGTTGGCCAACAGACAAAGAGGTGGACAGGTGGCAAGCCATGCTGAAGCAAAAGAAGAAATGTCAGGTTGAGGTTGCTACCCAAGATTCCTCACAGTAATTTTAAGCTTGTTGAATCCTCATCTTATAAAAGGATTCCAAGATTAATTTGAGAGGGATGGCCACTTTTTCTTTTTTATTGGTAGAGAAGGATGGCTAGTTGGCCACTTTTATTGATGTTGAAAACTCTTTTATAGTTATAATAGCTCAACTGTTCAAGAATTTGATAAGTGCATAGCTGAATCACATTGTGAATTTACTTTCTGATATCATTATGGAAATAATATCAATATAATTTGTAGTTTGAGATCTTCACATAATTATCTTTGTGTTGAATTTATGTTTTCACTATGAATTGAATGGTCAAGGGTTTTTCAGTTTACATATGAATTTGGGTTGTGTATGTAATGGCATTATTCATAATTTCATTCCTATTTATCTGTAAATGAATCTTATTGAAGTTTATTATCAGGTTGTCATTGAATTGTAAGTGACTCTATGCCCTAGGATAAGGCGCTAGTCTGTTGTCTTGATGTTGACTTGGTGAAGTGACCTTCCAATTATAATAGTTGATTCATTGTGTGTGAATATGTTTTATTGTTTTCTTTTGATTATGAAATTGTGATTTTTCTATAACATCTATCATGGAATTAGATCCTCAAAAGATATTCCCTTTAATTGAGTTGCATGCATGTTTTACTAATTATGTTGTAACTTGTATTCCTATCTATTGTGGTGTTTGATACTTTCATTCTTAATACTCTTATGATTTTATATGCTATGGATGTTTATGTAATATATATGGAGGTGTTCTATGACTATAATCCATCCACCAATTACAATGAGGTGAATCCTTAATATGATTCCAGACTAACATAAATTTTGCATTCCTAGGCATAATAGGAAGCATTAAATGAAAAATTACATACACCATAACAATGCAACAAATGAAAAAAGTTAAAACTCATGATTCTGATCATTTGAAAGAGATAGAATTATACACAAAATAAATTTATATATAACTCCTTTAAGAACCTACACAAAGCTTGACACTAAATGCTTTACATTTTCTTTGTAAATGACTATACAATATACAACTTGCTCCCTTCACCTAGAGTCTAGAATCACTACTGGAACCAGAAAAGGAACCCTAATGACTATACAACTTGCAAAACTAATTGAGCCATGCCATTATCACCTTGATGCCTTTGGATGGAATGTGAGATGTTACGTTCTATCCAACAAATCATTTCCAAATAGAGGAGGAAGCCTTCATACCCAGGAACAAAGAAAATGGAAAGAGGAGCTCAAGCCTTCATGCCCACGATCAGGGAAAGTGGAAACATAAGCTTTAGGGTAAATGCAATATGTTGGGGAGGGGTTGCAGCTTCCATGTCATCACAAAGATGACTGGCTACCACTCTCCACCCAAACAAATCCTTCTTTCATTCCTCTGCGGGCTCCTTCTTCAAACCCCTTACCATCCTATGGCAGAGTGGAAGCAGAGGATGTACCATGCTTGGCCTTTCCTGACAAGAAAAGGATTTCACACCCCCTCTGGAAATCCTTCTCACTTTCACAACCCCTCTGACAATAAACAAACTCACACAGAAGAAAACAAAAAAACACCCATCCGGTATCACAGAGCACACAACAACTCCATGCACGATCCTCCTCAAACATCATCTTCCTCTCTGAGGAAAAAACCACTCTCAGAAAATGAAAAAGGTTTCTTTTCTCTTCTACCAATTAAGTCACCACTCCATTTGATTTATAACATTTTCACACTTCATTTGGTGATACTCATTCACGTGAAAAACCATCATTTTGGTGTTTTTCAACATGACTGTAGACTCTAGAATTCATGCCTATCAAATCCACTACATTCTGCTAAGGCTCATCTATTGTGAACGATTTTGTTCTGATTTTATTTCTCCTTGATTGGACAAATTCTGCTTCAGAATCCCTGACAACAATCAACCTAAGCTCTTATTTCTCAGAGAAATCTGTGATCTCCCATCTCTAACTCAAAACCTATCCAATCCTTTTATGCCTCTGAAACTGTTTTCCTCGCTTGTCTAATCAACCTTGACTCAGGAGAAACCTTCAAAATAGTCCCTTAGGAATGAGTCAGCATCCAAGCCTTAAAATTTTTAGGTTGTGAGCTAGTGACCAGATAGTTTGTGGTTAAGTTTTATGGTTATCGCCAGCTCGCGAGGTAAAATGTTTGAAGACGTGATCAAGCCGCGAGCTGGCGACAAGTTGGTTTGGGTTTACATTGTGAGGTCTCTAGCTTTTTGGGTGTTAGCATTTTATGCTACCGAGATGGAGATTGTTAGTGAAATTTCTTTGGTCTCGAGGTCTCGAGTTGGTCTGATGTCATACATTATAGCCACGAGAGTTAGCGAGTAACTCATTTCATACAGTTGTCGCTAGCTCTCATGTTTGTTTAATGTTATTATTTTTAGGTCATGAGCTAGCGGCTAGACAGTTTGTGGTTAGGTTTAATGGTTATCGCCAGCTTGTGAAGTTAAATGTCTAAATACTTGATCAAGCCACGAGCTTGTGAGTGAAGTGCTAGTGGTTAAGAGATAAACAATTTTATGTTGGCGAGTATGCGACAAGGGTTAAAGTTACCACTATCTCCAAGTGGTTACAGTGACGAGGACTTAACATTTTATGGTCAAGAATTGGCGAGTGGTAGTTCAGTTTCCCTCAGTTGCTAGATCTCGAGGTTATGAAGGCTTAGCATTTTCAGCTTGTGATTTGGAGATAGAGAGATTCGTAAGGGCTTGTCGCTAGGTCGCAAGATTTTCTAATGGGCAGCCTTCTAGGCAAAGAGTTAATGACTATGTGCCACGTGTTTTAATGACTTAAAGTTAATATCTTGAAATCGCCAATATTTTTTTTTTATGGTTTGAAAATAGGTTGAAATCGCCAATATTTTTTTTTAATGGTTTGAAAATAGATTGAAATCACCAATGCAAATATTTTTCTGGTTTTAAAAAATTACCAATTCACCCATGCAAATATTTTTTGGGTTTTAAAAACATTACAATTCGCCAGGATTTTTCACAAACTTTGAGTGATCACAGCTAATTCGCCAATGGAGATTATTATTTTTCTCCGTAAACTGCAAAAATTCACTAGTAAAATTAAAATTTTCCTCGGGAATTATACAACTTTTGCCAGGTTTTACACCTTGTCCAAGGGGGGGGTTTCTTAAAGTTTTCCCTGTTGGAGGATTACTCTGTTCTATCAGTGGATTTGTTGGTATAGATCCATCTCCACTTTGTTCTTCAAATTTTCTAGCCCATCTCTTGGTATGATCTAGTTGTATTTCATCTACTTTTTGCTTCCCTTTCTCATACTTAGCAATATGACCTATTTTGTTGCATGCATAGCATGTGACATTATTCTTCTGAACTGCTTTGACATATCTGGTATTATTATTATTTCTTGACCTAAAATGATTAGAAAAATGTCCAAACTTTTCACATGCATGACATTTAACATTCATTCTGCAGTCTTCTAATTTATGACCATATTTCTTGTAGTTTGTGCATTGACCAGGAACAAAATTGTAGTTTTGATTTGCCTTATTTCTACATTGTTTAGCCATATGCCCAAATTTATTGCAAACAAATCATCTACCATTGAATTTATAAGAATTATATTACCTTACTGGTTTCCTCTGCTCTGATGAGTTCTGCATACCGGTTGTCCAATCTTCATTAGCAGTACCAAATCTTTCACCTTGTACAAATCCAAGTCCTCTAGAATCATCAATTTGTCTTTGTCTTTTCAGTAAGTCATCCAATTGTGTAGCAGTGATCCTAAAATTTTCTTTATATTCTCTTGCAGTAGTCAGATCATCTCTCAGAGTAGTTATTTGCCTTTCAATTATTGTTCATTTTTCTAGGAGTGTGCCAAATCAGTTCTCAACAAAATATTCTCATGAGTCAATCTTCCACATTCATCAATTTTGTTCTTCAAAGATAAAACAAGACTATCTTCCTTCTTTAAGTCCTCAATATATTTTGATACCCTCATGGTCAGATCTTGCATTTCATTCTTCATGAGCATATTTGCTTGACTTAGTTTCTGACATTGTTCCTTAAGAGCATTCTTCTCCTCATCATCTGGTTGTTGCAAAAGTTCTTTTCTTTTGGCTTGAGAAATGATAACCTTTCTTGTAGAATAGAAATGAAATCATTTGCAGAAATCAGTTCTTCTTGTAATTTCAAGTTCTTCATCCTTTCAGCATCATAATCCTCAAGAGCCATCTCAAGTTGTTTCTCCATAGCCATATTCAAAGATTCTAGTTTCAGGATTTTCCTCAAGCCGTCAAACTTCTTCTGAGGTACTGAGCTCTGATCCCAATTGTTGGGATATGAGAATGCTAAGAGGGTGGGGTGAATCAGTGTTCTGTCAGAATCATCAATATTTAACTTTCTAAACCATGACTGCATGTACTGGTAAACAAATAAGCATATAACAAGAAGCAAATAAACCATCCACATAAATGAACACCATAACACAAAATTTATATGTGAAAAACCTCAATGAGGAAAAACCACGGTGGGATTTGTGACCCACAATATCATCTCACTGGCCATATGAAAAGATATTACATAAATAGGGGCCTACACTTGCAGGAAGGCATACTTCCTAGAGTATACTGCTCATCACTTAAAGAGCCTCACTGACTAAAAGCTCTCTGCCAAAGTAAATTACTGAAAATGAACTCAATAATGCATCTGGTATGCCAAATAGAGTTCTTGTTTTGGTTCTGCTCTATACCGGTTCACAATCTTGAACTATTACCGGTATTACTTCTCCTCTAAGAGTGTTTTCCTAGCTATCTATAGATCATTGCATGACACAATGTTCACATACAAAAATGATCTCCATACATATATTTCGCATCTCATAGTTCTGCTATATGTCTATCTCTATACCATCTCTACATATCTATTAAATTGACCTAGCAGACTGACTTATATACCTATTACATATGATATGTCTTATGTCGACTTACAATGAATTTACAAAGATAATTCAATTTTGGCCTCGACAATAATTACAAAATGGTTTACTAAAATAAATCTTTCTTGATGTTGGCTTCCTTGAAGTACTGATGTCAGTGTTGGTGTAGCCCTGAATGCTTCTAATACCAGTATCTCCCGGTATATGCCTCCTAGTACCGATTTGTAACTTCCATCAAGTCTTGTTGCCTTCTATTTGATCTTGTTGCCATCAATGACAATAAAATGAATCAAATGATTGTCACTTGTCAACACTTCTAATTGTTGGTGCAGGAGGTCGGACCTCTGAAGCAGCTCACACACATACAGTTCTTAGTAGAGATATAAAGTTTTCCATGGGGATTTTTCATGGAAATTGGTTCTTTTCTACCCCGGAGAAGTGAGTGTCGAGGGTAGAGCCAGTGGGGTCAAGCATCTAAATATCCGCTTTAAAATAGCATAGCCTTGGGGGAAACCCCATGTGAGATTCAACAATTATTGTCTCAGCCTACCATAGGATTTGTACTTGCTTATGCATTTTGTTTTTCAAACATTGTGTCTTCTATGTCTATGACATGTTCAAAATGGTCAAAAGTTGAAGAAAATCATCATCTAAAAATGAGCAAAAATCCAACAACTTGCTGAAGGATTTGAAAAGAATCCTTGAAACATGGTCATAATAGTGTTTTCATGCAACAAAATAGTGTTTTTATCCCATAAGTTAACACTCTTCACCACAAGAGTTAGCACAAAGGCTTTTTCACATTTAAAACAAATCATATCAAACCAAAATTTCAAAATTAGTATCAAAACACTTTTTGAGTAGATTTGTCTTTAAACCATCACACATTTTAAAACTAATTCAATAACTGGGCCACTAGTCCAACATGCTATTTCCAAAAGGTTTCCATAAGCATAAAACATTCAACAAGATATTGATTCAAACTTCTTAAGTGCAAAAATCAACATCATTTTCAAGTTTCTCATCAGTATATATCAAATCCTCTATCACGAAGCTTGATCAATCCATCTTGTGTTCATTATCTTGGATATATCTTTCCTATTTTGAACCTAGGTTATATAAAAATCAGAATTGCACCAACATTGGAATCAAGCAAATTTGTAAACTATCATATGCTTATATGACTTTTAAGTATCGCCTTAAGAAAAGAAAACCTAGTTATAAAGCTACTCAGAAAATAATAACATTCTTGTATATCAATCGCAAGATCTTATTAAAACATAGGACATTCCTACACCATTTTCGTCACTATTTACATGGCTACGGGATAAAATTTGATGGAGAAATTTTGCAAGGACGTGCTTTTAAAACAAGAGACACTTTATCACAACGAACAAACAATAGTGGTAAAATCAACAAAGCATATTTTCCTAAACCAATAATCACCCATTGAGTTGTCTTTAGAAAACTTTAAAATTTTTAAAACAATCACATGCTAGTTTGGACTAGAGATGAATACAAACAACTCAAGAAACAACAAAAACAAATGGAGGAAGAAGATAATCCAATGTTCCAAACTTTTGGGTATATGATTGTTGATGAAGAAGCGGTCAATCACACCATTAGAGACCTTGAGAAAGATTTCAAATTTGATAGACTAATGGAAAAATTATTGGCAAAGCAAAAAGAGAAATATCTTTTGATGTTGGCAATTGCCACAAGACTTTAACATAGAAAGCTTGAAACAAGATGCGGAGGCAAGTAACACCCAAAACATAGATGATCCAAATAACGAAGATTTAAACAAAGAAAGTCGTGAAGAGACAAGAAAAGAACGTGATGATACAAGAAGAGAGCATAGTGATAGAAGAACTTACAAAGAGACAAAGAGAAACCATATGGATAATCTGTTGTTAAATCTCACTCACCAAATGCAAACTCTACAAAAACAAATACAAGATATGCAGAATGGAACAAGCTCCAAGAAGTATTGATTGGATGATATCTACAAGTATCCTTTTGATAAAATTCTGAATATGATACCATTTCCACAACATTACGAGATCCCTAAATATGACAAATACGATGGAAAATCTGATCCTCGTGATCACATTAGGGAGTTTTGTACTATGAGTATGGAATTTGTGCACAATGAGACTTACTTGATGCATCTTTTCCCTAGAAGTTTAAATGGACAATCAATGGAATGGTTTTCAAGGTTACCATCTAGAACCAAATCTTTTGAAGAAATTGTGAATAGATTTATTTCACAATACTCCTACAATGTAAGGAATGAGATAACAATGCTCAATTTATACAATGTTAAACAAAAGAATGGTGAATCTTTTATGATCTTCTTCCAGTGATGGAAACAAATGTTTAATAGGTATCCAAGAGATGTACCTGATTAAGAAAAGTTGGGCATATTCATTGATAATCTTATCGGTGAAATGAGTTATCGGCTAAAAATGTAATGTCCTCCCTCTTTTGTCAAGATGATTGAGAATGGTCTAAAAATAGAAGACGCGATGGTAAAGAAAGGAGAACTAAAACTTTACAATAATTCTTAGAACAACAACAACAATCACAACTATTGTTCTCCATTTTGAAAACCTTTGTTTCTTCTCTTTAAAAGTGAAAACCACTCCCTCTATGCTACAATGGAAGAGAAAAACAAAATTTTGAAATAAAGACAACAATATGAGGTTCCTAATTAAGGAATCCTCCTACACTTTAAGCTTATAAAAGCTTGGGAAGGTGAACCCTTTTAGAATATTTTCTCACAAAAATAGTAAAAGATTTAAAAGAAACTAGTGTAAAATTCCTGTAAACTTTCCTTTCTAATCAATACAACTAAAACATAAATGAAAAGTTGATTTTGACTTCTGAAGGGATCACAAAATGCAACCAAAAACCAACAAGTAAACCAACGCCTTATCTGGGCAACAAAATCATCTATAACAGACTGTAACCTGACAGGAGAAACTAGTACATAAATCATAGATTCCTAATCTATTAACTCTGAATATGCCTGACATACACAAAATCCTACTCTGCAATAGACTTCATCATCAAATCCACACCAAGAGTACTAATATCAATGATTTTGTTTAGAGTGTTTTATTTTTTTCTCCTTAAGAAAAAGACTCAGAACAACTTCACGAGATGCCTAACAAATCATTTGAATAAGAAATCCTTGATAACTTACATGGAATGAATACTAGTACAATGACACAAAGACAATACAAATCAAAATTTAAATTCTTTGGATAGTATATTTCATTCCTCTATCAGAAGGTTACAAGTACTTCCTATTTGACTCAGAGATTGTGAAAACAAAGGCCTGTATTAATTTTGCCAGAGTTTAGCTACAAAATTTTTGTGTCCCCTCTTGTAGGTAGCCTTGGTATCCTTTTATAGAGAATTAGGATGCAACAAACTTCGGACTGCCTAGAAGAAAAATCCTTACCCTAACAGTCATTTATTGCAAAAGTTACATTTTTGTGCCATTACAGTTGAGGGAGGAACCTAAGATTCTGTTGGCATTGCACACTCTAATGGTAGTTGAAGGTAATTGAAGGTGTTATCATTTATGGCAACCTTGCAACCTTGTGGATACCTTCAGGCAATCTTGTGGCACCGACAGTGACAACAATGTATACCGGTACCCCAGCCGACAGGATTTTGTTTATTGTATTTAATTGTAAATATCTTTTGTAAAGACGACATGGCATATTGTAATTAGACTCATATATGTATGGGATCTTGTAAATCATTTTGATATAGGACATGGATAGAATATGAATAAGGTAGAAGCAATGAGCAAATAATTAAGGCAAATTTTGTATAAGGTTATGGTCATAGTATGAGCTTAAACCGGTACTGAACCTGGCATAGTAGATGTTGAATTATAGCAGTACATTATACATGATTCTCATAATCCATTTTGTAAGTTAGTGAGACTTCCTTTTGTATTTGAGCAGTGAGCTCTAGGTAGTTGGCCTTCCTGCATGTGCAGACACCTCATTGTAAGTAATATCCATTCATTGGCCAGTGAGTGAATATTATGGGTCACAAATCCCACTAAGGTTTTTCCCACATTGGGTTTCCTTGTTAAAAATATTGTGTTATGGTGTACTTTCTATGTTGTCTTTTACTACATTAATTCTTGTTTACCGGTACACTATTTTGGAATGCAAAATACTTAATAAGGTCAAATATTTTGTTAACCAATTAGATACTGATTCACCCTCCCCTCTCAGTACCTTTGGGACTGCCATTAATCCTAACAATTGGTATCAGAGCCTAGTCCTCTATTTTCAAAAGCCTAACAGCTTGAGGAAGATTCTGACACCGGTACAGATGGACAACTTGAGAAAGCAATTAGAAGGCTCTTGCGAACTATGATGCAAAAAAGTTGAAGAATATCAAACTTGAAGATGATTTGAGGACTGCACAGGAATTCATTCAAGGACTTCAGGAAAATCTCACTATTGCTAGAAATAAAAGAAAAGAACTTCATGAGAAGATGCAAAGTGATAATGATGAAAAGGAAACTCTTAATGGTCTTGTGAACAAATTGAGGCAAGAAAATAGTACTATGAGGAATGAAATGCAAGACATGACTATGAGATTTTGCGAAGACATTGAAGACAAGAAAAAGAATGAAGATGACCTGACTAGGAGACTCAATGATGCTGGAAATGAAAATCTAAGACTCAGTCATGAAAATTATATGTTGAAGACAAATCTGATTCACATGCAAAATGATAAAACTGAACTTATAAGACAGAAAGGAATTTTGGAAAATGAGCTGGCTACTCCAAATCAACATAAAGAGAAATTCAAGAAAAGTTCAGAAGAACTTGATGATATGCTGAAAAGTCAGAAACATAATGGAGATACAAATGGACTTGGTTTTGAAGTTGGTGAAAGCTCCGGTATTGCAAACAATCATGATCACAGTAAATTGGTAAGACAACCTAATGCTTACAAATTTCATGGGAAATGCTTTAACTATAACAAGTATGGTCATAGAGAAAATTAGTGTAGATCTAGAAACAATCAAAACATTAATGCACCCACCGGTCAATGTTCCAAATGCAACAAAATTGGTCATAATTCAGAAAATTGCAAAATGAATGTAAGATGTTATGTTTGTGGAAGATTTGGGCACTTATCTAATCAATGTAGAACACAAACCGGCATAGGATATGGAAAGGCTATTCAGAAAAACAATGTGACTTGTTATGCTTGTAACAAGATTGGACATATTGCAAAATTTTGTAGAAGCAAGACTTCATCGACAAATAATAAAGGACCCAATTTGAAAGGCAAAGAGAAGGTAGATGACTTAAAGCAAGAATTCTCAAAATAGTGGATTAGAAAGAGAGATCAAAATATTGATGAGACTATTCCTTCACCAGTAGAACAAAGTATTAATCCACTGGTAGGAGATTCTTCATCCAACTAAAAAGTAACCCCTTGGGGGTATTGCAACAAGTTGAATATAATGCTACTTTACCCTCGGTTGATGGTGAGAAGATGGACTTCTCTACCGATAGATGTGTTAAGTTTCACTTAACCGACAGGCTTTTAATGTGGTTGTTGGAAGAAAAGACATTATAAAACTTTGATTTTCCCTCTTTTTCAATTCACCAAGCATTCAAACTTTCAGAGAGCACGAAATCCGAGCGAAGGCATCTAAGGCGAAGAAGTGAAGTAAGTTCTTTCAAGCACTCAAACCTATCAAGCAGATTAAGGTATTTATCAATGGCTTCCTCCTCTATTCCGGAATTTATTGTAAACCCTACTATTGTAGAAGTTGTGAAATGCCCTAGGCCCATTTTTAAAATTATTCCTGAGACAACGAAATAGGATGATTCCCTAGGTGCTTTTTCCAAAATTCCAAAAGGTGTTGCATATGTAGAAGACCCTAGAATCTATATTCATTGCAATATTGATGAATTAGGTTTAGAGGAAATATTGAAAATGTTTATAACTGTTGTCTGTGATGAAAGTGGAAAGGTAAAACTTGAGAATAAGGTAATTGAAACTTTAGGTTTTGTGGAGATCTTAGACATCCCAAAATTTCCTAAGGAGGTAGTAAGAATTATCCTTAGCAGAGTTCATGGAGAATTCTTTTGGCTAGATTCTGTTTGCAAAATTACTAAGGAAGCAGTTAGGGCAGTGACTTGTTTACCCTCCACCGGTAGCAGGCCAGATAAGTCTAAGAAGGTACCCAATAACATAGTGATGACATTAATAGGAGCAACCTATGGAAGCAAACCCCTAAGAGTAAATGATGTTAAGGATGTGAATGTCAGATTCATAAGCATGATTTTAGGCTATAAAACCACACATGCAAACCAACTGAACTTAGTTTCCAGTCTTTGTATTAAAAGTGCATATGATATGGTCAACAATAATGCAAAAATAGATGTATGTGAGTGGTTAAAGGATGAGCTGATAGATAATTTGAAAAAGATCAAAGGAGATAAGAAAGGAACTTTTTCATTTTGGAAATCTTTTGGTATGTTTGATGTTGTATCTCACAAAAGAGGTTCCCGGTATTGGTAAGAAAGAGTTTGGTTATGATATATCGGTAGGCAAACAACTGTTAGAAATATTCACTGGTATGGGCACAAATAAGGATAACAATATCACTGAGTATTTCAAAGCCTTCAAAGAAAAAAAGAAAGCAAGAGAGAGATTACCACAAAGTATTGTAGACAAATATGAAAAAGAAATTTGTTTTGTGATTAAAAAGGATGAAATCTGGATGGAGGCAATTCTTCCTAGAACTGTATGGGTAACAGAAATGGGGTATGAGGTAGATGTAAACATCATTGAAACTTATGCCAAAGCCCTATTAGAAGCCCCTATAGAACTGAAAGAATAAGTTTTTGGTAATGTTGAAACAATAGAGAGTGGTGTGCATACATTGAGACAAAGGAAGACAACGGAAAAATTCATAAGTGCAACCAAACAAGTGAAGGAAATAAAAGAAAACATTATGAACATAACTGGTATAAAGGAAAGTGACTTAGAAGGATTAGAACCGGAGGCACATCATCAGAAAGTGAAATTCCTGTTGAGTTTAAAAGAGTTGACAGGAAGAGAAAACCCTCACCGATACCCTCTGCTACACCCAAAAAGACAAGGAAGAAACAACAGGTAGTGAGGCCACTGGAAAAGAAGTTGACTCCCAAGAAAAAGCAAAAATAGGTCATACCACCATTAGATAACTTACTAAATGAAATAATTGATGATGGTAACTTAGCTAATGTTATCAAACTATACAATACATTTACTAATGTACAAAAAGAAAGTATTGAGAACAACATTATTCTACATCTTGATATTTACAAGAAAGTATTAATTGAGGTTGTAGATGATTTGCCTAGTGAATTATATAGGCAGTTAGATGCTAAGAGGTTAGCAATTATGGAGCTTGATAAGAAACTTAAGATTGAGAAACTACTAGTTGTACATCTGGTCAAATCTGTAGAAGAAATTGATGAATTAAACAATGAAGCTAACAGATCAGTTTTTGCAAGTGGACACCGACATGTGAGCCTAATGGCTGGCAGGGTAAATGAAATTGCTGAGGAAACAACAGATAAGTGGGACATTTTCTTTGTAGAGAAAGAAAAATAGGAAGAGTTGAAAAGACCAAAGAAAACCTTCAAAGTTTATCAAAAGGACAAGGGAAAAGGTAAGGTAGGTGGAATACCAAACATTAAAGTAACTGATAACCTACCACCACCTTCAGTTACTCCACTGGTAGAAACTAATAGCATATTGGCTACTGAGAATGTTGATACACCACATGAGGATACCAATCCTGAGTTAGAAATTTTGTACACTATGAATATTGACACTTAGGAAGTAAATATTGTAGTTGACAAGGAAAGCACAAAGGAAAAGAAAAATGATATTGCTACTGAGCAACCGACTGATAAGATTGGGGTTAAGACACAAGAGAAACAAGCAGAACATTCAGTGGAACCCTTGGATAGTGGAACAGTTACTGGTAATGTTGATGCAAGCATTGAGAAACCTACAAAGACAGTAACAGAGATATCGGTAGATAACATAGAGAAACAAGCAGAGAAATTGGCAGATTCATAGGGACACATTGAGGTAGTGCAACCGACATCCACAGAGAAACCAAAACCATTGCTAGTGGAAATGCAAACACAGACTGACCCAGTGGAGGTCAATGAATTGGTTACTCCCACCGAAAGTAGAAAAATTGTAAAGGTAGTTGGGCAGACATCCAGTACTTCATTGATAGAATTTAGACCTACTAATGTGACTGAAGTACTTCTGGATTCAATTAAGAAAATAACAGATTGTAATGCATTGGCCTATAAGGCAATTGCTGACACTATTCCTATTCTTAAATTGATTGCACCCATATGCAATGTAGATAATGTAAAGGATTCTTTAAGTTAGTTAGACACATTGTCTAAATATATTTCTGGCAATATACTAACAGTTGATCAAATAAATGAACAAACATTCAAAGAGAAAATGGAGAAAGAAAAAGGAAAATTCTTTGAGGAAACAATAAACAAGTGCAGGGAACACATCAATACACTTTTACTGGCACTAAACACAACAATTTTGGAGTATAAGGAACTGTACAGTGATACCTCCAAGACAAATCTGTTAATAGTAGACATTGATAAGAAAATAAGAAAAGTCCAAAAGGAGATAAATGATATAGCTGATAATATCATTGGTTCATATGAACCAATATCAGTTATTGAGCAAGAAATTGCTGGATTTGAGAAGAAATTAGAAAAGTTAGAGAAAAAGAAGGAAAGGATAAAAGGAAACGCCAGAGAACATAAATGCAAACTTAGTCCTAAGTTAGATAATCTTATCTCTCTAAGGAAAGAAATCTCTGAGGCACTAATTCAAGGACAAAAGACATCGGAGGAACATATGCATCATCTCACTGGTACAATTCAAAGAACTGAGGCATCCATGAAGGATAGTTACAGGTTTATTCAGAGCTTAAATTTGGTTTTAGCAGACATATTTCAGATTGTAACCAATCGGTTACAAAATTCAAGTTGATAACTACACTCATTTGACAATTATTGACAACCTTTGTCATTGATGTCAAAGGGGGAGTAGTGGGATAGAGAAAAATGACTATCAGAGGAGATCATTTGCTCAAGGGGAGCACACAATTTTGGTAGAGTTTTGAACTTCATTTTTGGATTTTTCTCATGAGTGTTGCCATCAATGCCAAAGGGGGAGATTGTTGGTATTGCACACTCTAATGGTAGTTGAAGGTAATTGAAGGTGTTGTCATTGATGACAACCTTGCAACCTTGTGGATACCTTTAGGCAATCTTGTCACACCGATAGGCACTGACACCGACAGTGACAACAATGTATATCGCCACCCCATCCGACAAGATTTTGTTTATTGTATTTAATTGTAAATATCTTTTGTAAAAATGACATGGCATATTGTAATTAGACTCATATGTATGAGATATTGTAAATCATTTTGATATAGGAAATGGATAGAATATGAATAAGGCAAAAGTGATGAGCAAATAGTTAAGGCAAATTTTGTATAAGGTTATGGTCATAGTATGAGCTTAAACCAGTACTGAACCTAGCATAGAATATGTTGAATTCTAGAAGTACATTATACTAGATTCTCATATTCCATTTTGTAAGTTAGTGAGACTTCCTTTTGTATTTGAGCAGTGAGCTCTAGGTAGTTGGCCTTCCTGCATGTGCAAGCACCTCATTGTAAGTAATATCCATTCATTGATCAGCGAGTGAATATTGTGGGTCACAAATCCCACTGAGGTTTTTCCCACACCGGGTTTCCTCATTAAAAATCTTGTGTTATGGTGTGCTTTCTATGTTGTCTTTTACTACATTAATTCTTGTTTACCGGTACACTATTTTGGAATGCAAAATACTTAATAAGGTCAAATATTCTATTAACCGGTTAGATACTGATTCACCCCCCCCTCTCAGTATCTTTGGGACTGTTATTAATCCTAACACATTCATCTTGGGATGCGTGCTTCATCAATTCACTAGTCATTCAGTGGGAAAATGGCCAAAAGGGCAAGCTCCTATTTCCCAAAATTGGTTGCAACAACAGACAGCCACATAATGCCAATGCACCGTCTTATGCTAGGGCATTGGTGAGGTCTTAAATTAGAAAACACCCCACTACTCACCATTATGTTTTCTATACATTACCTTGAATACCTCTCACCAATCTTTACTTCAAACAAAATCTGATCAGATTCACACATCTCCGCCATTGACTCTTCTGATTATTTTAAAATTTGGCGCCAACGGACCAGGGGAGCCATCTTTCAGAGCACCTTTCCATTAGTCGCCATGTCATGACATTAAAAGTTCTAATGTAATTCCTTTGCGGTATAGCGCTAGTCATCCGATCATGGAGAACTAACACATCCTTTATCTTTCCTAAGTAATTCCCTTACAAACGGGCCCCACCACTTGGTATTTGATATGTTAAAACTTAACCGCTACGACTAGCAGCCCACCATTACCACTTACCTTAACCATTGGCATTAACTATTGTCTAGATCCACCGCTTGTGGTTTGTCACCAAGTCGCATGGAATAACCATCATGCACCTTCAGACTGTGGTACAATGACAACCGTAGATCTTCCTTCAACCTACTCGATCCTTAATGCCTGGGCCGCTCTCCCTTTTCCGTAGGTGCATTGTTGCCAAGTCACATGGGATATTTGGTGATCATCTTCCCATCATGATATAGCGACAACCGTTAGATCATCTTGCCCGGCCATCAGATCCTCTTAACCTACTAGGATATTACCTTCTCTAAATGACCTTGTCTATGCCACAGTGTCACCACTTGATTTGCTCTGAGATTCTACTGGATTCCACCTATCCAGTCAGGCCTACCACATGTTGGACTCTAGTTGTCCACTTGATCTTCCCAAGAGAAGCCTCATCTGCCACCTCAGCATAGCCAAACCTACCATTATTTTGGCTAAACCTCCCCTTCGGCTAGCCATTTTCAAATTTTATCAAAACCTTGGTCTCCTCAACATACACCTTTGTGTGGGGGAAAAAGTGACACTAAGAAAACATGCCCTAATTTCACTTTCAATCACACACTTGTGGAATACGAAAGAGCCTAGAGGTATCACACAATTGGCTACTTCTTTTTGTGGAAGAGAGAGCCACAAGCTACCTATTAGGATTTCTATTCCTTTGTTGCAAATGATAGATAGAATGATGCAAGTTCAACTATTAACCCTAAAGTGTAAGTATGAACTAGTAACAAGATTGTAGAATTGAGATTAAACAATGGAAAGCTATAAACACAAGGACAAGATAAGAATGCAGATGTGTGCCCGAAGTTAAAATCTGAGTGAAAATGTTCAGGACGGGGGCGCGAGCGCCACTGTCATGCCCAAAATTTAGGGCAAAAATGGAACAATTTTTTTTTTAAAACATACTAATTTAATTAACAAGTTCCCTCTCGCAACAAGCGTTAATGAAATTTCCATTATTAAATTCGAGCTAATTCTGAAACGAACTAAGCATCGATAAATTGTTTAATTTTAATTGCGGAAAACTAACCGTTTTAATTTTATCTCCAAGAGATACTCAGTCATTAAGTTTATTAAATTAATCAAGCTAAAGGAAATAGGAGAGGAAAAATTAATTTAATCTCCAATATGACTATATAGTCTAATCAACCTTTTTAAATTTCTCTTTATTATTTATTCCAAATAAAAACCAGGATTATATAAATATATATATATATATATATATATATATATTTGTATATACATATATATATATATATATATATATATATTTATAATTTAAATACTTACCCAAAATTATGATCAAAATTCATATATATACATATATATATACCCATATGTATATATATGGATACATATATATATATATATATATATTACATATATGTTAAATATTTTAATTCTAATTCAAAAACCATTTTAACCTTCTAAATTTAATCCATTTTTCCCCCCAACCCTAATTAGGGTTCTAATTTCTCACATATATATTATCTAAACTAATTAACATATTTATTTTTAAAACCAAATTGCCCTAGCCCCATCCGGGCTAGGGTTTAATCCATATATTTTTTTTTTAACAGGGAATTAATTTGCTGGGCCAAAACCCTTGGCGGCCATGAAATCTTTTTTTTGTGCAGGTCACGGGAGATTGAAGGCGGGAGAGAGTCGTGCGCCACTGTGTAAGCACACAGTGGGCACCGCGACACCACTGTGTGCCCACACAGTGGGCGCCGCTAGCGGCTCCCCACTATGTGGCCACACAGTGGTGGCCGTGGCCGTCCACTGTGTGCCCACACAGTGGGAGCCGAAAGCGGCTCCACTATGTGTGCACACAGTGGGCGCCGCGCGGCCCTCCACTGTGTGTACACACAGTGGAGTCCGCGAGGACCCTAACACATTCTCCCCTTTTTTTTTTAATTTAATTTTTTTTTTAAATATATAATTTATAAATATATATATATATATATAAATTTATATATATATATATATATTTATATTTATATAAATTTATATCCACAATTAAAAATGGTGAAAATATTTCAATATGAATATATATATATATTTTTTTTAAAAGAGATTTACATGCGAATTTTTTTTTTTAAACTATTATAATAAAGGGAAAAACATTAAGTTTAATCAGAAATATAAATATATATATATAAAATAAGCTTTTTAAATCAATGCTAACTGAAAAAAAACAATTTAGATTACTTTTTAAAAAGATACAATATACTTTTCTGGAATAAAAAGAATTTCATTGATTTTTTTTTTCTAATAAAATATTTACATAAAACATCTTTTTCCATTAAGTTACTTAAAATCTTTCAGCATAAATAAACTTCTATTTTGCCACAAGTAAAAATACAGATAAAATTTAATTGAAATCTATTCTTTTATTTCTTTCCAAAATACAAGAAGCTTTTGCATGCAACACAAAATAACTTTAAATTTTACCATCAACCGGAAGTAGAAATAAACAAGCTTTTCTATTTTTTTTTAAGACAACTCTAAGATATTCTACCAATTTACAGGATGTTTCTCTGAATAGTCACAACAATAACACTTCAAGTCTACTTTCACAAATTACAACTTGCTTCTCTTTACTATGAATGAGGCATATTTCTATAACAACTTTAAACAAACATCTGCAACTGAATCTAAGTATCTTCCATAATAATCTTCAGTGTCTTTTCATGGTTCCTATTCTCTTTCCTCTGATTTTCCTGCATAATAGAAAACACAAATATGACCACGGAGTGCTCACCTCCCAGCCTAGGCTAACTGGTAGCCACCCCCGAGCTCGGAGAACCAATTCCTAGACGAGTAACAAACAGGCAAACACATAGAAAGCATTGCATACAGATTCTTTTCAGACACATTCCCAACTTGGCTTTCACAGCACCACACTCTGGTGATGAACACTTTCAAAGGGTGGTAGTGGACCAATACCCTGAGGAGAACTGCAAGTATGAAATAAACAAGAAGCCACCTCATGGCACAATAAAAATATCAAGAATCTCAACCCCTTATTCCTTATGCCCCCCAAAGGCATTCTAGCCTTATATCCCTCCTTATGACCCCCATTGCACAAACAGGCCATGCAGCAAGGGTCACACAAAGATCCCTTGTGATCGCTCTCCAAAAGAGAGTCTCTCACTCGAGGGCTGTCACTGCTACCACCCTCAAGATCCTCTTCTCTCCCAAGAGTAAGAGATCTTGAGAAAACTCCCAAAACACAACATTTTCATAAAGCAAAAATACCAAGAGATTTTCAAACATAAACTTTCAAGAACACAGATTTCTTATACAAACAACTTCCAGACATAAACAAGAAGAAGACATTACAAATAATAATTGAAACCAACCTTAATCTGCCCAAAGGTTAATATGATATCTGATGAAGAGCTGCCCAATCCACAAATCTTTTTCCTTCTACCCTTATTCAATTTCTCTATTCCATAACATTATTTTCTTTCCAAATTTTCTTCTGTCTCCAAAAATGGAGAGTGGGTGATTACCCTGCTATTCCCAAAAATCTTCCTTAAGAAGCTCACTCTGAGTTCTCAAAGGATTCTAAAAAAAAAAAAAAAAGAAGAAAGAAAGCAAAATGTAAAAAGACTCTCCTTCCAAAAGGAAAAATCTTGATTTGATTTAACTTCAATTTTCAATTTTCGCTCAACTCAAAAAAACCAATTTTTAAAGCGTTAAAAAGATCATTATAAAGTAGAAACTTGCCTAAAATTACCCCTAACCCCTAGGTATACCTTATGGGCTTTAGGAAACCCTATTAAACTACCCCTAGGTGTTCATTTAACCCATTTTAAACCCCTTTGAAGTTTATTTTCGGGTCAAACATAAGTTGACCATTCCAAATATTATATTCCCAAAGTATTTATGACAACACATTAATTTATTAAGAAAACTATAATTAAACACTTTCCCACCAAGAGACAAAATAAAACATCTAAATTAAATACACGCGTGTCAAGTGACACAAAAAAAACACTTTTACAAAAATAAAACATGAAATTGTCTCTTGAGGTTTTTACACAATAATTTAAATAACACTTAACACTCATGCAGCATATACTGTTACGAATAAAATACAACACAAACGGGGTGTTGTCTCTCCAAATAGACAAACCCTGGCTTTATGAACGTACATAAGTCTAGCTTTGATTCTCCGTAATTTTCCATGGTCACATGGTAAATTTCCTGCGCATCTCAATTTACACATTAGTACTTCCAAATATCCAAATATAATATAATTCAATAATATAACAATACACATCATTACTTGCATACAATTTTCATCTGCACAGATTGAATACATCTTTATCAAGCAAATTCACATAAGCAAATTTCATCCCAATTCACAAAAACTAAACATACATCATAGTTCTATATTCAGAGTAAAGTCCTGCAAATTCAATAACGACATCTATCATTGCAATATCATTCTATCTAATAATCATGTAGTGTTCTATCTCATAAAGCATGTAAGTAAATCATCAAATCATAGCAATGTTATCCAAATCCTGAAATCATATAAGTTCTAAGTCTCAAAATGCATCAAAATAAAGTATCCATAATAGTCTAAAATATAAAATCCACTGAATGTCAGACTGAGTCGAGGTGAGGCCTCACAGCCACTGTCCTGATTTTGCTCCTGAAACTACTCCTGAAACTGTTGTTTTGCAACCTGAAAAGCTATCGAAAATGCTGAAACTTGCTGTCTGACAGAAGGACCAGGGCGCCCAGCGCCCCTGTCCTGGTAGGACCAGGGTGTCCCACGCCCCTATCCTAGCTTTCTAGGCTGGAATTTGGTGTGAAGTTCAGTCTCCGTCTGCTTTCGTCAGATCTGCAACTTGCGGCGTCGTCCGAATCCCAAAACCTGCACTTATATCTGAAAAGGTATTGTGGGCGGCTATATAGGGTTTTGCCTTAGTCAAACCCCCGCTTTGGTGATTTCCACCTCCACAAATAGCCAAGTTGTATTGTAAAAATATTGTGTGTGCAGATCTTGTGTGTGTGCAAGATCCTAAAATGCAAGTAAGCAAACTAGAGCAACCTAGAAAGTAAACCCTAATTGCTTGCAAATGATAATGTAAATGCTCTAAATCAAGATGCAAAGTGATCTAAAGCATTAATACAAATGATATAATGAGGCTTATGCAAAGACATGAAAACAACATGAAATCATACCCAACCCCAAGGGAGGGGTACAAGCCAATCTTCAGTCGGTGATCCCTTATTGCTCTTCAATGCCTTCAAAGCCCTAAATGGATGAATGAAATTGATGAATGCTTGATGGATGGATGCTGAATGTTGTTGAAGTCTTCAAAGATCTGCTCTTTCGCTGCATAGAAGGTCCCTGAAAACCAAAATTCGGATCCTTTCAAATGAAGAAAGAGAGCTCTTATATATGAAACCCTAGGTCTTAATTTCAACTTTTGGCCGACCTAGAGATTGAATCTCTCGCCAATTTCTTGGGTTTAAGCTTTATTTTATGATTGGATTGTGCTCCTAAAATTTTGAGAAAAATGTCCGGGACCGTGTGCACGCTGGGCGCCATGGTCCCGACAACTTTTCACCAAATTTTCAGGGTCATCGGATATGATGATTTTAGAGCGAATCTCGAAGTTACAGGTGATTTCGAGATGTTTTGACCCTCAAAATCAAGCCCCCAAGTTCAAAATAGGACTTAATTAGGGTTTTTGATTAAATGATGTCTTAGAGGAATAACATGAAAGGGGCACACTTTAATGAAAGGGCCCAACTTTATGATGTGGAAGATGATGAAATAGAACCTTAGACTTAATTAAATTAATTAATTAAGTGCTAAAGGGGAAATGCAATGCAAAATGCAAAATGCGCCAAGGCTGGTGCTAAACTAGGTGTGAAATTGTACCACCCTAGCAAGTGCGTACAATTTATGACGCTACAACCTTGATGATGTGTCACCTGTCTGCCATGTGGCACCCTTTGATTGACTTTAGAATTCACAACTAGATGCCACCTGTCGCAAGGGTTTTCATTTCAAGCTCTCCACTCTAACACATTAGCACGGCCTCCACTAACCGCCGAAATGAACTGCTTGTCTTAACTGTTGGCCACGGTTCATCGCCAGGGGTTTGTCACCAAGTCACAAGCGATACTTGGTGAGAACTTTTACATTGCTACATAGCAACAACCCTTTGATCCATCTTGATCATTGTTGATCTTTGTTCATCTGCACAATCCTTAACCCCTTTGAGCAGCCACATTCTGTGCCATGGTGTCACCACATGTCCACCACATGTTTGCCACCTTAGCAGTTGCCAAGTCACGACCATTAACGATCGATCACTTTCACATTGTGGTATGGCGATGGCCATGGATCTACGTCCAACCTGCTCACTGTTTAACTTGAACTGCTCCCCTTTTGGGCATGCGCTTAGTCACTATGTCACAGTGGTAAACTAGCATGCATCTTTCTGCTGCAACATAGCGACAACCGTTAGATCGTCTGTGATCACCATTGATCTACCTAACTTGCTCACTGTTTACTTTGCCCATCTACAGTAAAATTGAGCATTTTTAGATGTGTGCGGGGGGGTCCATCACCTGCTCTGGTTCTTGCCAAAATCTCATAATATTTGACACTTAGGATGTGCGCAGCCTTGCACATAAATACTAAAAAGATCATCCCCCTGGCTAATGTGGGATAAAAGGTTCTTTCAGGCTTTCCATTGGGTCTTTGAGATAACTATAGAAATTGACCTCCGATGACCGATGACAAACTGCACTCCGGGTGATGCTCCATCGGGCCTGTGGGACAGCACAAAAACCTTCCCTCCGATGACCACTGACTCACATTAGGTCATCGGGATAGCCAAAACAATTTTCGGCCGATACTCGATAACTCCCATTGGGCATCGATGAGCATCATGTCATCGGGTGGTCAGGATAGCATGAAACTACCTAACCCAATACCCAATATCTCTGTTAGGTCCCAGAGACAACTAAGAGGGTGGGGTGAATCAATTTTCAAATAAACTTAAACCAAAAACAACTTAACCAACTTAATGCTTAATACCAGTGAACCAGTCTTTTATGCCAATGGACAGTTTTATCAATTAATTGCAATACTGGTAAAGATTAATGCATGAAACAAAAGGACAAAATCATCCACAACACATAACACCAATATTTGTACGTGGAAACCCTGTAAGGGGAAAAACCACAGTGGGAAACCTTACCCACAATTAGATGATACTACTGCAGATAGTAAGTGTATACAAATAGGGTCTGCACATGTAGAAAGGCCAAATGCCTAGAGCTCACTTCTCAAACACAAAATAGGAGTCACACTGACTACAATTGGATGGTTAAATCCAATAAGGATGTATTGCTCAAATTAGCATCTTTCTATGTTGGATTCAGTACTAGTGTAGTTTTGATTGTCTTCACAAAAACCTTCCTTCAACCTTCAAATGATGTCTATGAGTATAGCTCTGCTTATTCTCGCATATACCTTTACACAATCCTTTTTTGCATTCCACATCCGATCTTACAAATAAGATCTTACATTTACATCATAACCTAGGACCAATTTTAGTAGGTCGGCTCTAAAAGATATTACAATAAAATTAATTTAAAAATAAAACAATATCCGATGCATTATCGATTCAACATGTCGGCTTGATGCATTTACAACAATAATAAAACATCTCCATAGTGTGCCATGCTGATTTGGAAAAGATAATCTTGCCGATGTATAATCTAGACCTATTTGCCAGTAACAACAAATATGTAAATACAAATATGCCAATGAACAAATATTCAAGACAAAGTGTCCAAATGATGTCTTCGACATAACCAGGTGTTTTCCATACCATTCCGAGTGTAGGTGATCATTATATCCTATCGATGTACCAGATACCGGTGATTGTACATAAGTCATTTGTTTGCCAGTGAATGTTGTTGATTCTCCAAAGTGCCAGAGTTGACAAAGCCATACCAAAATACCAACAATCTCCCCCTTTGGCATTGATGGCAACACAAGATGAAAAAACCATCAAAGCACCAAAATAGAAATGCCAAATACCAAAAACCAACAATTTCCAAAATATAAGTAATCTCCCCCAAAGTAACAATCTCTCCCCCTAAGAGTGATATGTGTCTTTATTGTGTTTTTCCATATACCAATCTCTCCCCCTTTGACATCAAATGCCAAAATAATAATAAAGAAACATTTTCAGATACAAAATACCAACCAATTCAATATACCAACTACTCCCCGTAGCTTTCTCATCAAAGTCAGAGTAAAATATTTTTCTATTAATTTTGCTGGTTGATGACAAACATCAACTCTCTAAGTATCTACCGGTGGGGGTATGACCCCAAGATGATTTCTAAGATATTCAAAAGTCTCCTTAGGTAGAGGTTTAGTGAAAATATCTGCAATCTGCTCTTTAGTACTCACCTAAACAAGTTTTATTTCTTTTGCTTCAACATTTTCCCTTAGAAAATTCAGTTTGATAGAAACATGTTTGGTTTTAGAGTGCAATACCAGATTCTTAGATATATCAATTGCTATAGTGTTATCACAATAGATAGTTATAGGTTCCTTGCATTTTACCTTTATGTCTTTCAATATTTTCTTAAGCCATAGTACCTATGTATAGTTAGTTGCTGCTACAACATATTCTGATTCTACTGTTGATAAGGATGTACAACTTTGTTTCTTACTTAACCAAGAAACTAGTCTGCTTCCAACAAAAAATGCTCCGTTGGTGGTGCTTTTTCTATCATCCACATCTCCTACCCAATTTGCATCTATGTATGCACATAATTCAAAGTTTTCATCTCTAGGATACCATAATCCAAGATTTTTAGTGCCTTATAAGTACCAGAAAATCCTTTTTATTGCTGATTCATGATTTTCTCTAGGATTACTCTGAAATCTTGAAACAATACATATCGCATTCATGATACCAGGTCTGGTTTGTGTCAAATATAGTAAACCTCCTATCATAGATTTGTACCTAGTTGGATTAACAAGTGTAGATTCATCCCTTAGTGATAGTTTGTCACTTGTAGTCATAGGTGTACTTACTAGCTTAGAGTTCTCCATCCCAAATTTCTTTAGTAACTCCTTTAAGTACTTGGATTGACTCAAGAATATACCTTTATCAATTTGTGAAATCTGTAATCCTAAAAAGAATTTTATTTCTCCAATCATAGACATTTCTAATTCTTGTTGCATTTCAATAGAAAAGTCTTTGCATAATCCATCTTCTCCTCCAAAGATTATATCATCAACAAAAACTTCTATAACTAAGATGTCATCGTTAGTCACTTTATAATATAAGTTGTTGTTAGCATTACCTTTAGAAAAACCAATCTTCAAAAGATACTTATCCAATCTTGCATACCAAGCTCTTGGAGCTTGCTTCAATCCATACAAAGCTTTCCTTAACAAGCAAACCATATCTTTGTTATCTGTCAAAGAAAATCCATCAGGTTGTTCAATGTAAACTTGTTCTTCAAGATCTCCATTCAGAAATGCACATTTAATATCCATTTGATATACTTTGTAGTTCTTATGTGCTGCAAAAGCCAAAAATAATCTGACTGCCTCAATTCTAGCTACCGGTGCAAAGGTCTCATTATAATCAATTCCCTCTTTCTAAGAATATCCCTTACACACTAGTCTTGCTTTATTTTTGATAACCTTACCATCTTCATTAAGTTTTTTTCTGAATACCCATTTGGTTTTGTAGCTAGGAATTTGGAAATCATCAAAGCAAATCAATATTAGTCATTAGCTCAATCAAAAAATCTCAAATGCAATGATCAATCCTAACACACTTAATAAAGACATGAAAACAAAACATTCAAGATTTGAAAATTAAGCAAACCAAGTGCAAATTTGAATGTCTCCTTCATGTGGCTCCATTGTACTTCTTTCTCCTTCAAATAGCTTTGTTGTGGATCTCACCTACTAGTGCATGATCATGATATGAAAGCAAGTAGACAAGATGATTGCTCAAGAATACTCGAAGCATGATTGATTCGACAAAGTGATTATTTCGATAATGTGATTAGGGGATTTGATTGAAGAAATTCATCCAATTTATAGACAAATTGGAGAGATGATCAAATTAGCATGATTCAATTCAAATGGAAATTGCAAATCAATTATGTCAATTATGACAAATTATGACAAATTATGCACTTTCTATGCAAAATTTGTTGATTGATAATTTATGACAATTTATGACAAATTTCTATGTCAAGAATTGATTGATTGTCAATTATGACAAATTATGACAAATTTCTATGTCATTCCCATGAATTTAGGAGAGAAATAGGAGGAAATTGAAATTAGGAATTTAGAAAATTAGAAAAATTAGAAAAAGGAATTAAGAAATTTAGGAATTAAGAAATTGATGAAAATTAGAAATTAGGTAAATTAATTAATAATCTGTCATGTATTAATTAATTCACAAAGAGGAATAATTAGCCAATTAAATGAACATTTAATTGTGACAAGAAGACTTAGGATAAATAAATAAATTATTTAATCCTAATGACAAACAAGGTTAAATGATTAAATCTCAAAACCCTAGAAGATGAATTAGGTCTTGATGAAAGATAATTGACTCGGTCATGATGCTGATTAACAAAGGACCAATGTAATAAATGATTTGATTGATAAATGCGCCAATTGATGGGGAACAATGACTAATTGATCCAAATTGACATAATTGAGACAGACAACAATCGATAGCGAAATGATCACAAAATGACAAAAATTGACAAGGATCGATGACAAAATAGATTGCAAGACGACAAGATTGAAAATGACCATGATCGATGACAAATCGATCGCAAAATGACAAGATCGAACATGACAACGATCGATGACAAATCGATCGCAAAATGACAAAATTGAAAATGATAAGGATTGATGAAAAATCGACAAGATTGATAAGAGGACAAAACCCTAATTAGGATTGACGATGTCCAAAATGATGACAAATTAGCATGCACATTAATGTGATTGACCAAAATCATGACCGAAGAGTGTTGTCAACAAGACCAAATTTGAAAGCGAGACAACTGAAGAAATGCAAAAGAAAGACTCGATGCTCACAAATGATAAAAACCAAGCGCGTAACATAGGAGAAATGTTAATGCGATGCAAAAACCTAAAATGAGGCAATGCGCAAATGTTAAAGTATGACTCCACAAGCGTTGACCATTTTTAGGTGTCTACATTTTGCCCCTCTTTAAGACAATGCGATTTTAAGTGTTGTTTCAAAGAATAGTAATGAAAATGCCCCAGACACTGACAATGACATATGCATGCCCCCTCAAGGAATTGGCCGGAAACATGCAGAAAAGCGGCCAATTGATCGATAAAAATGATAGGATCGAATGGACTGACAATCGGATATCGGATGCATGAAGGACAAGCAATTTAAGGTGCAAAAGAATGCGACCAACATAAGATGGAGAGGATGCACGTCCATCTATGCACTGACAAAGATCTATAAATGGGACCAAGAGAGTGAAAAGAGCTCATTTGTACCAGACAAAGAGGAGGATTTGTTGCTCTGGACAAGGACACTTGCAGAGAGTTGGCAAACATTCCAATGGCGGATCACCTCAGGGAACGTGTACGCACATTCAGATGATCGGATGACGCGGGAGTAGTGGTATGTATCTCAAAAACCCATGTTTTCAATTTGATGAATTTTGATTGCTTGCGGGACATTGCGGGGCCCACAGAGGATGCAGAAAAAGACTCATACGCTTGTGTAGGGTGAATCCTACTCTTGTGTAGGGAGACACAGGCGCAGGTTACCTGACACAGGTGCAGGTTCCTTGACACAGGCGCAATTGTGCATTGGGAACTCAATTTTGGTTCAAAACTACATGCAAATGATTCGAAAAGGGGGGGTAAGGGTAGGATAGGTCAGATTAGATGAAAAACACCCTGATTGGACATGAAAATGAGGAAATGCAACCCATAGGAGCAAACCCTAAAACTGACAAAATATGCCCCAATTGCTTCATGCTACGACATAGACTCAAGAGCATGGACAGAGATACATTTGTAGGACTTGGCATATACTATGTCACATTCATGCCCAAGATTAGGGCAAACATAAGACTGCTTACCGCATTGGCAGAGCGATGGCATTCAGAGACTTCCTCATTCCATCTGGTGACTGGAGAGGTGGCTGTGACACTGGAGGATTTATGGCATATCCTCCGCATTTCAATTCATGGAGAGATGGTAGAGTATGACCCAGTGACAGGGAGAGACGCATTGTGCAGATTGTTTGAGTGCGACGCAGATGATTTGGATATCATCAAGAGGGAGATTGGCTGGGAGACCATGGCATCTGAGTATGATCGACGATATGTGGTGATAGCAGTGGTGATAGCATGCTTACTAGCAGGAGACAGATGAGGACATGGATTCCCTATTGGATGGGGAAGAGTGCTAGAGCAGATGGCGACAGAGGGGACGGTGTATGCATGGGGACCATGTGTACTAGCTATGCTGTATTTTCAGTTACATCAGATAGCATATCAGGGAGTTCAGACTTTGAGCTATGGGGTTACACTGCTACAGGTATGGGCATTTGAGCACATAGCTATATGTCGACCGATTACAGAGAGATAGGTAGTATCACACCGACCATATGTGTACTACTATGGTGGAGCACTGAGACAGGGTCCTTTTGGATACATATTGTACTAGCGCCACGAGCTAGATAGACTGAGAGATTTCATATGGAGGCCATATCGTGATTGCCCGGGATGGTCAGATGACAGTGAAGAGCTACCATATTGTAGACAAGAGAGGTACCTGATTGGGCGACCAGTGAATCGCTAGAGAGTGATTGCGATGTACCTGCCAGAGAGAGTTAGACGCCAGTTTGGAGAGAGGCAGGATGTACCTATGAGGACTGCACACTTTGCCCGATCTCACAGAGAGATGAGCCATTGGAGGACACTATATGAGAGTGCAGTTCCACCAGAGCAGAGAGCAGCTTCATATTGGGCATGATTGAGGACAGAGAGTAGGGCATGCTCTCGGAGGTCATTGAGTAGCATGGGAGTGAGTGGACCTATGAGACCACCATAGCCAGGACCAGGAGGGACATCATCCGTGAGACATGGCAGGGATGAGGAGGACAGAGGGAGCACCCAGTGACAGAGGCACGTGCTCCTTAGGATAGATAGTGGACATTATGTAGTTTGACATTTTGTAGTCAGCCTGCAGGCCATACTTAGGACAGAATGTCCAATTTTGTACTTTGATATTATTGTGACATATGATATGATATGCATTGATATGATGGAATGCAATATGTTATGACTTATGTTATTTTCCATGTATGGATGACTTATGCACTATTTATGTACCATTGTGGAACATGTATGGATGCATTTTTATGTGTTTTTGATGCATTTATAATATGAAATGGATAAAATGCTTGATGTGATGCTCGATGTAATGCAAATGTACTAACCAAACGGATGCAGGATGCAGCATATGTGGTTGGAGATTCAGAGCACTAGACCAAACTGATGGAAGAAATGTTAGTAAGAAGAAAATGAGACAAAGGATAGTTAGAGATGAAGAAAAACTTGCTTTCAGTAATGCACTTTGTAGGTGAGAACCTTTATTTTAATGTAGCAAAATGGATGCATAGCATCATGGCATGGAAGGCCAGAGCTGAAATGCAACCCTTTTTGCAAAAGACAGACACATCACAGACAAACAACAATCACAACAAAAAAAGAAAAGGACCATGAACCATCCCGGTCACTCTAAATCACTCAGTGACATCATCAAGCAACATAGGAACATGATCGAAGCCAAAGATAAATCAGTAAAAAGATAAGATGCACAAATTCCAACAAATCAAACAAACATCTTGATCTCCATTGTCAAAAGTTGAAAGTGCTGATAGGACGATCATGTTGTAAGGAAGTTAAGTAGCGGAAACAACTTCCTACACTAACCTTGAGAGGAGGGTAATGCAAAACTTTTTCAGATCATTACAACAGTTACAGAAAATAGAAATAGATATAATAGCAATCATACCACAACACAATGATTTACGTGGGGAAAACCCTTTCGGGAGAAAAACCCCACCCTCCAAAAGCAGCTCAATATTTTATTCAGCAATCAAAAACAGATTACAAAATACTTGCAGAGCAAGCTCTTCGCAGGAGTACCACTAATCAGAGATTCAGAGGCAACTCAATAGCCATAAGACTCTTACACACAACCTCTATCTCACACACCTCATAAATAGGAGATACAATACAAGAAACCGTCAAACGGTATTACAAAACCATGGGCTAAAACCACCCAATAAGGTGTAGCCGACCTTATCTCCCTTCTATGACATGTTAAAGCACACATCAACACGTGTCGCTCCCTTTTATAGCTCATTTATGTATTTGATACAAATTATTTTTCCTATTTCAGGAGTACAAACTTCCGGAGGCCATAACTTGAGAACTGGGTGTCTGATTGACGAACCGTTTGAAGCGCCGGAAAGCTCGTGAAGTGCTCTATCACCTCGTAACCCGCTTTGCCGGTTACGGCAACTTTTCAGGGCGTTTCGAAGCCTCTAAAGTCCCCAAAATTAAGTTTAAACATTTTATTGCACCCCTCCAAGATGAAAACTTTAATATCTTCAAAACTAGCTGTGACCTTGCGACGAAACTTTACCGGAATGCTTATCTAGCCAACCAAAAGCTTCAGGGAGAGTTTTGCACCATTTCGTGCTCAAATAAAAACTTACTATAAATAGTAACCTCGCATAAATGCAAGGTTGAGACACCATTTTTCCCAACAAATCTCCCACTTGTCGAACACCTTGCATGAGCGGAAGGGAATGTCAACACAATGAATCAATTGCTAGGGGCCATAAGGCCCATAGACTCTGAACACCATCTGAACTTCTCTGTGCTCACAGCCTTAGTTAAAGCATCTGCAACATTCATCAAAGTTTCCACCTTAACCAGCTTCACCCTACCATCTTCGACCATATCTCTAACAAAATGATACTGAACATCAATATGTTTGGTCCGGGCATGAAATGTCGGGTTCTTAGCTAGGCTAATTGCACTCTGACTGTCACAGTAAACTGTCACTGTACCTTGTTTTATTCCAATATCCGAACATAGTCTCTTAAGCCAAATGGCCTCTTTACAAGCATGAGTAGCTGCCATATACTCTGCTTCAGTAGTGGATAGAGCAACCACAGCCTGTCGCTTACTCATCCAACTAATTGCACCACCAAACAAAGTAAACACATAAGCACTGGTGGATCTTCTTCTATCAATATCACCTGCCCAATCTGAATCCACATAACCATGGATATCAAGGGAAGTCATGTCTCCAACTGAATTACCATGATAACACAAAGAATACTCTGAAGTACCCTTCAAATATCTGAAGACTCTTTTGACTGCATCCCAATGAACTCTACCAGGATTAGACATATATCTAGAAAGTACTCCCACTGCTTGGGCAATATCTGGTCTAGTACAGACCATAGCATACATCAAGCTTCCAACTGCACTCTGGTAAGGCACTCTGCTCATGTCTTCCATCTCCAATGGGGATGTAGGACAATCTGAAACAGATAGTTTCGTTCCAACTGTAAAAGGAACACTCAATGGTCTACAATTCTGCATGTTGAACCTCTGTAACACTGAATTCACATACTTACTCTGGCCTAGCCATAGCTTTCTGTTCGCCCTATCTCTTCTAATTTCCATCCCAAGAATGTGCTTTGCTACACCAAGATCTTTCATTTCAAATTTAGCAGCGAGCTGAGACTTCAGTTCTGAAATCATACCTTTCCCTTTACCAATGAATAACATATCATCAACATACAATGCAATGAATAAGAAATGATCACCATAAGATTTATAATAAACACAGTGATCTGATTTAGAACGTTCAAATCCCAAACTCAACACATATGTATCAAATTTCTGGTACCACATCCTAGGACTTTGTTTGAGGCCATACAAAGATTTCTTCAATTTACAGACCAAATTACTTTTGCCTTTCACCACATAGTGCTCTGGCTGTGTCATATAAATATCTTCCTCCAAATCACCATGAAGGAAAGCAGTTTTCACATCCATTTGTTCAACCTCTAAATCATAAGCAGTAGCAATAGAAAGCAAAAATCTAATGGACGTCATTTTTGCAACAGGAGAAAATATCTCACCGTAATCAACACCCTCAACCTGAGAGTAGCCTTTTGCAACCAACCTTGCTTTATACTTCTCAATGCTTCCATCTGAACCAATCTTTTTCTTGAACACCCATTTACAACCAACAGGTTTTCGTCCTTCAGGCAATGGTACAAGATCCCATGTATCATTCTTTTTCAAAGTTGCCATTTCTTCCTCCATAGCAATCTTCCAGGATTCTGCATCATTCATACCTAATGCCTCTTCTACAGATTTTGGTTCATCCACACTAGTATTCAAAGCAAAAATACATCTCCAATCATCAGGTGAATACCTTTCAGGTGGTTGTCTATGTCTTGTAGACCTTCGAACAAGCTGAGTTGGAGGTTCTTCCTCCTCTTCTGAAGATTCAGAGCTAGATGAGCTCTCCTCAAATTCTTGCCTATCTAGGGGTCTCGATTCAACTCTTTCAGGTGTAGAAGGAAGTTGAATCACATCTTCTTTTTTAGTCTGTTCTGGCTGCAATGTAACAGAAGGAGACTTAATTTCTCTAAAAATAACACTTCTACTGTGAATTACCTTTTGTGCAACAGGGTCCCAAAGCTTGTATCCTTTCACACCATAACTATACCCGATGAAGATACATTTCACAGCCTTGTTCTCCAACTTTGTTCGCTTCTCCTTTGGCACATGTGCATATGCCTCGCAACCAAAAACTCTAAGATGTCTCAATGAAGGCTTGTGACCTGACCATGCTTCCATAGGTGTTTTATCAACAAGAGCTGATGTAGGAGACCTGTTAATCAGGTAGCAAGCTATGGCAACAGCTTCAGCCCAAAACTTTTGTTCAAGACCAGCAACACTCAACATACTCCTAGCCTTTTCCATCAGTGTCCTGTTCATTCTTTCTGCAACTCCATTCTGCTGTGGAGAATACGGAGTTGTCTTCTGCCTGTTAATTCCACAGTCTTTACAGAATCTATCAAAATCATTAGAGCAAAACTCACCGCCATTATCAGTTCTCAAACATTTTATTTTCTTTCCAGTCTGCAACTCAACCATTGCTTTAAATTCTTTAAAATGATTAAAAACTTCAGATTTACTCTTTAGAAAATAAACCCATGTCCTTCTACTAAAATCATCAATAAATGAAACATAATATGTGGATTTTCCAATCGAAGAGACATCTACTGGACCAAACACATCAGAATGGATAAGATCCAAAACACCACAAGTTTTATGAGAACTCGAGTAAAACTGAACGCGGTTTTGTTTTCCATAAATGCAATGCTCACAGAAATCAAAGTCAAGGTTACAGTCATTCAAACCTTCAACAAGGTTTTTATTTTTCAAGGTCCTTAGACCCTTTTCTCCAATGTGGCCAAGTCTCTGGTGCCATAACATAGTCTTCTCTGCAGGTAACTTTGCTTCAGACGAAAGTGCACCCTTAGGTACCCAAAAACCATTTCCATCTGCTGAAGGTGAAACCTTCAAATCTTCCAGTGAGGTATCCATAGATTTACTTTTTACAGAAGTGCTATTACACTCAACAGTGTATGCTTCAAGCTTATACAAAGTGCCAAACCTGACACCTCTAGCAACTACCATAGCACCCTTAATCATCTTACATCCTGTTTCAGAAAAGACTACCTGCACACCTGCATCTATCAGTTTGCTCACAGATAACAGGTTTCGTTTTAATCCAGGGATATGCAGCACACCATTAATCCCTTTTATTCTACCATCAGAAAACCTGATTCTAACCTTACCTTGACCAATAATGTCTAGAGGTGAATCATCACCCAAGTACACCTTACCTCCATTAAATCCTTCATATTCAGAAAACCAATCTCTATTGGAAGTCATATGAAAAGATGCACCTGAGTCAATTAGCCAGGCATCATTACCTGCATGAGTCGCCAAAGCCGCAATAAATGCATCACCATCTTCCTTGTCGGACTCAGAATCAGAATCGAACTTTTTCTTTTTCTTCTTCTTTTCTTCTTTGCAGTCCTTACGGATGTGACCCGGTTTACCGCAATTCCAGCAAATGACTTTGGACTTTCCAAGAGATTTCGATCTCCCTTTGGATTTGGACTTGCCGCGCTTCTCATTCTTCTTGTCTTTCTCCTTAGGTCTTCCACGAACGGTTAGGGCTTCCTTTGAACTGATGGATACCTTCCTTCGCATCTCTTCACCGAGTAGGGCACCCACCACATCTTCAGATTTCAAAACAACAGAAGTACTACCGATAGCCATAACAAGAGAATCCCACGAATCAGGCAAAGAACAAAGCAAGATCTGACATTTCTCCTCCTCGTCCATCTTAACACCGACGGATACTAATTGAGCCACAATCATATTGAATGCTTCTAGGTGGTCTGCAATTCGTCCACCCTCTTCCATCTTCAAGGAATACAATTTCTTTCTTAAGAAAATTTGATTTAATAAAGATTTCACTTGATACATCTCACCAAGCTTAGTCCATAGCTTCTTTGCAGAGTTCTCTTCATGGACATTGATTAGAACAGAGTCTGCCAGGCACAGTCTGATTAGACCCTTGGCTTTTCGGTCCATAACATCATACTGAGCTGCCGCAGTAGGATCTGAGGGCCTTTGGACATTCGCATCAACAGCATCCCAAAGATCTCGATCTATTAGCAGATCTTCCATCTTCAGCTTCCACATCTCAAAATTACTTCCATTAAATTTTTCCACCTCTATTCTCCCTGACGAACTCGCCATCTGAATATTCCTGCAACAAGATCAAAAAGTGTCTTCTGCACAAGCTCCCACTCAAATCTGGATTAGTTCAAAAAACCCAACTGCCCACAATTGAAACCAAAGGTGATCAGGCTCTGATACCACTTGTAAGGAAGTTAAGTAGCGGAAACAACTTCCTACACTAACCTTGAGAGGAGGGTAATGCAAAACTTTTTCAGATCATTACAACAGTTACAGAAAATAGAAATAGATATAATAGCAATCATACCACAACACAATGATTTACGTGGGGAAAACCCTTTCGGGAGAAAAACCCCACCCTCCAAAAGCAGCTCAATATTTTATTCAGCAATCAAAAACAGATTACAAAATACTTGCAGAGCAAGATCTTCGCAGGAGTACCACTAATCAGAGATTCAGAGGCAACTCAATAGCCATAAGACTCTTACACACAACCTCTATCTCACACACCTCATAAATAGGAGATACAATACAAGAAACCGTCAAACGGTATTACAAAACCATGGGCTAAAACCACCCAATAAGGTGTAGCCGACCTTATCTCCCTTCTATGACATGTTAAAGCACACATCAACACGTGTCGCTCCCTTTTACAGCTCATTTATGTATTCGATACAAATTATTTTTCCTATTTCAGGAGTACAAACTTCCGGAGGCCATAACTTGAGAACCGGGTGTCCGATTGACGAATCGTTTGAAGCGCCGGAAAGCTCGTGAAGTGCTCTATCACCTCGTAACCCGCTTCGCCGGTTACGGCAACTTTTCAGGGCATTTCGGAGCCTCTAAAGTCCCCAAAATTAAGTTTAAACATTTTATTGCACCCCTCCAAGATGAAAACTTTAATATCTTCAAAACTAGCTGTGACCTTGCGACGAAACTTTACCGGAATGCTTATCTAGCCAACCAGAAGCTTCAGGGAGAGTTTCGCACCATTTCGTGCTCAAATAAAAACTTACTATAAATAGTAACCTCGCATAAATGCAAGGTTGAGACACCATTTTTCCCAACATATGTTGTCTGGTTTCAGGACATGCGGTACCCCGTCTAAGACAGGACACAGTCTGGTTTCGAGTTGACCACACCCTGTATAAGACCCATGATAGTAGAGACAAGGACAAATGATTCTGAGGTTGATTGATATGACAATTTTGATCAGGTTGAATGTCTGGTTTGATGGAAAGAGTTCATCTGTTAATGCATGATTTCATTAAAGCACAGCGTTGGATTGTGAGTCGTTGGATGTATACTTAGTGATCTGTCTTATGCACCAAGAGGATATTTATTGCAAAATGCGTGTTTTTGGATTTTGATGTTTTTGAAAAAAAAAAATTGTTCATTTTTTCAGGACTTTATTTGATTTTTTTGGATTATTTCAGAACATTTTTCAATTTTTAGAGATTTTTTCAGGACATTTTTTAATTTGTTTGAATTATTTCAGGACAGTTTTCAATTTTTTTATGAGATTTTTTTCAGGACATTTTCAATTTTTAGAGATTTTTTCAGGACATTATTTGATTTTTATGATCTTTTTTCAGGACATTTTTAAATGTTAAAGTTCCAATGATCGATCATGACAAGGGGAACACACCCAATGCGCATCTGAAATACATACATAGACCGGGACCAAAACATATGTACAAGAAACTGGGGTATGCAAGACAATGATGTTGACCAATAACAGGCCTGGAATAGAACATTGGGTTAAGACAAAGATAGACGTGAGAAACCGGCCGAGAGAAAGCATAGCTTAGAGGTCATGACAGATGATGGAGCAATAGTCTTTTTTTACACATGGCGCCTATTTGCCAGGTTTTCAACAAGGTACTTGCCCAAAGCGCCTGTTTGCCAGGTTTTCACTAGAGGGAGAATCATTTTTTTCTTTACTTTTTTGTTCTTTTTCTCTTTTGCTTTTTTTGTATTTTTTTTCTTTTTTTCAATTTTTTTGTATTTTTTTTGTTTTTTTCAATTTTTTTTTGTATTTTTTCAGGATCATACTTGAAGAAATGCTGATAGAAAATTATGCCCAGTACTTGTGAAGATGCATGCTATTGACAGGATCAGACAAAGGTTCGCCTTCTGGAGTGGCAAGCTGATATGCCCCCGAGCCATAGGCTGCAGTTACTATGAAAGGCCCAACCCAATTAGGTTCAAACTTACCTTTGATGATGTCAGTAGACTGTGCATTCTTAGGGTTTGCCTTTAAAACCAGATCTCCCACTTCAAAGTGTCGCCCTTTGACCTTCTTATTATAAGAGCGATGGAGACGGTTTTGATATGCTTGCAAATGTGTCAGAGTTGTCTGACGTTTCTCATCTAACATCTCAAGCTGATGCAACCAAGAGACTCTGTGTGTCTCATCATCAATCAGATGTTGCAAGGAAACTCGCAAGGAAGGAATCTCCACCTCCAAAGTTAAAATGGCTTCCACACCATACACCAAGGAATAAGGTGTTGCACTAGTAGGTGTGCGGATAGAAGTGCGATAGGCCCATAGTGCTGGATTCAATTATACATGCCAATCTCGACCAGCATCATTGACAACCTTCTTCAGGATCTTGATAATGGTTTTATTTGATGCTTCGGCTTGACCATTCCCTTGTGGATAGTATGGACTGGAGAAACAGTGTTGGATATGAAATTTTTGACAGAGTTCTTTAACATCTTTATTCTTGAAGGGACGACCATTATCTGTGACTATGGCAAGGGGAACCCCATACTGGCATATGATATAATTCAATAAGAATTTTGAAATTTGGACACCAGTGATATAGGTCATGGGGATAGCCTCGATCCATTTTGTAAAATACTCTGTGGCTGTAATGATGAACTTGTGTCCATTTGCAGATGTCGGGTGAATCTTGCCAATAAGATCCAATCCCCATTGAGAAAAGGGCCACAGAGATATGACAGAATGAAGCTCTTGGGCTGGTGCATGAATATAGTTTCCATGAATCTGGCATTTGTAGCACTTCTTAACAAAATCATGAACATCTTTTTCCAGAGTAGGCCAATAATACCTAGCACGAATCAACTTTTTGGCTAAGCTTAGACCATTGAAATGGCCCCCACATATACCATCATGAACCTCATGTAAAGCCATTTGTGCTTCCTCAAAATCCAAACACCTGAGGAGGGTATGGTCAAAGGAACGACGGTAAAGGGTGTCGGCGATGATGACATATTTGGCTGTCTGTTGGATAAAGGCTCGGCGTTGGTTAGCAGAAAGGTTGGGTGGTAAGGTTTGGGACTTCAAATATTGATATACATCATTGTACCATGGGGAGTTGGGACCAACAAGAATGCACATCACATCCGCTGTTGGAATGTCAAAAGAGGGAACCAGCAATTGTTCGACTAAAAATTCACATTTGTCCATATTGTGGGGCATATTCAACATGGAAGCAATCGTAGCCATTGCATATGCCGACTTGTTTTGCATTCTTGGAACTTGACTGAAATGAATAGCCATGAATTTGGTCTTGAAGAAATCTACCATATGCTTATAAGGAATAAGCTTTTCATCTTTTGTTTCGTAGTCATCATTCACTTGTCGGATGACTAATTGAGAATCTCCATAAACTTGCAAATGCTTGATGTTCCAGTGGACTGCTACTCGGAGGCCTGTAACCAGTGCTTCATACTCTGCAATGTTATTTGTACAATGGAAAGTTATTCTGTAGGACTTTGGAATAGCATCACCTTGAGGGGTGACAAACAGGATGCCGGCTCCGGACCCGAACTTGGTATGGGACCCATCAAAGTATAACTTCCATTCATTAGAGGATGTGAGAGCAAAGACTGATTCATCTGGAAAATCAGTCAACATGGGATGATCATCAGAAATAGGAGCCTCTGCAAGTTGATCTACTATGACTTGTCCTTTTATCGCCTTTCGCTCCATATACTCAATGTCAAATTCATTGAGAATCATGACCCACTTTGCTAGGTGACCCGTCAAAGCTGCTTGGCTAAGCAGGTATTTTAAGGGATCAATTTTTGCAACCAACAATGTTTGGTGGCTTAACATATAATGTCGGAGCTTCTGCGTTGCAAATACCACTGCTAAGCATGCCCTTTCAATAGTTGAATAATTTATCTCATAGCCTACCAGTGTCCGACTGATATAGTAAATAGCTCGCTCTTTGCCGTTCTCATCCTGTTGGGCCAAGAGAACTCCTAATGCCATTTTAGTTGCAGAAATATACAATAAAAATGGCTTTCCTTCTATAGGAGGCATTAGGATAGGCGGCGACAGCAAATAGTCTTTGAGAGCTTGAAAGGCTGATTGACATTGCTCAGTCCATTTAAAAGCGACACCTTTATGCAATAGATGCTGGAATGGATGACATTTATTGGTCAATTGAGCTATGAAGTGGCAGATTGACTGGAGCTTTCCTTGCAAATTGCGTAATTGACGGAGGTTAGGAGGAGGCATATCCATTATTTCTTTAACCTTGGCAGGGTCGACCTCAATGCCTCTGTGAGAAACAATGTACCCTAGTAATTTGCTAGCTGTGACACCAAAGACACACTTCTTTGGATTGAGCCTGAGTTTGTAGGTCTCCATTCGGTCAAAGATTGGGCCCAGGATGGCTAAATGACTATCTCTTGTGATAGATTTGCATAACAAGTCATCAACATAGTCCTCCATCAAAGTATGCATGAAATCATGAAAAATTGTCGTCATTGCTCTTTGATATGTTGCACCTACATTTTTAAGACCGAAGGGCATCACATTCCAACAGTAGGTACCCCAAGCATAGGTGAATGCTATCTTATGTTGATCTTCAGGAGCAATGGCCGGAGAAACCATCCATCAATGAGAGCATCTCATATTCAGTAGTCATGTCCACTATGATGTCTATGTTTGGCAATGGAAAATCATCTTTAGGGCATGCTTTATTGAGATCCCTAAAATCTATGCAGATTCTGATGCCCCCAGTTACTTTGCTAACTGGTACTAAATTTGAAATCCAGTCTGCATAATCAATGGGTCTGATGAAGCCCACATCTAGTAATTTTTTTAGTTCCACTTTGACCAAAAGAGCCACCTGGGGATGCATCTTTCTAAGTTTCTATTTGACAGGCTTGGCATCTGCTTTTAGTGGCAAATGATGAAGGACTAATTCTGGATTGAGGCCAGGCATATCTGCATAGGACCATGTAAAGCTGATCTTCTTCTCAAGAAAGAAATTGACAAAATCTACCTTTTCCTGTTGTGATAGAGAAGCAACAAAATGAATGACCTTAGGGTTGTCAGGTGTACCCAAATTGATTTCCTCAGTCATTTCCACAAGAAATGTTGATTTGTCTTGACTTGACAAGGGTATGTCCACTCTTCCACCTTTGGGCGCCTCAGAGAGGTTTTCACCCGTAGGTACGTCTTTTATTTTTACTTTTGTATGATCAGAGAGTGCCTTACGGTTTTCATTCAAAGATCTATTCTTTTGATTTTTTACTGTTTCTTTTCTTTTTTCATTTTGATGACTGGAAGAGGGAGTTGACTCCCCAAAATATGTTGTGGAATCCAAGTCAATAGCAAATCCTGCCTTATGATCACCTTGTGGTATTCCTTCCCGTAGTCCAAGGAATTCTGCAATTGCTTCATCATTTTGAAAGCAGTCCAATGTGAGTGGTTCTTGTTGGTCATGCTGGATAAGCTGGGGATAGATGAGGGGCATGTCATCATCGATTGTAAGGAGAGAGAGGGCTGATATGGTAAAGATGTGAACATATGTGGTGTCACTATCCAAACTGCTTGTATCAGATTCGGAGCTTGGGTCCCAGAATGACTCTATCCAAGCATGAGGACATGTTTTAGGAAGAGGAGTTATTTCATGTTTGTCTTCCATAGGCAAATTATCAGGGTCAATGAAAATATTATCGAGGGCATAGGAGCTAGAAGAAGAAGAACTCCACTCCCATTCATTGGAATTAGTTTCAGGTCGGGTATCCTTAGGTGTTATTTCATCATCAGAGTCATGCCCTTTTCTACACATGGGCACTTTGGTAGATGTGGATCCATTTCGTAACGGTACAAAACCTAACCTTAAAGTTGGAGGTCGCCTCTTGGGTATAACAGGTTCTAGCCTTCCATTGTTGTTCAGGCCTAAGCCACTGCAGCCATCATATCCTTTCTTTTACAACATAGTAAATCCTTTGCTATACCATTCCACTGGCAACCTGACAGGTGGGGTCTCAGTTGGATCTTTGTAGAGCCAATCTACGACATCATCATCTACAGTTTCTTTGTCAAGTTCACCCCATCTTGTAAATGTAGTGGGAGGCTGATATTGAATAATGACCTTAGGTTCCTTTTGCAATAAATGCGGTTTTCCATATGATTTTGGAGATATTGGTAAATTCCCGATGAGGAATGTTTGATCCATTGAATATTCTCCGCATCCTTGGTCCTGTATCTTCAATTTTCCTTTGACAGCATCTAACAATTCATTAGGATCCACATAGCTATGTGATTTGGCCTCTCTATTGACGGGGACTTGCTACTGAGGGGTATCCTTTAGAGTAGCACAAAATTGGAATGGATTAGGATCTCCTGGAATTGTTATCTCAGTTCCATTGTATGGATATTTTAAACATTGATGATAGGTGGATGGAACTGCTTTCATTGCATGGATCCATGGATGGCCAAGGATCATATTATAAGGGAGATCAAGGTCTAGGACCTGTAGGAAAGTGTTTTCCATCACTGGACTGACTCTGATAGGCAATGTAATTATCCCTCTAGATGGGCGCTCAACATCATCATATGCTTTAATGGTTATTCTTTTGGAAGCATCAATGTCATTTTCTGTATATCCGAGGCCAATGACCACTCTCAAGGTACAAATATTAAGACCTACTCCGCCATCTATCAAGACTCGTCGGATTTTGTAATTATGGACAAAGACTTCAAGGTGCACCAATTAATGTGGCATAGGAAATTAGGAATCATCACAAACATATAAAAACTAATCATAGCCCAATCATGAAAACTAAATGTAATGATCTATCCTAAGACACACTCAATAAAGACATAAAGATAAAACATTCAAAAGTAAATACTATGCAAACCATATGTGGATATGAATTCTTCCTTCATGCGGCTCCATTGTTCTTCTTTCCTCTTCAAATAGTTTGGTTGTGGATCTCACCTACAAGTGCGCATACATGATTGAAAGCAAGTAGGTAAGGAAATTACTCAAAAGTACTCGAAGCGTGATTGATTAGAAATTTGATAATCTGATTAGGGGGTTTGATTGAAGAAATTCATCCAATTTATAGACAAATTGGAGAGATGATCAAATTAGCATGATTCAATTCAAATGGAAATTGCAAATCAATTATGTCATTTATGACAAATTATGACAAATTATGCACTTTCTATGCAAAATTTGTTGATTGATAATTTATGACAATTTATGACAAATTTCTATGTCAAGAATTGATTGATTGTCAATTATGACAAATTATGACAAATTTCTATGTCATTCCCATGAATTTAGGAGAGAAATAGGAGGAAATTGAAATTAGGAATTTAGAAAATTAGAAAAATTAGAAAAAGAGGAATTAAGAAAATTTAGGAATTAAGAAATTGATGAAAATTAGAAATTAGGTAAATTAATTAATAATTTTTCATTTATTAATTAATTCACAAAGAGGAATAATTAGCCAATTAAATGAACATTTAATTGTGACAAGAAGACTTAGGATAAATAAATAAATTATTAATCCTAGAGAGAGAAATGACAAACAAGGTTAAATGATTAAATCATGAAACCCTAGAAGATGAATTAGGTCTTGATGAAAGATAATTGATGTTGATTCGATTATGATCATGATTCTGACTGACAAAGGACCAATGTGATAAATGATTTGATTGATAAATGCGCCAATTGATGAGGAACAATGACTAATTGATCCAAATTGACATAATTGAGATAGACAACAATCGATAGCAAAATGATCGCAAAATGACAAAAATTGACAAGGATCGATGACAAAATAGATTGCAAGACGACAAGATTGAAAATGACCATGATCGATGACAAATCGATTGCAAAATGACAAGATCGAACATGACAACGATCGATGACAAATCGATCGCAAAATGACAAAATTGAAAATGATAAGGATTGATGACAAATTGACAAGATTGATAAGAGGACAAAACCCTAATTAGGATTGATGATGTCCAAAATGATGACAAATTAGCATGCACATTAATGTGATTGACCAAAATCATGACCGAAGAGTGTTGTCAACAAGACCAAATTCAAAAGCGAGACAACTAAAGAAATGCAGAAGAAAGACTCGATGCTCGCAAATGATAAAAACCAAGCACGTAACATAGGAGAAATGTTAATGCGATGCAAAAACCTAAAATGAGGCAATGCGCAAATGTTAAAGTATGACTCTGCAAGTGTTGACCATTTTTAGGTGTCTATAGGTTCCAATTACATTTTTATCTTTAGGTCGGGGAACTAATGTCCAAGTGTTATTCTTCTCAATTTGTTCTAATTATTCTTCCATAGCTTTAATCCAGTGTTTATCTTCACATGCCAAATTAATTGATGATGGTTCAATTTGAGAAATAAGACATACCTCTTCATTTGCCAATCTTCCTCTTGTCATAACTCCTTTATACTTGTTTCTAGTTATCTGATCTTCAGTTACAGTAGAATTTTTAGATGATATCGGTGTAACTGGATCTTCATTCTGTACTAGTGGGTTCAGTGTAGGTTCATTTGTCATAATTTTTGTTTCCAGTTAAGAATCTATATACCTTGAAGTTCTTCTGAATTGTTCATCAATCTTCACATTTGTACTCCCAACAATTTTTTGCAATCTTTTGTTAAAACATCTATATGCTTTATTCTTAGATGAATAACCAAGAAATATTCCTTCATCACTTCTAGGATCAAATTTCCCAATATACTCATCTCTTCTAATATAGAATTTACTTCCAAATATTTTGAAATATTTAAGAGTAGGAGTAATACCAAACCATAGTTCATGAGGGGTCTTACCGGTTTCACCTTTGATGTGAACTTTGTTGAATGTATAGACCACTGTACTTACTGCTTCTCTCCAATATACATGTGGTAGGTTTTCTTTTGATAACATACTTCTAGCTGCATCCAAGATAGTTCTATTTTTCCTTTCAACAACTCCATTCTACTGTGGTGTCCAAGGTGCTGATAGCTATCTTCTAATTCTATTCACTTCACTGAATGCATTAAATTCCTTAGATGTAAATTCTCCTCCTTGATCTGATCTTAGACATTTGATTTTCTTACTGGTTTCATTTTCTACCATTGCTTTGAACAGTTTGAACTGCCCAAGTGTTTTTGATTTTTCTCTGAGAAAAGTAACCCAACACATTCTAGAATAGTCATCAATGATTACCATGAAATATCTATCACCTTGTAAACTTTTAGTTCTAGCTGGACCACATAAATCAATATGAATTAAGTCAAGAGCATTATTGGATTTTTCTAGAATACTTTTGAAAGTAGCTCTAACTTGTTTTCCAAATTGACTTTCCTTACATATCGGATTGTGAGGCTTAACAATCTTAGGTAGATCTCTATCTGCCTTAGTAAAACTGATTCTTACCATGCAATCAAAGTTTACATGGTAGAGTCTCTTATGCCATAGCCAACTTTCATCAATATGTGCAATCAAGCATGTCTTTTCATTGTTATTCAAATGAAAGATGTTACCTCTAGTTTGATTTTCGGTTGCAATTTCTAGGCCAGTTCTATTCATGATTTTCCATTTTCCATTTTTGAATTGTAACTGAAAATCTTTCTCAACTAATTAACCAACACTCAAGAGATTATGCTTTAAACCTTCAACATAGTAAACATTGTCAGTATTATGTTTATTATCAAGAGATATTGTACCTTTACCTTTGATCAAACAAGCTTTATCATCTCCAAATCTCACTAGACCTCCACTATATTCCTAAAAAGTCAAGAATTTACCAGTCATATTATGTGAGCATCCTGAATCAATGATCCATTCATCCTTAACTTCAAGTTTAGTTGCCAAGGCCTATTCTATCGGTTGGACTGTAGGTGCCGATTGATCTTCTATTATAGCAACAAAAACCCATCCATTGTCTGTCGGATCCTCATCAGAATCATTAGTCACTCCATCAGCAAGATAACAAGATTTGTCTTTATTCTTCTTAAATTTGTATCTTTGATATTCAGGGTTAGGCTTGTATGTTCTTCTAGATTCTTCTCTTAGTCTAGCATGTCTATCGGGGCATCTTGAAGCCATATGACCAATCTTATTACAATTAAAACATTTAAAGGGTGCTTTACCTTCATACTTACTTCCAACTAGACCTTTAGGCATTTTCCTTGCAAATAGTGCTTCAAGTTCTTCAAGTTCATTATTTTCTTTCCTGCTTTCTTCAAGTTCTCTTGCATGAAAGACTTTCCAATCAGATTTGTCAAATGATGGTGTAGATGATGTTGATGCTTTGAAGGCTAAATCTGTCTTTATAGTAGCAACGTGACCAAATTCCTCAATTTCAAAGGTTGAAAGTTTTCCAATTAATGTATCTCTAGTTACTGATGTATTAGGCATTTTTCTTAACTCATTTATAGCAGTGACTTTTGTATATGGTGAAAATGGATAACAATAATAACGATATTGAAAGGCTAAATGAATTCAACCACAAAACCCTAGCCTAACAACAACAAAGATCCACCATAACATATGAAGATTACCTAAGACAATCCAAATCAAATGAAATCACAAACATTATACCATCACATGTCCAATAGGGTTTGGATCTCCATTCTTCCTATCTCCATTGATCTTGCTTGATATATTTGCTCTCAGATTTTATGTGCACAAGAGCTCAACAAAGAACGGAATGTGGTTGCAAGTAGGATCGTATATGTCAAAAACGTAGTGTAGTCAAGTGCATAAATTGATTAGAATGATTGATTAGGGTTTGATAATGAAGGAAGCATCTCCTTATATAGAAGACACTATATGAAATGGAGGGATAAGATTGAGAGGTGTAAAAGGAGGCTGGGTATGATTAGAGGGTAGGTAAAAGAAATAATAAAATAATGAAAGGGGTAGGTAGTGTATGAATTAAGAGATGAATGACATGTGTCATGGGTAGAAAAGGTTAATGAATTAATTAAATAAATAAATGTATTTATTTAAATGAGAAATAAAGCTAGAAGAGGATAAATGAATTAATTAAATAAATAAAGATTTATTTAATTAATAGAATAATTAAGCTTAGATAATTAAATAAATAAAATATTTATTTAATTAGACTGGAAGATTTTGGGTGTCTACATTTTGCCCCTCTTTGAGACAATGCGGCTTGTCGCGTTGTTTAAAAGAAGATAAGATGAACTGATACAGAGTTTCCCCAAGATGGGAATGATATGCCCCCTCAAGAGATTGGATGAAAATGTCTGAAAAGATTGTAGACAATCTCTCGATAAGAAAGAGAGGCTAGAATGGACTGACTGGATAAAGTGATAGAGTCACAGGATAATGAAGACTGACTTGGAAAATGAGGGCTAGGGCAATCTATAAGATAGACCATGAGGGAAATACATCCTCATTGTCATCTACACCTCCAAGAGATTAGAGTGCAGAGAGAGAAAAGAGCAGCAGCAGTCAGCAGTGATGGCTTTGGTTCACAGATTCGATCGCATTCGCCGATTCCAGAGGCCAGTAGAGGCAGGAGAGCCAGTAAGTACCGCAAAACCTCCTCGTACTTTGTTGCATTTATTGTTGTCATTAATGCATGCTAGATAGGGCAATAAATGCGCTTTAGGTTAGAGTCCAAAAATGTCAAAAAATGTCCAGGCACATCTGCGTTGGTGCCAGGCCCGTCTATGCTCGCTAGGCGTGTCTGTGTTTGTGCCAGGCGCGTCTATGCTGGAAAACGCGTTTGTGCCGAATGTGGCCGCGTGTGTGCTGTGTAGGCACATCTATGCCAAGAAGGCACGTTTGTGTCACCTAGGCATGTCTGTGCAAAGCATAGGCACGTCTGTGTGTTTCAGGCATGTTTGTGTAAAACATGCACGTTTATGCAGTCTTCAAGCGTGTTTATGTCAGGAAAGTGCGTTTGTGTCCAAAAAAAAATGTGAATTTGTGTCTTCTAGGTCAAATCGGCAGTTCTGTGATGAACATACGCTGTCAATTGGATAAGCTGCTGAGAGGATTCACTCAAGCAGGTCCTCTAGGGAAGACTAGGATAACAAATAGGGCTAGGATTGACAATTCTATGATAGAACATACATTGCCAATTAGGAAACTACTCAAGAGGATACACTCAAGAAGAGGCCCTAGGATAGGATAGATCAAGGCACTTTGTGATGAACAGTGAGTACCAAGATATAGTACTTTGTGATGAACAGGGAGTACTAAAATATGAGCAACACTTTGTGATGAACAGTGAGTGCAAATGTGAGTAGCACTTTGTGATGAACAGGGAGTGCCAAACATGTAGTACTTTGTGATGAATAGGGAGTAATACTGGGATAAATAGCAACACTTTGTGATAAACAGGGAGTGTCACTAGGATAGATAGCAACACTTTGTGATGAACAGTGAGTGTCACTAGGATAAAATGCCAGATGCACTTAGATAAAAAGTAACATTTTGTGATGAATAGTGAATGCCACGATGACTGACATGATTGATTTGCTTGACTGCAGGAGTATTTGCCTATGTTGGAGTCACGGGAGAGATTCCCATCGACGCAGAGATTGTGACCTAAGTTGACAGCCGAGGACTGAGCTATGATTGAGGCTATGGGATTGAGACATATTCTGTATGTGCTTGAGTTTTCGGCAAACATGGGACTGCTGACTGCATTGGCGGAGAGGTGGCACTTTGAGACTTGCACCTTCCACTTGTTGATGGGGGAGATGACAGTCACCCTCGAGGATGTATACAGGATTCTGAGGATACCGATTGATGGGGAGCTGATTCCCTATGATCAAGACAAAGATAGGGAGGCTCTGAGATGAGTGTTCTAGGACCCAGGACTAGAGATGAGGGCAGGGCATGTGGCTTGGGACACCATGACAGCTATAGGATTAGCACTGCCAGTAGTGATAGGAGGAGCAATCAGTGGGTTCTTATGTCCTGATAGAGCGATATGAGGGTTGGTTGTGGGCTGGGGAGGAGCATTGGAGACACTGGTGACACAACACACTAGATATGCCTGGGGACCATGTGTGCTAGCACACCTATATTACGAGCTGCATCAGTTTGTGTACCACGAGTCAGTGGGATTGGGCTGTGGGGTGACATTGTTACAGGTGTGGGCCTATGAGCATTTTCCAGTGATGAGACTGATACATTTTAGGGGCAGAGGTCAAGGATGCAATTTCATACACTTGTACGACATGATCACTTTGCAGCCATGGATTGGCAGGTTAGAGCACTGGCGGCGGGTGATTGATGACATTGACAAGGTTATATGGAGGCCATACCTGGGATGCGAGCAGTGGGAGGATGATGCAGTAGAGTTGCCCTACACCTTCTGGAGCAGGTATCTGATTGGGCGGATGCCCTATGTACTAGAGAGGTAGCTAGTGGACAGGGTGGGCAGGCAATTCAGCAGGATTTAGCAGATGCCACGGGGTTCAGGCATGTATGCACGGACTGTCAAGGATCAGGCGTAGTTTGGGCCCTTATTATCATATGATCAGGCTATCACATAGCTAGTAGAGATGATGCCCCTACACTGGGACATGTGGCTAGAGATTGAGGATACTAGCATGGATGCCGAGTACATAGCATACTGGGCCGAGCATCCATTCCCATGCCTGACGGATCCAGGAGAGCTATTAGATGGAGATGGTGGTGGGGATGGGGATGATGATGGAGATGATGGGGGTAGAGGCCGATGGAGGAGGAGGGGGGAAGTTGGAGAGAGGAGGGTGGCACCACAAAGGGAGGGTGGAGAGGATAGGTAGGCTCAGGTAGTGAGGGGTCACGGTGGATTACCGCTACAAGTGCTAGCAGCATAGGGTCCCAGATAGGTGCAGGTACAGGGATAGGTACAGGGACAGATATAGGGATAGGAACCAGTACAAGCACAGGCACCCATACAAGGGGAGCTACACGCAGAGCCACAAGGGGCTGAGGCAGAGGAGGATGAGTTGACGGAGCTAAGGGAGATCTGCTAGGGACAGGCAGATGAGATCCAGGAGCTGGAGAGGGAGAGGGATAGGCTCAGGAGGCAGCCCAGAGATACTGAGCGGGAGCGGGATCATGCCATTCAGCACTACACAAAGGCTGAGACAACACTGAGAGCTAAGAGGTAGGTGGAAAAGGACACAGGGGCTGGATATACCTACGTCCTGCAGGCAAGGGAGGAGATCAGTTACTAGTGAGATCTCTATTATGGTGCGGTGCTAGTCGATCAGCGGGTGAAGAGCTTCCATAGACCATCGCGGACAACGACAGCTACGAGAGGGAGTCCGAGGAGACAGGCATCTAGTGGTGGGGTTATGGGTCCTCCACCACCACCAGATAGAGGGGACAGGAGGGATGATCCTGGGCCGGGTCCTTTGGGGGCTCAGATTCCATTGAGGCCAGGTAGCTCCGAGGGAGGGAGTTCATCATAGCCATAGAGGGCTCCCTATGTATCAGTATTGTACCATTTTTGTATGATGATGTAGACACCTATGGGTGATTGTAGCCATATGATTTTGACATCATTGTATCATGACACTTTATATATATATATATATGAGATGATTCATCTTTGCAGTAGCTATATGCATGCATACCTATGTGATGTGATGTTCTTATGTGATGCTTATGATATGGATGCAAATATGTATATGATGCAATGCAATATTTTTTTTGTTCTTTTACATTTTTATATATGTATGCATGATGCAAATGTGAATGTATGGAATGTAGATGAATATGATAATGCAAATGTAAATTGTGCTAACATGTGTTGTGTGCAGGATGTGATGCAATTGTGATATCTATATGTATGTATGAAATGCTTATATGTGGTAATGCAGGTGCAACTACATGAAATGCAAATGTTTTTGGCATGTCATTATACTCAATCATGTGATAGCAGGCTATGTGGACTCGAGAAGGATGATGGAAGTCAATCAAGAAAGGGGGATGAAAGATAGAAGATATGAAAGTGAAAGAGCTTCTTGTGCGTTATCATCATTGAGCTTTATTATGGCAAGTAGGTTATGACAATCGAGGCATATGTTCGACCCAGAAAGTCATTGTACCCATTTGCATGGAGATAAGATAGTTACAAACAAGGAATGCCCCAGTTCACACTAAACTCTCAGTGTCCTCATATCCTTGGACAAGTCATAGCATTACTAAAAGACAATCCACAGACAGCAAATACAAATAGGTGACGATATCCCATCCTCGCCTTTCTAGTCAAAGACATCCTGGAGATAGAGTCTCTAGTCAGAGACATCCTGAAAAAGCTAAAAGACATGTCACCAAAAGATAAAATCAAAAGAAAACCAAGACTCGATACCAACATCCACTGTAGTCCTCAGGTTTAGTGTCTCTTGTCACTTGTATAAGTCTTATTTGATTGTGGTCACAATGTTTACTTTCACAAAAATGATAGATAGCACAGAACCATATGTTGTCTAAGTCTGTTGAAAGATTTGATTTTGTTGAAGCCCATTGTTGCTACTATCTCATCTGAAACTGACTGAATCCATAAAACTGATACTTTATTGCGGAGAAGATGAAACTTTATTGTGGATCTATGATGCAAATGTTGCTTTATTGTGCATTGGGTGCGGATAGACTGAAGGAAGCTAGAAGAAACTGTACTCCTCGAAACATGTGATGTTCTCAATTCCACACTCATCACTAGATGTAGGATTTGCCTTAGCCACAGATAGGATCTGATTTATTATGGATGGAAAGGGAGGTGAAAAGGGAGGTTTATTATGAATGGCTAACCAATCTTGGGTAGATCAATAACAAGCCATGATGGGAATGGGTAAGTTTATTATGAACAAATAGGTCGTGAGTGTGTGCAAAGTGAAGTGATGAAAGAGAATCCTGAAGGAGGGAGGAGCAATGTCTCTACACATGGCGTTGGTGACCCAGTTTTCACCATGGTACTTGCCCAGGGCGCCACAGAAGTGGTTTTCACCGTTGGACGAAATTATTTCTCTTTACTTTTTTTTATTTTTCAATGTTTTTTGTGTCACAAGGCACCTGTTTGCTAGGTTTTCACCAAGTAACGATTTCTTTTTTTGTTTTATAATTTTTTTTGTATTTTTGAATTTTTTTGATTTTTTTGTGCTTTTTTTTTTTTTTGATTTTTTTGTATTTTTGAAATTTTTGATTTTTTTGTATTTTTGAATTAGGATACTCTGAAGAGCTATGTGTAAAACCTATGAAGGTGTATGCTGTTGATAGGATCCTCCAAAGGTTCACCTTCTGTAGTTGAGAGCTGATATGCCCCAGATCCATATGTTGTTGTAATGATGTAAGGACCAAGCCAATTTGGTTCGAACTTGCCCTTCTTCTCTCTGTCTTGCTGATTTTGGGATTTTCTCTGAGAACCAAATCACCTACCTCAAATATGCGAGGTTTGACCTTATGATTGTAGCTGCAACTCATTCATTATTGATAAGCCTTGAGATGATTAAAAGCAGTTTGTCTTCATTCATCCAGTAGTTCAAGTTCTTGTAAGCGAGAGACCCTATAGTCTTCATCACTGATAATGTTTTGCAAAGAGACTCGTAAAGAGGGTAGCTCGACCTTAATAGGCAAGATGGCTTTAGCGTCGTAGACATTTGAATAAGGTGTGGCTCCTGTGGGTGTGCGAACACTTGTGCGGTAGGCCCAAAGTGTAGGATTAAGTTGGATATGCCAATTACGGCCAGCGTCGTCGACTGTCTTTTTTAGGATTTTAAGGATTGTCTTATTAGATGCCTCAACTTGACTGTTACCTTGGGGGTAATATGGCATGGAGAAACGATGAGAAATATGGAAGCGGGCACAAAGTTCATGAACATCCTGATTTTTGAAGGGGCGCTTGTTATCAATGATAATGGAAATAGGAATACCGTATCGGCAAACGATATAGTTGAGGATGAACGTAGCAATCTGTTTTCCAGTGACTTGTGTGAGAGGCACGGCTTCAATCCATTTTGTGAAATATTCTGTGGTAGTGATAATGAATTTATGACCATTGGAAGAAGGAGGGCGAATCTTGCCTATGAGATTGAGTTCCCACTGACAAAAGGGCAAAGGAGATGCAATTGGTTGAAGTTCTTGCACTGGTGCATGTATGAGGTCTCCATGAATTTGACATTGCTTACATTTCTTGACAAACTGATATGAGTCCTTTTCCATATTGAGCCAGTAATATCCACTCCTGATGAGTTTCTTGGCTAAGGTAGGACCACTAACATGTGGACCAAATATCCCTTCATGTACTTCACGTAACGCAATCTGAGCTTTGTCACTTTGTAAACATCTAAGAAGAGTGCCATCTAGACCTCATCGGTATAGGATATCAGCTAAAATGACATATCGAGAGGATTGGCGAATGAAAGTGAGACGTTGGTTATTGGATAAATCAGGAGGTAGGGTATTGTCATGAAGGTATGTGAAAATGGAACCATATAACTAGGACTTAGGACCGATGACACATATCATCTCAGTAGGAACGATTTCATATGAAGGAACCAACAGGTTATCTACCAAGAACTTAAAGCGGGTCTCATTTGGAGGTAGATCAATCAGTGAAGCAATTGTAGCCATGGCATTTGTGGCTCTATTCTACTCTCTTGGTATCTACTCAAAATCTATCTTTGTGAAGTGTTGTTTCAGGTCATCCACCATTTGTTTGTAAGGCATTAATTTTTCATCTTTTGTTTGGTAATCATCAGTTGCTTGACGGATTACAAGTTGAGAGTCCCCAAAAACACGAAGTTCCTGGATCTTCCACTGAACTGCAATCCGTAATCCAATTGTTAATGCCTCATATTCCGCTATATTGTTAGTGCAAGGAAATGATAAGCGGTATGACTTTGGTATAGAATCCCCTTGAGGAGTTATAAAGAGGATGCTAGCTCCTGCCCCATGCTATGTGTATGAGCTGTCGAAGTACAGTTGCCATGGGTTTGCATGTGACATTGTTAAAATGGATTCATCTGGAAATTCTGAACTTAGAGGAACATCATCTATCATGGGGGCATTTGCTAATTGATCTATGATGGCTTGTCCTTTTATTGCTTTTCTGTCCACATACTCGATGTCGAATTCACTCAGGATCATTACCCATTTGGCTAGTCGCCTAGTAAGTGTTGCTTTATTGAGAAGGTATTTTAATGGATCAATTCTTGCAACCAACTTAGTCTTATGAGTGAGCATGTAATGTCATAATTTCTGTGAAGCAAAGACCACGGTGAGACATGCATGCTCAATTGGTGTGTAGTTTAGCTCATATCCCACCAATGTGCGACTGATATAGTATACTGCTTTTTCCTTGCCCTCAGCAATTTGTTGTCCTAAGAGTGCCCCCAGTGCTGTTGGAGTAGCTGATATGTATAGTAACAGAGGTTGATCTGGAATTGGTGGCATTAGAACTGGTAGATTCAGAAGGTAATCTTTGAGTGTCTGGAAAGCCTGTTGATAGTTATCATCCCATTTGAATTTGATGTTTTTATGTAGTAGGTGCTAAAAAGGATTACACTTATCTGCAAGTTGCACTATGAATCTTCGTATGGACTGGAGTCTCCCTTGTAAAGACCGAAGTTGACTAATATTTCTTGGTGGTTGCATCTCCAAGATGGCCTTGACTTTTGCTGGATCAGCTTCGATTCCTCTTTTGGATATAATGAATCCTAGGAGCTTCCCAAAGGTTACTCCAAAAACACATTTCTTGGGGTTTAATCTTACTTTGTATTTTTCCAACCGATCAAAGATGACCAAAAGTATGTCCAAATGTGTATTTTTGTCTATTGATTTGCCCAAGAGGTCATCAACATAATCTTCCACAGTTACGTGCATGAGATCATGAAAGATAGTAGTCATGGCTCTTTGATATGTAGCACCTGTATTTTTTAGCCTGAAGGGAATGACATTCCAGCAGAAAGTTCCCCAAGGACAAGTGAATGATGTTTTGTGTTGATCCTCGGGCATGATATTTATTTGATTATAACTAGAGAATCCATCCATCAATGATAACATTTCATGACCTACTGTGAGATCAATAATCAAGTCAATATTTGGTAATGGGAAGTCATCCTTTGGACAAGCTTTGTTGATGTCTCTGAAATTTGTACATATTCTGATGTTGCGATCTAGTTTACTAATAGGCACTAAGTTGGAGATCCATTCAGGATAATCAATTGGGCGTATGAATCCGACATCCAATAATTTCTCAAGTTCTGCTTTGACTAGTAATGCCACTTGTGGATGCATCTTTCTTAATTTCTGTTTCACTAGTTTTACCCCCAGTTTAACTGTCAAATGATGCATTACCAAATCCGGATCTAATCCAGGCATATTAGCGTATGACCAGGCAAAGTTGATTTGTCATTCTTTGAAGAAACTTATGAATTTTGACCTTTCTAACTCCGTCAACGATTGAGCCAAGAATATGTTGTGTGGAACCTCTTCTGTACCAATGTTTGTTTTGATAGTCTCCTCTACCAACATGGATGATTTTTCCTCATATGATGTTGGGAGAATGTCGAGCCTTCCATCTTCAGGTGCCTCAGAGAGGTTTTCGCCCTCAGATACGTCCTTTCTTTTTACTTTTTTGGGGTCAGACAGTGCCATAGTGTGGTTTTCACCATAAGACCCTTGGTTTGTTCTTATTTTCATATTTTTGCGACTGGAAGGTCCAACACCCTCACCAAAATATGCCATGCTATTGAGTTCTATAGTATATCCCGCTTTATGGTCCCCAAGAGGAAGCCAAGATAGTCAATAAAAGCTTCATCATTTTGGAATGTGTCAAACTGTGCAGGTCCTTCATGATCCTAGTCAATGAGTTGGTGGTGAACAAGGGGAAGGCCTTTAATGTCTTCAAAGTTAGCGGGACTAAGAGTGAAGATGCAGTTATATTCAGGTATGTCAAGGTAATTATCAAGGTCATCGATGGCACTCTCCTCATCAGTCTCGATCGCGAACGAATCCTAATTATCATCACTATTAGCGCATTCTGGGATAGGTGTTCTCATCCTATGTGATTTCAACCTAGAACCTTGAGACAAGGACTGTGTGGAATCCTCATGGGTTGTTTCTTGACCAAATTTGAACCTTTTATAAAATTCCTCCTCTTCTGTGGGTTCATCTAGCTCTCTGAATGTCTCAGTGAGCTTGTAGTCACTGGAAGACTTGTCTGAACCCCATTCCCATTTGTTGGAGTCTGTGGAATAGCGACCTTCTTGTTGAATTGTGGCAGCTTTGATTTGTAAGGCTTCTTCTGTCTTTTGAGTGTGGATCTTGGAAGTCAAGAAACCAAGTCCTTTCGAGCCTTCCCTTTTGAAAGTCAATTCAGGTTGTAAAGGTTCAATGGTGCCTTCCTTTCATAACCCAAGAGGGCTTTTTCCATCATACCCAAATTTTTGTAGTATCTTGAAACCTTTGCCATATTTCTCACATGGTAGACTGATGTGATCTTGTGTATCATTTTCAAGATCTTTGTAAAGCATTTTGTATAAGTCGTCCTCTTCTAGTTCACCCCATATTTGAAAGGTAGTAGGGTCCCATTTAAGTACCATGATGGATACTTGCTTGTTAGGATGTGGTCTTCCATATTCTTTTGGTGAACTCATGACTTATCGTAAGTACATGGTCTGATTTAAAGTGTATTCCCCCATGCCCTTGTCCTAAAATTTGCCTTTAAGCTCACCTTGTTTTGATGTCGAAGGTTTTAATGACTCAGGATCAATGTATGCCGTAGAAGGAACAGCTTCGCGATTATTGGGAATGATGGTCTTAGTTTTTGATCTCAGGTTATTGCAATATATGAACGGATTAGGATCACCGTTAACTATTACCTCCACTCCATTGTGAGGAAACTTAATGCATTGGTGATATGTAGATGGGACTGCCCTCATTTCATGAATCCAAGGACGTCCTAGCAATATGTTGTAACTGAGATCTAGATCTAGAACTTGACAAACCACATCCTTCGTAACTGGCCCAACTCAGAGAGGTAAGGTGACTGTGCCCTTGGATGAACGCTCTTCATCATCATATGCCTTGATAGTGATTTAATTTGTAGAATTCACAGCTTTATTAGAATATCCCAATTGTTTAATTGTGCTCAATGTACAAATGTTTAGACTAGCTCCTCCATCTATCAGGACTCATTTTATTCGATGTTTGTGTATGAATGCTTCAATGTGTAGTAGTGCATTATGTGCCTGACTTACGGAGCCGTCGTCAGCTTCTGTGAATGTAAGGGAATGTGGACTGGAAGGTATCCCACCATGGCTTGAAATTGGCCCATGTTCAGATCAGTAGGAACAACAGTTTCTCTCAAGATTTTGTCAAGAATAGCTTTATGTGCAGGGAATATGCGTAAAAACTCAAGGATGGAGATGAGCGCGGGTGTTTTCCCTTATTGTTCTACAAGATCATACTCAGGCTTGGTTGATGAGGAAGTGGTGTTTTTGGTTGGAGCACCTTGCAAAGTGATTTTACCTCGACAGGTTGTAACATGACATTCAGAGGTAGGTTCAGAAGAAGATCCAACACCTTTTAGGACAATCTTGGGTCTCCGGGTAGAATTCTCAGGGTTTTTGTCCTTGATGATAATGGTAGAGACGTAATTGTCCATCGAGATGTGATTGATAGTTGAATCATAGTTATAAGTTGCTTTGGTATAGTTGGTCTGGTCATCTATGGCTTTAGCTTTTCCCTTGTCATGTTTTGGGAATGGTTCCTTAAACTTCTCATGTTCTTGATTGGATGAGTGTCCTTCAATCTCAATGTCACCTCTATCAATAAGATCTTGTATGGTGTTCTTCAATCGATGACAATTTCCTATCTTATGACCCTTGCTCTTATGAAATTCACAATATTCATCATCATTCCACCAATTTGGTTTAACCTTTGGTTCATATGGAGGAAAATCTGGAACTGTGATTACTTTGTTTGCCACTAGCTTCTTGAAAACTGACTCAAGTGGTTCTCCCAATGGGGTGTACTTCCTTCGTGATCTGGAAGTTGTTTGAGTATTCACTTGATTGTTTGTAGAACTTGATCCCGAAAAAATGGATTTGGGTCACACTGTGTTAGCATCAACAACACCATCATTGACTGTGTTCCTGTTTTTATTCCAAAATCTTGGCTTGTCTTTTCCTTTAAAGTCATCTTTGTTTTCCTTGAATATCTTAATGACTCCTTGTTCAATTAGGACCTTCTCTATTGCTAAGCCTTTTTCAATGACATCCTTGAAGGTGGACAAACAAGCTTTCCTTAGATCATAGCCAATGTCTTTGTTAACTTCTGGGTGAACATTTCTACCATTTGTTTTTGTGGAATTTCACAAGAGAATTTGCTAGCTAGATTCCTCCATCTTTGTAAAAATGATGAAAAAGACTCTCCATCTTTTTGCTTGGTGTTGCACAAAGTAGTGACTGATATGTCTATCTTTATGTTGTAGGAGAAATGTTGAATAAATGCCTCTGCTAAGTCACCCCATGACTTAATACCAGGTGGAAGTTGGGAGAACCATTCCATAGCTTGATCACCTAGGCTTTGTGGGAATAATCTCATCAAATATGTCTCTTATGTTGCTACCTCAATGCAAGCTGTGAAAAACTGTCTTATGTGTGCCTTAGGATCCCCTTTTCCTCTATACTTATCAAACTTAGGCATCACAAAGTGTGTAGGAAATGGAGGCATTGGAATGCTTTTGTCAAATGGATAGGGACATATGTCTCTCATTGTTTATGTTGGCTTCGGTGTATTTATGTCCTCCATTTTCTTTTGTAAGTCTCTGATTTGTTGGTCCAAATTGCTCTTAGGTGGAGATCGACTTCTTGGACCATACCTTATGCTTGAGGCACCAATTGGAGGAGGAGCATGTTGCATATATGGATGATATTGATCATACACATGTTCATATGGAGGAGGTCTATAGTGATGCTGCATATATGGACCACTTGGTATAGATTCATGTTGAGGAACGAAATATCTATTTTGTCCATGTATACCATACTCTATAGGCATGTCATGTTCTAATGTGTTGCCCCCAAGTTTGACACGGTGATCAGGATTAAATTGGGAAAATATTGAAATCTAATTTTTCCAAAATTTTATATGTTTTAGTAAATTGCAATTTTGAGGGTCTTCGGTGCATTTTTGGACAAATATGGTGCCAGGGAACATGACGAGGTATCATTGATGTTTCCTAAATTTGGTTCTAGATTATTTGAGTACCTTTCCAACGCATCAAACGGTTTGTAATTCGGAGCTAGGATGAGAAAGTTATGCCTTCTCAAAGTGGACTAAAATTTTATATTTAGTTTTTTGATAATTTTGATAGTTTTAATACTTTAATTGTAATAAACATTATGATGACTCTTCATTTCAAATTCCAAGGGATTTGTGTGACCCTTGGGATACATTCGACTTGTATAAACTCCAATTTTGAATAGAATGGAGACAGTTTTTGGTTTGCAATCTTCTTTTTGTCAATTTCTTTTTGTGTTGAAATCTACAATACCGCAAGTATCACACTAGGTATTGTAATCTGGTTTTCATAAATCAGATCGAACATGCTAGGAGGAAGTGCACATGCAAAAAATTGAAATGGGCCTCTCAAAATGATCTAAATTTTTATTAGTCCCAACAATGGCTCTGACTGGGGATGGTTGGATGCAAGACCAACACAAGAATTTGGCAAAACTCTAGAACATAGACCAACAAAACCCTAATGGAAGAAAATCTAGAATATATACAACCTACCGCTACTGTGCATGGACTGAAACAGATCAAGAGAAGTAATATTTTAGGAATTGTCCATGCACTAGAAATTCATGTACTTCACCATTCATTCTTCACAAGAAGTGTGAATCCTTTCCATTTATATCACAGACAATTAAAGGGCCTATCCATAGTGTCTCAAAATTCTTATTCTTGCCTTTGTCTTGGTCTTTTGCATTCCACTGCAACACCATGTCTTCAACCTGGAACTTTCTTGCACTAGTCCTTTTATCAAAAAGGTACTTCGACTATAATTGAAGTTTCATATTCCTTTTATGGGCTGTAGTCCTCACTTCCTCCAACTCTACCAACTGAATCATTTTGTCTTCCATGGGTTCAGACATTTCTAGTTCTTCAATCTGCAAAAATTGGTAAACTGGAAAAAAATTATTCGCAGGTAACCTGGCTTTCACTCCATAAACTATCTCAAAAGGGGATATACCAATGGCCTTTTTTACAGTCACCTTGTCAACCCATAAAGCTAATCTAAGCTTTTGATCCCAAGACCTTTTATTTTCCTCTAGGATCTTCTTGATGATGTTGAGGAGACTTTTATTACTCGATTTTGCCTCGCCATTTCCCTGTGGGTGGTAAGGTGAAGAGTGTGACATAATAATCCCATATTTAGCATAGAACTCTACAAACTCCTCAGACTTGAAGCACATAGCATTGTCCATGACTATTTTGGTTGGCACACTAAACTTTGTCACTATATTATCCATCAAAAAATTAATGACTACCTTACTAGTGGCCTATTTGGTAGGTATGGCTTCAATCCACTTGGTGAAATAGTCTGTAGCCACCAGAATCCATCTGTGACCTCTGCTTGATTTTTCCATTATATCTCCAATAAAATCAATGCCCCATTGGACAAAAGGGGCTTCAACTATAACTGAATTCAAAGGCAAAGCACTAGCATACCTTAATTTGGAAGAAAACCTTTGACAAGGATCACATCTTTGAACATGTTTATGGGCATCCTTGAACAAAGTTGGCCAATAATACCTTTCTCTGATTATCCTACTAGGAGTAGTCTTAGCTGAATAGTGGCCTCCACAGACCCCACTATGCATTTCTTTCAGAATCTTCTCAGCTTGAGACTCGTGTAATGCCCTACCCTAGTCGGACTTGTAAAACCTGTTTGACCTTGGTTGACTTCCATGTGGCATTCTTGAATGGTAGGTTAACCGTGATGCAATGTGTAGTTTAGATAATATAAATAATTGTGCATACCTATTATTGTGCTTTTGCATCGATTCTTGTGTAAATGTAATTGTTCCTAACTCTTGTGATAAATCTTGAGCTAACGCCCTCATTGAATATGTATATGTATATGTATGCTTGTATGAATTCATGGGTGCAGGAGATTTCAGGTACAACACTGCTTAGGGCGAGGTTCATCTCCTTTGGGATTTGTAAGGTTGAGTATGCCTCCTTCATCCTTAGAATTCGGATTCGGAGGTCATAAAACTCTCATCTTGCCTTAACCATGGTCAAGTGAGCATTGTGTGTGGTATTCTTTTCATTGGGTTGCGTGTTATGTGATTTGGTGGACTTCCTCGATTTGCGTGCCTAGCGCGGGGTAAGTGGAGTTTTTTATCCCAAACATTCAATTCAATTTAATGTGTGGATGTGTGCATTTGTAATTTAGAAATTTAAAATAGGTAGTTTTCTTTGATATGATTAATCGATAATTTAAAGAGATTGCTTTAATTATTATTGTAGCAAGCTTAAGGTATTTAACTTGGATTAAAGTGCTCATTTACGCATTTGTGGTTGAGAAAATTAGAATAAATAGATCTCCTTCATGAGATTAGTCATTTATTTAAAAAGGTCGCTTTATTATGTTATAGCGAGTTAGTTTAATAGTTAATTTTAATAATAACGAAATTCAATTAGTTATGCATTTTTAGAAAGGAAAGATTTAAAGTCATTTGGGAAATAGAAATAAATTTATCATTTTCGCATTTTGGAATAGAAAGGGTAGATTTTATTATTTAAAAGGAAATTATTCTTTTTACTTGCAAAATTGATATAGTATAAAGGATTGATTTTTGAAATTTAAATTAATTTAAATACCTCACCCTTGTTAACAGTTCAAAATATAAATGTAGGCCTAAATTGATATTGAGGGATTAAAATTAGAATTAAATAAGAAATAGAAGCATGTTAATTTTAATTAGAATAAAACAAGTTAGATTTATTGAGTAGTGGAAAATAATGATTTCCATTTTCATGTTTCTTTTATTTTCAAAAAAAAATAAATGCTTAAATTCGAAATTGAAAATTAGGGCAAAAAAGAGGTTTCTCATTTAACCTAGTTTTTGAATATTTTTGGGGGGGGTTCTTTCTTGAGAATTTTTTTTTTGGAAAAAATGGAGATGGGGAAATTTTGGAAAAATGGGAGATTTGCTTTGAGTTGCAGGTGGAGCTCTTCATAAAAACTCTTCCCGGAATGCGTTTGGAGGTGGGATTCCAATCTACCCTTTTATTTATTGTTGAATAAAAAAAAGAAATTTTGGTGATGGAATGTTCTCCATGAAATGCTTAAAAAAAAAAATGATAATGCCCATGAATGTTTTTAAGATTTAGCTTCAGTTTTTGAATAGCTTGGTTGTTCTTGGATTCAAGGTTTGTCATGGTTTCTTGGACATTTTGAAAGGAGAAAATCTTCCCATTCTTAGTTTAAACATTCTGGAAAAAAATTTAAAAAAATAATAAAAGGAAAAAAAATGGCGGTGTCTGTCATAAATGGATTAATGGAGGATTTATGTGAGTTTAGTTATTTCATTTTGTGGTTTTAAAAAATAAAAATAAAAAATTGTTTGGGACGAAACTAGACTGTATAAAAAAAAATTTATACAAAAAAAAAATATAAACAAAAAAAAAAAATGTATTATGGGGTTAGGGTTTGGTGGGCGAAGGAGCCGAAGCTCGGCTTGCGCCGCCGCCCCCTCCCCCGTTTCTCCCCTACTCCCGTGGCTCTGCAGGGAAATCCCCTTCCCACAGTGCCGCAAGGACCTGCAGCCACTAAGTGGCTCGCAAGGAACCTTGCGTTCACTGTGGCCGCAGGGAAACCTTGCATGCACAGTGGCCACAGGGGGAATCCCTGTGCCACTGTTGGGCCGCGAGGGAGCTGCAGGATTCCCGCCTCTTCCGTGTTGGAAGGTGGGCCCCGCAGTGCCCCTTTCTTTTATTATTTATTTTAAGTTTTCATTTTATTTTAGTTTTAATTTTTTATTATTATTAAAAAAAAATATAATACAATAAAATATACAATTTGATTTTTAGGGCAGTTTTCTTAAATATAGATTTGGTTGATAATTAATTGGTTTTTATTGATATATAAATTTAAATTGAAGGTTAATTTATGTATTAATAAATAATTAAGTTGAAATGGTACATTATAGAACAATACTATCAATATATATTTTTTTAAAGAAATGTATATATATTTATATGTTGAATAGTATTTAATAACCAGTGATTTTTAAATAAAATAGTATTCAAGAAATGCATGGTGATTCGGTCTGATCATTCTGAGAACTTAGAAATAGGAATCGAAAATGTTAAAGTATCTAAAGTCCGTCATGGAGATTTTGAAAACTCTACTGATATGCTAACAAGATCATCAGAAACTTAATAAGGTGTCGATTGGAAGTTTGGAAGAAAATGATACCTTCTTTTAGTAAAATAAATAGTTTAGTTGTTTCTTCCCCGAAGATGTGAAATAGATAATGGAAAATATGGCAAGTTTATTTTATGTGTTCGCTTGTGTTATGTGCTAGCAAGGCTTTGATAGGTTTGTTTGGTCCTTGTCATCTGGTTACTTGTGTTGGTCATAGCCAGTTACGTTCCTAGTTAGAGTATCGTTAGTCAATAGAACCCGTAATTGTTTTGAAGCATTCAGTTGGATCTGCATCAAAAGGGATCATTATGTAAATTTATGACCGAGGTGATCATTGTATATTGGTTGTGTTCGCCTAAGTGGCAAAGATGTAAAAGACTTATAAATTATGTATTCCTAACGATATAATACCAAAGGGGTCTTGTAGTTGAGCAGACCCGGAGATGTAGCCCTTTAGGGGTGAACTCCAAGATCATATCTGTGTTATGCGATGTTTTAGCTTCCTTTGTTTCATGCTTTAAGTTATCATGTATGGTTGTTATCTTGTAAAGTGTACGATGGGAAATTAACGAAATTAAATCTAAGTGCATAAAATTATTCATCTTGACAAATGTAGTAATCAGGTTCATAAAACATTGTAAGTTTGATTATGGAAAAGTATTTTGATAATGTTAATTAAAAGTAGTAATAGTGGAAAGAATCTTGTTGGGTTACATCATTGGATTAACTTGTTAATAAGCATGTTGGTTGAATGAATGTGTATGGGCAATAAAGTTAGAACTAATGTTGTAATTTCTAAGTTGAAAACTAAAGGATGAACATCATATAGATATCTACCTTTTTACCTTAGTAAATGAGTACCGCCATGTTAATTATATTTCGCTTTATTAGATTAATTTACTCAGTTGTTTATGTTTTAATCTTAACAAATAATCTTTATCAGATTAATTTTATACAAAGGGTGAACTCAACTAGCCTTCCATATTTATAACCCAAATAAATGAATTTCTTTATGATTGCTAAAAATGAACTGAAAAGGGAAGGATTCAATTAGTTGTTTATATCTTAATCTTAGTAAAAGTATTTCTCTCATATTAACTTCATATAACTAAAAAGAGTGATATGCAATAAGATAATTGTATTTTAATCCTAAAGGGAGAATGTCACTATGAACTTATATTTTAATCCTGTAATGATGAATATCATCTTGCTAAATATATCTTAATTTAAAGGATGAACTCATGTGTTCCTAATACATTTTCACCTTAATGATTTGAGCTCCTTCTATTAGCATTATTAAAACTCCAATGAATGAGCCCTATGGCTAATTACATTTTACCCTCCATAAAAGAACTACGACTCTTTAGTTCGTGATGCTTAAACTTTAATGAGGGAACCTCACTCTATTAATGGAAGTTTAATCCTTAATGAACGAATCTCATCTTATTAGCCATACTTTTAATTATAAAGAAAGATATCAGTTGTGGGTGATTATCTTAAAACCAATGAATGAACTTTGTTATATTAATTGCATCGAACCTTAAGGGAGGCCTCTTAAATTAAATAGGTGTTAAGGTGCATTGAGTAAATAACCTCACGATGGCCTCCTAACCACCCAAAGTAAATGAACGCTTCCTAACTATTCTAAGACATCAATTGATTGAACATACATATGACCATGTCGTATGCATTATCTCGTAATTAAGTCATCCAGTTTATCGGATCAATTGATGCAAGTTGAGTTAGGTGTAAGGTTATGTAATCGCGTTGGGAAACTCCTTAGGATCGTTTAGCCTTCCGCTGTGCTATCTAAGTTTTTGTTAACTCTAGTTTATCTTGAGGTTGTAACTTATCAGTAATACTCTTAAATATTATTATTATTTTTTTTTAAATAAAATATTTACACTCTATTTGAGTGTTTTTAACTTAAACCCTTTAGGGGTTTCCTGGCGGGGCATTACAACTCATCTAGGAAAACCAGTAGCATCCCATCATTGTTCCTCCAATACAGGTCTCCCTGAATAAGAACATATTTCTATGATTTTACCTTTAATGTTCTCCTTTGGTTGTGTGTCATACCCTTTGGACATGAAGCATTCTTCAAGAAGTATACCACATCTGAATACCATGGCTGCCTCTCAATGCTGGTTACAAAAGATTCTTCACTCTCAACATTATTTATATCAATATCCTTGAAGCTTGTCTTAGTCATTAACTTGGCTAAGCCTAGACCTCTTACCAGCTTTGTGATTTTGATCTCAAGATCAAATTCTTGTATTTTTCTTATCCATTTGCATCTTTTTCTAGTTACTTCAGACTGGGATAGGATATCCTTGACAGCTGCATGAGGTACATACGCTACAATTTGGGCATTTACTAGATATGGCCGAAATACTTTTACAAACCTTGACTAGAGCATACACCTGCTTTTCCATGATTTCATACTTTAACTCAATGACTTGTAAAGATTTTCTATAGAAAGCAATTGGATGTTCATATCCTTCATCATGCTTTTGAAGTAGAACTGTTGCTACTGTGTGAAAAGAAGCAAAAGAAAACAATGAGAAAGGCTTACTATAATCAGGTGATTTTAGCACTGGTGCTTCCTGAATTGCCTTCTTAATTTTGTCAAAAGCCTGTGCTGCTTCTTCATCCCAAGAAAACTTTGCATCCTTCTTCAAAAGCTTCACAATGGGCTTGACAATCTCAGCAAAATTTGCAATAAATCTTCTGACAAAATTTACCTTGCCCAAGAAAGACTGAATCCCTTTAACATTCTTTGCCCGAGGTACATTATTTATAGCCTCAATCCTTTTAGGGTCTATCCTAACCCCTTCCTTGGAGACTATATGCCCTAACAATTTTCCTTCAGTCACTACAAAATGACATTTCCTTGGATTCAAGGATACACCAAACTCCAGAGCCTTGCAAAAGACCCTTTCTAAGTGACTGCAATGATCAACTACCTTCTTTGAGAAACATTTCAAATCATCCTGGTAAACAACCATGATGATATTAAGAAATTCCTTGAAAGCTACATCCATAGAGCTCTAAAAAGTATCTCCAACATTCTTTAGACCAAATGGCATTCTCACATACACATAACTCCACCAAGGGGTAGTGAAAGCAGTCTTAAATTGCTCAGACTCTTTTACTAATACTTGATTATAACCTAAGAACCCATCCATCATTGACAATAACTCACAACCAATCATTCTTTGTAGCACGACTTCCATATTTAGGGAAGAATAATTGTCTTTTAGATAAGCAACATTAAAATTTCTAAAATCCACACAAAGCCTTATATCCCCATTCTTCTTTCTAACAAGGACCAAGTTGGATACCCATGAAGAATGTCTTATAGGTTTTATAATCCCCCCTTCCCTTAACTTGGTCAATTCTTGTTGCATTTTGGTTTCCAAAAGGGGTTTAATAGGTCTTTTCTTTTGTCGAAAGTATTAGCATCAATATGCAGAGGAATTTCATGTTCAAATAAGTCTTATCTATATGGCTTTAGGTCCTCATAGGACCAAACAAAAACATGTTTAAATCCTTTAATAAGTTAATGAGGTTAGTCCTAATATGGGAAGAAAGGTTCTTCCCAATATACATCAACTTAGGGGAAGCTTCTGTCACTAAGTTCACCTCATCCAACTCCTCCATTTTTGTAGATGATGCTTGATGTAAGTGACCATCACTGTAACTGAACATACGCTCTAGTTAAACTAGTCCCTTGGGTATTTCAATTGTCTCTAGCAGCACTATGTCACTTCCAAGAATGGTTTCATGTCCATCTATTACTTCAACCAATGCATTACAATCAATCTTTTGACCTTCATCGTCATCTATGAATTGTACAAATCTAAGGATGTCATCATCATCCTCAAAAACTTACCAATTGTATACATTATCTGGGATGGCTGGTTTGTCTTTTGTCTTAATTATTGAGACTCCAGTCAACAATATATCATCATTCTTTAATGTAACGCTAGCTAAAAAATATACCATAATGTTTTTAGACTTTTTAATCCAATAAATGGAGAATGCATCAAAGTGTTCAGTTACATCCCAAACAACATGCTTGTATCTTTTCAGCTTGTCATTTTTAGATACATATCTTGACCTTATCTGGGACACTACAAGTTCAGAGTCTCCATAAACCCTTAACAACTTGATCCCATTTCTTCTAGAAATTTCTAAGCTCAGTAATAGAGCTTCATACTTGGTTGTATTGTTTGTACATTGGAATGCTAGTAGAAAAGAATACTTGAAGGTAATACCTGATGGGGAAACAAATAGCACTCCCGCTCCAGACCCTTCCTTAGAGAAAGCTCCATCAAAGTACATCTTCCATAGGCCATCTTGTTGGGATTCCAGCTCATCAACAATAGGATCAGTGTTCTTTAACTGAGGCTAAATGGGTTCAATCCTGAAGTTATCAAGATCCACATCAATCATGCAATTAAGCATGTTTGGGTCTCCTCAACATACACCTTGATGATGTGCCACCTGTTTGCCATGTGGTACCCTTTGATTGGCTCTGGAATTCACAACTGGGCACCACCTATCGCAAGGGTTTTCATTTCGGGCTCTCCACTCTAACACCTTAGCATGGACTCCACTAACTGCCAAAATGAACCATCTGTCTTAATTGCCAGCTTTAACTATCGACCACGGTTCACTGTCAGGGGTTTGTCACCAAGTCGTAGGTGATACCTAGTGAGAACTTTTACGTTGCGACATAGCAACATCCCTTGGATCCATCTTGATCACCATTGATCTTTGTTGATCTACATGACCTTTAACCCCTCTGAGTGGCCACATCCTTTGCCACGATGTCACCACATGTCCGCCACATGTCTTCCACCTCAACATTCACCAAGTCACAAACATTAATGATCGACCACTTTCGCTTGGTGGTATGGCAATGGTTGTGTATCTGCATCCAACCTGCTCACTGTTTAACTTGAACTGCTCCCCTTTTGGGCATGCACTTAGTCGCTATATTGTGGTGGTAAACTAGCGTGCATCTTTCTATTGTGGCATAGTGACAACCATTAGATCATATGCAATCACCATTGATCTACTTGAATTCCTCACTGTTTACTTTGCCCATCTGTAGTAAAATTGAGTGTTTTGAGATGTGCGCGAGGGGGTCCATCACCTGCTCTGGTTCTTGCCAGAATATCATAAGCTTTGACACTTAGGATGTGCTTAGCCTTGCACATAAATATTGAAAAGATCATCCCCTTGGCCAATGTGGGATAAAAGGTTCTTCTGGCCTCTCCATCGGGTCATCGGGATAATTGTAGAACTTGACCTCTAATGACCGATGATAAACTGCACTCCAGGTGATGCTCCATTGAGCCTGCAGGACAATACAAAAACATTCCCTCCATGGACTGATGACTCGCATTAGTTCATCAAGATAGCCTAAACAATTTATGACTGATACTCGATAACTCCCATTGAGCATCGGTGAGCACCATGTCATTGGGTGGTCAGGATAGCATGAAACTGCCTAACCCGATACCCGATAGCTCTACACCAGTCCATCCACTTTTCAACCGGGCCATCGGCATAACAAGAAAAAGCCTCTGTCGATGCCCGATAAAACTGCCTTGTGCCTATATTTTCTCATCGGGGTGAGTCTTGCCGATAAGGCAAAAATTCAAAAACTACTAGAAACATGCTAGGAGGAAGTGCACATGCAAAAACTTGAAATGGGCCTCTCAAAATGATCTAAATTTTTATGAGTCCCAACAACAACAATAACAATGACAAACCCAAGTTTTGATCAAAGAATAGGAATGTCATCAATGTAGGAAATGATGACAATAATGCTACGAAACAACAACCAATCTTTAATCTATCAAGTCAGATCCCAAACAATAAAAATCAAGAAAGCAATAAATCCAAGTCTTTGTTCTCCAATCCTCATAGGAAATTCATAAACATTGGAGAACCCTTGGAATCAACTTTAAAAACTCTTCTTGCGAACAAACTGATTATTTTACCAGAAGCAAGAAGTTTTGAACCACAAGTCAAGCCTAATTGGTGGAATGACAATAATTGTTGTAATTACCATTAGAATAAAGGACACCAAACTAATGATTGTTAGAGATTGAAACACCTTATCCAAGATTTAATCGATAATGGAACAATCACAGTGGATAGCCATAAGACAAACAAATCACACCTAGCCTTCAAAACTCCACTTCGGAATTATGAAAAAGGTGAACAATCCCAATTAAAATATGACAAAGGAAAAGCCAAAGTGAACAACACTTATACATATGATGATGTGGTAAATGTCATCATCGTTAAAGATAACACACCTTCAGAACCAATCAATGTCATTACGAGAAGCAAAGCGAAAGTCACCTTTCCAGGTATAACAAAAGAATCAACATACACTTCACAACAATACAATTTAGTAGAGCAATTACAAAGAATACCCAGTCAAATATCAATTTTGGAACTTCTCAAAGTTTCACCTATGCATAAGGAAATTTTGGAAAAAGCTTTATTAGAAACAACAATTTCAAAAGACTTGGATGTGGATCAGTTCCAAAATATGGTGGGACACCTTATAGCACCTCATTGCTTGTCATTTTCTGAAAATGATGATGCGTCCTTGCAACATCCTCACAATGCTCCCTTACATGTTGAAGTAACCATTAATAAAACTCATGTCAAACGCGTACTCATAGATGGTGGAGCGAGCTTAAACATTTGTGCATTAAGTTTAATAAAGGCTTTGGGATATTTAGAAAATGCAGTAGATCCAAAGAAGAAAATAACCATTAAGGCTTATGATGAAGCAAAGTGTTCTTCTAAAGGAATGGTGGTGTTACCAATCAAAATAGGACCTGTGGAAAGGAATGCATTATGTTAGGTTTTAGATTCACAACATGCAAGAAGTTCCTTCTACATATCATCAATGTGTAAAGTTTCCTCATGAAGGACAAGAGGTCACTATAATTGAAGATTCTAGCCAATATTGTAATAATCTGAAGCCAACACAAGATATAAGAGTTCCACATAACAGAGAATCAGTATATCCTACCAAAAAAATTCAAGAAAAGTTATGGGAAACCTTCGAGAAAAAGATCAAATTAAATGATGAAGGAATGGGAAAATATTCTTTGCATAATTTTCCACTTTCACCTAAATCATATAGAAACCCTACAAATGTCAAATCACAGACCTCAGAAAAATCAAAAGACATGTTTAATGGAGCATTTGTTAGAGCTGGAACACTTGCAAAAGAAACTGAAGACAAGGACATTCTTGGTTGGTTGTACAAAGATGAAAATGAAACTATAGCAGCAACTACACAAGTCAATATTCCCATAGAACAATATGGCAATGGTTATAAGATCATGCAAAAAATGTGATATGAAGGAAAAGGACCAATTGGTAAGCAACATCAAGGTATTTCAGAACCTATTTGTCCTCACTCACAATCTAAAGAAGATAAATCAAGACTTGGATATTCAAAACCAAATCAAAAGCACCATAATTATCAACAGCCAAAGTGGAGAAAGAAATCAGTCTCTAAAGAAGAACAATGGAAAGAAAAGCTACATCAAGCAGTAGAAATAGTAGCCAATAAGCAAAAACAAGAAGAATATGAGAAATAAGAAGAAGATATTGCAATCAAAAGAGAAGAATAATCTTGTAAACAAGCTCAAGGAATACAAGCAAATGCAAAATTTGAACAAAATATTCCAAAAGCGGTAAAAGCAGAGATGGCACAAATCAGGGAACTTTTTGCAGCATACAACATTCCTGTGTGGTATAGTGGTATAGTCCCAGACAATGGTTCAGAGATAGATTCAAATGAATATGAATGGGGTCCAGATGTCTCATCTAGTATATCAAGTGAAGAAAAAAATGAAGAGCAAGCAGCCATCACAAATGAAGACTTGTCTTTTACAAAACAAAAGATAGAGTTAGAAAGAAGACAAGAAGAACTCAGAATCCAGAGAAAGGAGGCATATACAAGAAAATAAAAGAAAAGTGGTGAAAAAGGCCAAGAAGTAATGCCACAAGAAGCACAAACAGATATGGATCAAGCATCAGGAAATATTAGATTTCTATCAAATGAGAAGTGAGATGTACCAAGTATGGCATAACCATAGAAGAACTAAGAGATAGTCAAGTAGGATTGACTATTAGTCTAGAAGAAGTTAAGTTTGTGTTAGGATTAAGGACAGTCCCAAAGATACTGAGAGGGGGGGGTGAATCAGTATCTTATCGGTTAGCAGAATATTTGACCTTATTAAGTATTTTGCATTTCAAAATAGTGTACTAGTAAATAAGAATTAATGCAGTCAATAGGAACAATAAAGATAGCATAGAAAACACACCATAACACAAGATGTTTAATGAGGAAACCCAGTGTGGGAAAAACCTCGGTGGGATTTGTGACCCACAATATTCACTCACCAGCCAATGAATGGATATTACTTACAATGTGGTGCCTACACATGCAGGAAGGCCAACTGCCTAGAGCTCACTGCTCAAACTACAAAATGGAAGTCTCACTGACTTTCAAAATGAATTATGAGAATCCAATACAATATACTACTACAATTAAGCATCTACTATGCCAAGTTCAGTACTGGTTTTAAGCTCATACTATAACCATAACCTTATACAAAATCTGCCTTAATATTTTATCATTCCTTCTACCTATCTTCTTTTCTTCTTCTTCTATATCAAAATGATTTACAAGATCTTATACATGTATGAGTCTATTACAATATGTCATGTTGGCTTTACAAAAGATATTTACAATTAAATGCAATAAATAAAAGCTTGTTCCTATCGGCTAGGGTGCTGGTATACATTGTTGCCGCTGCTAGTAAAGTGTCTACCGGTGGTTGTTCCTGTCGGTGGTTTACCAAATGAATGCCACAAGGTTGCTTAAAGGTATCCACAAGATTTCCATCAATGACAACACCTTCAATTCTCATTAGAGTGCAATGCCAATAGTTTGAAAGAAGACAAAAGATAGCAAAAGAATCCTCTATATCATGTACACAAGTATGCCAACTTTAAAATACAAACAGATCTATTTAAAATAATCAAGAAGGAACTTGCAATACTAAATACGTGTGTGTTGATATAATACATTTGTTTAAGGGACAAATGTCAGATAAATTGCCACTTGAGTGTGAACTACAAAATACCAATATTGATTTTGTTAGGACTAATTGGAAAACACTTGGGAGAGACTATTCTCAATATCATTCTATCTATGACATTACCTAATCTATGCCAAATTATGACTATTATATCATGAACCTTGAAGAATCTAACAATGACGATGACTATGACTTACCCCTTCTTCATCCAGAACTAATTGATTGGGGTAACCTAGAAAACCCTGAATTGGATGTCTTTTCCAATGACCATGACTTAGTTGAGTATCTTAATGTTGTTGAACCCATAACACCTAATATATCCTCCATTGTAGAATCAAGTAACATTTCTTGCAGTCAAGAGAATGCCAAACTTTTCAGTTGCAAAATTGAAATAAAACAAGGAAAGAGACCTAGTACTGAAAACCATTTCATGACAACACTAGATCAATCAAGAGGAAAAATAAAGGATGTGTCTGACGGTGAAAACCTCTTCAAGGCACCAGAAGATGGAAAGTTTGGCATCCTCCCTGCATATTTTCAGGAAAGATCTTCTATTTTAATAGAACCAACATAAGCAATAAACTTTGCAACACCAAAGGATCCCAAGATACTTCATTCTGTTGCCTCATTATCAGATAAAGAGAGGAAATAATACATAGAATTCTTCAAACAAAGATAAATAAATTTTGATTGGTCCTATGCAGACATGCCAGGACTTAATCTAGATCTTATAATGCATCATCTTAATGTTGATTTAAAAGCAAAACCAGATCAACAAAAGCTAAGGAAGATGCATCCACACATTGCACTTCTTGTAAAATCTGAGCTAAAGAAACTATTAGATGTGGGTTTCATAAGACTTGTTGCATATCCAAAATGGGTTTCAAGCATTATGCCAGTGTTAAAGACAGATAAAAGCATAATTGTCTACACTGATTTCAGAGATTTTAACAAGGCATGTCCCAAAGATGATTTCCGACTACCCAACATTGATATAATTGTGGACTTATTAGCAGGACATGAGATGTTTTCATTAATGGATGGATTCCTAGGATACAATTAAATAAGAATCACCCTTGAAGATCAAGAAGCATGGGGTACTTATTGTTAGAATGTTATGCCATTTGGGTTTAAGAATGCATGAGTAACTTATCAAAGAGCTATGGAAACAATTTTCCATGATATGATGCATACATTTATGGAAGATTATGTAGATGATATACTTGCAAAATGTCATACAAGACAAGAACATTTGAACATCTTGGGCAAGATCTTTGATAGGCTTGAAACATATTAGTTGAGATTATATCCAAAGAAATGTGCATTTGGAGAAACCTCTGGAAAGCTTCTTGGGTACATTATATTAGCTCATGGAATTGAAGTAGATCCTGAAAAGGTCGAAGCCATCATGGAAATGGAGTCATCTAGGAACATAATTCAATTACGATCTTTACAAGGAAGATTGCAATAAATCAGAAGATTTGTTTCTCAATTAGCAGATAGATGGCATCCATTCACTCATCTTTTACATAAGAACGTTCCATTCAAATGGGATTAGAAATGTGAAGAGGCTTTTATGCAAATCAAAGAATATCTCATGAATCCTCCAATACTTGTATCACCAATCAAAGAGAAATAATTGTTACTCTATATCTCGATGACAAATGTATCATTAGGTGCTCTCCTAGCACAACATGATGAAGGAAGAGAAAGAGCAGTGTAGTACATCACTAGAACACTTGTCGGCTATGAATTGAATTATACATCAATAGATAAGACATGTCTAGTAGTTGTATTTGCAACTCGGAAGTTGTGACATTATATGCTAATTCATTTTGTGAAACTGATAGCAAAGATCGATCCACTAAAGTATTTGTTGAACAAGTCAACTTTGACAGGAAGACTGGCCAAATGGGTTATGATACTGAGTGAATTTGATATAGAGTATGTTGATAGAAAAGCTATCAAAGGACAGGTCATTGCAGATTAATTAGCTGAAACACCTTTATATAATGACATACCATTGCACATTGAATTTCTTGATGCAGATATTCTAGCAATAAGTACAAAATTTTGGGAATTATACTTTGATTTTTCTTATACACAATATGGATCAGGTGCAGGAATTTTGCTCATCACACCTCAGGGACACACAATTCCAAAATCATATATATTGCGGTTTCCATGCACAAACAATACTATAGAATATGAAGCATTGATTATAGGGCTCAAAATGGCTATTGAATGAAATATCAAGGAATTACATGTCTATGGTTATTCACAACTTATCATCAACCAAATAAATGATAATTATCAAACTAAGGATGACAAGCTCATGCCCTACAAATATCTGGTAGAAGAGTTTAAAGAATAGTTTCAAGAAGTATCATTCACTCAAATCCCAAGAAATGAGAATAAAGCAGCAGATGCAATGGCTACAATAACATCTCTCTTGCAGAATCAAGAAAATCAACAATGCTGCAAATTCTTGGTGGAAGATATCTTAACCCCTACCATTCAATCCCAACATACCTCCATGATTTTCCATATATCGGGAACCAGTCAATCCTTATATGGCCAAACTTATCAGTACTTAAAAGAGAATATCCGTCCTCCTGACCTATCCTGCAATCAAAGAAGAAATTTTATCCATCAGTCATCCTGCTAGACTATTATTGTTGATACCTTATATAGGCGAGGTCTAGATAGCACTTTATTGAGATGTCTTGAACAAGAAGAATCTGAGAAAGTTCTTAACAAAATTCACGCAGATATTTATGGCACACACTCAAGTGGACTAACACTGGCTAAGAAACTTCTTCGTATGGGTTACTATTAGCCTACTATGGAGAGAGATTCATTCACATATGCCAAGAAATGCAAACAATGCCAGATCCATGGGAATCTCATCCACACACCAGCATAATAATTGTATCCTATGGCAGGATCATGGCCATTTTCTCAATGGGGCCTTGATTTGGTAGGTAAGATAAATCCTTCATCCTTTAATGGACATAAGTTCATTCTGACTGCAAATGAATATTTCACTAAATGGATTGAAGCAGTACCTTTGACAAAAGTGACAGGAAAACAAATATCATCATTCATCTTGAATTATATAATTTGTCGCCATGGAGTTCCTATGACCATTATCACTAATAATGGAAGACCATTTAAGAATCAAGATGTGAAGGAACTATGTGAGCAATTCCATATCCAACATAGGTTTTCTACTCCATATTATCCACAAGGAAATGGTCAAGCTGAGGCATCAAACAAGACTATCTTGAAAATCTTGAAGAAAATAGTCAATGAAGCTAGAAAAGATTGGCATATTCATCTAAACCCTTCTCTTTGGGCATACCTAACCAGCATCCGCACAACAATGAGGGAAACTCCATATTGCTTATTCTATGGATCTGAAGCCATATTACCAATAGAAGTAGAGATACCTTCTCTACGAATTTCCTTGAAAGGTCTTATACTAGAAGAAGAACAACGAGTCTCTAGACTCCAAGAACTTGAGCTGATCCAGAAACATCGTCAAAATGCAACAGATCATTTGAAGGTATATCAACAGAGAATGGCAATAAGTTATAATCATAGAGTCAAGCCACGCATTTTTCAGATTGGAGATAATAGTTCTAAGGGAGAATCCAAGAAATCAGCAAGACCAAGAAAAAAAGGGTAAATTTGAACCAAATTGGTTTGGTCATTTTGTCATAGTAGCAACATATGGCTCAGGAGCATACAAGTTATCTACCCCTGAAGGTGATTGGTTTGATGAACCTAACAATTCTATCCATCTCAAGAAATTATATGCTTTAGATATAAAAGTCCTGGAAAAAATCAATAAAAAGCATATAAAGTCCTGAAGAAATCAGTAAAAAATCAAAAAAGAAGAAAATCCTTAAAAAAAAAAAGCATAAAACAGCAAAAACAACAAAAAAAAATCAAAATATGAAAAAAATGCAATAAATTTAGATAGTGAAAACCTAGTAAACAAGCGCTATCTAAAAAGTGAAATCTTCCATCTATGAGATCGCTTTGCGCACCTATTCACTCCATCCCATCGCATCTATCATTGCCATCTATCCTATCTCATCCATTTCATCTTTCACGTCCATTGCTCTAAACCATTAGCAGAAAATATGCAGCTTACTAGCAATTATCAATCTTTGACATACTTGTCATATTCATTGTATTAGATTTTATCAAAATCAATCAATCTGCATTTGCATCCCACCATGGTTTGGATCTTGATCAATTCATACATCCATAATAAAGTTTTGTTTCTACTGGGGGAAAAATCATAATTCCTTTTGTAAAGGTGATCTTTTGAATCTTTGAAAAATCCAAAACATTTGGCAAACTTAGAAAAACCAAAAACACCCAGGATTTTGAAACAGATAACAAGGCAACAAATGAAGGTCAAGGCATTTCATGACAACTAGATTGTGAAAATTAGAAAACAAAAAGTATAAACCAACAAGTAACAAAAGATTATCAATGATCATTCATTAAGATGATTATATCAGTTAATGACCATGGGAACATGTGAATGGCATACAAGATTCACTATTTATATCTTGATTTTATTGCTAATCATGCACTCTATGTGACTCAAGGATGTCCATGAATAGAGAAGCTATGATGGGGCATGATTATTTTCTTTTGATTGTTGTATGTGGTTTATCTCTTATTAAGGTATGTACTTGTCTAAGGATATGATCGACAAAAGATCAAAGAGGATGTTTCGAGTCATGCATGAAAGGAGACAATCCTTATCTTTTCTGCAAGCAATACTCAGGTCAGCTTGTTCATTATATCAAGTTGCTTGTATTAACTTGCTATATCAAAATCCATGTAAGAAATACTCAGGTCATCTTGGATCATTATGTCAAGTTGCTTGTATTCTCTTTCAACATTTTAAAGCTCAATGATGAAATCAAGCACTGTTACAAGACAAGCATATGAAGAATGGTAGTATCTTTTTTAGTTAGATCATTTTTAGATTAGCTCATTATTTATCTGCATTATAATCATTCATTGTCAGTTGCATTATAAGCATTTCATTTCATTCATAAATCAATGGTCACAAATAAATATTGAGTATACTTGGAAAAACAAAAAGAATTTGCATTAGGATAATTCATTTACATATAGATCATTTCATTGACATCATTTAAGTTAATAATCATTTTCATTTGCATTTTAAAAATCAAAAGCATGTCATTTCCATCATCATTGCATCATATATAAATCATCATCATATAGAGTAACATGCATAATAAAAGATCATCATATAGAGTCCATGTTTGCATATAGATCATCATTAAACAATAAAAAGTCCAACTATACAATGATATCGGATAAAAAATACAAGTGCCTCATCAATATAAATCAAGTTGAGGCTATCCTATACTGCTACCACCTGACTCTATCCGTCTATGTGGCTATGGGCAAGAAGATCTTCCAGATGCCTATCTCACATGATCACCACTCATTTGAGGAGTTTCCATGACTCCACTGCTGCTAGTATCCATACTCATGGTGGTATGATAGCTACCTGATCTCTGGCTCTCTATGACTAAATCCTCATATAGTCATCGCTAGTGTGATGTCTCCTTCCCATCCCGAAATAGTGCTCTAACCGTATCAGCTAAGAGAGTGCCCTGTTGTTCTAAAAAATGAGAAACCCAAGTTCACCTGCAATCTATCTATGAAGTAGCCAAATTCATACAGTGAAGAAATTTAGAGCTTGGACAACATAGAAAGGAATTGAATCCTTCTACTCTTCAGGCTCTACAAAACCTAGGCGGGTTTACCTTTTGATGCATTGACTCAGACCCATTACACACATATGGCAACATCAGTAAAAGCAGATAGATCTCATAAGGCTTAACAACTAGGAGGTTACTGTAGATGGGCTAGATCTACATTGACATCTCAACTAAGTTGAAGCATGAGATTAATGGAACAAACTAAAAATACAAACATAAAAGTAAAAGGATGCTTGATTTTTAAATCTCTGAGAATCCCCAGAATCTGCAAGATCGGTGCCTTATCCAAGGGCATGGAGTCATACATCCAACCGTAAATGAGAACTTCTACTACAAGTCCATCTTCATATTGAAATATTCCTGCATAAATGCATTGCTCAGCTTATTCACAAAATCATTAGATCTTGAAAATATATTCCATTATTTATGATTGATTATAGAGTTTAAATTCTTCCTTGAAGAATACCTACAAACAATCACAACAATCTCCTTGAGATGACAAATTCTAGCCTCCTTGAAGATTTAATTTGTAACAAAGAAATACATATCTAGAGACAATTTTGTGTGAATTTATGCATGCCTTACATACATATAAACCTGCAACAAGAAACACCTACAACAAGAAGATATACTCCATTACTTGAAAGAAGAGACTATACTATACAAACTCTAGAAGAAAAACTCAGAGCTGGAAACATAGAACATGGAGCTCTGCTCACAAAAATTCTGGAACCCTTACAATGAGAAGAAAATCTGAATAAGAAGGAAGAGAGAGGAAAATCAGATTTCATCTCTGACAATGACAAGTCCCACTCCCTCTGCCATTTCTGGCTCACACACTTGGCCTACAGAAATTCTTCTCTTTCTGATTGAAAAAAAATATTCTGAGATCCCAAGGTAACTGCCCCAAAAATATTTTGTGTATTACAAATAACTACAAAAGTAGAATCCTTGGTCCGAGAGCTTTCCAATGATACATAATACTTGTATATTTGGGTAAAATTAACCCCTCAACCCTTACCCTCTCGAATGATCCTAGTCATTAAAATTTTGGCCTTTTCACAATAGTTTGAAACTATATTTTAAACCTTTGAATTTCCTGCACAGATCTCCACCACGTGGCACCCCCTAATTGGCTCTGGGGTCCCTATCTTGCCACCTTAGCACGGATTGGACTCACTGCCAGAATGAAGTTATTCTTTGTCGCTGGGTTGTGAGGAATAACATCTCGGGCACTTTCCCATCGTGACCTAGCGACCACCATTGGATCACTTCGGATCTCCTCGCTCACGAGGTCTCAAGTTTTTTGGGTGTTAGCATTTTATGCTAGCAAGCTGGAGGTTGGCTTTGGTCACGAGGTCTTGAGTTTGTCTTTTTCGCTCACCTTTCTGTCAGGTCTGCCTTGTCGCCTAGTCATGATGGATACTCTAACGAGCAACTTCCCATCATAATCTAGCGGCCACTATTGGATCATCTGTGATCACCACCCAATCGTCTCCAACCTACTTGGCCTTTAACTCACCTTACCCGCTCATTTGCTGGGTCCCACCACTTGGTCACCATGTCGTGAGGGTATTTATTTCGAGTAGCTTTATGTTGTGATCTCATGACAACCGTCAATCTTCCTCCTGATCGTTCGATTTTCCTTGGACTTTCCCACTCATTAATTCGCCTGGGCAACTCTTTCCTCTAGCGGGACCACCACATTTCACTTCCTATTCACCTTTGGATCCAACTGGGCACCACCTGTTTGCCACCTGTCATTCGCTAGGGTACTCATTCTGGGCACTTCACAACTGCGGTACAACAATAGTTATGGATAGCCCCAGAATTTCACTCCATCGTTGATCTTCCTTAGATCTATCATTGGATCTCAACAATCTGCGATGACTAATGCCTCTTCTCACTAGCCTACCACAAAATTTGGATGCCTTGAGATGTGTGCGCACGTGGGGTCCACTGGGCCATCTTTTGCCAAAAGCCCTTAAGCTTTGACACTTATATGTGTGAGGCTTTGTATTAAAATACAAAATATTCCCTTCCCACAACCAATGTGGGATAAAGGTTTATGCCAAGAAGTTTGTTTCCTTTTAAAACCCTCTTTGGCGCCCAAGTAAAAAATGCCTTACACAATCTAATTGCCATTTTCTTTGAGGTTTCTTTTACCTTCCATCTGCCATGTAGGGGATTTGGCGATACACTTGCTAAATGAATTTTCCTAAAGATTTTAAATAGCCATGCCATAAGAAAGTGCAGATGTAGAATTTTAAAATGAGCCACTCAAGTCATCAAAGTTTTATAGGTCCCAATAGTGGCTCTAACTGGGGATGGTTGATTTCTAGATCAACACAAGAATCCAAAATCTTTGGTAGAGCAGACCACCCAAAAACAGGACATTTCTCTTCTTCTCAAAAAATAGGGGTTCCTTATTGAAAACCACACAACAAAAAGCAAAGCAACTATACAATAGAAATTATTTACAAAATGGCCCTAGGCCATCAAAATTTAAATCAATGCTTACCTCTATCAAACATATGATTCTCATTTCTATAAACTGAAGGTAAGCTTGAATTTTCACTGTCATCTTCCTGATCACAAACATTGCAACTTCTCATCAACTTATCACATAACAAATAATCAACAGGTTCATGATCATTCAATCTTTGAAAAACAAAACCAGTCTCTAAATGTTGATCATCAAATGACACACAACTATCATATTGCTTGCAATTATTTCCCAACTGAAAAGAAAAGTAACCCAACTCCATCTAATCACTGGGAACATCAGGCACATGCTGATTGCTAGTTTGCACAAAAGGAAAAAACCCATCCTTAATATTGTCTTGCAAACTAGAGAGGAATACTTCCTCATAGAATGACTGCACTTTAGCATGTTGATTACACCTTATATCAAATTCTTGCAAACATGAAAATGCATGATCATTTATCAATGGTTCATTTCCCCTTGCAAATATGAGAAGACCACTTCAGATCTGCCATTCTTTTTAACAGCAAAATCCACACAATGCATATCAAATTCTGAATTCATATCAGCATATGAATCCACATTATCACATCTATCAATCTTATATGCATTTTCATCTTGTCTACAATTCAAATTAACTGCAGGGAAAGAATCAATATCATATGTATCATACTACATACCCTAAAAAATATCATCAGTATTAAAAATTATACTGATTGGGTATGAGAGATTGGGGACATTTCTGGATGCATACCTCTGGAGATCAACAACTAAGAGTTCTGAGATTTGTTCACTACTTAGTGAACCTTCTCCTTCTTTTTCATTTTCCTTATTTTTACCTTCTGTGTTGTAAAATTGTCCCAATCTGATACAGGTATTCAATCTGCACTGCTCATGTCTTTATGCACATTTATTTCATCATTACAATAACTAATACCTACATCATTCCCTTTATCATGCTACTCATAAAGTTATGCAATATGTTGCAACATGGTTGCAAACACTTTGTGGATTGAAACAAACTACAAGATGATCTATGTTATTCAAATCTGAAACCTCAAAAGGCTCATGATTATTTGAACAACAACTTTTGTTTTCACAATTTTCTTCTTGCTCTGAATAAACATTTGCACTATCATGCTGAGAATAAGAGTTATCTTTAGCATCATAAGAGATATCTCCACTCACGGATTCATCTCCATCACTGTACTCAATACTGTGTACATTTTCAGATTTAGTTAGCTCAATCATATCTATCCACTCTTTAATACTTGCAACACTTTCTTCTCTCAAAGTTGTAGACCAATTAATTGAGTCAGGCTCATCAAGCTCTAAGAATAATTCAATCCAAACTGACTCATGGGGTCTAACATCAACTGGAAGCTCATTTAATGTAGCAATAAATCTTTCATAAAAAACATATGATGATTCTACCTTTCTTTTCCCTACTTTCCTTCTTAAAAACAAGATGAACTTATTCTGGATTCTTTGAAGATATATTTCAATCTCCCTATCAATTTCTTTCAGATTTGACAAAGGGTTTTCAGATCTAGGAACCATATCTAGATCCATCAAGTTTGAAACATCTACTGAGCCATTACTTGGACAATGCATCTTGATGTTTTACAAACACTTTGCAAAACACATGCAGCCATTAACTTCAAAACCACATACTTCTCACAATATTTCTGACTGAAAACCTTTTAAAACATGATGTAAAGTGTAGATTTCTTTTCCTTTCACTAGTGACCTATTCCCCTCATAAGGAACAAATAATTATCTCATGAATGGGAAATACCTGGGTATATTTATTGTTGCTATTCACTTCACCTCTGACTGGAAATTTGAAGAGCACCTCCAAATCTCAGGTTCATTCTTATAGAGTCACCACCTCCTTGAGGAGGAATAAATTTTCAACTACCGATCTTCACTCTGAAACAATTTCAGATTTCTGGGTCTCACACAACAGAGTCACATAATTTTTTATTTTTTTTTCTTAGCAAAAAAAATTCTAGGACACATACTTTCAAATCTAAAAATAACTTTCAGATTTGTAAACTTCTAAAACCCTTCCCCAAATAACTTTGTCTAGACTCATGGAATCCCCAGCAGAGTCACCATTTTTGTTGTACTAAAAAATGAGGAACCCAAGTTCACCTGCAATCTATCTATGAAGTAGCCAACTTCATAAAATGAAGAACTTCAGGGCTTGGACAACATAACAAGGAATTGAATCCTTCTACTCTTAAGGCTCTGCAAAACCTAGGTAGGTTTACCTTTTGATGCATTGACTTAGACCCATTACACACATATGGCAGCATCAATAAAAGCAGTAGATCTCATAAGGCTTAACAACTAGTAGGTTGTTGCAGATGGGATAGATCTACATTGACATCTCAACTAAGCTGAAGCATGAGATAGATGGAACAAACTAAAACTACAAACATAAAAGTAAAAGGATGCTTGATTTTTAAATCTCTGAGAATCCCCAAAATCTGCAAGACTAGTGCCTTATCCAATGACATGGAGTCATACCTCCAACTATAAATGAGAACTTCTACTACAAGTCCATCTTCATATTGAAATATTCTTGCATAAATGCATTACTCAACTCATTCACAAAATCATCAGATCTTGAAAATATATTCCATTATTTATGATTGATTACAGAGTTTAAATTATTCCTTGAAGAATACCTACAAACAATCACAACAATCTCCTTGAGATGACAAAATCTAGCCTCCTTGAGGATTTAATTTGTAACAAAGAAATACATATCTAGAGACAATTTTGTGTGAATTTATGCATGCCTTACATACATATAGACCTGAAACAAGAAACACCTACAACAAGAAGATATACTCCATTACTTGAAAGAAGAGACTATACTATACAAACTCTGGAAGAAAAACTCGGAGCTGGAAACATAGAATATGGAGCTCTGCTGACAAAAATTCTGGAACCCTTACAATGAGAAGAAAACCCAAATAAGAAGGAAGAGAGAGGAAAATTGGATTTCATCTTTGACAATGACAGGTCCCACTCCCTCTTCCATTTCCATCTCACACACTTGGCCTATAGAAAGTGTTCTCTTTTTGACTAAAAAATTCTTCTGAGATCTCAAGGTAACTGGCCCAAAAATATTTGTCATGTATTACAAATGACTACAGAAACAAATTCCTTGGTCTGAGAGCTTTCCAATGATATATAATACTTGTATATTTGGGTAAAAATAACCCCTCAACCCTTACCCTCTCAGATGAGCCTAGTCATTAAAATTTTGGTCTTTTCACAATAGTCTAAAACTATATTTTAAACCTTTGAACTTCCCATGCAGATCTCTACCATGTGACACCCCCTGATTGAGTTCAGGGTCCCTGTCCTACCACCTCAGCATGGCCTGGACTCACTACCAGAATGAAGATCTTCTTTGTCACCGGGTCACAAGGAATAACATCTCAGGCACTTTCCCCTCGCGTCCTAGCGACCACCGTTGGATCACTTCGGATCTGCTCGCTCGTGAGGTCTCAAGTTTTTGGGTGTTAGCATTTTATACTAGCGAGCTAGAGACTGGCTTTGGTCGTGAGGTCTCAAGTTTGTCTTTGCCGCTCAGCCTTTCTGTCAGGCCTGCCTTGTCGCCTAGTCGCAATGGATACTCTAACGGGAAGCTTCCCATCGTGATCTAGTGACCACCGCTGGATCATCTCTGATCACCACCCAATCACCTCCAACCTGCTCAGCCTTTAACTCACCTTAGCCGCTCGTCTGTCGGGTCCCACCACTTGGTCGCCATGTCGTGAGGGTATTTATTTCAAGAATCTTTATGATGCGATCTCGTGACAACCATCGATATTCCTCCCAACCATTTGATTTGTCTTGGACTTTCCCACCTGTCAATTCACTTGGGCAACTCTTTCCTCTAGTGGGCCCACCACATGTCACTTCCTGTTCACCTTTGGATCCAATTGGGTGCCATTTGTCTGCCACCTATCAGTCACTAGGGTACTCATTCCCGACACTTCACAATTGTAGTACAATGACAGTCATGGATAGCCTCGAATTTTCACTCCACCGTTGATCTTCCTTGGATCTGTCATTGGATCTCAGCAATCTGCGATGACTAACGCCTCTTCTTGCCATCTTGCCATAAAATTTGGATACCTTGAGATGCGCGCGCACTTGGGGTCCACTGGGCAACCTTTTGCCAAAAGCCCTTAATCTTTGACACTTAATAAGTGTGAGGCTTTGTACTAAAATACAAAATATTCCCTTCCCACAACTAATGTGGGATAAACGTTTATGCCTGGAAGTTTGTTTCCTTATAAAACCCTCTTTGGTGCCCAAGTAAAAATGCCTTACATAGGCCGATTGCCATTTTCTTTGAGATTTCTTTTGAATTCCATCTGCCATGCAGGGGATTTGGCAATACACTTGCCAAATGAATTTGCCTGAAAGTTTCAAATAGCCATGCCATAAGGAAGTGTAGATGCAAAATTTTAAAATGGGCCACTCAAATCATCAAAATTTTATAGATCCCAACATGCTCGATCCAACCTACTGAATATGATCAAGGAGACCCTAAGTATCCTATTGTCTTCTAATAGCCCTGTCTCTCTCTGTCATGATTGTTTGTACCTATACTCTAAGATGATCTATCTGTGCTCAGAGACTATCCACGGTCTCCTGCTCTAGCACATCCTTCTCTAGCACATCCTGCTGAGGGACATGACCCCCAATCCCCTCATATCCACCTCTCTATCCACCTACTTGAATCTCTATCTAATTAGCTCTCATAACCCATCATTTAATAAGTGGAACATCATCCTCTGGATCTGATGCAAAGGCCTACACAAACTCCTAATAACAAGCCCAAACAAGGTTAGGCTAGTGACCCTTCAACTACTCATAAGGGTCCTGCAAGGAGTGACTCTACACCTTGGATGAAACTACACACACATTCCCTAGTCTTATGCCTACTCAAGATGAGTAACAGGCATCAACTGATCAAACAGGCTTTACCGATGAGGCTTTACTAGTAAGATGAGTAAAAGGCTTTAACTCTGTCAACATCTAAAAATGGTCAATGCTTGTGGAGTCATACTTTAACATTTTCGCATTGCCTTATTTTAGGGTTCTTGCATTGCATTAACATTTCTTCTATGTTGCACACTTGGTCTTTATCATTTGTGAGCATCAAGTCCTTCTTCTGCATTCCTCATTTTTCTTGCTTTCGAATTAGGTCTTGTTGATAGCAATCTTTAGTCATGATTTTGGTCGATCTTTGTCCTTGTCAATCTTGTCATTTTGTGATCGATTTGTCATCGATCCTTGTTCTTGTCAATCTTGTCATTTTGTGATTGATTCATCATCGATCCTTGTCCTTTTCAATCATGTCAATTTGGATTGATTAGTCATTGTTCCTCATCAATTGGCGCCTATCAATTTGATCTCCTTGTCAATCTTGGTCAGTTTGTCATTGATTTTTGTCAACCAATCTCAATCATTTATCAGCATTGGTCCTTTGCCAATCAAAATCATGATCGAACCTACATTAATTTCTTGTTGTCTTGACCTAATTCCTTGTCCTCTTATTTCTAGGGTTTTATGATTTGTTCATTTAATCCTTTTCTTCTTCTTTGTGGGTTAAATAAATCTATTTATTTAGTCCTAGGTCTCTTTCATGAATTAATTAATGGATGAAAACCTATTAATTAATTCACCTAATTTCTATTTCATCTTTTTCCTCAATTTTCTAATTTGCTAATTACTCCTAATTCCTAATTTCTATTTCTCCTATTTTCTTTAATTTTTCTAATATTTCCCCTAATTTCATTCCCTCATTTTCTCCTATGTTTATGCTTCCACTTGCCATAATTTGTCATAATTTGTCATGCATTTTGCATAGCAACTTGTCATAATTTGTCATAATTTGTCATACTCCTTGCATAGCAAATTTTCATTTGTCATAATTTTTCCATTCTTGATTTGAATTTCCTTTCAAATATCTTCATGCTAATCTTGTCCTCTCTCCAATTTGTCTATAAATTGGATGATTTTCTTCAATGAAAGGAGGAATCAATCACATTTTCAGAATCAATCACATTTTCAATCAATCAACCACGCTTCTAGTATCCTTATGCTACAATTTTCATCTTGTCATCTTTCTTGCTTTCATACTTTTCTCTTGCACTTGTAGGTGAGATCCACAAACAAGATAATTTGAAGGAGAAAGAAAGACAATGGAGGTCAATTGAAAGAGACATTGGTGATGATTTTTCATTAATTTTGAATGTCTTATTTTCAATCCTTCTATTGATTGTAATAGGATTTTATTTCATTGCAATTTAGCTTTGTGGTTAGCTAATATTTATTGCTTTGATGCATCCCAAATTCCTAGATACATTTTCTGGTGAACCTGACGTGAATTATTTGCTATTTGCATGCAGGTTTTATGTGTGGATTTGTTTTTGCATGCAGTTTTTTGGTGTTAATCCATTGTTGCATGCAAGATCTTTGGACTAATCCATTGTTGCATGTAGGTTTTTTGCACTAATATGTTGTTGCATGTAGGTTTTATGACAGGATCTATTATTGCATGTGGGTTTTATGGAGTCTAAACAATGATTTATGCAGGATTTCTTAACATGCAATGAACAACAAATCTTCACATAGTTTAATTAGAGGGATTTAATGAACAACAAATCTTCACATAGCCTAATTAGGAGGTTTGAATGAATCCTACAATTCTCACATAGTTTTAATTAAGATTTGGATCAAAGAACAACAACAAATTCCATATTTCATGCATGCAAAGGGTTTAAAATAAACAACAAATTGCATTTAATCATGGCTTAAATTGATCGAATCTTTTTCAAATTAATGTGGAATTAATCTCATCTAGTCTTAATTAGGATGAAAATGAATCAATAAACTCATTTGATTTTCTAAAGTTAAAAAAAAACCAATTCTTATCATGTCTTTTTTAGATTTTGATTGCATGTTTTAACCCTTAGAACTGGGCCTGCCTCCCGATTTGCCTGGCACTTCGCATAGGCATTGGTGAGAGGGAACGACCCAAAGTGGTGATGAGATAAAGCCAAGCTCTTCCAAACCACTCTAAATAACTGTGGATGCAATGAAAGTTGTAGACAATGGGTGCTGGAATGGTATTGTGACGATTTATTCGCTGGATCAATACCCACCCGAACGGATTCCCTTACTAGAATCTCTTGTTTTTTAGATGCCAAAATCATTCTATCTATTGGCTTAGGAATTGTGATACATGCATGCCAAAGACACCTCTCATGTACTCCTTAGTTAGAGATATCAAGTTCTTGGGAAGTGATGCCCCTTGAACTCGAAGCTTGGTATGCCCGAGAAGTGAGTGCATTGTAAGGGGGAGCCAGTGCTACCAAGCATCTAGCTATCCGACTGAGTGTTGTATTTTATGGTTAGAGGATTCAACAGATATTGCCCTTGCCAGCCATAGGATTTGTTGTGAATGTGCTTGATTGTCTTGAGTAAAAAGTCGAACAAACATTTTGTCTTCCGTGATTGTCAAAAGTTAAATCAAAAACAAACTTTCAAAAGTGCTCATAATCAACTTGGGTTTTCAAAATCAACAACCTTCAATTCAAAACAAAATCCAAACAAAAGTCCAAATTTTTCCAAGTATTCATCCAACATTTGAACATGGCTTGTGAAAACACTGAATGTCTTTGTTTCAAAATTCATGTCACTTTAGGCTAGGTTTTACATAGTCCAACTTAGGTCCTAGGACATATTGTCATCTCCCTTCATTTTAGTCCTTTTCATTGCAAGAGTCCCCATTTTGCATTTAGGTTCAAAATCATTTCCCTAAGTTTGCATTTCATTGTCATATCCAAACTAGATTTCCATTTAGGTGACATTCGTGCATTATCCTTGTCATTCTAAAATTAGGTCTTTCCTAGGTTGCATTTTGCATATTCCAAGTCATTGGTCTTCGCATATCCTTATCATTGTATTGTCATCTTGTCTTGGCTTCATCTTGTCATATCATATCCTTAGATAATTTTTATGTCATATCCTAAGTCATTGTCATAATTGTTTCCTTCTTGCATTTAGTCTCAAAAATTTGGTTTGTCAAGCTTGAAAAATCAAAACTTTGGATGATACCCTAAGTTGTTGTTAGGGAGCTTTGACCTTGTCTAAACTTTGTCCTTTCATTAATATCATTTTTGTCAAACCTAGCTTAGTATCCAAGCATATAGGTGAGACATTGTCAATTTGTCCTATTTTCATTTGGTCCTTTGTCCTTTAAGGTCTTGACTTCATTTCAACTTCCCAAGGTTGAGTCTTTAGGTTTGCATTCCAAAAAGTTTGTCAAAATCTTGAAAAACAACAAAAACATTAAGTTCCATTGTCATCCTTTTAGGTTTCATTTGTCAATCCCATTAGTTGCATTACATAGTGACATGTTTGTTGAAATGAGGTCTCAACCTTCTTACGAAGCCATGTCATCACAATTGAGAAATCAATCATGTCAATCCAATCTCTACATGTCTCAAAACTTGGATCAAACTTATCATGATGATGTAAATGTCCAAATACAAAAACTAGAAGAGAAACTAGCTCAAGAAAAGGAGAACAAAAAGTGAAAAATAGTGAGAAGATTAGATCCCAAATGTCCAAAACATTTAAAAAATTTCAAGGTCCAAACCCAAAATTTGAACCAATTGATGTAAAAGCTCTTATCAAATGATCAGACATACCAGCTCTCATCTCTCAAATAGAGATGATGAAACAATTTCAAAAAACAAGCACAAATTTCAATCAAGTCCCAAATCAAAATTCATTTGGTCAAATTTCATTCAATCAAATCTCGAATCAACAACATATCCAATAGACACAACCAATGGTCCAACATATACAACCAATGGTCCAATTTCAACAATATGTCCAACCGACTGTCAAGTATCAACAACAAACTCAATGGACAACTCAGTATCAACAACCACAACCAAACATTCAAAAACAAAGGTTGCAACATGCACCAAGCCAAATTTTGAACATGTCAAACCAATTTGATCAACATCTAGTTTGAAATCAAAACATGACATTAGACCAGAACCAACTCCTTGCCAAACAAGTTCAAATTCCAGATACAACTATGTCAAAACCTCGAAAGAAAGGTGGCCTTATTGCAAGGATCTTAAGGAAACTACCAAGTGAGTTCTTTGAGGAAGATCAAGATAATACACTTATGTCTAGCAATGCCTCATCCCCCCACAAACAAATTGACTCTCCAATGGCATCTATCTCTACACCTTTAGAAGTTTCACAAGAACCTTCCATATTGTCCTCGTCAAACAATACACCCAAGGATGAAATTATCCAAGGGCTATCCATAATTGATTACCAAGATAATCCAATTCATGATGCACATCCTTGTCATGTTTCAGAAATACAAGACCCAATGCCACCATGCACTTTATTGCCATTACCTATTTTAGAGGACCCCATTCAAAGTCCCTCTTCCTCATGTTCAAGCTTTGATTCCTTGCTAGAATCCATCACAAATTTTCAAAGTGCATTTCCTTCGTACCAAAGCATTAATCCCTTGCCAAGATCCCCCATGCATATCCAAAGTCCAACCCCATGTCAAGAGGATAATTTAGAGCATGAAGAAACATGTCTTGAAATAGATGAAGATCAAGATCTTGAAACCTTATCATCCCATCCAATTGTTGACCAAGATCCCATTTCCCCAAACACTCATGATGATTCCCCTATTCTTGTCCATCCTATCCAAAGTCCTATTGACACTCCATTCCCCAAGCAAGATCAAGATATCCTAGTCCATCCAATCCCAAACGATCCCCTTCCATTTCATGAAAACAATGTCCTTTCAAATCCCATTGACATTCCACTTCCTAAGAAAGATCAAGATATCCCTTCCATCCTTTCTGATGATCCCATTAAAAGTCTAGCACAAAGCACCTTTAAAGAGGATTCCAATGATCTTCCTCCTTGTCAAGATCAAATTATTCCTTTAAATCCTCCACAAGATCCTTTTGTTCCTCCATCTCCTTGTCTTAATGCTCCATATACACTCCAAGAGCGCATTTCTTTTGATGATCCCATTATTTCTCCCATTCCATCTCTTGAAGAGCTTATCATTGAACCATCTCCACTACACAGTCCTAGTCCCCCTCATGATCCTAATCCCCCTCATGATTCTAACATGGTGCAAGATGTTCATGAACCCTCGACATGCATAATGGGTTCTTCCTCTTTGGTGCAATCCAATCCACTTCAAGATCTCATTATTTCTCTCATATCATATCCACCTCATAATGGACTCACGTCTTCTTCCCAAAGGAAAGAGTATCCTACAAGTCAAGATATTCATAAAGGCAAAGGAGTAGACCTTCATGAGAAAGAACCCCTCCATATCAAAGAAGATCTTAAGGGTCATTTCTACACAACTCACTCTCAAGACATTGGTATCCCTCCATCAAAATCAAAACATACACCTTCCCCATCATACTTTCCATCCATCTTAGGTCCTTATATTCCTTTGTCCTCTATGCAAGGTCAGCAAAGGCACAAATCCTTGAGTAAATTTCATCCATCCAAAAGAACTCCATTTCATTCATATCCATCCATGCATTCCTTTCCCCCTCCAAGCAATTTGGATGCCAAGTATAAAAGTCACAAGTCTAGAAATCCACATGTATTCAAGGATCAACATGTCCAATATAATCAACATGTCAAAGCAAAGAAAAATATGATCCAAAAAGAAAAAGAAAAATCCAAAAGGTCACAAAGGCCCATTGCTCAAAAAAAAAATTCAAAATATATATGGGTTCCTAAATCCCTTGTGCAAGCAATGCACTCCAATGAACCACAAAAGCATGAAAAATCAAAAACCATGTGGATCCCTAAGCAGCTTCTTGAAGCACAAAAAGAAAAATCCAACTTGGCATCGAAAATTGATATTCCTCCATCCAACCCTCTCAAATGTGTTCCTCCATCACCTTCTTCATCCATTTTGGGCCCTTATGTCCCAAAATCCCAAGCTATTCCTCCATCCAAATCTCACAATCTGAGATCCATTTTTCCTCCATCAGTCCATCACCCCTCAAGGTGTGTGCCAATGTTGATCTTGCCTTCATTTCCATCCACTGAAGCCCAATTCTTCCAATACCCTATCTATTATCCAATGCATATTTTCCATCCTTCCATCCCTCTGGTCCAATCCTTTGCATAAATCCTTGCCTTAATTTCATCTCTTTTTCCATGTCCTTATCCTACCAACGTCTTTGAGCATACTTTTAAAGGTCATGGTCCATTTTTTTTTCAAGGCTACTATCCAAAAAAAAATATGTTTGAGTCCTTCTTCCATCCCCTATCATGTGTCCATCTTCTATTGAAAAAGTCAAAATACAAAAAAAAAAAAGTGAAAAAAAAGGCCAAAAAAAAAAAAGTAAAGCAAAAATAATTCGTCCACTGGTGAAAACATGGCAAACAGGTGCCTTGGGCAAGTACCATGATGAAAACCTGGCAAATAGGTGTCATGTGTAATCTATGAACTTTTTGCACACCACACTTGGGGGCAGGTTTCCTCCTTCATATCCTATTGCCCTTCATTATCCTATCAAACCCCTATTATTACTCTTCATATCCTATTGTCCCTCATGTCTAGTTTCCCTTTCCACCTTTGATCTTGACAAGGCTAAGGATCATCATGAGAATCATGCATCTTGTTTGCAGCTTTTAGTCTATCATAGCTTTTGGTATTTCTCCATTTGATCATTACAACCTTTCATCCATGTTCCTTGTCTTATTGCAACTTTCTACCACTATCCCTTAGCCTACCCCGACCTTCAGTCCATGTCCCTTATCCATTCTTGGTCTTACTTATCCTATCCATATCTTATCACTATCCATACACTCTTTTTCATTCCTTGATCTTGATCTAACATAAGGACGCAAAATTTAAACATGGTTTCAAAAACCTCTTGACATATCCCTCATGCCATGTCACGCTTTACATTGTCATATCCAGTCTCTTGTCCCATCACACAATAGCCCTTGAAAATTGCATCTGTATTGTCTCCATAATAAAAGGCCTTTGTCTTCCCTCTATCCACCAACATTTCAAAAAGCTTATTTATTCACCTGTCATATTCCTTGCCTTGCTAGACACTGGGGGCAAAATCATAAAAATTGAGTAATGTCTTGAAATAATCCAAAAAAAAATTGAAAAATGTCCTAAAATAATACAAAAAAAAACATTCAAAAAATGTCCTGAAATAATCCAAAAAAATCAAATAATGTCCTGAAAAAATCCCTAAAAATCATATAATGTCCTGAAAAAAAATCCCTAAAAATCATATAATGTCCTGAAAAAATCCCTAAAAATCAAATAATGTCCTGAAAAACGAAAAAAAACAAAAAAAAACTCGAAATTCCTACAAAGTGAAAAACATCAAAATCCAAAAAACAATTTCTTTGGCATTTTGCATTTTGTCAATAAATGGTCCACTTTGTGCATAGACAGATTGCTGAGCATACATCCAACAACAATCAATCAAACATTGTGCTTTAATGAAATCATGCATTAACAGATGAACTGTTCGACCAAGCAAGCATTCAACCTGATCATAGTTGTCACATCAATCAAAATAGCATCAACATTACCATTGGTCCTTGTCAACATTATCATGGGTCTTATACAGGGTGTGGTATTCTCAAAACCAGACTATGTCCAGTCTTCGACGGGGTGCCGCATTCCTTGAAACTAGACAACATGATCATTCTTGTTTTCCACTTTTGACAATGATGATCAGACTGTTTGTTTGACTTGGTTGAATTTGTGCATCTTATCTTTTTACTGATTTATCTCTGGCTTCGATCATGTTCCTATGTTGCTTGATGATGTCACTGAGTGATTTAGAGTGACCGGGATGGTTCATGGTCCCTTTCCTTTTTTTGTTGTGTTTGTTGTTTGTGGAATGTTTGTCACAAACTAGGGCAACTATATCATTGGGTGTTTGTGATAAGTACATTCACTTTGTGAATGTCGCACATACCTCGACCCTTGATGTATGCACCCTAGGATGCTTCACTCATTCCTTGTGTGCGATGTGTTTGTCTTTTCCAAAAGGGGTTGCGTTCCAGCTCTGGCCTTCAATTCCATGATGCTCTGCATCCGCTTTGCTACATTAAATAAAGTTTCTCACCACTTATGTGCATTTGTGAAAGCAAGTTTTCCTTCATCTCTAACTGTCCTCTATCTAATTTCTTCTTACTAACATTTCTTTCATCAGTCTTGGCAGTCCGTTTGATCTGTTCGAACCTATCATCTTCTGTCATTCTTATCGATCACTTGGCCTCTTTTTTGGATTTTTTCGGCCAGTTCCTCAAGGGGGCATGCATATGTCACTGTTATTATCTGGGGCATTTTCATTATTGTTCTTTGAAACAATGCTTAAAATCACATTGTCTCAAAGAGGGGCAAAATGTAGACATCTAAAAATGGTCATCGCTTGTGGAGTCATACTTTAACATTTGCGCATTGCCTTATTTTAGGGTTCTTGCATTGCATTAACATTTCTTCTATGCTGCGCACTTGGTCTTTATCATTTGCAAGCATTGAGTCCTTCTTCTGCATTCCTCATTTTTCTCGCTTTCGAATTAGGTCTTGTCGATAGCAATCTTCAGTCATGATTTTGGTTGATCTTTGTCCTTGTCAATCTTGTCATTTTGCGATCGATTCATGTGAGATTTTGCCAAGATCAAGAGCTCAATGAAATGTACAAAATAGAGACATAATACGGGATAAGAATAAATTGTATTCTCATCAATAGAAAATGATCAATAATATGATTCAATAGTTACATACAATGTAGATGAGCTTGCTTATATAGGCAAGGCTAGGGATATGTGAGCACACAAACATGACATGTGGCTCAATAAGAAACAAGGGTAGGTAGGAAATAGGTGTGGGTAGGTAGGAGAAATAATATAATAGTCCACATGAGGTGGATCACCCACTGAATGTGGAGTGTAACAACAAAATCAACACCATAAAAGGTGGAATTTCTCCTACACACACTATCCCATTGTGGCACAAACACCCGAGTGTCTCATACCCAAACTACTATGAAAATGCATTATCCTAAGTAAACTTAAGTAAGTGTAATAATATCCAAGGTGAATAATTATTTACACCAACACCCCCCCTTAAGTGCAACTTAGGGGAATGCACTTAAGTCTACAATGCAACTAAGCAATGCAAGATGGGTTCCGGCTACGAGGCCATGTTAGGTACCCATGTACAAATGCAAATGCATGAAAACCAATGCAATGAAATCTCTCACAAAGTGGGGAAAGAGAGAAAAACCCAATGGGAAAAAACCCTCCCCCAAAAGAGAGATGAAAAACATACAAGAGAACTCTCATAGAAGAATGTGAAGGACAAAACCCCATGTGAGGAAAAAGTCCCCCCCATATGAGAGAAGAAGAGAAGTCAAACTATGACCCCCCCTCAATGGAGAATCTGCACCAATGATAGAAGCTCGATGTACGAAGAAACTACTCCACGAACGTCGAACAACATTCCTCCCCTTAGGAAGAAACAAAACCAACGGTGTATCCATGAAGTCTCCCCAATCATGAAGGGAAGATGTATGAAGAAAACTCATGATGAAAGGAATCTCTGAAAACTGCTCAAGTGTCCCCATGTCGATGCTGAAAGATACCCCCTCCAAAGGTGGTAAACTACACCACACTGCTGAAAAAGGCACTCCAAGATCTAGTGGAGATGGATGTAGAACATGTCCCAAAGACTCACATGTCTCCTCAAAACATAAAGAGACCTCCTCCAACTATTGTACATAAGTATCCATAATCATGTCAACCTCGAAAGAATGATCATGTAGAGAATGAACAAGAGGGTCAGATTGTGCCCTCGCAACAATCAAAGAAGGATCACCTTCATCAAAGAGAAGATGAATGTCATCAATGATGTCTCCCAAATCTGCAATGTAGGTGTAGCATAGGAAATAAGAAATCATCAAAGCAAATATAAAGACATGTTAATCATTATTAGCTCAATCACAAACACACATTGCAATTATCTAATCCTAAGCACACTCAATAGAGACATAAAAACAAAGAATTCAAAAGAAAAGATTCATGCAAACCAGATGATGATTTGGATGCTTCTTCCATGCGGCTCCATTGTTCTTCTTTCTCCTCCAAATAGGTTTGTTGTGGATCTCACCTTCAAGTGCATACACCTAATTATGAAAGCAAGATTGACATTCAAGAATACTCGAAGCGTAAGTTCAATAGTCTGATCAGGGATTATTAGGGTTTTGATTGAAGAAATTCATCCAATTTATAGATAAATTGGAGAGATGACAAGATTAGCATGAAATTGATATTTAGGCAATTGATTTCAAAAATGGCACAATTGAGTTGAAGGAAGAAGGTTATGACACCTTCTATGTCATGAATTATGACATATTGCCAATGCAAAGCTTAGAGAACTAGAACCTTATGACATCTTGCTATGTCAAGAGTATGACGCATGAAGCACAAAAATAGGGAGAACTAGAGACAAGTTAATAAGGTGGAAATTAAAATTAGGAAATTAGAAAATAGGTGGAAATTAAGAATTAGGAAATTTAGAAATGATGGAAAATTAGAAAATTAGGTAAATTAATTAATAATTTGTCATTATTAATTAATTCACAAAAAGAGGAATAAGTTAGCCAATTAAATAAATATTTAATTGCGATGAGAAGACTTAGGATAAATAAATAAATTATTTAACCTAGAGGGAAAATGCCAAACAAGATTAAATGAATAAATCATAAAACCTTGGAAGATGAATTAGAAATGCAAGAATGACAATTAGGTCTTGATGTAAGATTGATTTGATGTAGATTCGATTTGATCATGATTCTGAATGATTTGATTGATAAACAATTGAGATTGATTGACAAATTGACCAATATTGACAAAGAGACCAAATTGATATGTGCCAATTGACATGATTGAAGAGGACAAGGATCGATGATGAATCGATCGTAAAACAACGAGATTGACAAGTTGATAAGAGATTGACAAGATTGACCAAAATCATGATTAAAGATTGCTATCGACAAGACCTAATTTGAAAGCGAGAAAAACTAAAGAATGTAGAAGAAGGACTCGATGCTTGCAAATGATAAAGACCAAGTGCATGACATAGGAGAAATGTTAATGCGGCGCAAAAACCCTAAAATAAGGCAATGCGCAAATGTTAACATACGATTCCGCAAGCGTTGACCATTTTTAGGTGTCTACATTTTTCCCCTCTTTGAGACAATGCGATTTTAAGTGTTGTTTCAAAGAACAGTAATGAAAATGCCCCAGACAATGACGATGACATATGCATGCCCCCTCGAGGAATTGGCCAGAAACATGCAGAAAAGAGGCCAATTGATCGATAAGAATGATAGAAAATGATAGGAGCAAACGGACTGCCAAGACTGATGGAAGAAATGTCAGTAAGAAGAAATTAGACAGAGGACAGGTAGAGATGAAGAAATACTTTCTTTCACCAATGCACAGAAGTACGTGAGAACCTTTATTTGATATGGCAAAATGGATGCGGCACTACATGGCAATGAAGGCCAGAGCAATAATGCAATCCCTTTGCATAAGACAGACACATCGCAGACAAACAACAATCACAACCAAAATAAAAGGACCATGAACCATCCCGGTCACTCTAAATCACTCAGTGACATCATCGAGCAACATAGGAACATGATTGAAGATAAATCAATAAAAAGATAAGATGCACAAATTCCAACAAATCAAACAAACATCTTGATCTTCATTGTCAAATGTTGAAAGCGTTGATAGGATGATCATGCTGTCTGGTTTCAGGACATGCTATACCCCATCTAAGATAGGACACAGTCTGGTTTTGAGTATACCACACCCTGTATAAGACCCATGATAGTTGAGACAAGGACAAATGATTTTGAGGTTGATTGATATGACAATTTTGATCAGTTTGAATGTCTGGTTTGATTGAAAGAGTTCATCTGTTTATGCATGATTTCATTAAAGGATAGTGTATGATTATGTGTCGTTGGATGTATGCTTAGTGAGTTGTCTATGCACAAAGGGGATATTTATGTTTTTGTTTTTCTTTTCGATTTTTTACAATTTTTTTGTTTATTTTTTTAGGACTTTATTTGACTTTTTAGGGATTATCTCAGGACATTTTTCAATTTTTTTGAATTATTTCAGGACATTTTTCAATTTTTTTGAATTTATTTCAGGACATTTTTCAATTTTTTATGATCTTTTTTCAGGACATTTTTCAATTTTTATGATCTTTTTTCAAGACATTTTTCAATTTTTATGATCTTTTTTCAGGACATTTTTCAATTTTTTATGAATTATTTGCCCCCAGTGTCTAGCAAGGAAAGGAATATGACAAGTGAATAAATAGGCTTGCTGAAATGTTGGTGGATAGAAGGAAGATAAAGGCCTTTTATTATGGAGACAATATGGATGCAATTTCCAAGGGCTATTGCGTGATGGGACAAGAGACTGGATATGACAATGTAAAGCAGTGACATGGCATGAGGGACATGTCAAGAGGTTTTTGAAACTATGTTTAAATTTTGCGTCCTTATGTCAGATCAAGATCAAGGAACAAAAAGAGTGTATGGATAGTGATAAGATATGGATAGGATAAGCAAGACCAAGAATGGATAAGGGACATGGACTGAAGGTTGGGATAGGATACGGGATAGTGGCAGAAAGTTGCAATAAGACAGGGAATATGGATGAAAAGTTATAATAAGCAAATGGATAAAGACCAAAAGCTATAATAGACGAAAAGCTACAAACAAGATGCATGATGCTCATGATGATCTTCAGCCTTGTCAAGATCAAAGGTGGAAAGAGGAAACTGGACATGAGGGACAATAGGATATGAAGGGTAATAACAGGGGTTTGATAGGATAGTGAAGGGCAATAAGATATGAAGGAGGAAACCTGCCCCCAAGTGTGGTGTGCAAGAAGTTCATAAATTACGCATGATGTCTGTTTGCTAGGTTTTCATCACGGTACTTGCCCAAAGTGCCTGTTTGCCAGGTTTTCACCAGTGGACGAATTATTTTTTCTTTATTTTATTTTTATTTTTTTTGTCTCTTTTTCCTTTTTTTTTTTTTTTGTATTTTGACTTTTTCAATAGAAGATGGACACATGATAGGGGATGGAAAAAGGACTCAAGCATCTTATTGTTTGGATAGTAGCTTTGAAAAAAATGGATCATGACCTTTAAAAGTATGCTCAAAGACATTGGTAGGATGAGGACATGGAAAATGAGATGAAACTAAGGCAAGGATTTATGCAAAGGATGGGATCAAAGGGATCGAAGGATGGAAAATATGCATTGGATAATGGATAGGGTATTGGAAGAACTGTGCTTGAGTGGATAGAAATGTTGGCAAGTTTGACATTGGCACACACCTTGAGGGGTGATGGACTGATGGAGGAAAGATGTATTTTGGATATTGAGATTTTGATGGAGGAATAGCTATGGATTTTGGGACATAAGGGCCCAAAATGGATGAAGAAGGTGATGGAGGAACAAATTTGAGAGGTTTGGATGGACGAATAGCAATTTTGGATGCCAAGTAGGATGTTTCTTTAGGATTTTGTGCTTCAAGGAGCTGCTTAGGGATCCACATGGTTTTGGATTTTTCATGCTTTTGTGGTTCCTTGGAGTGCATTGCTTGCACAAGGGATTTAGGAACCCATATAAATTTTGACTTTGCTTTATTTTGCTCAGTGGGCCTTTGTGGCCTTTTGGATATATTTTTTTCTTTATAGATCATATTGTTCTTTGTTTTGACATGTCGATTATTGTGGACATGTTGATCCTTGAATACATGTGGATTGCTAGACTTATGACTTTTATACTTGGCATCCAAATTGCTTGGAGGGGGAAATGAATGTCGGTGTGGATGGGAATGATATGGAGGCATGTGGGATGGATGGAAGGTTCTCCAAGATGTGTGCCTTTGCTGATGTTGCATAGGAGATGGAGGAATATAGGGACCTAGAATGGATGGAAGGTATGATGGGGAAGGTGTATGTTTTGATTTTGATGGAGGGATACCAACGTCTTGAGTGTGAGCTCTATAGCCATGACCCTTAAGATCTTCTTTGACATGAAGGGATTCTTTCTTATGGAGATCTACTCCTTTGCCTTTATGAATATCTTGACTTGTAGGAGACTCTTTTCTTTGGGACGAAGACGCGAGACCATTATGAGGTGGATATGATATGAGAGAAATAATGAGATCTTGAAGTGGATTGGATTGCACCCAAGTGGAAGAACCCATTATGCATGTCGAGGGTTCATGAACATCTTGCACTGACATGTTAGAATCATGAGGGGGACTAGGATCATGAGGGGGACTAGGATTGTGTAGTGGACATGGTTCAATGATAGGCTCTTCAAGAGATGGAATGGGAGAAATAATGGGATCATCAAAAGAAATGTGATCTTGGAGTGTATATGGAGCATTAGGACAAAGAGATGGAGGAACAAGTGGATCTTGTGGAGGATCTAAAGGAATAATTTGATCTTGACAAGGAGGAAGATCATTGGAATCCTCTTTAAAGGTGCTTTGCTCTTGACTTTCAATGGGATCGTTGGAAAGGATGGAAAGGATATCTTGATCTTTCTCAGGAAGTGGAATGTCAATGGGATTTGAAAGGACATTTTTTTCATGAAATGGAAGGGGATTGTTTGGGATTGGATGAACTGGGATATCTTGATCTTGCTCGGGGAATGGTGTGTCAATAAGACTTTGGATAGGATGGACAAGAATAGGGGAATCATCGTGAGTGTCTAGGAAGATGGGGTCCTGGTCAACAATTGGATGGGATGATAAGGTTTCAGGATCTTGATCTTGATCTGTTTCAAGACACATTTCTTCATGCTCTAAATTATCCTCTTGACATGAGGTTGGACTTTGGATATGCATGGAGGATTCTGACAAGGAATCAATGATTTGGCATGAAGGGGATGCACTTTGAACATTTGTGATGGATTCTGGCAAGGAATCAATGCTTGAACATGAGGAAGAGGGACTTCGAATGGGGTCCTCTAAAACAGGTAATGGCAATAAAGTGCATGGTGGCATTGGGTCTTGTATTTCTGAAACATGACAAGGATGTGCATCATGAATTGGATTATCGTGGCAATCAATTATGGATAGCTCTTGGATAATTGCATCCTTGGGTGTATTATTTGATGAGGACAATATGGAAGGTTCTTGTGAAACTTCTAAAGGTGTAGGGATAGATGCCACTGGAGAGTCAATTTGTTTGTGGGGAGATGAGGCATTGCTAGACATAAGTGTATTATCTTGATCTTCTTCAAAGAACTCACTTGGTCGTTTCCTTAAGAGCATTGCAATAAAGCCACCTTTCTTTCGAGGTTTTGACATAGTTGCATCGGGAATTTGAACTTGTTTGGAAAGGAGTTGGTTCTGATCTGATGTCATGTTTTGATATTGGACTTGGTTCAATTGTTCTGACATGTTTGAAACTTGGGTTGGTGTGTGCTGCAACCTTTGTTTTTGAATGTTTGGTTGGTGTTGTTGACATTGATATGTTGATTGAACTTGTTGATATTCCACCATTGGTTGAACTATTTGTTGACATTGTATAGTTGGTTGGACATATTGTTGAAATTGGACCATTGGTTGCATTGGTTGAATATATTGAACAATTGGTTGAACCATTGGTTGTATTGGTTGAAAATCTGATTGATAGTAAACACCTTCTTGTTCTTGTTGTGGAGGCACATAATGTTGAAATTGATGTTGTCTCTTTTCTTGAAATTGTTTCATCATCTCTATTTGGGAGAGGAGAGCTGGTATGTCTGATCATTCAAGAAGAGATTTTACATCAATTGGCTCAATCTTTAGATTTTGACCTGGAAATTTCCAAACATTTTGGACATTTGTGATCTATTCTTTGCAATGTTTTTCACTTTTTGTTCCAATATCTCATTTTCTTGGGCTAGCTTCTCCTCTAGTTTTTGTATTTGGAGACTTGTTTCATCATAGAAAGTTTGATCAATGTTGCTTTGTTGTTGGGTTGGATAGAATTGTGATTGCATTGTCGGTTGATATGTCAAACTTTGTTGCATCATTGGTGCTTGGAACCTTGTTTCAATAGTCATGTCACTATGCAATATTTTTGGGATTTTTCCAAGACAATATATGATATGCAACTAAATGCAAACTAAATAGATGAAAATGCAATCTATGTTTTTGGTTGTTTTTGAAGATTTTGACAAACTTATGAATGCAAATCTAAGAGAGGGACCCTTAGGAAATTGGAATGATATCAAGACCTCAAAGGACAAAAGGACTTAATTGACAAAAGGACAAAATGACAATGTCTCCCCTATATGCTTGGATACTAAGCTAGGTTTGACGAAATGACATTGATGACAAAAGGACAAAAGAGTTGATAAGGTCTAGACTTCCCAACAATGACTTAGGGTTTATCAAAGATTTGGATTACTCAAGTATGACAAAACCTAGTTTTGACACTATATGCAAAGGGACAATTACTATGCAAGTGATCTTAATATGATATGATTATGACTTAAGCTTAATGAAGAGACTTAAGGTATGCAAAGTATGACAATGGTATGACTGTAATGCAAGAGGACACATGCAAATGGACGACTCTTATTGATATGCAAAGGAGTATGACCTAGATGAAACCTAACCTTGGTACTTGACAATGACTTTGCAAAATGCAACCTAAGATGAACCTAAATGTAAGTGACATGAATGTTGAGACAAGTTTTTGAACAATGTTTGATAACCATTTTTGAAGGTGTTTTTGAATTTTGTTGGATGAAATGCTCTTGGGTTTAACCTTGTTTTGAATCAATTCGTCTTGTTTTGAAATGAGATGCAATTCAACTTTTGAAAAGCAAAGAAGACAAGATATTTCAACTTAGACTCAAGACAATCATGCTCATTCACACATTTCTTATGGTAGGCAAGGACATTAGGTACTTGAGAGGTAGACTCATTATGGGATTCAAGGAGAATACATAGATGCTTGACCCCACGAGCTCCCCTCCACGACACTCACTTCTCAGGGCAGCCAAGCATTAGTCCCCATGGAAATCTGCCCATGGCGAACTTAGTATCTCTTCCAAGTATCCGAACTTGTCCTTCTCAAGCAACTAGAAGGGTTTTTGGCCTCTAAAAACAAGGTGTTTAGTAAGGATTTCTGTTAAGCATTACTCCTTGATGTCACGCAAGTGTGATTGAGAAATTAAGCCCATCAAGATACCAAACAAATGTAGTCGCGCAAGCACGATTTCAACCAAGAGGCCCTACTTAGATGTTGATATGAGAAAGAGTTCAAGGGTCATCACTTCCCAAGTAACTGCAATTCCCACGTAACACTTCCTTCAAAGCTTTCTCTCATCGGGTATTTTTTTATAGTGAGTTAGAATGCCAAGGAATTCTAGCCGTACTCACTTTGGGTCATCCCCTTCTCACGATTATCACTTGCTTGCAAAAACAAAGTGGTCGGGAAGGAAGGCCCTCTAAAGGAGACAAACAATCAAAGACAAAAGCATGGTATCGAAGATCTGGATTTTTGATCACCCTAAAAGGATGAGAGCATACTCTCCTACTCCAATGTCATACTCAACAATCAAAGCAAACAAATGTTCATTCCAACCTATTTAGAAATCACTAGGTGCCTAAAAATTAATTGCAAACATAAAGTTTGGTTGTTTCTCCAAGGCAACCTGCAAAAACCCAAGTTAGAAGTTTGATACGCTTATTCTTTGACTTTCAAATCTGCACAAAGCGTGTTAGTAGTTTGATTTATTGTCTTTGCCATGCGTATGCCAAGATTCTGCACAGATAATTAGTACCAAAATCCAAAGCACAGAAAACAAAATGCAAAAACACAACAAATTTCAAGTAAACACTGCATTTTTTTACCTCTGTTCTGGACCTTACACAGGCGCAGAACTCATGACACAGGCACAGAACCCATGACACAAGCACAGAACGTCCTCTACACAAGCGCAGAATGCTTAACACAGGCGCAAGTTGCTTCACACAGGCGCAGAAGTCTCCAGAAAACCCTGCACGACCCTGTTTTTGGGTTTTTGGCCTGCAAATTAGCTTGAAAGCACTCAAAAACACCATAAAGGGGTTAGATGGTTAGTGTTCACGTCGGGTTCACCAATTAATGTAGCATAGGAAATAGGAAATCATCAAAGCAAATATAAAGACATGTTAATCATTATTAGCTCAATCACAAACACACATTGCAATGATCTAATCCTAAGCACACTCAATAGAGACATAAAAACAAAGCATTCAAAAGCAAAGATTCATGCAAACCAGATGACGATTTGGATGCTTCTTCCATGCGGCTCCATTGTTCTTCTTTCTTCTCCAAATAGGTTTGTTGTGGATCTCACCTTCAAGTGCATACACCTAATTATGAAAGCAAGATTGACATTCAAGAATACTCGAAGCGTAAGTTCAATAGTCTGATCAGGGATTATTAGGGTTTTGATTGAAGAAATTCATCCAATTTATAGATAAATTGGAGAGATGACAAGATTAGCATGAAATTGATATTTAGGCAATTGATTTCAAAAATGGCACAATTGAGTTGAAGGAAGAAGGTTATGACACCTTCTATGTCATGAATTATGACATATTGCCAATGCAAAGCTTAGAGAACTAGAACCTTATGACATCTTGCTATGTCAAGAGTATGACGCATGAAGCACAAAAATAGGGAGAACTAGAGACAAGTTAATAAGGTGGAAATTAAAATTAGGAAATTAGAAAATAGGTGGAAATTAAGAATTAGGAAATTTAGAAATGATGGAAAATTAGAAAATTAGGTAAATTAATTAATAATTTGTCATTATTAATTAATTCACAAAAAGAGGAATAAGTTAGCCAATTAAATAAATATTTAATTGCGATGAGAAGACTTAGGATAAATAAATAAATTATTTAACCTAGAGGGAAAATGCCAAACAAGATTAAATGAATAAATCATAAAACCTTGGAAGATGAATTAGAAATGCAAGAATGACAATTAGGTCTTGATGTAAGATTGATTTGATGTAGATTCGATTTGATCATGATTCTGAATGATTTGATTGATAAACAATTGAGATTGATTGACAAATTGACCAATATTGACAAAGAGACCAAATTGATATGTGCCAATTGACATGATTGAAGAGGACAAGGATCGATGATGAATCGATCGTAAAACAACGAGATTGACAAGTTGATAAGAGATTGACAAGATTGACCAAAATCATGATTAAAGATTGCTATCGACAAGACCTAATTTGAAAGCGAGAAAAACTGAAGAATGTAGAAGAAGGACTCGATGCTCGCAAATGATAAAGACCAAGTTCATGACATAGGAGAAATGTTAATGCGGCACAAAAACCCTAAAATAAGGCAATGCGCAAATGTTAACGTACGATTCCGCAAGCGTTGACCATTTTTAGGTGTCTACAGTAGGATTCCACAAATAAACCTGCAATATCTCTCAAGTAATCATCCCATGAATCTGAAGCTGGAAGACAATCAATATCCTACTGCACTGAATCACATGAAGGTAAAACTGTCGCACTATCCGCATCATCAGGTGCAATAGGTGATGTGATATCAATATGAGGAGATGAAATACAAGGCTCAAGAATGGGGTCACATGTGAGAATCCCCATGTTCAAGTGTCCAAAATTCTCCTCAAAATCTGAACCATCACAAGAAGTGTGATCATAATGTGTAGAATCATCAAATGTGAAATCATCATCATCAACAAAATCTGAAAAGGAGTATAACCGAGTTGTATGATCAACCACCCCAGTCGCAATGATAGCTCTAGTCTCCATGTCTCTAATGAAAACTGAGTCAGGTGTGAACTCCATAACTCTCTTAGTTGCGCCATGTGTGATTTGATAGATAGAAAGGAGATTGTTTGTCAAGTGGGGTACACACAACACATCATTGAAGGAGTTATCCCCAATGTCAATAGATCCTTTCCCAATCACATCCATGTATGTATGATTGCCCATCAAAATCTGTGGCATGGTGCAAGGCTCAAATGTAGAGAACATAGACTGTGAAGATGCCATATGATGAGAAGCCTCTAAATTTAGAAGCCATCTCTTTGAATCATGACTGATAGTTGCACATAGAGCTTTTCCTTTTCTTGTTCCAAAAGAGTGAGTCTTTCCACTTGTAGAAGCCATGAATGCTTGCCCTTTTCCTTTTGAATGTGAGGAAGTGGAAGTTGATGAATCATCCTTCTTGTAGATTTTAGGCAAATCAATGTTATGTTTTTTGATGATATGTGTAAGCTCATCAATCTTCTTAGAATGGCAACGATGCTCCTCATGACCAATCTTTTTACAATAAGCACAAGTAAGTCTATCTCTCTTTGGTGAATTATCTCTCTTGGCAGAGGATGAATCTCCTTGTTGTAGAGAAGATGATGCTTTGTCTTTAGGATTTGATTGCCATTTCTTCTTGTTTGAGTTGTCCTTTCCTTGATTTCCTTTGTTCCCTTGATTTGCCACTAATGCTTGAGACTTAGAAGCCTTAAGAATGCCCATGCTTATCAACTTAGTTTGTTCCATCATCAACATTTCATTGAAAGCATCAAATGTAGGCATTGTGTAGCTTGAACCCATTGTCATCCTATGGGTTTGGAAACTAGAAATAAATGCTGCATATTCTTGTGGAAGCTTGCCTATCAAGTTGAATTTATATTGAGTATGCTTTTTATCAATGCCACAATCTTTGAGTTGTGCCCTCAACTCATTTGCCTTAGTGACATAATCTTGTATAGTATCAAAGTTCTTGGGATCTAACATGGTGAGATCACTATCAATTTGATATCCCCTAATCTCATCAACTTGACCATACAAGTCTTGAAACTTTTGCCAAGCATCCTTGATTAGAGTACATTTCTCAATATGAAAAATGAGATCCTTTGATACATACTTTCTTAAGGTACCAATTGCCATGATATTTTTAGTGACCCAATCCAAGTGACCAACTGGATCAACCTTAGGATCAGCTGGAACAACAATAGTTCCATCAATGTAATGAGTGAGTCCTTTTTCCATAAGTTTACTCCATGCATCAATTTTCCAAGTAGCATAATTATGTGGAGTTAAGAGAGGAAACTTAGAAGAACCCATAGCAGCAAAAAGGAAGGAACACAAGAGCACAAAAGCACAAGAGACACCCCCCCAAATTCACTCAATCAAAGTACCCCCCCCAAAGTGATGATTTTGGCACTTTATACTTAATGCAATTACAATGAGCCACTTGCAAAACAAGGCAAAGTGGACTTATGATGCAAATTTTACAACTTCCCAAATGAGATACAAGAGACTTCAATCAATAGTGCAATGAATCTAACTAAGATTCAAGCAAATATACAAGTACCAAGAGAGCCAAAAATGGCCAAGATCTGAAAGTAAAATTTCTACTTACAATGGAATCAATCTGATAGCATCATGTGAAATTATATGAAAAAATACGCACTTTAAAAGAAAACAGCACCTGAAAAGGAGGTCGTATGACCCCAAACGAAGCCTCTGAAGTTGCAAAAACTGGGATTACTCAGGTACAGTCACCAAAAACTGCATTTTCTGAAAACTTCGTGCATCAAAATCAAAAAATTTCTTCACCACTGTGGAGAGCATGGAATTATAGCCCATTTCAAAAAAAAATTGCACCCAAAAAGGAGCAAAAATGAGCAAGTTATGGCCATTTGAAGTTGAACTGCAAAATCAAAAATGCAAATGAGAGGGGCCTGCAAAATTTTCAAACCCTGCTGATGTGGCGCTGATGTCAGCAAGTCACTGTGTTAAATTTGATGGCCGTATGATCGTCGTAAAAACTTCGCCTATCTGTTGACTAGGTGTCCGTACTGTACGGACTACTGACTGGGGGGATGATTGTGCAGGCTGTATGGATGACGTGGCACTGTGACTATGTGTACGGAAGTCTGCGTGACACTGTATTGAAATCTGACATAGTGGATGACTCAGCTGATGATGTGGTGGCTGTATGGAAGACTGTGTATAGGTTGTACCCACGGGCTAGTGGCCGCCTGCCACGTGGCAGACGCGGGATTCGTCGGTCTGGGTGACTGGTCGGCTGTTCGCATGGCGGGGTCTATGGCCGGAGAGGCGGCATTGGCACCGGGAGGTGCTGACTGGAGGTGGCGGAAGGCGCCAGGAGGAGCGGGAGGACAAGACAGGGACCTTGGGCGCCGGTGCGGCGGCGGCGGGCGCGGGACGAGGTGGCAGCGTTGGTGGTCCGGAAGGTACCTGTTCCGACATACTTGCAGGGTACGAGCGCGTGCGGCAGACCTACAGACCTGCAACCTGCGGGTCACGGGGGGGGGGGGTCTGCGGACCCCCCAAAAATTGCTTTTTTTTTTTTTTTTTTTTTTTTTTTTTCGACTTTTCAAAATTTTTTTTTAATTTTGATTTTTTGAAAAATATTTCAGAAAAGGAAAATTTTTTTTTTTTTTCTAAAAAATAATAAATTTTTTTCGAAATCCGTACAATACTAGCAAAATTGGAGAAAAAATTTTTCTCACCAAAATAGGCCGACTTTATAACCAAAATTCATGGAAACGGCCTTCTGGACGCAATGGTAGGGTCGGATCTATTCTAGGATGCCTCCAAAAGATGGTGCTCCTCAGATCTGCCTCTTGACGTCGCAATAAAGCCTCTTCAAGACGAATCAATGAAGCCCCAATGGCTCTGATACCATGTGAGATTTTGCCAAGATAAAGAGCTCAATGAAATGTACAAAATAGAGACATAATACGAGACAAGAATAAACTGTATTCTCATCAATAGAAAATGATCAATAATATGATTCAATAGTTACATACAATGTAGATGAGCTTGCTTATATAGGCAAGGCTAGGGATATGTGAGCACACAAACATGACAAGTGGCTCAATAAGAAACAAGGGTAGGTAGGAAATAGGTGTGGGTAGGTAGGAGAAATAATATAATAGTCCACATGAGGTGGATCACCTACTGAATGTGGAGTGTAACAACAAAATCAACACCATAAAAGGTGGAATTTCTCCTACACACACTATCCCAATGTGGCACAAACACCCAAGTGTCTCATACCCAAACTACCATGAAAATGCATTATCCTAAGTAAACTTAAGTAAGTGTAATAATATCCAAGGTGAATAATTATTTACACCAATAATTCATCATCAATCCTTGTTCTTGTCAATCTTGTCATTTTGTGATCGATTCGTCATCGATCCTTGTCCTTTTCAATCATGTCAATTTGGATCGATTAGTCATTGTTCCTCGTCAATTGGCGCCTATCAATTTGATCTTGTCAATCTTGGTCAATTTGTCATTGATTTTTGTCAACCAATCTCAATCATTTATCAACATTGGTTCTTTGCCAATCAGAATCATGATCGAACCTACATTAATTTCTTGTTGTCTTGACCTAATTCCTTGTCCTCTTATTTCTAGGGTTTTATGATTTGTTCATTTAATCCTTTTCTTCTTCTTTGTGGGTTAAATAAATCTATTTATTTAGTCCTAGGTCTCTTTCATGAATTAATTAATGGATGAAAACCTATTAATTAATTCACCTAATTTCTATTTCATCTTTTTCCTCAATTTTCTAATTTTCTAATTTCTCCTAATTCCTAATTTCTATTTCTCCTATTTTCTTTAATTTTTCTAATATTTCCCCTAATTTCATTCCCTCATTCTCTCCTATGTTTATGCTTCCACTTGCCATAATTTGTCATAATTTGTCATGCATTTTTCATAGTAACTTGTCATAATTTGTCATACTCCTTTCATAGCAAATTGTCATTTGTCATAATTTTGCCATTCTTGATTTGAATTTCCTTTCAAATCTCTTCATGATAATCTTGTCCTCTCTCCAATTTGTCTGTAAATTGGATGATTTTCTTCAATGAAAGGAGGAATCAATCACATTTTTAGAATCAATCACATTTTCAATCAATCAACCACGCTTCTAGTATCCTTATGCTACAATTTTCATCTTGTCATCTTGCTTGCTTTCATACTTTGCTCTTGCACTTGTAGGTGAGATCCACAAACAAGATAATTTGAAGGAGAAAGAAGGACAATGGAGGTCAATTGAAAGAGACATTGGTGATGATTTTTCATTTATTTTGAATGTCTTATTTTCAATTCTTCTATTGATTGTAATAGGATTTTATTTCATTGCAATTTAGCTTTGTGGTTAGCTAATATTTATTTCTTTGATGCATCCCAAATTCCTAGTTACAAACTCTTCAAACAGGCTTTACCGGTGATCCCTACTCCTTGAGATTTTGTAGTTGACCAATACATAACATCTAAGACCTCTTTCAAGCACTGGTTTTGATCTTGGGCATCAAATCCTTATACCTCCTATGTAAACCTACCCCTCTGACTAGGAGCCCTTCTAGACTGGTGTTTTGGCCTTAACTTAAAAATGTTCCACACACCCATACAAAAAACTTAGCATTTTAGATACCCTTTTGGGAGTTATACTATTCTCCAAAATTATTTGGTCAGATCTACAAATATAAGGTCTACTCCCTTTAGAAGCTAAGACACCTAATAAGGGCAATTAGCCCTATTTTCCAAAGCAACTACCTTTACTAGTAGATCAAATGAAAAATTACCTTAATAGGAATGTGGGGGTTAGTGAGAAACTTCTAATTCCAGGGTTGTATGCCTGGAATCCATCGCTAAGACAAATTTTGATGACTATCCTAAAACTTGTCCTAAGTAGTCACATAGAGATGCCTACCTAAATCTATTGTTTTCCCCACACAAAAAAGTCTTCCCTACAAAAAAATTAAAAAAAGCTAAAATAAAAAGGCTTATCCTACATCCCTCCAAAGGAATAGTCTTCTAATGGACCAGAGTGCAAGATAAAGCCATTTTGGTTCAAAACCCTCTCCAAACCCTCACTTTCCGGGTTAGAGTCAATAGAATGAAGGTTTCTGTCTACTTTGAAATAATTAAGACCTTAGACCACCACAAAAAGAAAGATAATTCATCTCCCTATCTACTCCATGGATGATGGGGTTCAAATAAATCTGTACGATCACGTAAAATACCTGTAAACTCAGAATTTCTAGGAAAATTGAATTGTTTTGAGTATTATTGCTTCATAGACTCCAACTTCAATAACAACAACCTTGGGAAATGATCCAAAAAGGCTTATACAACTCTCCAATGGTTTCCCACCAAATTTGTAGTAGATTGGAGCCGTTGAAAGGCTTCCCCCAGCTAAATTACAAAAAGTTTTACTTTTGCACTCAAAAGTTGCATTTTTCAAAAGTTGCATTTTTGCAATTTTGCTCAAAAAGTTGTCATACTTCCTAAGGTTGGGATCCACACACATGGACCAACCAAACACATAAAATATGTCTAAAACCTATCAAACACAAATATAAAGCATCTACTACCCCTTGTCACGAATCGTTTTATTTAATATTTTGCAATTTAAAGATGTAATGTGATTTTGAAATTTAAAATAGATTAGATCATTCATAATCTAGTATGAGGAAATATAGTATGCTTTTTACTCCTACAATTGATATGAAATTTAACATTTAATATTCTTTTGGGTTTGTTAATACTGATAAAATTTTGAGTGCAAGTAATGTAGGATGAGGTGAAGGAGGTCGAAGGCGAGAACACGAATCAGGTAGAATTGCTTTTAACTGAACGACTTTGATGGAAAAGGGAATCTCTCACACACCACATTAGGATTTATAATTTGCATCTTGAAAATATGGATGATTTAAATGACCTTATTTGAGTGTTTGTTCAAATTGAAATGATGAATTTGGAATGAGAAGTAGATTGATTTAAATGTTTATACATGTGCATTAATTGCATGATGTGAATAGTGTTTGAATTAAATCTAAGTTGTTTGAGTAATTGTAAAATATTATGCTTTATTGTTAAAAGAGATAAAATGTATAAACGATTCAAAAATGAATATTGACCCTAGGTTTAATGTTCTTTTTAGATATGTATAAATGTATGAAAATTGTACTTACGAGTTTAATTTTGTAAATTGAATAATAGTATTGTAGACACCCAAAAATGGTCAACGCTTGCGAAGTCATACTTTAACATTTGCGCATTGCCTCATTTTAGGTTTTTGCGTCGCATTAACATTTCTCCTATGTCACGCACTTGGTCTTTATCATTTACAAACATTGAGTCATTCTTCTACATTCTTCAGTCATCTCGTCTTCGAATTTGGTCTTGTCGACAATATTATCCAGTCATGATTTTGATCAATTTTACTCTATCGCATCAATGTGCGTATTCATTTGTCATCATTTTGGACATCGTCAATCCTAATTAGGGTTTAGTCCTCTTATCAATCTTGTCGATTTATCATCAATCCTTTAATCTTGTCGTTTTACGATCGATTTGTCATCGATTGTTGTCATGTTCGATCTTGTCATCTTGCAATTCATTTTGTTGTCGATTCTTGTCCTTTTGTCAATCTTGTCATTTTGCGACCGATTTGTCATCATTTCACTATCAATCATTATCTGTCTCAATTGTGTCAATTTGGATCAAATCATGTCGATTGGCGCATTCAATCAAATCATTTTGTCGCACTGGTCATTTATCAATCCAAAATCAAATCATGACATTAATTATCTTCAATCAAGACCTAATTGTCATTTTCACATTTCTAATTCGTCTTCTAGGGTTTTATGATTCAATCATTTAACCTAATTTGTCATTTCTTCCTTTAGGATTAAATAATTTATTTATTTAATCCTAAGTCTTCTGATTACAATTAAATCTTTATTTAATTGGCTAATTATTCCTCTTTGTGAATTGATTAATAAATGAAAAATTATTAATTGATTCACTAAATCCTAATTTCCATCAATTTCTAATTTTCTAATTTTCATCAATTTCAATTTCCTATTTTTCAAATTTCTAATTTCTTTTCCCTCCTATTTCATCTCCTAATTCTATGGGAGTGGCATTTCAATTTGTCATGAAATTGTCATAATTGATAATCAATCAATTTTGACATAGAATGTGTCATAATTTGTCATCAAATTGTCAATCAATCAAATTGTGCATGGAAAGTGCATAATTTGTCATAATTTGTCATATTGATTTGCAATTTTCATTTGAATTGCATCATGCCAATCTTGTCATTTATCCAATTCTTCTATAAATTGGATGTTTTTTTCAATCAAATCCCTTCAACCCCTTCGAAATCCCTTGATCCTTCGAATCCTTCATGAATCTCGAATTTCTATCAAACTACCGAATTTTCGTTTCTAGTACTCTTGAACTTTTTGTTTTCAATTGTGTGAGCACTTGTAGGTGAGATCCACAAACCCATTGAAGAGGAAAGAACAACAATGGAGCCGCATGGAAGAAGCATCCGCATTGTTATATGGTTTGCATAATTTTCATTTTGAATGCTTTGTTTCCATACCTCTATTGAATGTGCTTTGGAATTAGGTTCATTTCATGAGTATTCTTTTGATTATGTTATCATATTTTGTGTTTTGATTGATCTACTTATCTTGTGATGAATCCTAATTTCTACCCCACATTAAATGGTGAACCCGACGTGAACATGCTTGGATCTAATATCTTTTTGAATGTTTTGTGAAGTTGCAGATTTTTTTGTGGAGAAATTGCAGATTTTTCTTCGAAGAAAAAAACAGTCATAATCAATTGAAAACGTAAAAAAATGCGTGCAGAATTAAAATAAACGATTTCTGGGTTTATTAGATCACGTTGTTATCTTTCCAGATCATTTTACGGTTTGTAATTTGGATAAATATTGAGAAAGTTATGACATTTTTAATTATGATGCTGTAAATGGTCAAAATTTTGAAAAAAACAAAATCATGCAACCTTCATCTAGATTAATTTAGCTTGGCAAATTAATCATGCATTCATGCAAATAATTTTTGGTGTTTTTGCTTTCTATTTTCTATGCTTTGGATTTTGGTACTAATTATTTGTGCAGGATCTTGGCATACGCATGACAAAGACTACAAATCAAACTACTAACATGTGTTATGCAGATTCGATGGTCAAAGACAACAAATCAAACTTTTGACATGTGTTTTGCAGGTTGCCTTGGAGAAACAACCAAATTGTGTGTTTGAGATTTTTAATTAGGCACTTAGTGATTTATAAGTAGGTGGGAATGAACATTTGTTTGCTTTGATTGTTAAGTATGACATTGGAGTAGGAGAGTATGCTCTCATCCTTCTTAGGGTGATCAGAAATCCAGATCTTCGGTACCATACTTGTGTTGTTGATTGTTTGTCACCCTTAGAGGGCCTGCCTTCCCGACCACTTTGCTTTAGCAAGCAATTGATAATCGTGAGAAGGGGACGACCCAAAGTGAGTACGGCTAGAATTCCTTGGCATTCTAACTCACTATAAAAAAATACCCGATAAGCGAAAGCTTTGAAGGAAGTGTTACGTGGGAATTGTAGTTACTTGGGAAGTGATGCCCCTTGAAACTCTTTCTCATATCAACATCTAAGTAGGGCCTCTTGGTCTAAATCGCGCTTGCGTGACTACATTTGTTGGTATCTTGATGGGCTTAATGTCTCAATCATGCTTGCATGACATCAAGGAGTAATGCTTAACAGAAATCCTTACTACATACCTTGTTCTTAGAGGCCAAAAACCCTTCTAGTTGCTTGAGAAGGACAAATTCGGATACTTGGAAGAGATACTAAGTTCGCCATGGGGAGGTTCCATGGGGACTGATGCTTGGCTGCCCTGAGAAGTGAGTGCCGTGGAGGGGAGCCCGTGGGGTCAAGCATCTATGTATTCTCCTTGAATCTCATAATGAGTCTACCTCTCAAGTACCTAATGTCTTTGCCTACCATAAGGAATGTGGAAATGAGCATGATTGTCTTGAGTCTAAGTTGCAATATCTTGTATTCTTTGATTGTCAAAAGTTGAATACCATTTCAAGAACAAGCACATTGATATAACATAAGATCAAACACCAAAGACATTCATCCAACAAACATTCAACAAGATTCAAAGATCATATTCCTAAAGCATGGTTATCCAACAATGTTCAAAAACTTGTCTCAACTCTTATGTCACTTACATTTAGGTTCATCCTAGGTTGCATTTTTCAAAGTCATTATCAAGTATCAAGGTTAGGTTTCATCTAAGTCATACTTCTTTTGCATACCAATAAAAGTCATCCATTTACATGAGTCCTCTTGTATAAGAGCAATATCATTTCATAATTAAACCTTAGGTTTCATCTTAGGTTGACATTGTCATACATTTGCATTTGCATAGCCCAAGTCTCTTCATTAAACCTAAGTCATTATCATATCATATTAAGATCATATACATATTAATTATCCCTTCGCATATAGTCTAAAAAACCTAGGTCTTGTCATACTTAAGCAATCCAAATCTTTGATAAACCCCAAGTCATTGTTAAGAAGTCTAGACCTCATCAAGTCTTTTGTCCTTTTTGTCATCAATATCATTTCGTCAAACCTAGCTTAGTATCCAAGCATATAGGTGAGACATTGTCAATTTGTCCTTTTGTCACTTGGTCCTTTTGTCCTTTGAGGCCTAGGCATCATTTCAATTTCCTAAGGGTCCATCTCTTAGATTTGCATTTCAAAAGTTTATCAAAATCTTCAAAAACAACCAAAAACATAGATTGCATTTTCATATATTTAGTTTGCATTTAGTTGCATATCATACATTATCCTTGAAAATTTCCAAAAAAAATAAATTGCATTTGCATAAGTGACATGCCTGTTGAGATAAGATCAAGATCTAAGAAGATGAGTGAACCAATGTATCAATCCATGGATAACATAGCAAATTCGCAGTTTCAAACTAGTCAAACAATGCAAGTTTCATCAAACACATCTCTACCACCATATGGAATGGTTCAACTTGGACCACCTCTATTATATGAACCAGTGTTTGTACCTATGAAACCAGGACATGGGAGTGTTCCACCAACTCCAAGAGGAAATGCACCTTTCGATTGGAATTAGTCCAGCTTGCAACAGGAAATACAAACATTGTATGAAGAACCAACTCTATCTCAAGGATTTGGTTCAGATCAAGGCATTCACCAAGAAACAAATCCAAATGTCCAACCAAACTCTTCATCCGATTTTGATGTCTTTGATGATGTTGTTATGTACCTTAAGGATCCAAAATTGACAAAAAAGATGGATAAATTCTTGAATAAGCTCTTTAAGAGGTTCCCACAAAAATATCTTGACATGATGAGTAATGTGACCTCCTCAAGTAAGCAAATTAATGTGCAAAAACAACAAGGCGGTGAGTTGTTAGGTTTCTCTCTACATCCAAATGATGAAAATGTGCAACAAGAACTCCAACCCACCTTGATGAGTAAACGTGCTTCAAAGGCATTGACAGTGACTATTCCTCAAAAGTCCACACTCAAAATAATAAACAATCCATTGTTTAATGCAACACCTTTAACACCAGATCAAATGAAGGCCACACAAATGTTGATGACAGGTGTCCCTCAACAAGAAGTGATTCCTCGAATACCAAAAAGTGGATCCAAATCTAAGATGCAAGAAAGCTTTACGATTGGAATGTCTGATCTTACAAATGTTCAAATTGCCTTTCCTTCATGCCAAAGCATTAATCCCTTGCCAAAATCCCCCATGCATATTCAAAGTCCAACTCCATGTCAAGAGGATAATTTAGAGCACAAAGAAACATGTCTTGAAACAGATCAAGATCAAGATCCCAAAACCTTATCATCCCATCCAATTGTTGACCAGGATCTCATCCTCCCAGACACTCATGATGATTCCCCTATTCTTGTCCATCCTATCCAAAGTCCTATTGACATTCCACTCCCCGAGAAAGATCAAGATATCCCAGTCTATCCAATCCCAAATGATCCCCTTCCATTTCATGAACACAATGTCCTTTCAAATCCCATTGACATTCCACTTCCTGAGAAAGATCAAGATATCCCTTCCATCCTTTCCGATGATCCCATTGAAAGTCAAGAGCAAAGCACCTTTAAAGAAGATTCCAATGATCTTCCTCCTTGTCAAGATCAAATTATTCCTTCAGATCCTCCACAAGATCCACTTGTTCCTCCATCTCCATGTCCTAATCCTCCGTGTCCACCCCAAGATCCCATTTCTTTTGAGGATCCCATTATTTCTCCCATTCCATCTCTTGAAGAGCCTATCATTGAACCATGTCTACTACACACTCCTAGTCCCCCTCATGATCCTGATACCCCTCATGATTCTAACGTGTTAGTGCAAGATGTTCATGAACCCTTGACATTAACAAGGGGTTCTTCCTCTTTGGTGCAATCCGATCCACCCCAAGATCTCATTATTTCTCTCATATCATATCCACCTCATAATGGACTCGTGTCTTTGTCCCAAAGAAAAGAGTCTCCTACAAGTCAAGATATTCATAAAGGCAAAGGAGTAGATCTCCATGAGCAAGAATCCCTTCATGTTAAAGAATATACTAATGGTCATGGCTACAAAGCTCACACTCAAGGCGTTGGTATCCCTTCAAAGTCAAAATCCAAATGTCCACCTTCCCCATCATCGCTTCCATCCATTCTAGGTCCCTATATCCCTCCATCTCCTATGCAATGTCAGCAAAGGCACACATCTTGGAGAACCTTCCATCCATCCCACATGCCTCCATATCATTCCCGTCCACACCAACATCCATTCCCCCTTCCAAGCAATTTGGATGCCAAGTATAAGCATCATAAGTCTAGCAATCCACATGTATTCAAGGATAAACATGTCCAATCTAATCGACATGTCAAAACAAAGAACAATATGATCTATAAAGAAAAAGAAATATCCAAAAGGCCACAAAGGCCCACTGAGAAAAATAAAGCAAAGTCAAAATATATATGGGTTCCTAAATCCCTTGTGCAAGCAATGCACTGCAAGGAACCACAAAAGCATGAAAAATCAAAAACCATGTGGATCCCTAAGAAGCTCCTTGAAGCACAAAAAGAAAAATCCAACTTGGCATCCAAAATTTCTATTCCTCCATCCAAATCGTCCAAGTCTATTCCTCCATCACCTTCTTCATCTATTTTGGGCCCTTATGTCCCAAAATCCCAAGCCTTTCTTCCGTCAAAATCTCAATATCCAAAATACATCTTTCCTCCATCAATCCATCACCCCTCAAGGTGTGTGCCAATGTTGATCTTGCCTTCATTTCCATCCACTAAAGCCCAATTCTTCCAATACCCTATCCATTATCCAATGCATATTTTCCATCCTCCCATCCCTCTCGTCCAATCCTTTGCATAAATCCTGGCCTTAGTTTCATGTCATTTTCCATGTCCTTATCCTACCAACGTCTTTGAGCATACTTTTAAAGGTCATGGTCTATTTTTTTCAAGGCTACTATCCAAACAAAAAGATGCTTGAGTCCTTCTTCCATTCCCTATCATGTGTCCATCTTCTTCTAAAAAAGTCAGAATCCAAAAAAAATACAAAAAAAAAAAAAAAGTGAAAAAGGAAAGAAAAAAGAAAAAAGAAAAAAGTAAAGAAAAATAATTCGTCCACTGGTGAAAACCTGGCAAACAGGCGCTTTGGGCAAGTACCATGATGAAAACCTGGCAAACAGGCATCATGTGTAATCTATGAACTTCTTGCACACCACACTTGGGGGCAGGTTTCCTCCTATCATATCCTTTTGTCCTTAATTGTTCCATTATCCTATCAAACCCATGTCATACTCCTTCATATCCTTTTGTCCTTCATTGTTCCATTATCCTATCGAACCCCTATCATTACCCTTCATATCCTATTGTCACTCATGTCCAGTTTCTCTTTCCACCTTTGATCTTGACAAGGCTGAGGATTATCATGAGCATCATGCATCTTGTTTGCAGCTTTTAGTCTATCATAGCTTTTGGTCATTTATCCATTTGCTTATTATAACCTTTCATCCATATTCCCTACCTTATTGCGACTTTCTACCACTATCCCTTAGCCAATCCCGACCTTCAGTCCATGTCCCTTATCTATTCTTGGTCTTGCTTATCCTATCCATATCTTATCACTATCCATACACTCTTTTTCATTCCTTGATCTTGATCTGACATAAGGACGCAAAAATTTAAACATGGTTTCAAACACCTCTTGACATGTCCCTCCTGCCATGTTCCTGCTTTACATTGTCATATCCAGTCTATCGTCTCATCACGCAATAGCCCTTGAACATTGCATCCATATTGTCTCCATAATAAAAGGCCTTTATCTTCCCTCTATCCACCAGCATGTCAGCAAGCCTATTTATTCACCTGTCATATTCCTTGCCTTGCTAGACATTGGGGGCAAAATCATGAAAGAAAGTCATAAAATAAAAATTGAAATAATGTCCTGAGAAAAAAGTCATAAAAATTGAAAAATGTCCTTAAAAAATCCATAAATATCCAAAAATGTCCTAAAAAAAAATCCTAAAAATTTCAAAAAGTCCTGAAAAAAGTCATAAAAATCAAATAATGCTTGAAAAAATCTTCCAAAAACATTTAAAAATGTCCTGAAAAAATCCCTAAAAATCCAAAAAATATCCTGAAATAATCCAAAAAAATCAAATAATGTCCTGAAAAAAAATCCATAAAAATCAAATAAAGTCCTGAAAAAATGAACACAAAAAAAATAAAATTGTAAAATTCCAAAAAAAAAACAAAAACATGCATTTTTGCAATAAGGCATTCCCTTTGTGCATCGACAGATCACTGAGTATACATCCAACGACTCGCAATCAAAACATTGTGCTTTAATGAAATCTCGCTTTAACCAGATGAACTTTTTCAACTCAAACCAAGCATTCAAACTGATCCAAATTGTCTTATCAATCGAATATCAGCATCAAAAATAATTTGTCCTTGTCACATTATCATGGGTCTTATACAGGGGTGGTATACTCGAAACCAGACTGTGTCCTGTCTTAGACGGGGTACCGCATATCCTGAAACCAGACAGCATGATCGTCCTATCAGCACGTTCAACTTTTGACAATGAAGATCAAGATGTTTGTTTGATTTGTTTGAATTTGTGAATCTTATCTTTTTATTGATTTATCTTTGGCTTCGATCATGTCCCTATGTTGCTCGATGATGTCACTAAGTCATTTAGAGTGACCGGGATGGCTCATGGTCTCTTTCTTTGATTGTGATTGTCATTTGTCTATGTTGTGTCTGTCTTTCGCAAATCGGGTTGCATTTCAGCTCTGGCCTTCAATGCCATGATGCTACGCATCCATTTTGCTAAATAAAAATAAAGGTTCTCACCTACAAAGTGCATTACTGAAAGCAAGTTTTCATCATCTCTAACTGTCTTCTATCTCATTTCTTACTAACATTCTTCCGTCCAGTCGGATAGTCAGTTCGGTCTAGTGCTCCGATATCCACTCCTCATATGTTGCATCCTGCATCCATTTGGTTAGTACATTTGCATTCCATCACGTATATTGCATCAAGCATTTTGTCCATTTCATTTCATAAATACATCAAAAATCCATAAAAATACATCCATACATGTTCATACATCAGTACATAAGTCATCCATCCATAAAAAAAAAAACATCAGTCATAACACATTGCATCCCATCATATCGATGCATATCATATCACATATCACAATCATGTCAGAGTACAAAATCGGACTGTCTGTCCTAAGTATGGCCCGCAGGCTGACTACAACATGTCAAACTACATATGTCCACTGTCTGTCATAAGGAGTACGTGCCTCTGTCACTAGGTGCTCCCTCTGTCCTCCTCATCCCCGCAATGTCCCGTAAGCCGTCAAAATTCATGAAATTCAAAACATGGGTTTTTGAGATACATACCGCTGCTCCTGCATCCTCCGGTCATCTGAATGTGCGTACACGTTCTCCAAGGTGATCCGTCGTTGGAATGTTCGCCATCTGTCTGCAAGTGTCCTTGTCCAGAGCAACAAATCCTTCTCTTTAGCTAGTGCAAATGAGTCATTTTCACCCTCTTGGTCCCATTTATAGCTCTTTGTCATTGCATAGATGGACGTGCATCCTCTCCATCTTATGTTGGTCGCGGTCTTGTGCACCTTAAATTGCTTGTCTATCATGCATCCGATCTCCGATTGTCAGTCCGTTCGATCCTGTCATTTTTTATCGATCAATTGGCCTCTTTTCTGCATGTTTCCGGCCAATTCCTCGAGGGGGCATGCATATGTCATTATCATTGTCTGGGGCATTTTTTGTTATTGTTCTTTGAAACAACGCTCAGAATCGCATTGTCTCAAAGAGGGGCAAAATGTAGACACCCAAAAATGGTCAACGCTTGCGAAGTCATACTTTAACATTTGCGCATTGCCTCATTTTAGGTTTTTGCGTCGCATTAACATTTCTCCTATGTCACGCACTTGGTCTTTATCATTTGCAAACATTGAGTCATTCTTCTACATTCTTCAATCATCTCGTCTTCGAATTTGGTCTTGTCAACAACATTATCCAGTCATGATTTTGATCAATTTTACTCTGTCGCATCAATGTGCGTATTCATTTGTCATCATTTTGGACATCGTCAATCCTAATTAGGGTTTAGTCCTCTTATCAATCTTGTCGATTTATCATCAATCCTTTAATCTTGTCGTTTTACGATCGATTTGTCATCGATCGTTGTCATGTTCGATCTTGTCATCTTGCAATTCATTTTGTTGTCAATTCTTGTCCTTTTGTCAATCTTGTCATTTTGCGACCGATTTGTCATCATTTCACTATCAATCATTATCTGTCTCAATTGTGTCAATTTGGATCAAATCATGTTGATTGGCGCATTCAATCAAATCATTTTGTCGCACTGGTCATTTATCAATCCAAAATCAAATCATGACATTAATTATCTTCAATCAAGACCTAATTGTCATTTTCGCATTTCTAATTCGTCTTCTAGGGTTTTATGATTCAATCATTTAACCTAATTTGTCATTTCTTCCTTTAGGATTAAATAATTTATTTATTTAATCCTAAGTCTTCTCATTACAATTAAATCTTTATTTAATTGGCTAATTATTCCTCTTTGTGAATTGATTAATAAATGAAAAATTATTAATTGATTCACTAAATCCTAATTTCCATCAATTTCTAATTTTCTAATTTTCATCAATTTCAATTTCCTATTTTTCAAATTTCTAATTTCTTTTCCCTCCTATTTCATCTCCTAATTCTATGGGAGTGGCATTTCAATTTGTCATGAAATTGTCATAATTGATAACCAATCAATTTTGACATAGAATGTGTCATAATTTGTCATCAAATTGTCAATCAATCAAATTGTGCATGGAAAGTGCATAATTTGTCATAATTTGTCATATTGATTTGCAATTTCCATTTGAATTGCATCATGCCAATCTTGTCATTTATCCAATTCTTCTATAAATTGGATGTTTTTTTCAATCAAATCCCTTCAACCCCTTCGAAATCCCTTGATCCTTCGAATCCTTCATGAATCCCGAATTTCTATCAAACTACCGAATTTTCGTTTCTAGTACTCTTGAACTTTTTGTTTTCAATTGTGTGAGCACTTGTAGGTGAGATCCACAAACCCATTGAAGAGGAAAGAACAACAATGGAGCCGCATGGAAGAAGCATCCGCATTGTTATATGGTTTGCATAATTTTCATTTTGAATGCTTTGTTTCCATACCTCTATTGAATGTGCTTTGGAATTAGGTTCATTTCATGAGTATTCTTTTGATTATGTTATCATATTTTGTGTTTTGATTGATCTACTTATCTTGTGATGAATCCTAATTTCTACCCCACAAGTATAATATATATATATATATATGGGAAATTTATTCAATCATATACATATATCAATATCCAATTATCGTGAATTTGACTTCGTCAAGAATTTTGTCTATACATATATGTAATCATTTGAGATTAAAAATATATACACATTATATATATGTGTGTGTCTGTGTGTGTGTTTGTGTATGAATTCTAATAATAATTTGATCATGTATTTGTAAATATTGTATATGTATTTATGAAATTAAACTATTTAATGAAAATCCGACATATATATATATATATATATAATCAATGAAAGGGTTTATCAAAGAATTTATTAAAAACAAAGTTTAATGTTTAATATTAATGAAGAGTCATTTATAAATAAATTATAAAACAAAAAAAAAACCATATTACAAATATAATATTATATATTACTTTATTAAACATGTTAATAAAGGTGGCGGCTTGAAAAGGTAGTCAACCGTTTGAAGCCAAAGGAAGAGCCGCTTTGGTCGGTTTGTTAACAAACTTCCTCCACCCATGGTAGCTGCTGTCAAAACCTTTAATGCAGGTCAAATATGGTGGGAGGCAAATTAAAGGTAAGTTGTTTAAGGTAGGCGTAGTTTCAGGGAAATACCACCGACTACCACTACTCCTATTAAAACGTAAATAACGTGTAAAACACATAAGCCATGATATCTATCCTGATCGACACATATAAAAAGAACTTAAATTGATTTAGACTTGGCATGCAAACCTGATCCACAGTGGATAAGAAGTCGACAGATTCCATGTTTGACTGATGCAGCAATCAAGCTCCAACTGAAACGGTTGGAGGTTTTTAACAATAAAAGACTCGAGCTTGCCACAAATCGAGGGTGGTATTTAATTCATAGAGCTGCATGGAGATTATAGTTACAACCACATGACAATAGAAATAGTGGAACAGTAAATAAGACCCAAAGGATAGCAGAAAACATAGCTAAAGATTAGAATAAATAGACGTATAAACACACACATTTTTTCATTCTTTCTCACACAAGTTTAGAAGAGCGATAATTTCTTGAAGGGAAGGTTAGAATAGTTTGATATAGAGGAAGAATAGTTGGATATAGAGGAAGAATATTTGGATAGAGAGATAGTTGGATAATATCATAGAGATTGAGTGATAGAGAGATAGTTGGATAGAGATAAGAATAGTTGGAGAGAAAGAGAGACTTGCGATCAAGGCATGGAATCATTTGACGAAGAATGACAAGGTCAAAAGCTTACAATCCACTCTAAGTTTCCAAGAGGTTAGAATCCTTTGTTTATGTTTTATTTTATTTGTTAAATTTGGTATAAAATGTGTAGAAATGGAAGTTTAGGTAATAGATATGTACGTCCAAATGGGTATCAATTATTAATATCATATTTGAAATGCTTTGTAAACCATTGTGGAATAGAAGAAAAGAATTTAGAGAAAAGATGTTGTTAATATCGTATTTTGCACAAAAATAATTAGTTTTAATTCTATTTTTAGAATGTGTTTGCCTACTTTTGGTTACATATGAGATTAATTTCATACATGTTTAACAACTTCTTTTGTATGTACTTTATTTTAGTCAAAAGATTGATTTTAAGATTATTGCTTATAAAAGTTTACCATTTTCCAAAATATGAAAGATTGTCTTTGATAGATATATTAGACAAGTAATGATTAGTAAACAAAAAAGATATCTCTATTTTTGTTTTAAAAGAAAGATTGTATTCTCAATAGAATTTGTGTTTGAGGGAATCAAGCTAGGGTTAAACTTGAGTTAGAAAAATTTACCTTTCAAGACGGTGCCGAATGTGAATGTTTTAGGGAGAATAGTTGCTTTTTCCAACTATTATTTTGTTGTGCATGGCATATACTCGACCGAGTTATTGTTTGAATTATCTATAGAAAAAGATGGAAATTCCTTATTTATACTCTCTACCACATCCTAGTATGATAGCGAATGCTTGTTTCTTAGAATGAAGTAGGAAAAATGAAAATGCATATATTATCTAGGCATGCACCAGATTCCCTCTTGCTTTTGAATTCTTTGGTTAAACCAATTTGTGTAGGGTCGGGTATTCTTGATTGACCAAGAATTCTGGGGAAGCGTAAGCTTCAAGGTTGGGCAGAAAAAGTGCCTGATTCTTGTTCTCGTCTACATTCAAAAGACAGAAGGAAGCGACTCAGACTAAAGATCGACGAATGCATCTTCTTGTATATTCTTAAGGCAATTTGGAAGCCTAAGTAGGAAATAAGAACTTCTTAGTATTGGATATTGTATTATTCATGTGCATTATTATGATATATTCGATGTTTGCTTATATCTTGTATAAAATATGCTTAGAGATTGAAATTTTAAGTTTATTTATGAATAAAGAGTAGTTTAGGGTTAGATCCTAGATTGACATCTTTACATTTTTGTATCAGAGCCTAGGTTTATAACACTAGGACCTATATGAGTCACTTCGCTAAGATAAATCTGGAAATTAATAGCTTTATGTTTTACAGAAATGGTTCATACCAAGCAGACAGCACAAAAGTCAATAGCAGGGTATGCCCATTACCTGAGGGTTAAAAAGGATCCTCAATCACCTGTTAAGTTGGTTTTGGATGACACCCCTTTTGAAGCAAAACCAGTCCCAAAAAAGAGTAATGTAATAGGAAAGGACCCTACCAAATGTCATACTGAGAAGAATATCCCTGAAAAAGAAAAAGAGCCTGAGTTGGAATATTCACCTATCAGGCCAATAGTGATCATTTCTAAGGAATCTGAGGGCTATACCCCTCTAAGTGACACTGAATCGGAAGGATATACCCCATTAAGTCCAAATGAGTCGAAAGAATCCACTCCCCTGACTCCTCTCAATGAGTGATGTAACGTGTTACAACACTTCAATAAAATGTCTTTCCTTCTATTACCAAATAAGGATGTAATCCCTTCTACTATAAAATAAAGGTGTATTCTCGTCTACTATAAAATAAAGATGTATCCTCTTCTATTATCAAATAAAGATGTCTTCTATTGTATTTTGAGTTAAAAATTGTGTATTCCTTAATGATATCTATATATATATATTTGGAACCTAACTTATATAGTAAATGGGAAAGAAGTAGAATGAAATTATTTGATATTGTTATATTTTAAATTTATATTGTTTTTCTTAATTATTCAATAGGAGTATTAAACTCTCTAGGCTTTATAAGGCTATAAGTTAGGGAATATTATAAAAGTTATGAAAGACGTAACATAGCAAATATGTCTTTTATCGCTAAGAATTATCAATATCTCCCTGTTGCAGAATTAATAAATAGAAATGGCCTCAAGAACCACAAGGGCGGGGTCAAGTAATGGGAACGAAAGGTTAGATCAAATTCTTGATCTGCTCAATCAGCAAAGTGCAAGGATGAATGATCTCGAACAAGAGGTTCGAAGGGTCGAAGAAGTCCGACAGGAAGCCCTAAGGGTTGAGGAGCAACCCAACAACCAAGCCAGAATAGAAGAAGAGCTAGCAAAGGATTTGAAAAGGATAGCCCCACCAAAGTTTGATGGAAAAACAATTAGCGATGGTGAAGAGGCATGGGTAATTGAAATGGAGAAATATTTTGGTCTCCACAACATGTCAAATGAAACCAAGGCAGTTTGGGCTGCTTATCAGTTGTCTGGTGAAGCTGCTACTTGGTGGGACAATGAAAAGTCAGAAAGGAAACTACAACCAAGAGAGATCACTTGGGATTTGTTTTTACAATCCTTCAGGAAAAGGTGGCTTCCATAATTATTCTTCAACAAGAAGATGACAGAATTTCAAAACCTTACTCAAGGTAGTATGTCAGTAACACAGTACTGGGAGAAATTTACTAATCTCCTTAAGTATGTTCCACAATACCAGATGGATGAAAGGTTCCACTTTCAGAAGTTCATTTTGGGATTAAGAACCCATATAGGAGTGGAGGTAGATATCCATAACCCATTAACTATGGTGGAGGTATTTGAAAAGGTGACTAAGCAAGAGCAGAAGTTACAACAGTTGGGGAACCTACAAAAGAATGAGAACAACCGACCAAATTTTGGGAATAGAAATTTCCAAAGGAATCACAATAGCAACAATCGGCAAATAAGAAATCTTAAGAGGGGACCCAACACCCAGGAAAAAGGAAGAGCAAATTAGGATGGAAATAAGAAAGAAAACAATAACACCAATGCTCGACAAAATATGGATAGAGGAAGGTCAGGTGGCCATCCTGGTCCTAGGGATGGGTGTTATAATTGTGGAGGGAGTCATTATGCCTCTAATTATCCACAACGTACCTCAGCATAGAGAGGATCATATCAGCAAGGATCCCCTCAACATCAGATTCACGCTATTGTCGACAATCATCAAGCTGATTTCCAAGCTGCACCTATCCAAATTACGGGTAAGCTCTTTGGACAAACAGTTTCTATTTTAATAGATACGGGAGCTACTGAATGTTTTATTGATCCACAAGTAGTTTCTAGAATATCTGTTAAACCTAGTTATATTTCAAATTCATGGATGGTTCAGTATGGAAATCAAGCAGAAAAGAGGGTAGATACTTGTCTATTTAGTGAATTAGAACTTCCTAGTTTCCAAACCCAAGTTAACCTTTATGTTGCACCACTAGGATCATATGATGTGATCTTAGGTATTAATTGGTTGACCGAACATAAAGCCATAGTGAACTATGAAGATAAGGTCATTAGTTGCATGGATGATTTTGGGAATTCCGTTGAAATTTTTGAATCTCAAAGTCCTCTTGAATTGAGATACATTTCGACAATGCAACTCAAGAAGGCCCAAAGAAAAGGATGTTCCATCATTGCTATCATGGTTAATGATTTGAATAATCTAGAGAAAAGTCCTATAGATTATCCTGTCCTTGCAGAGTTTCTAGATGTCTTTCCAGAAGATCTTACCAAGCTACCACCTAAGAGAGAGTTCGATTTTTCTATAGAACTCTTACCTGGAACAGAGCCGCAATCTAAGGCTCCATATAGAATGACAACAACAGAACTGTATGAGCTTAAGGATCAATTGCAAGAATTGCTTAGGCAAGGTTTTATTAGACCAAGCATATCCCCATGGGGTGCACCAGTGATCTTTATAAAGAAGAAAGATGGTACTTTGAGGTTATGCATTGATTATAGGATGTTGAATAAAGTAACCATCAAAAACAGATATCCTCTACCAAGGATAGATGAATTATTTGATCAAATGAAAAGTGCATCTATATTCTCCAAGATCGATCTTTGATCCGAATATCATCAGTTAAGGATTAAGGATGAAGATATTCCTAAAACTACATTCCGAACAAGGTATGGGCACTATGAATTCATAGTCGTACCATTGGTTTAACTAATGCCCCAGCAGCATTCATGAACCTCATGAATAGTATTTTCAGAGAATACTTGGATGACTTTGTTTTAATCTTCACTGATGACATATTGATCTATTCTAAGAATGAAGAAGAACATAAGAAGCACCTGAGGATAGTTTTGCAACGTTTGAGAGATCATAAAGTTTATGGGAAATTCTCTAAGTGTGCCTTCTTTCAGGAAAAGGTGCAATACTTAGGTCATGTCATATTCGCCGAAGGAATTTCAGTTGATCCTGCAAAGATAGAAGCAATAGTAGATTGGCCAACGCCCCAAAATATTTCAGAAGTTTGAAGTTTTATGGGACTTGCTAGATATTATAGAAAATATGTGGAAGGATTTTCTAGGACAGCGGCACCAATTACCTCACTTCAAAAAAAGGAAAAAAGCTTTGAATGGACTGAGAAATGTGAGGAATCATTTCAACTCCTGAAGCAGAAATCGACAACAGCACCAGTATTAACAATACCAGATCCCAACGGACATTTTGTAGTAATTACAGATGCCTCGGGTGAAGGTGTAGGAGTAGTATTGATGCAAGAAGGAAAGGTGGTTGCATATGAATCACGAAAGCTAAAGCAATATGAGATGAATTATACTCCACATGATTTATAACTACTAGCTATTGTGCATGCATTAAAAATTTGGAGGCATTACCTTTTAGGGAAGCCTTTTGAGCTTAAAACGGATCATTTAGGATTGAAGTATATTTTCACACAACCTAACCTAAATGCAAGACAAAGAAGGTGGCTTGAATTTCTAAGTGAGTATGAATTTGGTATTGAATATATCCAAGGGAAGGAAAATAAAGTAGTGGATGCTCTCAGTAGAAGAAGACACCTATCTGCAATGGTTACAACAAGGACAAATTTGAAGCAACAAGTGTTGCAGAATCTTTCTGAAGATGAACATTATATAAGAGTTAAACAAGCCTTGGAAAGAGACTCTTCAAACCATCGCTATGATGGATATGAGATAGAACCAGAGGGTATTTTGAGATACCAAGGAAGGATGTATATACCAAAAGGAGGAGAGTTGAGGAAGTTGATCTTACATGAGATGCACAATACACCTTATTCAAGACACTCTGGAATAACAAAGATGGTAGCTGATTTGAAAACATTGTATTTCTGGCCTAAACTCCGGAAAGAAGTGGTTGAGTATGTAGCACAATGTCTGGAATGTCAAAGAGTAAAAGTTGAACATGTTCATCCAGCAGGACTTCTATTTCAACATGTTATACTGGAATACAAGTGGTAGGTAATTAGTATGGATTTCATCCAAGGATTACTGATGAGTAAGAATAAGCATGACACTATCTTAGTAGTGGTGGACAAGTTGACTAAAGTTTCACATTTCATACCTGGTAGTCTAAAAGATGGATCATTTGTTCTTGCCAAGAAATTTGTGCAAGAAATTTTTCAGTTACATGGAGTTCCAGAAACTATAATATCTGATAGGGATACCAGGATGACTTCCAGATTTTGGACAACATTGAATGCAACATTGGGAACAAGGCTAAATTTTAGCTCAGCATATCATTTTTGGTATTTTGGTATGGTTTTGTCATTGATGTCAACACCTGCTAAATACACCTACTTTGGAGATCCAGCAACATTCACCGGCAAACAGTAAACTGTGCAAATAGTTACCAGTATATGGTTAACTGGTAGGATATAATGTTCACCGGTACCTGCATTGACATGGAAGACACTTGGTAATGTTGAAGACATCATGTGGACACTTTACTTTGAAGTAATAATCATTGGTATAATCTCATTTGCATATTTGCTTTTACCGACAAATAGGTCCAGGTTATCTAGGGTTACACTGGCAGGTTTATCTTTTCCAGATCAGCATGGCACACTATGAAAATGATTTATTATTGTTGTAAATGCATTAAGCCGACATGTTCAATTGGTTATTGCATCGGATATTGTATTATTTGTAAAATGTTTTTATTGTAATATCTTGTAGAGCTAACCTACTAAAATTGGTCTTAGGGTATGGTATAAATGTAAGATCTTATTTGTAAGATCAAGTGTGAAATGCAAAAAAAATTTAAGAAAGGGTATATGCGAGATCAAGCAAGGATATACACGAAGACATCATTTGAAGGTGAAGTTAGGTTTTTGTAGAAGCATATCAGCATTACACCGGTACTGAATCCAGCATATGAAGATGCTATTTTGTGTAGTACATTCTCATTGGATTTAACCATCCAACTGTAGTCAGTGTGACTCCCATTTGTGATTGAGCAGTGAGCTCTAGGCTGTTGGCCTTTCTGCATGTGCAGACCCCTCTTTGTACACTTACTATCTGCAGTAGTATCATCTGATTGTGGGTAAGGTTTCCCACCATGGTTTTTCCCCTTACAGGGTTTCCACGTACAAATATTGGTGTCATGTGTTGTGGATGACTTTGTGCTTATGTTTCATGCATTAATTCTTATCGGTATAGCAATTTTCTGTTAACATTGTCTACCGGCATACTTAACTGATTTACCGGTATTAAGCATTAAGTTGGTTAATAAGTTTTTGGTTTGAATTTATTAGACAATAGATTCACCCCCCCCTCTCAGTTGTCTCCGAGACCTACAATTGGTATCAGATCCTAGTCCTCTTTTTATAGAAGTTTAACAACTTGAGGAGATCCAATGTCTACTAATTATTTCAAAAAGGATAGTCCTAAACTTGATGGAACCAACTATGGGATATGGAAAATCAAAATGGAGACACATCTGAATTGCATTGGTAAAGACATCTGGGAAGTTACTAAGAATGGTTATACTACTACTGTAGCTGGTCAGACTGCTCCCATTACTTTAGCTAGAGATGAAGAAAATGATTGCAAAGCAAGAGAAGCACTTTTGAGCGCATTATCAGATCAACAAATCATGGGATTATTAGATAGATCCACTACAAAAGCTATTTGGGATCATTTGGAAACACTGAATGAAGGGGATTGCACAGTCAAAATTGCAAAACTTGAAAGCTTCCGAGTCAGGTATGAACATCTAAAAATGGAAGAAGATGAAAGGATTTTTGCTTTTATGGAAAGAGTAAATGAAATTGTTTTGGGTATCAAATGTTGTGGAGGAACCTTGAGTGAAGATGAGATTGTTTCAAAAATATTAAGAGGTTTGCCACCGGCATATAAAATGAAGGTTACTACTATAAATGAGTTGAGAACAATGCCTAATACATCAGTAACTAGGGATACATTGATTGGAAAACTTTCTGTAGCATCCTAAAATTGCGACACTTGCAATTTCGACTGCATTTGGGTCTTCACGATGGTGGCGCAACATTGAACCTGAATGGAGACCTCGAAAACCTGTTTACGACACCAAAAACTACATTTTTCAGCACCCTGGCCTGATCCTCCTTGCACCCTGCTGTCCCAGGAGGTGGGACCATGGCGTCCAGTGCCCTGGCCCTTCAAGACTAAGGCGCCCAGTGCCCTGGTCCCCCAAGACCATGGCGCCCAGCGCCCTGGTCCCTGGCCCTATTTTGGGCCCGGTCTCTTTTGGGCATCAAGTCTTTAAGTTTGCAAATTGGAAAATATTGTTTCTAGGTAGGCCTAAGGTCAGGAAAATCAGTCTATCAGCCCTAATTGACAAGTATATAAACTACATTTCCCCTCCCATTTGAGGAGGTAAGTAAGAAAAAAAGACATATGCAAGAAAGAGGCGGAAGCGATATTCAAACATTCAAAAATTCAAGCATTCAAGCATTCCTTCAAGCAATTGAGCATTCTAAGTCTCCATTCAAGGCTAAGTGTTGCATTCAAGACAAGGATTCAACCATTGAAGAGGAGATCACTTACAACACATAACACACATTACACCTTCGCATGTAAGAATACAAACATTCTTACAACAAGGTATCAGTACTTGTTTACATTACAAACATTTACATTTACAGCATTCTCATTTCTTGGTTAATTCCAAAACTGGGGTTTGACCTAAAGGCAAACCCCTAATCCCTAACCCCCCAATCGTCCTCTCTCTTCTGTGTGTAGGTTGCAGATACACGGCTGTAATTGAAGATCTAGAATCCTTGTGCAGAGACGAACAGATCCCCCTTCGTTTCGCGGATTTTTCGGAGGACCGTGTGCACGCCGGGCGCCATCGTCCCATCAACTTTTGCTCAAATTTGCAAAACAACATCATCTCAACATTTTACTACTAATTCCAGGTCCGTAGCTTCATCTCGTATCCCTATCTCTATTTATAAGCGAATCTTTCTTACTTTACATGCATTCCTAGTTCAATCTTTCTATCTACATTCTTTACAAAAGAGGGTATCCTTGATGTCTCAACCCTTGAAACTCATTTAGAATCCAGTCTTGCATTGTGTGGGATTGGATCTTGTGGGTTTCAACCCCTCTTTTGAATGTAAAGTCCGTCCTAAGTGAAAACCATCAATCCTAGTGACCCCCTTTCTCCTTGGAGTGGGGGAGAACACCTAGGGTTCGATTTTTTGCTTTACACTTTCAACTTTTGAAATTGAGGAATTTGGTCCTGTTGCTACTATAAAAATTGATTTGGCCTTCAAAGCATCAACATCATCTGCTCTATCCTTTGACAAATCAGACTGGAGAGCCTTTTATGCAAGAGAACTTAAAGAAACCAGGAAGGAGAATGAAGAGCTTGAAGAACTTGAAGCACTATTCGCAAGAAAAATGCCAAAAGGTCCAATTGGAAGTAAGTATGAAGGTAAAGCACCCTTTAAATGTTTCAACTGCAATAAGATTGGTCATATGGCTTCAAGATGCCCTGATAGACATGCTAGACTAAGAGAAGAAGCTAGAAGGACATACAAACCTAATCCTGAATATTAGAGATATAGATTTAAGAAAAACAAAGACAAATCTTGTTACATTGCTGATGAAGGTGTGACTGATGATTCTGATGAGGATCCAACAGACAATGGATGGGTCTTTGTTGCTATAATAGAAGATCAACCGGTACCTATTGCTCAACCAGTAGAACAAGCCCTAGTAGCTAAAGTTGAAACAAAGGATGAATGGATTATTGACTCAGGATGCTCACATCACATGAATGGAGCCAAGGGTAAATTCTTGAACTTTCAAGAATACAATGGAGGTTTAGTAAGATTCAGAGATGACAAAGCATGTTCAATCAAAGGTAAGGGTTCAATATCTCTTGATGGTAAACATAGCACTGACAATGTCTACTATGTTGAAGGATTAAAACATAATATTTTAAATGTTGGTCAATTAGTTGAGAAAGGTTTTCAGTTACAATTTAAAAATGGAAAATGCAAAATCATGAATAGAACCGGTTTGGAAATTGCAACCGGTAATCAAACTAGAGGTAATATCTTTCATTTGAATAATAGTGAAAAGACATGCTTAATTGCACATATAGATGAAAGTTGGCTATGGCATAAAAGACTATGTCATGTAAATTTTGATTGCATGGTAAAAATCAATACCTCTAAAGCAGTTAGAGATCTACCTAAAATTGTGAAACCTCATAATACAATTTGCAAGGAATGTCAAATTGGAAAACAAGTTAGAGCTAGTTTCAAAAGTATTCTAGAAAAATCCAATAATGCCCTTGATTTAATTCACACTGATTTATGTGGTCCAGCTAGAACTAAAAGCTTACAAGGTGATAGATATTTCATGCTAATTATTGATGATTATTCTAGAATGTGTTGGGTTAATTTTCTCAAAGAAAAATCAGAAGCACTTGGGAAGTTCAAGCTATTCAAAGCAATGGTTGAAAATGAAACTGGTAAGAAAATTAAATGTTTAAGATCAGATCAAGGAGGAGAATTCACATCTAGAGATTTTAATACATTCTGTGAAGTAAATGGAATCAAAAGATAGTTATCAGCACCTCGGACACCACAATAGAATGGAGTTGTTGAAAGGAAAAATAGAACTATTTTGGGTGCAACAAGAAGTATGTTATCAGAAGCAAATCTACCACATGTGTACTGGAGAGAGGCAGTAAGCACTGCTGTCTATACATTCAACAAAGTTCACATCAAAGGTGAAACCGGTAAGACCCCTCATGAACTATGGTTTGGTAATACTCCTACTCTTAAGTATTTCAGAATCTTTGGAAGTAAATTTTATATTAGAAGAGATGAGTATATTGGAAACTTTGATTCTAGAAGTGATGAAGGAATATTTCTTGGTTATTCATCTAAGAGTAAAGCTTATAGATGTTTTAATAAAAGATTACAAAAAATTGTTGAAAGTACAAATGTAAAGATTGATGAACAATTCAGAGGAACTTCAAGGTATATAGATTCTGAACCGGTAACATAAATTATGACAAATGAACCAACAGTAAATCCACTAGTACAGAATGATGATGCAATTACTCCGGTATCATCAGAGGATTCCACAGTAATTGAAGAACAACAATAGACTAAGACACCCCGGTATGTAAGACTGAATCATTCTGAAGATCAGATAATTGGAAGCAAATTTAAAGGAGTCATGACAAGAGAAAGATTGGCAAATGAAGAGGTATGTCTTATTTCTCAAATTGAACCATTATCTATCAATGAGGCATTGAAGATAAATTTTGGATTAAAGCTATGGAAGAAGAATTAGGACAAATTGAGAAAAATAATACTTGGACATTAGTTCCCCGACCTAAAAATAAAAATGTAATTGGAACCAAATGGGTATTTAGAAACAAACTCAATGAAGATGGTAAGGTTGTCAGAAATAAAGCAAGACTAGTGTGTAAGGGATATTCTCAGAAAGAAGGAGTTAATTACAATGAAACCTTTGCACCGGTAGCTAGAATTGAGGCAGTTAGACTATTCTTGGCTTTTGTAGCCCACAAGGATTACAAAGTTTATCAAATGGATATTAAATGTGCATTCTTGAATGGAGATCTTGAAGAGGAAGTCTATATTGAACAACCTGATGGATTTTCCTTGACAGATAACAATGATATGGTTTGCAGATTAAGAAAAGCTCTGTATGGATTAAAACAAGCTCCAAGAGCTTGGTATGCAAGATTGGATAAGTATCTTTTAAAGATTGGTTTTACTAGAGGAAATGCAGATAGCAATTTATATTACAAAGTAACTAATGATGACATCTTGATTATGGAAGTATTTGTTGATGATATAATCTTTGGAGGAGAAGATGGATTATGCAAAGAATTTTCTCTTGAAATGCAGCATGAATTTGAAATGTCTATGATCGGAGAAATAAAATTCTTTTTAGGATTGCAGATTTTATAGACTGATAAAGGCATATTTTTGAGTCCATCTAAATACTTGAAAGAACTACTTAAGAAATTTGGGATGGAGAACTCTAAACTGGTAAGCACACCTATGACTACAAATGACAAATTATCTCAAAGGGATGAATCTACACCTATTAATCTAACTAGATACAAATCTATGATAGGAGGTTTACTGTATTTGACACAAACCAGACCTGATATTATGAATGCAGTATGTATAGTTTCTAGATTTCAGAGTAATCCTAGGGAAAATCATGAATCAGCAGTAAAAAGGATTTTTTGGTACTTACAAGGCACAACAAATCTTGGATTATGGTATCCTAAAGATGAAAATTTTGATCTATATGCATACACAGATGCAAATTGGACAGGAGATGTGGATGATAGAAAAAGCACCACTGGAGGAGCATTCTTTCTTGGAAAGAGATTAGTTTCTTGGTTAAGTAAGAAATAGAGTTGTACATCTTTATCAATAGTAGAATCAGAATATGTTGCAGCAGCAACAAACTGTACCTAGGTACTTTGGCTTAAGCAAATGTTGAAAGACATAAAGGTAAAATGCAAGGAACCTATTACTATATATTGTGATAACATTGCAGCAATTGATATATCTAAGAATCTAGTATTACATTCTAAAACAAAACATGTTTCTATCAAACTAAATTTTCTAAGGGAAAAAGTTGAAGAAAAGGAGATAAAATTGGCTTATGTGAATACTAAAGAACAGCTTGTAGATATTTTTACAAAACCTTTGCCTAAGGAAACTTTTGAGTATCTCAGAGATCAGCTCGGAGTCTTACCTCCACTGGTAGAGACTTAGACAGTTGATGATTGTCATCAACCGGCAGAATTAAATGGACAAATCTTTTATTCCGGTATTTGATGAGGAAGCTACTTCTTAGGGGGAGTAGTTGGTATATTGAATTGGTTGGTATTTTGTATGAGCTTGACTTTTTGTGACTTTGGCATTTGATGTCAAAGGGGGAGAGATATATGGAAAAACATTAGGGAGAGATGTATGAAAAATGCATTATCTTTTTGAGGAGAGATTGGTATGAGAGTTTGGTATAAACACATATTACTCCCAGGGGGAGAAATGGAGATTGTTGGTTTTTGTACTTGGCATTTATGTTTCGACACTTTGATGGTTTTTCCATCTTGTGTTGCCATCAATGCCAAAGGGGGAGATTGTTGGTATTTTGGTATGGTTTTGTCATTGATGTCAACACCTGCTAAATACACCTACTTTGGAGATCCAGCAACATTCACCAGCAAACTGTAAACTGTGCAAACAGTTACCGGTATATGGTTAACCGACAGGATATAATGTTCACCGGTACCTGCATTGACATGGAAGACATCATGTGGACACTTTACTCTGAAGTAATAATCATTGGTATATTCTCATTTGCATATTTGCTTTTACCGACAAATAGGTCCAGGTTATCTAGGGTTACACCAGCAGGTTTATCTTTTCCAGATCAGCATGGCACACTATGAAGATGATTTATTATTGTTGTAAATGCATTAAGCCGACATGTTCAATCGGTTATTGCCTCGGATATTGTATTATTTGTAAAGTGTTTTTATTGTAATATCTTGTAGAGCCGACCTACTAAAATTGGTCTTAGGGTATGGTATAAATGTAAGATCTTATTTGTAAGATCAAGTGTGGAATGCGAAAAAGATTTAAGAAAGGGTATATGCGAGATCAAGTAGGGATATATACGAAGACATCATTTGAAGGTGAAGTTAGGTTTTTGTAGAAGCATATCAGCATTACACCAATACTGAATCTAGCATATGAAGATGCTATTTTGTGCAGTACATTCTCATTGGATTTAACCATCCAACTGTAGTCAGTGTGACTCCCATTTGTGATTGAGCAGTGAGCTCTAGGCTGTTGGTCTTTCTACATGTGCAGACCCCTCTTTGTACACTTACAATCTGCAGTAGTATCATCTGATTGTGGGTAAGGTTTCCCACCGTGGTTTTTCCCCTTACAGGATTTCCACATACAAATATTGGTGTCATGTGTTTTTGATGACTTTGTGCTTATGTTTCATGCGTTAATTCTTACCGGTAAAACAATTTTCTGTTAACATTGTCTACCGGCATACTTAACTGATTTACCAGTATTAAGCATTAAGTTGGTTAATAAGTTTTTGGTTTGAATTTATTAGACAACTGATTCACCCCCCCCCCCCTCTCAGTTGTCTCCAGGACCTACAATCATCCTCAGACTAATGGCCAAACATAAAGGGTTAATAAGGTAGTGGAGGATCTTTTGAGAATGTATTGCATGGATTAGTAGTACAAATGGGAGGAGTACTTGCCCTTAGATGAATTTTCTTATAACAACTCCTTTCATGCATCATTAGGTATGGCACCTTTTGAAGCACTCTATGGGCGAAAATGTCACACACCTATCAGCTGGGATAGACTAGAGGATAGGATCATTATTGGTCTAGATTTACTCAAGGAAATGGATGAGCAGATGGTGTTAATTAAGAGAAGATTGCAGGAAGCAGCTGACTGACAGAAGAGTTATGCAGACCGAAATAGAACTTTTAGACAATTCACTGCAGGAGATAAAGTCTTTTTGAGAGTCAAACCTCATAAGAGCTCTATCCGTTTGGAAAATCATCAAAATTGGCTCCAAGATATGTGGGACCCTTTGATATACTAGAGGCTATCAATCCAGTTGCTTATAGATTAGCTTTACCCCCTACTCTAGCTCGAATCCATAATGTGTTTCATGTGTCTTTATTGAAACCTTATAATGTTGATGCATCTCATATTCTTGATTGGCAATCCTTACAGGTTCAGGATCCAGGGGTGGTGCTAGTGGAACCCATCCAAATCCTAGATCAGCGTAGTGTGAAGCTACATAGCAGAGATTTCACTCAGTATAAGGTTTAGTGGGACCAATATTCTGAGGATAGTGCTACATGGGAGGATGCTGAGATGATTGACCGTCATTTTCCTCATTTTCTTTCTTAGGAAATAACTGCTATTTAATTTTGGATATTTGGAAACAATTATTATTATTTTATGATGTAAACGTGGATAGCCTGTGTGCTCTTGGTATTATTATTTGAATTTGAGGTAAGATTGACATTTTGTGAGATATTATGGTTTTGTGAATATTGATGAGTGGCAAGACATCGAGACAATGTCTCTTCCAAGAGGGGAAGGATGTCACAAATCGTTTTATTTAATATTGTGCAATTTAAAGATGTAATGTGATTTTGAAATTTAAAATAGATTAGATCATTCATAATCTAGTATGAGGAAATATAGTATGCTTTTTACTCCTGCAATTGATATGAAATTCGACATTTAATATTCTTTTGGGTTTGTCAATACTGATAAAATTTTCAGTGCAAGTAATGCAAGATGAGGTGGAGGAGGTCGAAGGCGAGAACACGAATCAGGTATAATTGCTTTTAACTGAACGACTTTGATGGAAAAGGGAATCTCTCACACACCACATTAGGATTTATAATTTGCATCTTGAAAATATGGATGATTTAAATGACCTTATTTGAGTGTTTGTTCAAATTGAAATGATGAATTTGGAATGAGAAGTAGATTGATTTAAATGTTTATACATGTGCATTAATTGCATGATGTGAGTAGTGTTTGAATTAAATCTAAGTTGTCTGAGTAATTGTGAAATATTATGCTTTATTGTTAAAAGAGATAAAATGTATAAATGATTCAAAAATGAATATTGACCCTAGGTTTAATGTTCTTTTTAGATATGTATAAATGTATGAAAATTGTACTTATGAGTTTAATTTTGTAAATTGAATAATAGTATAATATATATATATATATATATATATATATATATATATATATATATATATATATATATATATATATATATATATGGGAAATTTATTCAATCATATACATATATCAATATCCAATTATCATGAATTTGACTTCGTCAAGAATTTTGTCTATACATATATGTAATCATTTGAGATTAAAAATATATACACATTATATATTTATATGTGTGTGTGTGTGTGTGTGTGTGTGTGTGTATGAATTCTAATAATAATTTGATCATGTATTTGTAAATATTGTATATGTATTTATGAAATTAAATTATGTAATGAAAATCCGATATATATATATATATATTTAATCAAAGAAAGGGTTTATCAAAGAATTTATTAAAAACAAAGTTTAATGTTTAATATTAATGAAGAGTCGTTTATAAATAAATTATTAAAAAAAAAAAAAAAAAACCATATTACAAATATAATATTATATATTACTTTATTAAACATGTTAATAAAGGTGGCGGGTTGAAAAGGTAGTCGACCGTTTGAAGCCAAAGGAAGAGCCGCTTTGGTCAGTTTGTTAACAGACTTCCTCCACCCACGGTAGCCGCTATCAAAACCTTTAACGCAGGTCAAATACGGTGGGAGGCAAATTAAAGGTAAGTTGTTTAAGGTAGGCGTAGTTTCAGGGAAATACCACCGACTACCACTACTCCTATTAAAACGTAAATAACGTGTCAAACACATAAGCCATGATATCTATCCTGATTGACACATATAAAAAGAACTTAAATTGATTTAGACTTGGCATGCAAACCCGATCCACAGTGGATAAGAAGTCAACATATTCCATGTTTGACTGATGCAACAATCAAGCTCCAACTGAAACGGTTGAAGGTTTTTAACAATAAAAGACTCGAGCTTGCCACAAATCGAGGGTGGTATTTAATTCATAGAACTCCGTGGAGATTATAGTTACAACAACATGACAATAGAAATAGTGGAACAGTAAATAAGACCCAAAGGATAGAAGCAAACATAGCTAAAGATTAGAATAAATAGATGTATAAACACACACATTTTTTCATTCTTTCTCACACAAGATTAGAAGAGTGATAATTTCTTGAAGGGAAGGTTAGAATAGTTTGATATAGAGGATGAATAGTTTGATATAGAGGAAGAATAGTTGGATATAGAGGAAGAATAGTTGGATAGAGAGATAGTTGGATAATATCGTAGAGATTGAGCGATAGAGAGATAGTTGGATAGAGATAAGAATAGTTGGAGAGAAAGAGAGACTTGCGATCAAGGTGTGGAATCATTTGATGAAGAACGACAAGGTCAAAATCTTACAATCCACTCTAAGTTTCCAAGAGGTTAGAATCCTTTGTTTATGTTTTATTTTATTTGTTAAATTTGGTATAAAATGTGTAGAAATAGAAGTTTAGATAATAGATATGTACATCCAAATGGGTATCAATTATTAATATCGTATTTGAAATGCTTTGTAAACCATTGTGGAATAGAAGAAAAGAATTTAGAGAAAAGATGTTGTTAATATCATATTTTGCACAAAAATAATTAGTTTTAATTCTATTTTTAGAATGTGTTTGCGTACTTTTGGTTACTGTAGATAGGAATCTGAAAATCATCAAAGCAAATAACAAATTGGACTAGCTCAATCACGTAAGCTAAAATGCAATGACAACAATCCTAAAAACATTCAATGAAAACATGAAAACAAGACATTCAAAATGAAATCTAAGCAAACCAAATGCAGATGTCTCCTTCATGTGGCTCCATTGTCCATCTTTCTCCTTCAAATTGCTTTTGTTTTGTGGATCTCACCTTCAAGTGCATAAGCATAATGTGAAAGAAAGATGGTTAAGACAAGATAACAGCATAAGGGTACTAGAAGCATGATTGATTCAACCTTTTGATTGAAGAAATTCATCCAATTTATAGACAAATTGGAGAGATGACAAGATTAGCATGAGGAGATTTGAAAGGAAATTTCAAATCAAGAATGACAATTATGAAAAATTATGACAAATTGACACTTTCTATGCAAGATTGATTGATTGATAATTATGACAAAATTATGAAATTTCTATGACAAAATTGATTGATTAACAAATTATGACAAATTATGACAAATTGCTATGTCATTCCCATGAAATTAGGGGAAATATAGGAGAAAATAGAAAATTAGATGAATTAGAAATTAGGAAATTAGAAAATTGATGAAAATTAGAAAATTAGGAATTAGGAGAAATTAGTAAATTGGAAAATTAGGTAAATTAATTAATAATTTTTCATTCATTAATTAATTCACAAAGAGAGGAGAAATTAGTTAGCCAATTAAATAAATATTTAATTGTGACAAGAAGACTTAGGATAAATAAATAAATTATTTAACCTAGAGGGAAAATGACAAACAAGATTAACTGAATAAATCATAAAATCCTAGAAGATGAATTAGAAATGCAAAGACGACAATTATGTCTTGACAAAAGATAATTGATATAGGGTCGATTTGATCATGATTTTGACTGACAAAGGACCAATGTTGATAAATGATTGAGATTGGTTTGACAAAAATCAATGACAAATTGACCAAGATTGACAAGGAGATCAAATTGAAAAGTGCCAATTGACATGATTGAAGAGGACAAGGATCGATGACGAATCGATCACAAAAATGACAAGATTGACAAGGACAAGGATCAACCAAAATCATGACTGGAGATTGTTATCGACAAGACCTAATTCGAAAGTGATAAAAATGAGGAAATGCAGAAGAAGGACCGGATGCTTGCAAATGATAAAGACCAAGTGCGCAACATAGAAGAAATGTTAATGCGGCGCAAAAACCCCAAAATAAGGCAATGTGCCAATGTTAAAGTATGACTCCACAAGCGTTGGCCATTTTTAGACGTCTACATTTTGCCCCTCTTTGAGACAATGCAATTTTAAGCGTTGTTTCAAAGAACAATAATGAAAATGCCCCAGATGATAACAATGACATATGCATGCCCCCTCAAGGAATTGGCTAGAAAAATCCAAAAAAGAGGCCAAGTGATCGATAAGAATGACATAAGATGATAGGTTCGAACAGATCAAACGGACTGCCAAGACTGACGGAAGAAATGTCCGTAAGAAGAAATTAGACAAAGGACAGTTAGAGATGAAGGAAAACTTGCTTTCACAAATGCACATAAGTAGGTGAGAACCTTTATTTATTGTAGCAAAGTAGATGCAGAGCATCATGGCATTGAAGGCCAGAGCTAGAACGCAACCCCTTTTGCAAAAGACAGACACATCGCACACAAGGAATGAGTGAAGCATCCTAGGGTGCATACATCAAGGGTCGAGGTATGTGTGGCATTCACAAAGCGAACGCACTTATCACAGACACCCAATGATATAGTTGCCCCAGTTTGTGACAAACATTCCACAAATAGAAAACACAACAAAAAAGGAAGGGAGCATGAACCATCCCAGTCACTCTAAATCACTGAATGACATCATTGAGCAACATAGGAACATGATCGAAGCCAAAGATAAGATGCACAAATTCAACCAAGTCAAACAAACAATCTGATCATCATTGTCAAAAGTGAAAAACAAGAATGATCATGCTGTCTGGTTTCAGGAAATGCGGTACCCCATCTAAAATAGGACACAGTCTGGTTTCGAGTATACCACACCCTGTATAAGACCCATGATAATAGTGACAAGGACAAATGATATTGATGTTGATTGATTGATATGACAATTTTGATCAATTTGAATGTCTGGTTTGATTGAAAAGTTCATCTGTTAATGCATGATTTCATTAAAGCACAATGTGTGATTGAGTGTCGTTGGATGTATGCTCAATGATCTGTCTATGCACAGAGGGTACCATTTATTAACAAAATGCAAAATGCCAAAGAAATTGTTGTTTTTGGATTTTGATGTTTTAAATTTTTTTCGTCCATTTTTCAGGACCTTATTTGACTTTTTAGGGATTTTTTCAAGACATTATTTGATTTTTTTTTTTATTTCAGGACATTATTCAAAAAAAAAATTTGGATTTTTTCAGGACATTTATGTGATTTTTTTGAATTATTTCAGGACATTTTTCAATTTTTATGATTTTGCCCCCAGTGTCTAGCAAGGCAAGGAATATGACAGGTGAATAAATAGGCTTGCTGAAATGATGGTGGATAGAGGGAAGACAAAGGCCTTTTATCATGGTGACAATACAGATGCAATTTTCAAGGGCTATTACGTGATGGGACAAGAGACTGGATATGACAATGTAAAGCAGGAACATGGCATGAGGGACATGTCAAGAGGTTTTTGAAACTATGTTTAAATTTTGTGTCCTTATGTCAGATCAAGATCAAGGAATGAAAAAGAGTGCATGGATAGTGATAAGATATGGATAGGATAAGCAAGACCAAGAATGGATAAGGGACATGGACTGAAGGTCGGGATAGGATACAGGATAGTGGCAGAAAGTTGCAATAAGCTAGGGAATATGGATGAAAGGTTGTAATAAGCAAATGGATAAATGACCAAAAGCTATGATGGACGAAAAGCTGCAAACAAGATGCATGATGCTCATGAAGATCCTCAGCCTTGTCAAGATCAAAGGTGGAAAGAGGAAATGGACATGAGGGACAATAGGATAATGGAGGGTAATGATAGGGTAATAGGATATGACGAGATAATGAAGGGTAATAGGATATGACAGGATAATGAAGGGTAATAGGATATGAAGGAGGAAACCTACCCCCAAGTGTGGTGTGCAAGAAGTTCATAGATTACACATGATGCCTGTTTGCTAGGTTTTGATCATGATACTTGTCCAAAGCGCCTGTTTGCCAGGTTTTCACCAGTGGATGAATTATTTTTGCTTTACTTTTTTTCTTTTGTCTTTTTTTTTCACTTTTTTGTTTTGTTTTGTTTTTTTGTATTTTGACTTTTTCAATAGAAGATGGACACACGATAGGGGATGGAAGAAGGACTCAAGCATCTTTTTGTTTGGATAGTAGCCTTGAAAAAAATGGACCATGACCTTTAAAAGTATGCTCAAAGATGTTGGTAGGATAAGGACATGGAAAATAAGATGAAACTAAGGCGAGGATTTATGCAAAGGATTGGATCAAAGGGATCAAAGGATGGAAAATATGCATTGGATAATAGATAGGGTATTGGAAGAATTGTGCTTGAGTGGATAGGAATGTTGGCAAGATCGACATTGGCACACACCTTTAGGGGTGATGGACTGATGGAGGAAAAATGGGTTTTGGATATGGAGATTTTGATGAAGGAATAGCTAGGGATTTGCGGACATAAGGGACCAAAATGGATGAAGAAGGTGATGGAGGAACAAATTTGAGAGGGTTGGATGGAGGAATAGCAACTTTGGATGCCAATTTTGATGTTTCTTTAGGCTTTTGTGCTTCAAGGAGCCGCTTAGGGATCCACATGGTTTTTGATTTCTCATGCTTTTGTGGTTCCTTGGAGTGCATTGCTTGCACAAGGGATTTAGGAACCCATATTTATTTTAACTTTGCTTTATTTTGCTCAGTGGGCCTTTGAGGCCTTTTGGATTTTTCTTTTTCTTTATAGATCATATTGTTCTTTGTTTTGACATGTCGATTATATTGGACATGTTGATCCTTCTATACATGTGGATTTTTAGACTTATGACTTTTATACTTGGCATCCAAATTGCTTGGAGGGGGAAAGGAATGCATGGATGGATATGAATGAAATGGACTTCTTTTGGTTTGATGAAATTTACTCAAGGATGTGTGCCTTTGCTGACCTTGCATAGAGGACGAAGGGATATAAGGACCTAAGATGGATGGAAAGTATGATGGGGAAGGTGTATGTTTTGATTTTGATGGAGGGATACCAACATCTTGAGAGTGAGTTGTGTAGACATGACCCTTAAGATCTTCTTTAACATGAAGGGATTCTTTCTTATGGAGATCTACTCCTTTTCCTTTATGAATATCTTGACTTGTAGGATGCTCTTTTCTTTGGGAAGAAGACGCGAGTCCATTATGAGGTGGATATGATATGAGAGAAATAATGAGATCTTGAAGTGGATCGGATTGCATCAAAGTGGAAGAACCCATTATGCATGTCAAGGGTTCATGAACATCTTGCACTGACACATTAGAATCATGAGGGGGATTAGGATCATGAGGAGGACTAGGATTGTGTGGTGGACATGGATCAATGACAGGCTCTTCAAGAGATGGAATGGGAAAAATAATGGGATCATCAAAAGAAATGCGATCTTCGAGTGTATATGGAGCATTAAGACAAGGAGATGGAGGAACAAAAGGATCTTGTGGAGGATTTAAAGGAATAATTTGATCTTTACAAGGAGGAAGATCATTGGAATCCTCTTTAAAGGTGCTTTGCTCTTGACTTTTAATGGGATCATCAGAAAGGATGGAAGGGATATCATGATTTTTCTTAGGAAGTGGAATGTCAATGGGATTTGAAAGGACATTTTTTTCATGAAATGGAAGGGGATCGTTTGGGATTGGATGGACTGGGATATCTTGATCTTGCTCAGGGAATGGAGTGTCAATAGGACTTTGAATAGGATGGACAAGAATAGGGGAATCATCATGAGTGTCTGGGAACATGGGGTCCTGGTCAACAATTGGATGGGATGATAAGGTTTCAGGATCTTGATCTTGATCTTTTTTAAGACATGTTTCTTCATGCTCTAAATTATCCTCTTGACATGGGGTTGGACTTTGGATATGCATGGGGGATTTTGGCAAGGGATCAATGCTTTGGCATGAAGGAAATTCACTTTGAACATTTGTGATGGATTCTGGCAAGGAATCAATGCTTGAACATGAGGAAGAGGGACTTTGAATGGGGTCCTCTAAAACAGGTAATGGCAATAAAGTGCATGGTGGCATTGGGTCTTGTATTTTTGAAATATGACAAGGATGTGCATCATGAATTGGATTATTTTGGCAATCAATTACAGATAGCCCTTGGATAATTGCATCCTTGGGTGTATTGTTTGATGAGGACAATATAGAAGGTTCTTGTGAAACTTCTAAAGGTGAAAGGATAGATGCCACTAGAGAGTCAATTTGTTTGTGGGGGGATGAGGCATTGCTAGACATAAGTGTATTATCTTGATCTTCTTCAAAGAACTCACTTGGTAGGTTCCTTAAGATCCTTGCAATAAAGCCACCTTTCTTTCGAGGTTTTGACATAGTTGTATCTGGAATTTGAACTTGTTTGGCAAGGAGTTGGTTCTGGTCTGATGTCATGTTTTGATTTCGAACTAGATGTTGATCAAATTGGTTTGACATGTTCAAAATTTGGCTTGGTGCGTGTTGCAAGTTTTGTTTTTGAATGTTTGGTTGTAGTTGTTGACATTGATATGCTGATTGAACTTGTTGATATTCCACCATTGGTTGAACTATTTGTGGACATTGTATAGTTGGTTGGACATATTGTTGAAGTTGGACCATTGGTTGTGTTGGTTGTATATGTTGGACAATTGGTTGTGTCTGTTGGAAAATTTGAACAACTGGTTGAACCATTGGTTGTGATTGATAGTAAACACCTTCTTGTTCTTGTTGTGGAGGCACATAATGTTGAAATTGTTGTTGTCTCTTTTCTTGAAATTGTTTCATCGTCTCTATTTGTGAGAGGAGAGCTGGTATGTTTGATCGTTCAAGAAGAGATCTTACATCAATTGGCTCAATATTTGGATTTTGACATGGAAATTTTTGAAACATTTTGGACATTTGTGATCTATTCTTGTCAATGTTTTTCACTTTTTGTTCCAAAATCTCCTTTTCTTGAGCTAGTTTCTCTAGGTTTTGTATTTGGACATTTACATCATCATGATAAGTTTGGTCCAAGTTCTGAGACATGTAGAGATTGGATTGACATGATTTATTTCTCAATTGTGATGACATGGCTTCGTAAGAAGGTTGAGACCTTATTTCAACAAACATGTCACTATGCAATGCAACTAATGGGATTGACAAATGCAACTTAATGTTTTTGTTGTTTTTCAAGATTTTGACAAACTCATGAGTGCAATTCTAAAAATGAGACCCTTAGGAAATTGAAATGATGTCTAGACCTCAAAGGAAAAAAAGACCAAGTGACAATAGGACAAAATGACAATGTCTCCCCTATATGCTTGGATACTAAGCTAGGTTTGACCAAATGACATTGATGACAAAAAGGTAAAAGTTTGACAAGGTCTAGACTTCCTAACAATAACTTAGGGTTTATCAAAGATTTGCATTACTCAAGTATGACAAAACCTAGTTTTGAGACTATATGCAAAGGGACAATTACTATGCAAATGACCCTAATATGATATGATAATGACCTAAGCTTAATGAAGAGACCTAGGGTATGCAAATGTGACCTAATGTTATGAGGACAAAGATGCAAATGCAAATGTATGACAATGTCAACCTAAGACAAAACCTACGGTTGAATTGTGAAATGGTATTACTCTAATTCAAGAGGACACATGCAAATGGATGACCCTCATTGATATGCAAAGGAGTATGACCTAGGTGAAACCTAACCTTGGTACTTGACAATGACTTTGCAAAATGAAAACCTAGGATGAACCTAATGTTGGACATGCAATATGACACCTAAGTGAGGACCTAATAATGACATGCAAGGGGACACCTAAATGAGAACCTAATAAGGACATGCAAATGGACACCTAAATGAAATGGACCAAGTGGAATGCAAGAATGATGCTCTAAGCCCTAAGTATGGACAATGGAGGACCTAAATCTAAGTGACATGAATGTTGAGACAAGATTTTGAAAAATGTTTGACAACCATGTTTGAAGGTGTTTTGAACTTTGTTGAATGAAATACTCTTGTGTTTAACCTTGTCTTGAATCAATTTGTCTTGTTTTTTGAAATGAGACACAACTCAACTTTTGACAAGCAAAGAAGACAAGATATTTTAACTTAGACTCAAGACAATCATGCTCATTCACAAATTTCTTATGGTAGGTAAGGACAGTAGGTACATGAGAGGTAGACTCGTTATGAGATTCAAGGAGAATACACAGATGCTTGACCCCGTGGGCTCCCCTCCATGGCACTCACTTTCAGGGCAGCCAAGCATCAGTCCCCATGGAAATCTCCCCATGGCAAACTTAGTATCTCTTCCAAGTATCCGAACTCCTCCTTCTCAAGCAACTAGAAGGATTTTTGGCCTTTAAATACAAGGTGTTTAATAAGGATTTCTATTAAGCGCTACTCCTTGGTGTCACACAAGCATGATTGAGACATAGGCCCACCAAGATACCAAACAAATGTAGTCGCGCAAGCATGATTTAGACCGTGAGGCCCTACTTAGATGTTGATATGAGAAAGAGTCCAAGGGTCATCACTTCCCAGGTAACTACAATTCCCACGTAACCCTTCCTTCAAAGCTTTCGCCCATCAGGTATTTATTTATAGTGAGTTAGAATGCCAAGGTACTCTAGCTGTGCTCACTTTGGGTCGTTCCCCTCTCACAATTGTCACTTGCTTGCAAAAGAAAGCAAATGGTTAGAAAGGCAAGCCATCTAAAGGTAACAAACAATCCAAAACATGAGAATGGTATCGAAGGTTTGGATTTCTGATCACCCTAAGAAGGATGAGAGCATACTCTCCTACTCCAATGTCAAACTCGACAAGCAAAGTGAACACATGTTCATTCCATCCTACTTAGCAAACATACTAGGTGCCTAATTAAAAATCACAAACACAAAGTTTGGTTGGAATATAAGGCAACCTGCAAAATCACTAAGTTAGGAGTTTGATTTGTTTGGTCTTTGACTAGCGAACCTGCAAACAATTCATTAGTAGTTTGTGAAATAATTCTTTGTCAAGCATTTTGCCACAAAGCTACCAACAATGTTAGAGAATCAAGAGAAATGAATCACCATAAAAATTAATCCATAAAAGTTGTGATTCTTTGTCCACTTAGATTAATCTATGTGAAATTTATCAAATTTACCACCCTAGATTAATCTAGATAAAATTTGCATGAATGCATGATTAATTTGCCAAGCTAAATTAATCTAGATGAAGGTTGCATGATTTTGTTTTTGAAAATTTTGACCATTTACAGTAGTATAATTAAAAATGTCATAACTTCCTCAATATTTATCCAAATCACAAATTGTAAGATGATCTAGAAAGGTAAAAACGTGATCTAATATACCCAGAAATAGTTTATTTTAATTCTGCATGAAATTATTTACGTGATCAATTGATTATGACTATATTTTTTTAGAAGAAAAATCTGCAACTTCACAAAACATTCAAAAAAAATTAGATCCAAGCATTTTCATGTTGGGTTCACCAATTAATGTAGATAGAAATCTAGAAATCATCAAAGCAAATAACAAATTGGACTAGCTCAATCATGAAAGCTAAAATGCAATGACAACAATCCTATAAACATTCAATGAAAACATGAAAACAAGACATTCAAAATGAAATCTAAGCAAACCAAATGCAGATGTCTCCTTCATGTGGCTCCATTGTCCTTCTTTCTCCTTCAAATTGCTTTTGTTTTGTGGATCTCACCTTCAAGTGCATAAGCATAATGTGAAAGCAAGATGCTTAAGACAAGATGACAGCATAAGGGTACTAGAAGCGTGATTGATTCGACCTTTTGATTGAAGAAATTCATCCAATTTATAGACAAATTGGAGAGATGACAAGATTAGAATGAGGAGATTTGAAAGGAAATTTCAAATCAAGAATGACAATTATGACAAATTATGACAAATTGACACTTTCTATGCAAGATTGATTGATTGATAATTATGACAAAATTATGAAATTTCTATGTCAAAATTGATTGATTGATAAATTATGACAAATTATGACAAATTGCTATGTCATTCCCATGAAATTAGGGGAAATATAGGAGAAAATAGAAAATTAGATGAATTAGAAATTAGGAAATTAGAAAATTGATGAAAATTAGAAAATTAGGAATTAGGAGAAATTAGTAAATTGGAAAATTAGGTAAATTAATTAATAATTTTTCATTCATTAATTAATTCACAAAGAGAGGAGAAATTAGTTAGCCAATTAAATAAATATTTAATTGTGACAAGAAGACTTAGGATAAATAAATAAATTATTTAACCTAGAGGGAAAATGACAAACAAGATTAAATGAATAAATCATAAAATCCTAGAAGATGAATTAGAAATGCAAAGACGACAATTATGTCTTGACAAAAGATAATTGATGTAGGGTCGATTTGATCATGATTTTGACTGACAAAGGACCAGTGTTGATAAATGATTGAGATTGGTTTGACAAAAATCAATGACAAATTGACCAAGATTGACAAGGAGATCAAATTGAAAAGCGCCAATTGACATGACTAAAGAGGACAACGATCGATGACGAATCGATCGCAAAAATGACAAGATTGACAAGGACGAGGATCGACCAAAATCATGACTGGAGATTTTTATCAACAAGACCTAATTCGAAAGTGATAAAAATGAGGAAATGCAGAAGAAGGACTCGATGCTCACAAATGATAAAGACCAAGTGCGCAAAATAGAAGAAATGTTAATGCGACGCAAAAACCCTAAAATAAGGCAATGCGCCAATGTTAAAGTATGACTCCACAAGCATTGACCATTTTTAGACGTCTACAGTTACATATGAGATTAATTTCATACATGTTTAACACCTTCTTTTGTATGTACTTTATTTTAGTCAAAAGATTGATTTTAAGATTATTGCTTATAAAAGTTTATCGTTTTCCAAAATATGAAAGATTGTCTTCGATAGATATATTAGATAAGTAATGATTATTAAACAAAAATGATATCTCTATTTTTGTTTTAAAAGAAAGATTGTATTCTCAATAGAATTTGTGTTTGAGGGAATCAAGCTAGGGTTAAGCTTGAGTTAGAAAAATTTACCTTTCGGGATGGGTGCCGAATGTGGATGTTTTAGGGAGAATAGTTGCTTTTTCCAACTATTATTTTGCTATGCATGGCATATACTCAGCCGAGTTATTATTTGAATTATCTGTAGAAAAAGATGGAAATTCCTTATTTATACTCTCTACCACATCCTAGTATGATAGTGAATGCTTGTTTCTTAGAATGAAGTAGGAAAAATGAAAATGCATATATTATCTAGGCATGCACCAGATTCCCTCTTGCTTTTGAATTCTTTGGTTAAACCATTTCATGCAGGGCCGGGTATTCTTGATTGACCAAGAATTCCAGGGAAGCGTAAGCTTCAAGGTTGGGCGGAAAAAGCGCTTGATTATTGTTGCGTTCAAAAGATAGAAGGAAGCAACTCAGACTAAAGATCGATGGATGCATCTTCTTGTATATTCTTAAGGCAATTTGGAAACCTAAGTAGGAAATAAGAACTTCTTAGTATTGGATATTGTATTATTCATGTGCATTATTATGATATATTCGATGTTTGCTTATATCTTGTATAAAATATGCTTAGAGATTGAAATTTTAAGTTTATTTATGAATAAAGAGTAGTTTAGGGTTAGATCCTAGATTGATGTCTTTACACCCCTCTTTACCACATTGTCCCAATTGGCTTCTCAAATTGCCTAATTGGTGACATGGGCTTACATGGTGGGGTTTATTTGCATACATGAAACACAAGACACTCTAACACATCGTAGTGATCCTAGTCTTCATCCTCAGGGTCATGAATATATTTTTGATGGGGTGATCCTGAACTATACTCCTCGGGAGAAGATATCTCAATCCCACTTGAGATCAGATTTTGTAAATCTGCACCATGATTGGATATTTGTTCACTTGTCATCCAGACTACCTTAGAGTCTAGTTTATCCTGCCAAGCCACCAAGTACTCAATATACTCCTTATTCCTTGTCTTCTTTGTGACTCTAGTGCCAATCACTTATCTCAACTTAGGTGATTCTTGCCTTGGAATGTCTTTGTCTACTGCAACATGTATTGGTTCCTCGTCTTCATTGTCAGTACCTTTGAAAAGTGTAAGATCACACACATTAAAAATAGGTGATAATCCAAGATCAAGAGGAAGTTGGATATCATAGGCATTCTATCCAGACTTCTTCAATATCTGACATGGTCCAATCTTCTTCTGCATGAGTTTTGTGTATTTTCCTTTCAGTAATCTCTCCTTCTTCAAATGTACCCATACCAAGTCCCCAACATTAAATTGTACATCTCTCTTCTTCTTATCAGCATGAGCTTTATACTTCACTGCAGATTATTGGAGATGAGACTTGACTTGGTCATGCACCTCTTCAATGGTTGATGCAAAAGCTTCACCATCTGCTCTAATGGATTCTTCTTTGGGTAGATCTCTTAACTCCAATACTCCCCTTGGGTGTATGCCATAAACAATCTGGAAAGGAGATTTACTGGTACTCCTATTTATGGTGTCATTGTATGAGAATTCTACCTGTGACAAAATGTTATCCCACTTCTCTCCATGTTGCCTTGTTAAACACCTTAATAGGTTTCTCAATGACCTATTGACAACTTTAGTTTTCCCATCTGTTTGAGGATGGTAGGTGGATGATAAAGCTAGGTTAGTTCCCAACTTCTTCCAAAGAGTCCTCCAAAAGTGACCTATGAATTTCACATCTCTGTCTGAAACAATGTTCAGGGGAAATCCATGTATCCAGACTATCTCTTTGAAGAATAGGTCTACAACATATGATGCATCACAAGAAGTCTTACATGGCAAGAAATGAGCCATTTTACTAAACCTGTCCACTACTACAAAGACACTATCAAATCCTCTCCTTGTTCTAGGAAAACCCAACACAAAGTCCATACTTATGCTCTCCCATGGCCTAGAAGGAATGCATAAGGGCAGGTACAAACCTGCATTTGTAGACTTCCCCTTGGCTTTCTGACATATGACACATGTTTCCACAAACTTTCTTACATTTGCCTATAATTTAGGAAAAAAATAATGTCTTTTCACCAGATCTAGGGTCTTATCAAGGCCAAAATGACCTACCATAGCTCCACAATGCTTCTCCCTAATAATATTCAACCTCATAGAACATTTAGGAATACACAACTGCACTCCCTTGAACAACAATCCATCTTGTATCAAAAACTCAGAAAACTCAATATGATATCGGTCACCAAAAGTTTCACATACCTTGTATATTTCTCCAAAATCTTCATCAACAACATACATACTCTTCAAGGAATCAATACCAATACTCTCCATCTTGATTTGGTTTACAGTCAAAATCCTTCTGCTCAAAGCATCTACAACTTTGGTCTTGACTCCCTTCTTGTGTTTGAGGGTAAATGTGAAAGCTTGTAGGGTCTCTACCCACTTCATATGCCAGTGGTTAATCTTCTCTTGGATATTTATGAAACTGAGTGTTTGATTATTAGTAAGCACTATAAACTCCTTAGGAAATAGATAGTGCCTCCATTTCTTCAAGGACTGTACTAGAGCATACATCTCCAAGTCATAAGATGAGTATCTTTTCTTAGCATCATTTAGCTTTTCATTGAAAAAACAAATAAATCCTTCCTTCTTGATTGAGTACTGCTTCAATTGCCATGTGGCTTGCATCACATTTCACCTGAAATATCTTGTTGAAGTCTGGTAAGGCAAGGATTGGTTGTTCTGCAACCTTCTTCTTCAATGTCTCAAATGAATCATCTTCCTCTTTGGTCCAACTGAACCTGCACTTTTGTCCTCCCTTTATGGTGTCAAGCATGGGTACACAAATATGACTAAATCCTCTTATGAACTTCCTATAAAAAGTTGCTAAACCATGGAAGCTCCATACATCATTCGTAGTTCTAGGTGTAGGCCAAGACAATATAGCACTCACCTTCTCTTGATCCATTTTCAACTCACCTTGTGAGATCACAAAACTCAAGTAGATGATCTCTTCCTGCATGAACAAACACTTCTCTAAATTGATCATTAGTTGCTCTTCATGTAACCTCTTAAGATCCATATCTATGTGTTTGAGGTGCTCTTCCCTTGTGTGACTGAAGATCAAGATATCATCTAGGTATACTATGACAAATTTGCCTATCAATTCCACCAAGACTTCATTCATTAACCTCATAAAGGTACTAGGGGCATTGGACAACCCAAATGGCATGACTTTCCATTCATATAACCCCTCATTAGTTTTAAAGATTGTTTTCCATTCATCCCCTGGCCTTATTCTAATCTGATGGTATCCACTTTTTAGATCCATTTTTGTAAAGTATTTAGCACTCCCTAAGCACTCAAGCAAATCCTATATTCTAGGGATTAGGGACCTATACCTGATGGTTATCTTGTTGATGGCTCTTGAGTCTGTACAAAGCCTCCAAGTGCCTTATTTATTGGGTGAAAGGACTGATGGTACTACACATGGGCTTAGAATTTTACCAATCAATCCTGATTCAAGAAACTCTTCAATCTGCCTTGCCATTTCTGCATTCTGGTTTGGGGTAAGCTTGTAGGTTGCTTTGTTTGGAAATGTAGATCCGGGGATCAGATCTATGTAATGACTAATGTCCCTCACCAGTGGTAGGGATCTTGGCATTCCATATGAGATGATTCCTTGATTCTTATCAAGCAATTGTCTGACTATTGGTTCTATGTGTTTTGGTCCTCCTTCTTTCTCTTATGCGTTCTGCTCTTTCCTTGTCACTTTGGGACTAGGCATGAGGGCATAGAAAACTACACCTTTCTCTGCAATCTCCTTCATGTACTATTTACCTTCTATCATCAGCACTCTTGTGTCCTTCCCTTTTGACTCCATCTCTTCCTCTATCAGAGGTAAGATTTGTATCACCTTCCCATGTTTGGTGATTGAGTAGGTGTTTCTTAGCCCATCATGTTGAGCTTTCAAGTCATACTACCATGGTCTCCCAGACAAGAGATGGCATGCATCCATTTTGGCTATGTCAAATCAAAATCTATCCTTGTAAGATCCAATATGAAACTCCACCCAAGCCATCTCTTCCACCACTACTTGCTGACCTTGGGTGATCCATGAAACCTTATAAGGGTAAGGGTAAGACAACTTCCTAAGTTAAATATTTTCTACCATTTCAAGTGATACAAAATTTTTCAGTGGATCTGGAGTCTATCGGAACCTTGCATAACTTTCCTCCTTCCTTGCAAATGGTTTTGAAAAGAGATTTCCTTTGTGTGGGCTCCTTTTTAGGTACTTTCATGGTGGTTACTTCTCTCCTCATCATCAAAGCCTGTCCTCTTTTAGGATATCCATAACTATCAGGAGCATTAATACTTTGATAAGTGCTTGCACTTGCTACACTTTGACAATTAGATTCCTACACCAAATTTCTTCTCCTTTCTCCCATGGAGCTAGAAGCCTTCTCTGGACACCTACTGGCCATATGCCCTTCTTGATTAAATTTGTAGCATCTAGGAGGTCCTCTACCTTGGGATCTCCCCCTAGAGGGTGGTATTCTCCCCCTAAAGCTTCCTTTGGGATTGTATCCTCCTCGATTGTAACTGCTCTCTCCTCTATTGCCTTCTTGGTTAGAGTCTCCCTGGTATCCAAAACTATTTCCTCTACCTCTAAAAGGGCCTCTTCCTCCTCTTTGTTGTCTCCCCTTACCTCTACCATTTTGATCCTACCTTCTCTTCAACTTCTCCTCCACTTTGAGTGCCAATTGAAATCACTTTTGGACTATCTCTAGGGTGTGGAGATTTAAGTCTTCTTGGATTGTAAATCTCAACCCATTGAGATACCTTGCCACCTTCACATCTTCACTCTCTTTCACCTTAGTCCTCACACACAACTTCATGAACTCCTTGATATAGGAACTCACATCCATATCCTTTTGTTTCAAATTTTGTCTCCTCCTATGTAATTGGATATTGTAATCCATTGGAACATAGGCTTCTTTCACCAAAGTAATCATCTTCTTCCATGTAGCCACTCTTTTCTTTCCCTCTTTTACCCTCTCATCTTGGATGAAAGTCCACCAAGTTAGTACAGCCCCTTTCATTTTGGATTAGGCCATCTTCACCCTTTAGTGGTCTGGTATGTCTTCACTTTCAAAAAAATTGTCCAAGGAGTCTATCCACTCCATCACGGTGTCAGGCTCCATCTTGTCTGCAAATACTGGTAGATCCATCTTCACATCCATTGTTCTTCTTTCCATGGACTTGAGGACACTCATCAGGGGTCTCTAGTCTGTAGGTACCTCTAGTTCTTCCTGCATAGGGATATCCTCTTCATCCCCTTCTTCTCTAGAGTCTCTCTCTCCCCTCTCCACTCTATCCTTCAATCGATCCATCTCATTTCTCAAGGCCTAATTCTCAGCCCTGGCTGCTCTGCTCTCTGCCATCTGCTTCTTCACCAGGGCATTCAACTCTGCATTGGTCATTCTGGAAGGTGCCTCATGGGATCCTTCTTCTTCTAACATCTTGTCTTCTCCTTCTCTTCCAAAGCACACTCCTTTTCTATGATACCACTTGATGCAGAGGCCTACCCAAACTCCTAATAACAAGCCCAAACAAGGTTAGGATAGTGACCCTTTAACTACTAACAAGGGTTCTGCAAGGAAGGACTCTACACCTTGGATGAAACTACACACACATTCCCTAGTCTTAGGCCTACTCAAGATGAGTAATAGGCATCAACTCTTCAAACAGGCTTTACTGGTGAGGCTTTACCAGTAAGGTGAGTAAAAGGCTTCAACTCTTCAAACAAGCTTTACCGATGATCCCTACTCCTTGAGATTTTGTAGCTGACCAACACATAACATCTAAGACCTCTTTCAAGAACTTATTTTGATCTTGGGCATCAAATCCTTATACCCCCTATGTAAACCTACCCCTCTGGCTAGTAGCCCTTCTAGACTGGTGTTTTGGCCTTAACTCAAAAATATTCCACACACCCATACAAACAACTTATCATTTTAGAGACCCTTTTGGGATTTATACTGCTCCCCAAAATTGTTTGGTCAAATCTACAAATATAAGGTTTGCCCCCTTTAGAGGCTAAGAGACCTAATAGGGACAATTAGACCTATTTTCCAAAGCAACTACCTTTACCGGTAGATCAAATGAAAAATAACCTTAATAGGAATGTGGGTGGTAGTGAGAAACTTCTAATTCTAGGGTTGCATGTCTGGAATCCATCGCTAAGACAAATTATGATGATTGTCCTAAAAATTGTCCTAGGTAGTCACATAGAGATGCCTACCTAAAGTTGTTCTTTTCTCCACACAACAAAGTCTTCCCTACAAAAAAATACAAAAAAACTAAAATACAAAGGCTTATCCTACATCCCTCCAAAGGAAGAGTCTTCTAATGGACCGTAGTGCAAGACAAAGCCATTATGGTTCAAAACCCTCTCCAAACCCTCACTTTCTGGGTTACAGTCAGTAGAATGAAGGTTTCTCTCTACTCCCAAACAATTAAGACCTTAGACCACCACTGAAAGAAATATAATTCATCTGCCTATCTACTCCATTGATGGTGGGGTTCAAATAAATCCGTATCGTCACGTACAACACCTGCAAACTCAAATTTTTTAGGAAAATTGAATTGTTTTGAGTATTACTGCTTCATAGACTCCAACTTCAACAACAAAAACCTTGGTAAACAATCCCACAAGGCTTATACAACTATCCAATAGTGTCCTAGTTAATTTGGAGTAGCTTGGAGCCATTGAAAGGCTTCCCCCAATCGAATAACAAAAAGTTGCACTTTTGCACTCGAAAGTTGCATTTTTGCAATTTTGCTCAAAAAGTTGTCATACTTCCTAAGGTTGGGATCCACACACATGGACCAACCAAAAACACACAAAACATGTCTAAAACCTATCAAACACAAATCCAAACCATCTACTACCCCTCTTTACCACATTGTCCCAATTGACTTCTCAAATTGCCTAATTGGTGACATGGGCTTACATGGTTGGGTTTATTTGCATACATGAAACACAAGACACTCTAACACATCCTAATTATCCTAGTCTTAATTCTTAGGGTCATGAATAGCTTGTTGATGGGGTGCTCCTACACCAAGATCCTCATCCTCTCCACTATGAGCTACAATAACCCTAGGGTCTGGCAAAATCTAACCAAAATCAATGCCTCTCCCACAACCCCCATCTAGTCCAATAATCTTGCCTCCTCCTATAGAGGGTAACCCTCTCAGTGATCTCATCCCTTCCCTACTAGTATCCCTCCCAATATTTCCTACCTCTCTCCCACCCATAGGAAGTGGTCTCCTAGTCCTGCCAACTGGTCCAAACGATCCTCCATGGACTCTCAATCGACATCCTCTCCATCTGGGTCTCCTGCTGCCACCACCTCCATCTCCTCTGTCATCTCCATCACCTCCATCCTCCTGAGTAGCTCTAAGCTCTCATCTTCATCTCTATTTCCAGATAATGGGATCATTTGAATCGTCATCCTCATCTTCTGAGCTGGGAGGACGGTCTGCTAGATTGGTAATATGAGGAAATAGGTGTGGAAGTATGTACTGAGCATAATATACAGTAACCCCAAGATCTAGAATGTGAAATATCAAATCATAAGCCACCCTAGGAGTACCCAGAAAATCTGCATGTGTTATCTCAAATGACAAAGGAGGTCCCCAATCTTGCCTATCCTTGTACCATCATGCATATATCGTGACACCAATAGGCATGGGCTGAATGATACCAAACTATCTTAGAATGTGACTAATCAACTATCGCTCAACAATGTATGGAGTCCGACCAATGAGATATCTACTCTACATAATAAATTATAATGTATGTGCATCATCCATCCATGGCTCACAATCGATATAAGGTCTCAATATTACACTGTCCTGTGAATCAAGAACCCAACGCCAATACTCCATCTTACCTAGCTTATGCTGAGTAAGGATACTTGCATATAGATAAACATATGGCTGCCTCTCACCACAAACTCTATGATGAATAGGCCGCATAATAGAAATGCACTTCCAACACCAGATCTGCAAAAGTGTGCATCCTGTTGATAGACTAGCACTCTCATCGAAAACAACCTGATGAAGATCATGATACAAATGAGCGAGCATACAAACACCCCACACACATCGAGTCTGATGTTGCATCATGCTATAAATAATCTCACCCCAACCAACAACAAAACCTCAAGATATCCTATCTGGATAGATGAATCCCCCAATCAAACCTGCAAGAATCAAAGGGAGAGTTTCGTAATACATAACCATATCCTCCCATCAGATCTCTCCTCTCAAAATTCTCTCATTGCTAAATATGGCTCTACAAGCCTCTATCCCTCCATAATCTTGAAAATCATACTAGACTAACTCATCGATCACTAGGATGTGGAGAATCCTATAGACATCCTCAAGTGTCACACTAATCTCACTCATGGGCAGGTGGAAAGTGTTATGCTCACTATGCGATCTCTCTTCTAAAGTTGTCAACAATCCCTTATTATGGGTAATATCAGGCATGTGTAACAAGTGGCGTAATCTGTAGGCATCTATATGTCTCACCTCAGCCTGTGTAAGCTTTAGCACTAAGTGGCACATAGCCGGGAATTTCTCCCAACATTGGAGAACATCAAGTTTCTCCCATTTGCCAAGAGAATTTGATCAATTATCAATAATCTATCTATCTCTCATAGAGATCGCTAATCTATCACATCAACAATTGATATATCTTTTCAAATGAAGCAAATCAGGCTATCAAATCAATCTAAACCTAAAAATCATGGTTTTTTTTATCAATCAATGAGTTCAATCAAACTCTGTTATGCTCTTCATAAAAAACTACATTGGTTTCTTAGAGCTAATCTATCAATCCATCCAATCAAATCATAACAATCAATCATTTATCCTATCAATCAACATTATCAAATTTCAATCAATCAAGTTCCTATCAATCAACATTATCAAATCACAATGCCAAAATTTAATCATCCAAGTGAATTTTAACATGAGCAATAGTAGAAAAATTCATTTGAGGCACAAGCGCTAATCTTTTTCACAAAAAAAATATTTTATTGAACACAGGTGCTAAATTAAATATATGCGTGAACCTTTTTAACACAAGTGCTAAACGATGCAACAAATGCATGAAACAAATCATAAGCGCTACCCTATTTAGCATATGTGCGAACATTCAAAACATAAGCACTAACAAAACAGATGTGCTAACATACATTGCAAAGGCGCTAGCAAAATGAACATATGCACTAACAAAATCAAAAGCACTAAGATTGAATACAAAAGTGCTAAACAAAGATTCCAAAAATCAAAAAATTCAAAATAGCCAAACGCTCACCAAACAAACATGCAAAATTGTACGACAAGTTGCAAAAAGGCTTGGGATAAGGTACATACCGGATACCCATACTCAGGAGGTCATTGATATCATTGAACGCACTCAAATCAATGGTTCTCCAACGAGATCACCAATTTGCCACCTCACCAAGATAATCTCTTCACAAGCTGACAAGGATGAAAATGAAATTAACATTACCTTTGGTTAATTTTATATTTAGCATTTGGAAGGGTAATTAATGCTATTAAAATGGGGCAATTTTATGTTTTTTTTATAAATAAATTTAATTGAAGGACCTTTTTAATTATCATGAAATCAATCGCTTATCCAAATTTTTAAACAATTTCATGATCAATCTCCTGAGGGGGCACACAATTAGAATTTTTATCTCCATTAGGTACACTATCAAGACTTGATTTAATATTTGAAACAATGTTGTCTCGACATCATTTCAAAGAGGGGCAAAATGTATACACATAAAAATGGCTATGAGCAATTAAATAAATATTTTATATTTATTTAATGTTTATTCTTCTATTAAATGGTTAATTTGAAAAGATTAATTAATTTAATTCATTTCGTGTCTTTCTATTAATTAATTTAATTGAAATATTTTATTAATTAATTCATCTATCATATTCATCTAATTAATTAAATATCTAAATATTTAATTATTCTTCTAATCAGTTAATTAAATATCTAATATTTAATTATTCCTCCAATCATTTAAATATCTAATATTTAATGGTTATTCTTCTATCCTTTAGTCTCAAATATTAAATAATTCTTAATTATTTAATATCTTTTCCAACTCATTCTTCCATCTCCACTTCATCTTCCCTTTGCCAACTCATCAATCATGTGGCTAAAGATATTAATATTTCTTAAATATTAATTCATCATTTATCTCCAACCTCCAAAATAAATGAAATATTGTGTACGTACACATATTTCTTAACCTTCTTCTATATTCTCTCCAAAATCCCTACATCTTAGGAAGGACTTGAGTTCACTTGTCCTCTCATGCCTAAATCTTCTCCAACCATCCCTAGATTCTCTTAGTCAACAACCTAGTCAAGGTGAGATGAGTGACACTTGTCTTCTTCTTCCCCCTTTCTCTCAACCTTCACCTTTGCTCACATCCATCCAAATCTGCAAATTTGATCATGACCATTGATCTAGGCCACATCATCTTATCCTCTCAAAGTCTATAAAATTAGGAGTTTGAGTTGAGAAAGAGTTAGTCTTCAAGTGAGTTTTCAAGTTAATCATTTGTGAAAACTTATGCATCCATGAGTTTTAATCTTGAAGCAATTTAGCATAAAGGAAAACACTAGTGTTTCAACTCATTGATTACATGTGTGGATGAGAATCAAATTGTTTATAAAGAAAAACACTAGTGCTTCATTTTTGATGGCCTTGGGACATTAGTCAGAGTTTGATTTTCTCAAATGATAGTATAGGGTGTAGGGGAGGGAGGTTAACTCTGCAACCCAATGGACACATACAAGTATTTTCATACTTGTGCTAGTAACATGAAAACTAAATACAGTTGAGGGTTGAAGCTTTGGTGAGTTAGAATGGAACTAGAAAAGAAGATAATACCAAAATAATGAATTATAGATGCAGATCATGAAACTTGTACAAGGAGCAACTGTATTTAATTTTCAGATAAAGGTTTTTATCAAGATATGGAGTGACAGGAAGGAAGATAAAGGAAGGCATGGCAAGTTGATGTCATCTGCTTAGGCTCATATCTGTTTCAAAGAAAGAGGGGAGAGGGTTTTCATTTCATATCTTCTCCAAGAAATGACAGATGTAGTCCTTGAATTGCCTGTTCATGGACAATTCTTGGAATTTTACTTCTCTTAAAGTATTTATTTATCATGAACATTAGATTAGGCCTTGTAAATATTAGAGTAGGTTTCTTTTCTATTTTGGGCTTGTTGGCTTGATAATGATTGTAATGAATGACTTCATATGTTGTCATTGATGGAACATGTACAAACACATATGTTCACATTGTCTGTCGTTATTACTTCTAAGATTACTTGTATTGCAACCGGTATTGAAAGCTTAGTTTATGATGGTGTCAAACCAGTACATGTAGACAACTGGTATATATAGGATTGGCTCAACACCAACTTGAAGATCCAGTGGAGATTATCAAAGAAGAAATGGAGGACAATTGGTTTACATGTTGACAGAGGTTAACTCTAACCGGTATCGATGTTCCAACCGATATTCATTGATTGTGTGATGAGTTATCATAGGTCGTGATGAGTTACCCTAATCAACAAATTTTGGCAGTAATTTGTGATGAGTTATGTTTGATTGTCTAGATACACTACACCTAGGAAATTGTGATATAATTTCCAAAGTCGACATGAAATATAAATGTCTATATAATGACATTATGATGAACTATTTTATGATATGATATGAGACGATTTGATGCAAAGATAGAAGTGTTAAGTTGTTGAAGGCATTGAAGAGTATGTTGGTGATGCAGTTTTGAGTGGGTAGAAGAGGATCTATTGAAGCAAGTTGTGCTACTTCTAGATCACACCACCCATTATTTTCTAATCACTACAACAGTCAAAACCCCTTACCAGGTAAGCTCTAGCAAGCTTCATTGTACAAATCCTTTAACAAGGTCCATTAGTTTGGCTTCATAAATCCTCTACCGAGGTTACTCCTAATAGGGTATAGCTCCTAATAGAGCTTTGGGATCTTTAACAGGATTTGCTCCTAGCAGAGCATTTTTGTAGACCTTAATCGATTAGTTACCTATTACTATAGATAGTTAACTTGTGAGTCCCATCTCACCGTGGTTTTTCCTATTTGGGTTTTCCATGTATAAACACTTTTGTTATGGTGGATGTTTTACTTATTGTGGATGCTTTAATATTATTTTGGATTGCATGCATAATGTTTAGTAAACTTGTTAAGTATATCTACTGGTTAGTGTTTAAAGTAGTATTGTTTTTGGTGTCACTAATTCAGCCCCCCTTCTCAATGCTTTATAAGTCTATCAATTGATATCATAGCCTAACTTCTTTAAGGCTTAATTTCTTGGAAGGGAACCCTAAAGCCACCATTGGGGATATGAGCTACTTTGAGATGGCTAGAGTGCTTGAAGCTACTAAGGATGATCTTGAAGCCCTAAGGGTCATATTTAAAGCTTCACAAGTCAAAAGGAGAGAGCTGACTAAACAACTATTCAAAATATCTAATAATAGTTCTTCAGATGAAGCTAACATTGATGCATTAGCTGAAGAAGTTGAAAAATTGAATGGTGAGAAGCTAAATCTAAGAAGAGAGTTAAAAGCCCTAACTTTCTGCATGAGTCAAGAGCTGGAAGCTACGAGGGAAGTTGAAGATATTGTCAAAGAAAGAGATCATGAGATTGCTAAGATCAAACAAGAGAATGCAACTTTGTATGAGCATTGGCATGCTGAAAAAGAAGAAAAAGAGGGTTTGCAGCTAGATCTTGAAATGGAATCATCCCTAAGAGAGATTCTTTCAAAACACAATGAAGATCTTACCAGAGAACTCACTGAGGCTAATGGAAAGCTGGAAAAGTTCAACAAAAGTTCTACCATGCTAGATGAGCAGATCCAATCACGGAGGATGAAAGGTGATACATCTGGACTAGGTTTTAACACATCTGAGAAAGGAGAGTCTTCCAGTACAAAGAGAAACATTCACAAGGACAAATCTCCTCCTAAGGCTAACAAGTCTACCGGTAAGAAAGTTTTTAAACCTATTTGCTTTGTCTGTCATAAACTAGGACATACTGCAAATGTGTGTAGAAACAAACCCAATACAAATACTAGGTATGTATCTAAGAGATTTGAAGGTCATTGTTTCACATGCAAAACATATGAACATAGATTAGTTGAATGTAGATATGGAGTAAATAATCTAGTACTTCACATGAATCCAAGACCTAATGGTAACTGGATGAGAACCTATGATAACTGAGGTAACATGAACTGGCAGAGACCCTATGTCAATAGGTTTAGTCCATTTGAGATGGAAAATGTAACTAATTTCATTTGCACCATTTGTAATAATTATGGTCATATGGCTATGAATTGCAGAAGGAGAACTGGAAGAGGCAATGCAGGACCTTGGAGATCATCTAGAATGGCCTTCTATCATTGTCATAAACTGGGACACATGGCAAAGTTCTATAGATCCAGAAAGAACAAACCGGCTAATCATTCTGAAGATAAGAAAGGAAAGCAGAAGGTAAATATTAAGGAAACCAGAGAAGAGATGAATTGAATCTGGATAAAGAAGAGTGATGATATACCTGCAGAAGAACCTAGTCCTTCACCCAATGTGGAGAATCCTGCACCGATGAACTGAGCCTTTCAACAGTGCTAAGGGGAGCATAGTGGTAAATCTACTTCTAGACCCCTTGAAAGATGAGTGGTAAGAGAGTTTGAATTTTGAGTTGTTATGTGTGAAATCTTGATATCTTTTGTCAATCAGTTTTTCAAAATTTTATCAACCAGTTTTTACACTTGTTAATATTGTATCCAACATTAAGTGGTGTATTAGAGTTTGTAACCCTAGTGCTCGAGCATTTAATGCAATAGGTAAAAAGGATAAAAGCAAGTTTTACTATGTTATTTTTACCCTAAATGTATTTGAAAGAGAATTTTTGAGCACTTGTAGAGCAAAGAAAGATTGCTAGTTAGTTTTAGTCGAATTTGTGCAGTGATTTATGTGATTGAAGCTAATTCGAAGATTAGTGGAGGTTGAACTAGTGTGGACTTGATAAATCAACTGGTAACCAAGGCAGCACATGTAAATTTAGGTATTTCTTTCTAAAACCCCTTTCAAATCTAGTTTATCTGAATGGCTTCATCATCTAAGCAAGTAGAGAGGATAATGATCACATTAGAACCTATGGAGGTTGTGGAATCGGAATGAATTGTATCTTATAATGCTTTGTCTCAAGTTCTTGATGGTGTCATTGTAAGAGGTGATTTGTCTATCTACATTGATTGTAAAATTGAAGATTTAGGATCATTGTCAATTTATTCTCAGTTGAAATCCCTTTGCGATAAGAGTGGAAAGATTCAACCTGAGTATATTAGGGTTCAATAGAAGGGTTTTCATAATGCAGCTTATTTTCTTGAGGATTTTGAAGAGGAACACATTAGAATTATGCTTAGTCATGTTCATGGTGGAAATCTGTATTTGGAAAGGACACACACTATAACCAAGGAGGCTATTCAAGATATGATTGGTTTTTCGTCAACCAGTGAAGTTCCCAAGCTAAGGCAAATTTCTAAAGAGACTATAACTACTTGAACCTTGTCTACCTCTAATGGGCGTGCATTTTCTGTTAATAACATTAAGGACCCAACGGTTAAACTGACTACTATGGTTATAGGCTGTAGGATATTCTATTTCGATAGAATGAACAGTGTGCCATTGGCAGCAGTGCATACTGCCTATAAAATGACTGTTGAAAATGTAGATTATGACCTTTGTGAGGCTATAAGGAGTCAATTAATGTTGAATCTATAGTCAATCAAGAAAGACAACAATCAAAAGTTTAAATTTGGTCAGTTATTGATTGGTTTAGTCTTTTACTTTTAGAATTTCCTACCAGGAATTAGTGATCTTGAATGGTCTAAAGACCTACCAGTAACTGCTCAGATCAAGAACAACACGAAGGCTATTAAGAACACTTTCTCGGCTGCAGTGAACAAATATTTCAATGAATTTCAGAATAAAATGAGTATGAGGGTAAGGCTACCTGAGGATGTGGTGAAAAAATTTGCTAAGAACATCATTTTCATAGTCACCACTAATTTTTGTCTGATGGAAGCTATTGAACCAAGAGAAGATGAAATGGAAGACATGAGCTATGAAGCCAATTATGACTTATTGATTGGTTATGCCAGTAACCTATTGGATCTCTAGTGAACAACAAGAAGAAAAGACTAGATATTATTGAGGAGCAAACTGCAAAAGTTGAAACCAATAGTGCTCCAACTAGTAATGGTAAAGGAAAGAAGAAGAAGGCTGAGCAAGCACCTCTAGTGTCAACAAGTACTAGAGTGACATGAAGTGTCCAAGTTAAAAAGGAACCGACACCTAAGGTATACATTAAGAAGCAGACAACAAAAAGAAAAGAGGTCGACAATTGATTCTTCAAGCAGAATATAATGATACTCATACTGAGGAAGAACCAAAGAATGTAAAGGCAATTGGCAATAAGTCCAAAATAGTTGATGCCACCTCTCAAAAGACTATTCCTATTAAAGCTTTGTCTTACAAGCCTATGACTGATTTTGAGAGAACGATAAAGATATTGGGAAGGAATAGATTTGATAATGTCAAGGAATGTTTTGATTCATTTGATGAAGATCAGAACAAACAAATTGTTCAACAGGTAATCAGCTATTTATGTCATTACAATCGATTACATCATGATCTTAAGAAGGATATTTCTTATTCTTTATATACTATTATTTTGAATAAATGGGAAGAATTTGTGAAGAAAGAAAAATAAATTATTGATAATGTGTTTATGCAATATTTTCCTAATTTGTCAAAAGATGAGTTAATTGCATTGCTTGATAATCACAAAACACAATTTACTTTTAAATCAAGGAGATTAAGGCTATTAAGTGGAAAGATGCAATTTGTTGAAGTTGAAACTCATCAGATAGCAAGGGATATTCAGAATATGTGTAAACTGATAGAGTCCCAACAAGCTAATCAGAAAGATAGTGTGGGTATACCAGAAATGGATGGGGAAGACATAGTGCAAGTTGATATTGTCTATCCTATCAAGAAGAAGGATGACACTACTGTTGGCATTATGGATGAATTGATTATGTGTTGTATTGATGTTTTGTCATTGATGTCAACACTAGCTATTATGGATGGTTACCGACAGACAAGTTTTAGTTACCAATAGAAGATCTAGTGTTACCGGCTGAAGAGCCTATCTGTTGGACACTTTCAGCATGTTTGGATCTATGGAATGTGATTGGTTACATGTGATACATGCATTTGGATCATGTTTTGGTCAGTTGGTATTGGCTTGGTATTGGATGATATCATACATTCTAGTAAACCCTTACCAACATTGGTTTAAGGCTTTACCGATAGAGCTTTCACTAAGTAATCTTGATAGGATGCATAAGTTGTGTTGATGCAGTTTCTACATGAATTTCAGGATGCTGAAGATGTTCTTTCATCATTCTTCAATTGCTTGAAGACATTTCTTTGGTGTGGTAGATTTGGAATAGGTTTGGTACCTATCTAGGTTATGGACTGATATCATGATAACATGTACTCTACACATTACGGGGATGTTTCGAGATGATCTATGGACTTGCTATTATTGTTTTGGTCTTAAGCCGACATGACATATCATTGTAATATGGAATTATGTAATGATCTTATTATAATATCTTTTAGGTGGCCGACCTAATTGGTTTAGGTCTTGGGGTTTGTATAAAATGATGTAAGATCTCATTGTAGATCATGGGGATTATGTGTCATGGTCTTGGAATGCAATATCATATGTGAAGGAGATTTGGTCGATCATAGGTGATTGAATTGGGATTAAGGAAGAGGTCAAAGGCCTTTGGTATTGAGCTTAACTAGGACTATAATCAAGCATTGTAGATGCTATTTATGACAGTTCACTCTATTGGATTGTTGTCCATTTATCTTCAAATGGTTGTAGCCTCTCTGTAGTCAGTGAGACTCTTTTTGTAATGAGTAGTATGCTCTAGGTAGTGTGTCTTCCTGCATATGCAAGCCCCTCATTGTATCACATACTTTCTACCCAAATATCATCTGACTGTGGGTAGGCTTCCCACCATGGGTTTTCCCTTTCTGGGCTTTCCACATATAAATCATGGTGTTATGTGGTATGGTTTCTTTGCATTGATTATCTAGTTAATTGTTAAGTTGTATTGTTTACCAGTATTTGTTCCTATCGGCATCTCTATGTGCTTTAATAGTACTTGATATGTTTTAAGGTTGTATTGTGGATTAAAAGTTATAATCTGTTGACAAATGATTCACCCCCCTCTTAGTTGTTCACTGGTTATCCTAACAATTGGTATCAAAGCTTTGGTCCTCTTTTGCAGAAGCTTAATTGCTTGAGGTAGATCCTATGGCAGCTAACACTTCTAATCCACTGACAACTATTTTTCAGAAGAGAAATCCCTAAGCTTGATGGAACAAATTATGGGATATGGAAAATTCGAATGGAGACTCATCTTAGATGTCTTGGCAAGGATATTTGGGAGATCACTGAGAAATGATACACACCTTATGATCCAACATCTGGCAATAAAGCTCCTACTGACTTGGATAAGAATATTGAAAATGATTGCAGAGCTAGAGAAGCCCTCTTGTGTGCACTTAATGATCAGCGTATCATGGGATTAATTGATAAATCATCAGCTAAGGTTATGTGGGACAAACTACAAACTTTGAATGAAGGTGACCCTACAATCAAAATTGCTAAACTTGATGGTTACCGGGTGTAGACGTATAAAAATGACCATATTCCTAAATGAATATTCAATGTTCATTTTATTCAATTTCCTCTATTTAGTTAAATCTAACTAATTGAATCACCCACATTCTTCTATTTAATTAAATAAATTATTTAGTTTATTTAGTTAAATTCACTTAAGCCTTTTACATCATTTAATTGAATAAATCATTTTATTTTATTAAATCCCTTCTTCTTACTTTTAATTAAATTTACATTTAATTAATAGTTTACCCCAAATTGAATAAATCTAATTTATTTAATTTCCTAACTTGCAACCAAATTGAAATAAAGGAATTTATTTTAATTAATCCTATTATCCCCCATCCACTTGCCAAAATCCTACATCTCCCACTTGCATCCTAACCCTATTCCTAATTTCTTCTAGAATCCATCTAATCCTAATCAATTAACCTAAACCCATCCATTATCCCTTTTCCCTAAATATGAGGAGGTCACTTCTCAAATTTGGAGTAAAGTCTTCAAAAGGCATTAAATCCTTTATCCATTCAACAAGATAACTTATTGAATACCCCCAAATTTGGAAGGACTCTTACAAATTTGTCCCCAAAGTCTTCAAACCATTAATGGTTAACTAACCCTTAGTGGCATGGTTAGAGACTTTTTTCCTAACTTAACCCTCATCTAACCTAGGGGTCCCATCAAGCATTCATTGCTTTGACCATGGTTATCCCTTTAACATTTGCACAAGAGTTTACCCCTTGGGTAAAAGCTTTATCCATTGGATAACCCTTACCTTCTAAGGTAACCATAAGGTATTCTCAAGCATTTAATGCTTCTTACCTCTCCTCTCAACCAATCTTATGTTGACAATTGTCACCATTTCATTGGTGAAAATTGTAAACATGGATTGATAACTTTCAATCCCGACCCTTGATTAAATCCTTCAATCTTGACCATCCATTTCCCTATTTTCACTATAAATAGAGCTCTCATTCCTCCATTTTAAAGATCCATGCAAGCTTTTAGTATCTCATTTCTGCTCAAATTTATCAATATATCTAGCTTCTCTTTGTAATAGGAATTAATATAATAAGCATTTTAGACTATTTCCTTTATCATTAGCTTAGATCATTAACTAGTATATCATGTTAGGATAGTATTGCTACTAAGCTTGTCATCTTATAATCTAGTTTATTGCATTTGTAGAATCATGCATAGATAGGATGCATTTCATAATTAAATCAATCATAAGAATCCCTTGTTCTTGCATTCGTCATCCCTAAGCCACCTTGCTCAGTGATCTGAGAGAAAAGGCATTGGCTTGAGGGACCTTGTGAGATAGAGAACCATGGAACCAACCTTGGGAAGTTGAGTCATTCTTTATGACTCCATAACTTGCACTAAGAAGTCATGTGGGTGTGTGAGCAAGCCTCTTTGAGACCACATTTTCACATTTTGAGTTTCATTGACCTGCTTTTCCCACACACATTTTTGGCACCCACTGTGGGGCCCTACCCCCTTAATCAAATCAGTTTTTTAAAATAAACACTTTTGTAGGTACGCAGGAAACAGGAATCAGGGGATAGGGAACATCCCTTAGCGCATCTAGCTGATCTTTTAGCACATCCGGCTCACTGTTTGGCACGTGGGACTCATTCCCCAATGCCTGTAGACCATACCTTAGCGCATCATCCTCACTAACATTTTCCTATAGGTCTCACCGCAGGAAAATAACAGAGCAGCGCATTTGGAAAACAGTCCAATGCATCGGGTCTGTCCAATAGCGCATCCTAATTATCTCGTAGCATGTACAGAATGTTTTGTAGCACACATAGACAAAGGCAAAATTAAAAACTGTAACCGAATGTAAAATTAGACTTGTTGAAGTCCACCAAACCCACAATTTTTTCTAGCAATTTTACTTGGTATCTTGCAGGGTTTTTAACAGTTTCTTGCAGATGGGAGCTTAATATTATTTCTAGGATCATAAATAGTTTAAGGTTTTTACTTAGTTAAGTTAGTTAAAATATAAAGCTTTTAGATTCTTGTTGGGTAAAATTGAAATCACTTTGTTTGGGCTTTAAAAAGAACCACAAAACAATTTTTCCTTGTTTTTCTAGGAGAGAAAATTTTCAAATTGGATCTTAAAAAGAACAAATCAATTTTTCAAAGTTTTGCAAGAAAATGGTTTAAAAAGAACTTCACCATCCTTTGGTGCATAAAAGGATCCATTTTAAGTTTTTTTTGCAAGGTAAAGAATCACACAAAGTCCAAAAAGTCTTTTGCAACTAAAGAGGGAAGATCTTCCCCTTTCAATCGATTTCTTTTGTTGACGAAACATCACATTTATTTTGTTGACCAAGTTCCTTCTTAAATAGATCAGAAAATCATTGCCTTAAAAGGTTAAAAGGAACACCATGTTTTTGTGGAGCAACATCTCCATATAGAGCTAGCAAATTATTGCTTTGAAAGGCTAAAAAGAACTTGTGTGCTTTGCCTCGAAAGTGGAAGGTATATGCTCTCCCCTTAATTGGGTGATCAAAAAGCTAAACTACTCTTAAAAGCTTTCTTTAATTCAAGCAATAAATCCTTTAGCAGGCCTACCTTCCCGAGGGGTTGAAAAACTCTTAAAGCCATTTTTGGCCGGTGTGAAGGGAATGACCTAAGTGGGAAACAAATTTGATGCCAAGTGTTCCAACCCACTATAATCAAAAGTGGAAAGTGATGAAAGTCCTTTTCAATGGTTGCGTGCAGCGATTAGCCTTCCCCCAGTATCCTTGAGATACGTAAAGACTTTGTTCTAAAGGTTGGGAAGCCTCCTGAGGGAGTTTATCACTAACAGTCGAATGGGAAGCCTGATTACGAACCTTAGCATAGAAACTTTGAACCGAGTCAGTATCCAGACATTTGCAATATCATAGTGCAAGGGTGGGGAAGAATCTGCCCCCAAGATTGCTCACCATATATCTCCCAAGATAACTACTCAATTGTGAAGCAATTCACTTTGAGTTAATTTCTCGCAAAAGACAAAAAAATGGGCACCCCCTAGGGGGTGACACGATTGTTTGAGCTGACAGAGTATCGAGACTAGTGGGCTATGATATTGCTTATGACCCTTGAATAAAGAGTCTGACTGAAGTGCATGTTGTATCTAAACTTGTCAAAACATTGAGGATTTGATCACATCCTCGCAGAACATACACTTATTGCTTAGATTAGGAAAAATGGTTGTCTGTTTTGTGTTGTGTCTTCATTTGTTACTTCAGAAAATCATCTATTATCGCTGAAAACTCAAAACAAGATTCCAAAAATCACAGAAAAGCAACCAGGTCAAACTATCAGGGCAGCTTAGCGCATAAAAGAAACCTCTTAGTGTGTAGAAACCATCTTTTAGTGCATTAGACCTTCACCTTAGCACATTAAGTCTTAACATTAGCGGTTCATAGAAATCCAATTCTAGCAATTTCAAGTAGCGCATTTTGAAAATAGTTTATCTCGTTGAAGCATCAACTTAGTGTGTGGAAACCAAACTTTAGCACGTAGGGTTTAACAGTTAGCGCATTGGCGGCCCATATTGGCCAATATCATTTTTGAACTGAGGCAAAATAGAATTTACCAGTTAGCATGTATCAGGGGGCAGCGTAGCGTGTGGAGTCTTTTCTCTAGCGCTTTGAGAACTTTCTATAGCGCATTTCATCTCTGCTTTAGCACATAGCCAAAACCGCAAAAACAGGGGGCAAAACAAAGGTCATTTTTGAAAATTTTGAAAACAATTTCGGACGCTTTACTTCAACAGTTTGAACTTCATCAAGCAGAAAACCAAAAATAGAGTATCAAAAAATATTTCCAAAACAAGTTCTCCATCAAACATAGTTGTCTAAAATCTGAAACTAGTCGCAGGATAAGCATATCTCTCCTATCAAAATCAGGAAACATCATCGCAAGTATCAAATAGGTCCTTTAATCAAACGGATTTCTATCCCAAAACACACTTGTTTTAAAACTCCAAGTTGTCAAATCAAGTTTCCATATCGGGAAAGCTTGTATTTCATATCATTTGACATGCTTTGTCGTGAGGGGGCATCTAAACCTTCACTTTGATAAAGTAAAACTTGAGTTTCCAAAACAAGCTAAACTAAATCCAAAACAAATCAAAGGAAACCATTGAGCACTTGTGCATGACTAATCCTCATATTTTGAGAAGAAAGAGTATTTATCATAACACTAAGTTGAAGAAACAACAACCCACTTCTTCGAAACTTGCCAAAAGAAATAAATTTTTATACATCAATCGCCAACTCTTCAAATCTCATTGCACATTCCTTCATCATATATGCTTGTATCTTCAAGATAAAACCAATGAATTTGACAAGGAACCATTAAGGAGTAGAGCATTCTGTCAAAAATTAGCATTCAATCAATGCATAAATCAAGGAGGAAAGATACATCCAACCTTCTTTCCCGATGAGTGCATCACTTACAACATACCCCGATTTGAACCACCAACCCCTAAATGACACATTGGAGAGGAGTTCATCCCCTTTGTCATAGAAAGTTTTTACTAGATGCCCACTATTACTCACTCTCAATGAAACAAACAAAGTGAAATGCAACCAAAATCTAGCATGAATCAAAGATTATCAAATCCTTTCGAGGGTCCGTATCTAGAGGACACTGAAATTTCTGAGGAACTCCTTCAAGAGTGTCAAGAAAGCACTTCATTTCAAAGACTTGTGGAAAGGCTCATGGAAAATGACAAAGAAAAATATATGCTCATGCTCACAAGCAAAGGAGTTAAACTTCCTGAATATTTGGACACTGACATTTTTAGAACAAAATCTTGACATTATGACTATCAAGAATGACAAAGAGAGGAAGAAGCCCATGTCCCTGAACAAAACATACATGAGAAAGATCTACTAGAGTAGAACTTGCCCGAACAAGACATCCCTAAGCAAAACATCCCCGAACCAACCATACCATTCCACACACCATTTTAGCCTAGAACTAATGCAAGAGAAGAACTCTTCCCTCAGAAAAATAATGCACCTTTGATTTCTCTCACTCAACAAATGCAAATGTTAAAAAGACAAATGCAAGACATGCAACAAGGGACAACAGTACGGTATTCCTTAACTAAAATTTGTCCTTATCCTTTTGACAAATGATTAAACATGGTGCCTTTTCCCCCAAACTTAGACATTCCAAAAATTTGACAAATATGATGGGAAAAGCGATCCTCAAGATCATGTTCGATAAGTTTGTACCATGAGTCTTGAATTCGCCCATGATGACACCTATTTAATGAGGTTATTCCCCAAAAGCCTGGGAGGGCAAACAATGGAATGGTTATCCAAAATCACACCCCCCATTAGATCATTAGATGAACTAGTCAACAAATTCATAACTCAATATTCCTATAACATTCAACACACTATCACTATGCTAGATGTCTATAATACCAAACAAAAAAATAATGAAACTGTTGGCATATGCACACTCCAATGAGACATTGTATGTGATTGAAGGTTTTGTCATTGATGGCAACCTTGCAATCCTATGGCACTGGAAAAGGCATTATACCAGCATCAACAGATCACACTCTACACCAGCACTTAGGACACCGACACCGACACCGACACAGAAGAAAGGAAGTATACCGGCACAGAGGCCGACAGGATTTTTGTTATATTATATTTTGTTTATTATTGTAAAAACTTTGTAAGCTGACTTGGAAAATTGTAAAATGACTCTATATATAAAAGAGATCATTGTAGATATTTGATATAGGAGATGTAAGAAGTAAGGAAAAATATTAGGTAGACCTATTATGCAAAATATAGGTAAAGGGGTATATGTAAAGAACAGAGCAGGAACCGGTACTGAATCTGGCATTGAAGATGCTATTTTAAAGTAGTACAAGATATTGGATTTGTATAATCCTCATTGTAGGTCAGTGAGACTTCCCATTAAGTAGTGAGCTCTAGGTAGTTGGCCTTCCTTCATGTGTAGGCCCCTATTGTAAGTAATATTCTCTTATTGGCCAGTGAGTGAATATTGTGGGTGACAAATCCCACCGAGATTTTTCCCACATCGGGTTTCCTTGTTAAAATCTTGTGTTATGGTGTGCTTTTCATGTGGATGTTCTTGAATTTGTTTATTACATTATTTCTTGCATACCAGTACACTGTTATATTATGTTCTGCATGTTTTAAGTTAAGAAATTCTATATACTGGTTAGATACTGATTCACCCCCCCCTTAGTATCTGTGGGATTCCTAACAATTGGTATCAGAGCTTGGTCCTCTATTTTTAGAAGCCTAACAGCTTGAGGAAGATCTTGACACCGGTAAAGATGAAAAATTTGATGAAGCAATTGGAAGGAGCTCTTACAGACTATGATGCAGAAAAATTGAAAAATATCAAACTAGAAGATGATTTAAGGGTAGCTCAGGATATCATTCAGGCACTTCAAGAAAATTTTACTGTTGCAAGAAATAAGAGAAGAGAACTTTGTGAAAAATTCCAAAATGAGAATGATGAAAAGGAATCACTTAATGATATGATAAGCAAGTTGAAACAAGAGATCATGACAACAAAGAATGAGATGCAGGATATGACTATGAGATTTTGCAAAGAGATTGAGGATAGGAAGAAGAATGAAGAAGAATTGACCAAAAGACTAAGTGATGCAGCAAATGAGAACACAAGACTTAGCTATGAAAATGACATGTTGAAGACAGATTTGATGCATATTTAGAATGACTTAAATGAACTAATGAGACAAAAAGAAGTCTTAGAAAGAGAACTAGAATCTACAAATCAACATAAAGAAAAATTCAAGAAAAGCTCAGAGGAACTTGGCACCTTGTTGAAGAATCAAAAACCTAAAGGTGACACTTCTAGAATTGGCTTTGAAGTTGGTGAAAGCTCCGGTACTGCAAATACTCAGGATCATAGCAAACCGGTAAGACAACCTAATGCTTATAAATTCAATGGAAAATGCTTTAACTATAATAAGTATGGCCATAGAGAAAATGAATGTAGATCTAGAAATTATTAGAATATCAACACACCTACCGGTCAATGTTCTAAATGCAACAAAGTAGGTCACAACTCTGAAAACTGTAGAATGAATGTGAGATGTTATATTTGTGGAAGATTTGGACATTTATCTAATCAATGCAGAACACAAACAGGCATAGGTTATAGAAAAGCTATTTGGAAAAATAATGTAACTTGTTATGCATGTAACAAGATTGGGCATATTGCTAAATTCTATAGATATAAAGGAACACCGATAGACAACAAAAGTTCTAGCTTGAAAGGTAAAGAAAAAGTTGAAGAGGTTAAACAAGAATTCTCTAAACAATGGATTAGAAAAGCTGATCTAAATATTGGGAATAATCCTCCACTGGTAGAACAAACCAATGCTTCATCGGCAGAATAGAGTGATGCTTCACCGAAAGGACAGAGCAGTGCTCCACTGGCAGGAAGTTCTTTATCTAATTGAAGAAAATTTCCTTGAGGGTTTGGCAATCTATTTACACATGTGCTATTATTCCCTTGGTTAGAGATAAGAAGTTGAAAATTACTTATTACTGGCAAATAATGTTAAGTGAAAACTTAACCGTCATGCAATTAATGTGGTAGATGGCAAAAAGACACTATAAAATCAAGGTTTTGGCTTCATTTCATTTCACCGAGATTTCAAACTTATGAAGAGTGTGAAGATTCTGAGCTAAAGCATTTTGAGCAAGAAGCAAGAACACTCCAAGCAATCATCCATCCTAAAGGTAGTAAGAGGTATTTAATCATGGCATCCACCTCTGCAATTGAATATGTAGCAAACCCTACTGTTGTTGAAGTGATAAAAAGACCTAGGCCCATATTTCAGTTAGTTCCCAAGGTAGAAAAGAAAGATGATACCTTAGGTGATTTTTCTCAAATTCCTAAGGGAGTTGTTTATGCTGAAGACCCTAGAATGTACATCCACTGCAACATTGAGGAACTAGGAGATGAAGAAATTAAGACTATGTTTAAAACTGTGATATGTGATAAAACCGGCAATGTAAAAGATGATCACAAGATCATTGAGACCCTAGGATTTATAGAGATCCTTAGCATTCCTGAATTTCCCAAGGATGTGATTAGGATAGTCTTAAGTAGGGTACATGGTGAATTTTTCTGGTTCGATGCAGTCCACAAAATCACCAAGGAAGCTGTGAAAGCTGTCACAAGGTTACCAACCACTGGTAAAAGACCAGATAAAACCAAGAAGGTGTCCAATGACCTAGTTACAAACCTAATTGGTGCAACATTCGACAAGAGGTCCCTAAGAGTTAATGATGTAACAAACATTAATGTGAGATTTATCAGCATGATATTAGGGTATAAAGCTACTCATGCAAATAGACTCAATTCAGTTTCAAGTTTATGCATTAAGAGTGCTTATGATATGGTCATAGATAATGCAAAAATTGATGTATGTGAGTGGTTAAAAGATTAATTAATTGACAACCTTGGAAAGATCAAGAAGGACAAGAAAGGAACTTTCAGGTTTGGAAATCTATTAGTATGTTTGATGCTACATATAACAAAATAGGTTCCCGGTATAGGTTACAAAAAACTTGGATATGATATACCGGTAGGAAAACAATTAATAGAACTATTCAATAGCATGGGAGAAGACAAGGAAAACAATATTCATGACTTCTTTCAAGCATTAAAAGCCAAAATGAAGAAAAGAATAAGGTTATCACAAAAGATTGTCGACAAATACAAAGATGAAATATGTTTTGTCATCAAGAAAGACAAAATCTAGATGGAAGCAGTCATCCCTAGGATAGTTTGGGTAACCGAGATGGGCTATGAAACATATGGTCACATAGTTGAAACATATGCTAAAGCACTTCTGGAAGCCCCTAGAGAACCTAAGGAAGAAGTATTTGGTAGTGCAAAAACCATTGAAAGCCAAATACAATCAAAGAAAAGAGTGAAAAAGGTTGAGGCAGTTGTAAGGAAAGGTTCCAGACAAGAAAAAGCCATCAAAGAAGATGTATTGAAGAAAACTGGTATAATAGAGGATGAGTTAGCAGCTCCACAACCTAAAACTCACCTATTACCGGTAGGTACTTCTTCAGGGAGTGACATGCTTGCAACTTTCAGAAGAGTTGTAAGGAAAAGAGATCCCTCACCGGCAACCACACCCTCACCCAGGAGGACAAGACAAAAGCAACAAGTAGTGAGATCTCTGGTAAGAAATGATAACTCAAAGATGAACGAATAGTACCAAACCGGTACTGAGAGGGGGGGGGTGAATCAGTACAGATAAGAATACAATCCAAAACCGATTTGATAGCAAATGCTCCAAATGAATGGAAAACAGTGATACTGGTTGAAATAGAGTGCAACCGGTAAGACCCAGAACAACTAAAACAATCATAAACCAGTTACTCACTAAGCTTTCCTCTTAGCTCAATACTACAACACCATTACACCCTCATGCATGAACAGGTAAACTATCATCAGATCTTCATAGTAGTTAGTTCAATATGTTTTATAGAAAGGCATAAAACACAGAACCATCATATACTCAATAGGTAATAACAAAGCATCACAAGATAAAAGCATCTCACATGACACACATATTTTTCACGTGGAACCCAACTAGGAAAAACCATAGTGGGGATGAATACCCACAAGCTATTTTTGAACTCTTTAGAAGTCCAATATGTTAGGAGCCTTGTCCGGTTAAAGACATTACAATAGGTTCTGCTAGGAACCAATCCTGTCAAGGATCACCCGGTTAAGGGATGGCTATAATACCCGGTTAAGGGTTAAACCCGGTTAGGGTTACCTTGTTAGAGGATTTCAAGAACTCAATAGCTAAAGGATCTCTGGAGCTCTATAGCTTCTCAGAACTCAATAACTTCAAGTTACCCTATTAAGGGATTTGTATCAAACCGGTTAAGGCTACCCTATTAAGGGGTTTCACAACTGTTGAAGTGGTTAAAGATCAACAGGAATTACAATGATCTGGTAACAACACTCAATGCTAATACAGATCCATTTCGGCTCCTCTTCACCTTCTGCACATTCACTTTGTAGATATCTCTTCTCTCCTTTGGTTTGGCAAGAATCACGTATCACTTCCCTTGGATACACACATACAACTTTTGCCAATGACTTTGGAAAGAAACACAACATCGACCTTATAGGAAACAGACAGGTCGGTAGCAAAAACCCTAAACCCTAAACCTGTTAGGTTAAACAATTCATGCGGTTCAATCCTGATCATTGAATCATACTGCGTTAAATGCAACACTCTTGAATCGATCTCAAGACATTCTCCATCATCCATTATCCACCGATTTCATGGCGGCTGATAACCCATCACGCATTATCACCGTTTGACAAACTTCGCACATTCCCGAGGTGGATAGGGATAGTCTTCTTCATGCAAGATCCTTCATGCACACAGGGCTTATGTGGCAACATGATCTAATCTTTGTTATACTACTAATTCATCACACAAAGATCACCAATTGAGGCGCACAGGCTTGAGGTACTCCAACTGGAAATCCTGAAGTGGAAACTACCTACCAATTGGTAGTCACACAATGCTTCCATGTGCCGGTTCCCATAACTACATGCCAGTTCATCTTGAACAGATATACCGCTTTACTTTGGCATATATACCACTTCATACATATGTCGGTTCTCTCTTCTCACATATCACATGTGCCAGTTCACATCATGTTACATATTGACATCAATGACAACATACAATATCATTATGTCTTCATACCGATTCACATAATGCCAACAAGAAAGGCCACACCAAAGAAGAAACCGACATCCAAGAAGAAGAAAAGGACAAACAAAGACTTGGCCCCTCTTGATATACTACTGAATGAAATCACAGAGGAAGGTAAATTGAAGAACATAGAGAAAATATATGACACTCTAATAGCTGATGAAAAAGAACAAGTAGAAAACAATGTTATATTACATATGGATATGTATAAGAAGTTTTTGATGGAAGTAGTCAATGAAATTCCAGATGAGCTATTTAAAAGACTAGAAGCAAGAAGACAAGTAGTAATAGAACTAGATAAGAAAATAAAGATTGAAAAGCTACTTGTTGTTTATCCGATAAACTCACCCAAAGAAATTGATGAACTAATTGCTCAAGCCAACCGGTCAGTATTTTCTACTGTACACTGGCACATTGCTTTAATGGTTGGAAGAATTAACGAGGTGACTGAGGAGACAGAAAATGGATGGGACATATTCCTAGTTGAGAAAGAAAAACAAGAAGAGTACAGGAACCCCAAACCCATAAACATTATCAGAAAGATAGAGATAAGGGTAAAGGTAAAGTTGGCGGACCACCTAGTATCAAGGTTAGAGACAATTACCCCCACCTCCTTTAATTACTCCACCGATAAAAACAACAACTACAAAAGATCAACCGGTAGTTGAGAGTATGGATGCAGAGGATGATAATCCTAATGCTGAAGTTTTATATACTGTGGATGTTGATACTCAAAAGATCAACATAGTGGTAGACAAAGATACAACTAATAAGACTAATTTGGCTAGTGAGCCTCTAGTAGTTGAGGAAATTGATAACACACAGGAGAAACTGGCAAAAGACAAAGAGAAAAAGGCTCTGGAACAGGATCAACAACAACAGGAACAGGTACATAAGGAAACAGTACCACTGACAACTAGTGGAGTAGAAAAACCATTGCTTAAAGAAATGCAGACACAAACAAACCTACCAGAGGTCAATACAAGCTTGGTTACTTCCACCGGTACTCAGATTGTTGATTCATCATCAGGCTACAAATCAACTAATGTGACTGAGGTACTATTAGACTCAATCAAGAAAATAATCAACTACAGCTCATAATCTTACAAAGCAATTGATGATACCATACCAATTTTGAAGGTAATTGCTCCCAACTATAATATAGACAATAAAGATTCTTTAGGACAACTTGATACACTGTGTAAATATATCTCAGAAAACATTGAGAAAATAAAAGATGAGTCATTAAAGGATAAAGTAGAAGTTAAAAAACATAAATTCTTTGATGAGCAAATAAAGAAGTGTAACAGAGATTTTGACACACTTCTACCAAAATTATGTAATTTATTGAAAGAGTACAAAAATCTGTACAAAGATACCTATAAAACAAACTTTTTGACTATAGACATAGACAAGAAGATGAGAAAGGTACAGGATGAGATCAATAAAATTGCAAATAGTTTTTTCAACTCACCTGATACACTATCAGTTTTTGAGGAAAAGATAACAAATTTTGAAGAAGAATTACTTGAATTGGAAAGAGAGAAAGAAAGAATAGTGAATAAGGCAAAGCATTTGAGATCAAAACTAAGTCCAAGATTGGACTATCTAGCATCACTACGAAAGGAAGTATCTGAGGCACTAATACAGGGAAAGAAAACACCGGCAGAGCATTTGCAGCATCTCACCGGTACAGTGAAGAGAACAGAGACAACAATAAAAGATAGCAAGAAGTTTATGGATAGTATAAACTTGATTTTGGGAGATCTTTTTCAAATTGTAACCACCCAGTTACAAGGTTGAAACTACAAACTTTACTGACATCTTGACAACCTTTGTCATTGATGCCAAAGGGGGAGTAGTAGGATGAGAAAATTCAAGTCATAGGAATCATATGCTCAAGGGGAGCTCACACATTTTTGGACTTAACATTTTTTTTCATTTTTGAAATTTCTCATGAGTGTTGCCATCAATGTCAAAGGGGGAGATTGTTGGCATATGCACACTCTAATGAGACATTGTATGTGATTGAAGGTTTTGTCATTGATGGCAACCTTGCAATCCTATGGCACCAGCAAAGGCATTATACTAGCATCAGCAGATCACACTCTACACCGGCACTCAGGACACCGACACTAGCACCGGCATAGAAGAAAGGAAGTATACCAGCATAGAGGCCGACATGATTTTTGTTATATTATATTTTGTTTATTATTGTAAAAAATTTGTAAGCCGACTTGGCAAATTGTAAAATGTCTCTTATATATAAAAGAGATCATTGTAGACATTTGATATAGGAGATGTAAGAAGTAAGGAAAAATATTAGGCAGACCTATTATGTGAAATATAGGTTAAGGGGTATATGTAAAGAACAGAGTAGGAACTGGTACTGAATCTGGCATTGAAGATGCTATTGTAAAGCAGTACAAGATATTGGATTTGTATAATCCTCATTGTAAGTCAGTGAGACTTCCCATTGAGCAGTGAGCTCTAGGTAGTTGGCCTTCCTGCATGTGCAGGCCCCTATTGTAAGTAATAATCTCTTATTGGCCAGTGAGTGAATATTGTGGGTCACAAATCCCACCAAGGTTTTTCCCACACCGGGTTTCCTCGTTAAAATCTTGTGTTATGGTGTTCTTTTCATGTGGATGTTCTTGATTTTGTTTATTACATTATTTATTGCATACTGGTACACTATTATATTATGTTCTTCATGTTTTAAGTTAAGAAATTCTATATACTGGTCAGATACTGATTCACCCCCCCCTCTCAGTATCTGTGGGATTCCTAATAGAAACATTCATGGTATTCCTTCAACGTTGGTGACGTATGGTTTTGAGATATCCTCGAGATGTGCCTGAAAAGAAAAAGATGGAGATCTTCATCGATAACTTGAATAGTGAGATGAGTTGTATACTCAAACTTCAGTGCATACCATATTTTACCAAATTAATCAAGAATGGCATTCAAGTAGAAGAGGCATGTGTCAAGAAAGGAACATTAAAAGTTTTCAAAGAAGGAACAAGTTCATCCAATTACAACAACCAAAACAACAACAACTTAGACAAATCCAGATTCTAGACCAGAAACAAAAACAATGGAAATGAAGGAGGAAATGAATCAAATGATCCAAAATCAAAGCAGCCTATGTTTGCATTATCAGGTAATCCTCAAGCTACAAAGAATCCCAAAGGTGCTAACCAGGGAACTAATACTTATGCACAAAATACCAATCAAGATCAACTCAACACAAACAATGCCAACAATGCCCAAAACAATAATACCAATCGAGGACCTAGTCCATTCTCACGAGGTATTGCAAACAACTTTCCAAAATGCATTTACACACCACTACAACAATCACTGGAGTCAGCATTCAGAGAGCTCTCGGCAAACAAAATTATCTCCTTAGTAGCGATCAACAGCTTTGAACCACAAATCAAACCACCTTGGTGGAATGACTCACACTTTTGTGATTTTCATCACAACAAAGGTCATCAAATAAATGATTGCATGAGGCTAAAAAGCATTGTTCAAGACATGATTGATAGAGGCAATTTAACAGTCGATGGTCTCAAGACAAATGGTGGCCATGGAGCCTTTAAGAATCCTCTTCCAAACTACAACAAGGATGGAGCTTCAACCTCGAACGATACACGTGGAGCTCGTATAAATCACATTTACAATAACACCATTAATCATATATTAGCTGAGGATAATCAAGTAAATGTCATCACAATCAGAGATAAGTGTGAACATGAATCTGTCAATGTAACAACCAGAGCTCAAAAATATGTCTTGAAAGGGCATATGTCAATAGAAAACACAGTACCCAAAATTCAATATGATCTAGTAAGTCAACTACACAAAACTCCTGCTCAAATATCTATACTAGAGTTGCTGAAACTTTTGCCAAAACACAAAGACATCTTGGAACAATCGTTACTAGAAACAAATGTACCTCAAGATCTGGATGCTGACAAATTCCAAGCCATGGTAGCTCATATGGCAGGGCCTCATAACCTCACTTTTTCTGAACATGATAATATCTCATTGAGCCATCCACACAATACTCCACTCCACATTGAAGTCTTAGTCTACAAACATCAAGTTAAAAGAGTATTAATAGATGGAGGAGCTGGACTCAATATCTGTACCTTAAAACTTATCCGTGCATTAGGCATCTCTGAGCGATCTATTGATCCACGCAAAAAGATCACTATCAAAGCCTATGATGATGAACATAGATAATCCAAAGGGACAGTAATGTTGCCAATACAAGTAGGACCAATACAAAAGCACACTATGTGCCAAGTTTTGGACATAGATCTCATATACAATATCTTATTGGGTTGACCCTGGATACATGAAATGCAAGCGGTACCTTCTACTTATCATCAGTGTGTTAAGTTCCCCTACAATGGGCAGGAGATTTCTATATCAGCAGATCACAATCCTTTTCAACATTGTAATACTATGGGGGCAGCCCAAGACAGTTTGGTTCCACATAATAGAGAAAAACAAAGTAACTCAGCACCCGATCTTCAGCAAGAAAAGTCTACATCACTATCTATGGATTTCAAACAGAAGATGAAAATCAAAGAGCAAGGGATGGGAGAATACTCTTTGGAACCCATGTGTTTGGCCAACTTACCAGCATCACCTAAATCTCATGGATTACCTACAACATCAACACATCAAGCAACACAACCCATCACCAAGTTTGATGGCACATTTATCCAACTAGGCACTCTAGCACATGAATCAAAGGAAAAGGACATCCTTAGTTGGTTGTACAAGGATGAGGAAGAAGATAGAGTAGCTACTGTGGAGGTAGCTATACCAACACACTTGTATGGAAAAGGCTACTTAATCATGCAACAAATGGTATACAAGGGTAAAGGACCTATTGGAAAATGTCAGGAAGGCGCCACAAAACCATTAGATCCTCCTTCACAATTTAGTAAAGACAAAAAGGGATTGGGCTTTGAACTCACTCTACTACCAAGGAAGCCACCACACAAATATCAAAAACCCCAGTGGAAAGCAAAGAAGAAATACAAGGAAGACTCCTGGCAGGAGGCACTATTTGAGTTAGCTGAAACAATACGTAAAGAACATGAAAATCAAGAACAAAAGAAATATCAAAGGCAGCCTATCAATCAAAAGAAGGAACCATCTACTATAGAAGCACATCATATTCAAGAACCAATATCCAAACAAGAAGAATCACCTCCTGATAACATTATTCCTCCCCAAGGAGAGACAATATATGAACAAATACAAAGAGTGGAAGCAGGATCTGACACAAAATCAGAGAAAACTATCAAACTGGTATCGATCATCAAAGACCTGTTCTCACCCTACAACATACCAGTTCACAACACTGCCAGAATTTGGGAACTACCTTTGAGACTGATTCCAATGAATATGAATGGGGAAGCTATTCTAATGTTACTGAAGATATTTGTACAAATGATAGTCATACACCCATTTCTCAAGAAGAACGCAACACAAAATCTAGACCACTTGAATTTGGTCCATAAAATATCTATGACGCCAAGGAAAATGAGCAGTGACATTATGAGAAAGTCTATATGGAAAATGATACCATCAAAGACCTCAATGAAAAACCTTAACTTCTTTAACACCCAAGCCAACCGCAAGGATATCTTTGTCCTGACACTTACAGTAGTAGAACTTGATCCACCTAACGACTCCTTACCACTTGTCTTTCCTGACCTCATAGACTAGGATGAACTTGAAACTCATGATATACCAATTTTTCCAAATGATGAATCCATTATCCATTACTTATGTATCGTTAACCCAGAAACAAACTCTACCAGTGAATGAAGCGATGACATATGCAATCAAGGGAGTGTCAAGTCTCTCAATCGCAAAAATGAAAAAAATAAAAGATCTACTGCTGAAAACCCATCAATGGCAGCAATGGATCACAAAAAAGTAAAAATAAAGGATGCATCTGAGGGTGAAAACCTTTGTAAGGCACCTAAAGATGGGAGACTTGATACTCTTCCTGAGAATTATCACAAGAAATCACCCATATTGATTGAGCCCACTCAATCAATCAACATTGGTACTACAGAAGCAGCCAAAAATATACACCTTGTAGAATCTTTGATGGAGGAAGAAAGATCAAAGTTTATCAAATTTTTTAAAGAAAAGCAAATCAACTTTGATTGGTCATATGCAGATATGCCTGGGATTGATCCATAATTAATCATGCATCACCTATCCATTACTCCAGGAGCTAAGCCAGTCAAGAAAAAATTGTGAAAGATGAATCCACATGTGGCACTCATGGTTAAAGCTGAACTGAAGAAACTATTAGATGTCAGGTTCATTCGACCTATCGACTATGCTGAATGGATTTCCAACATTATACCAATATCAAAGCCAAATGGCAGTATCAGAATATGCACTTATTTTAGAGATGTCAACAAAGCTTGTCCCAAGGATGACTTTCCTTTACCCAATATCGACATAATTGTAGACCTCATAGCAGGCCATGCAATGCTATCACTAATGGATGGTTTTTTAGGCTATAATCAAATCAAGATAGCCCCAGAGGATCAAGATAAAATAACATTTACCTATCCCTAGGGAACATACTATTGGAATGTCATGCCTTTTGGCTTAAAGAATGCAGGAGAAACTTATCAATGAGCAATGACAACAATCTTTCATGACATGATGCATACCTTCATGGAGGACTATATGGATGATTTACTAGCTAAATCATTCACCAGAGCATCTTAGAAAAGATTTTTGACAGGTTGGAGAAATTCCAAGTCTGGCTCAACCCTTAGAAGTGTGTCTCCAGGGTTACATTAGGCAAGTTACTAGGCTACATAGTTTCAGCTAAGGGTATTGAAGTGGATCCAGCAAAGGTACAAGCCATTATGGAGATGCCACCACCAAAGAACATCAGTCAACTCAAATCTCTACAAGGACAACTCCAATCAATTAGGTGATTCATTGCTCAATTAGCAGATAAAAGTCTTCCATTCAATCATTTTCTACATAAAAATGTACCATTTAGATGGGAAGCCAAATGTGCAGAATCCTTCTATAAAATCAAGCAATATCTAATGAACCCACCAGTTCTAGTACCACCAATTGCCGGGAAGCCACTCATTCTCTACATTTCAACAATAGATATATCACTGGGGGCATTGCTATCACAAGAGGATCAACAAAGAAAGGAGCGAGCTATCTATTACATCAGCAGGACATTGCACATATATGAACTCAACTACACATTCATTGAGAAGGCTTGTCTAGTTGTGGTATTTGCTTCTCAAAAGTTCTGGCATTACATGCTAGCTCACACAATTAAGCTAGTTGAAAAAATTGATCCTCTCAAATATTTACTCAGCAAAGCAGCTCTTACTGACAGATTGGCTAAATGGGTCATGATTCTCAGTGAATTTGATATCCACTATACAGAGCGATGAGCTATCAAAGGACAAGCAATTGCAGATCAACTAGCTGAAGCACCACTACCTAGAAAACAACCTATGGAGATTGAATTTATGGACAGAGATGTTCTTGCTATTTCTACCACACAATGGACACTATACTTTGATGGATCATATACTCAACATGGCTCAGAGGCTGGCATTCTATTCATTACTCCTGAAGGGCACACCATACCAAGATCATATAGGCTTATGTTTCCATGCACAAATAACATTGCTGAATATGAGGCATTGGTTATAGGAATCAAAATGGTCGTAGAATGGAGAATCACAGAATTAAAAGTCTATGGAGATTCACAACTAGTCATTAATCAAATTAACAATGACTATCAGACAAAGGACGACAAGTTGCTCCCATACAAACGAGTGGTGGATGATTTCAAATAATATTTTATACACATAACCTTCGAGCAAATACCAAGGTTGGACAACAGAGAAGTCAATGCAATGGCTACGATTGCTTCACTACTGCAAATTCTAGAGCAACAGAATCATTACGAGTTTCTGGTAGAGCAATTGTTCTCCCCAGCCTATGATCATTATGATTCCCATGTTATCTATGCCTTGACCAATTCAGACTCTCCATTATATGGACCAATATACGACTATCTTAAGAACAATATCCTACCCATTGACCTATCCCAAAACCAAAAATGCAACTTTATTTGGCAAGCCGCCCGTTATACTCTCACTGTTGATACTTTGTACCATTGAGGTCTAGATGGTACTCTTCTTCGTTGCCTTGATTGTAATGAATCTAACTCCGCTTTACAAGAGCTTCATGAAGGTATCTGTGGAACACATTCAAGTGGTCCTACTCTTGCTAAAAAACTTCTACGAATGGGATATTACTGGCTGACAATGGAAAAAGACTCTTATCACTTTGCAAAGAAGTGTCCTAAATGCCAAATCCATGGCAATCTTATACATGCACCAGCACAGGAACTGCAACCATTCATAACATCCTGGCCCTTTTGTTAGTGGGGACTAGACTTGGTCGGCAAAATTCATCCTTCATCTTCAAATGGACATAAGTTCATTATAAGTTCAACATAATGCTTTACCAAATGGATTGAAGCAGCCCCCATGACCACAGTAACTGGGAAACAAATTGCCTCTTTTATTCTTAATTATCTGATCTGCAAATATGGCACTCCAAGTTCCATCACTATAGATAATGGACGACCTTTTAAAAACCAAGATGTACGAGAACTATGTGAAAAATTCAAAATCCAACATCGTTTTTCTACACCTTACTACCCATAGGGGAATGGTCAAGTAGAAGCATCCAACAAGACAATATTGAAAATCCTGAAGAAAACAGTGAATGATGCAGGCAAAGATTGGCATGTACAACTCAATCCAGCACTTTGGACATACAGAACTAGCATATGTACACCTACGGGAGCTACACCATATTCATTGGTATATGGATCAGAGGCAATGCTCAATGATGATACCTACAAAGAAATAAAACAACATGTGGCTATACAGGGATGACCAATGCAGAATGAGGATGCTCAAATCAATTAGTTGCATATCATTTTACAATTAGTTGCATATCATTTTACAATTAGTTACATATCATTTTACAATTAGTTGCATATCATTTTACAATTAGTTGCGTATCATTTTACAAATAACAGCATATCATTATCATACATCTCATTTTCAAGATACATCTCACAGCATATCATTATCATACATCTCATTTTCAAGCTACATCTCACAACATATCATTATCATACATCTCATTTTCAAGATACATCTCACAACATCATGCATTATCACATCATATTAATCGCATATCGAATCACATGCATCTATCTAAGCATTGCATCATCATCATAGAATAATCAAAATCATATAGAAAGCATAATCCATAACACATCACATGAGGATCAAAGAAAATGGTGTCATATATCTCAAAAAATGATCAATGTACAAAAATATGCCATGTCTATACCAATACAACAAAATGATCAAAATACAATAGAGACAACGTCTCTCAGGTATGACTATCTCTTGAAGGAGACAGTCTCGCTGTAGATGTCCTAACACCTAGATCTCCAGGTGGATCCTGTCTAGGAGGCCTTGTCATGCCTCTTCTCTCTGTCCTCGACCCGATCTCTCGAGATCAACTGGATCTCGATGTGGTGAAACTCTACACTTGCCGCTCCCTAGGCACCGCATCCTCATAATGATGCTGGTAGTACTCTGCCTCCTTGGCTCTCAAAGCTAGCTCTCTCAAGGTGTCTCTCATCGGGCCACCTTTTGCCGCTCTCTCCAAACTCACTGTGAGCTCCTTTGCTCGACCCCGACGCTCTCTCTCATTATCACACTCTATGGTCAACTCAATAATCTGACGTTGATGTGCCAACAACTGTGTCTGCAACTACTACACTATCAACTATAGTGATATAATCTGTGCATCCTCCACATGCATCAGAATCTGCATCTATAGGGGTACCTGTGAAGGGGTACCCCCTGTCCCTCTGCCTGTCGTCGGTGCTGGTGGAGGTAAAACATCTGACCTCCTCCTCTAGGCTAGTCATCTGAAGTCATCATACCCTCCCACTGCCGCTACCACCTCCCCAACCCTCTCCTCACCCTCAGCTCTGATAGCCAAACCTCCTCTCCCTCTATCCACCACAACTCGCCACACTGCTCTCTCCACCCGTATCCCTCTGTCACCTCCATCTCCACCCCTATCACCTCTCCTCCCCTAATATAATCTCCCTCTATCTCCTCGTCAACCTCAGAAGGAGTTGAATAATTTACTAAGACCAAAAGTGGGCATGTTACAAAGAGCATACAAGAATGCAGAAGCAATTTTGGCCACTCTGGAGACGTTTACACTTGATTCAATGGAAGAATTCTACACACAGGTCATGACTATAATATAGATCACAAAAACCTTGCTGGAGACATGGGGAAATGATTTTTCTTAGTTGAAGTGTACTTTTAGTCACATTTTTCTGAGAATTGCACTGAATACTCCTTGATTCAGATTTTCAAGTTTTTGTATATGAAAACTTTTGATGCAAATTTTGCTATATATGTATATATTTTACTTTTTAATTTGGCATTGTTGTCAAAGGGGGAGTAGTAATACGTATGTGTGTTGTGAAAATTTTGTACATATTAAGGGGGAGTATGTATTGTGATATGTGTGGTATATTTTTTTTGTAAGCACACTTAGTTGTATAGTTTGAAAATTTTCTAAGTGTTGCCATCAATGCCAAAGGGGGAGATTGTTGGCTTGATGATGATTGTAATGAATGACTTCATATTTTGTCATTGATGGAATATGTACACACACACATATGTTCACATTGTCTACTGGTATTACTTCTAAATATTACTTGTATTGCAACCAATATTGAAAGCTTAGTTTATGATGGTGTCAAACCGGTACATGTAGACAACCGATATATTCAGGAATGACCTGACACCAACTTGAAGATCTAGCGGAGATTATCAAAGAAGCAATGGAGGAAAATCGGTTTACATGTTGACAGATGTTAACTCTAACCCATATCGGTGTTCCAACCGGTATTCATTGATTGTGTGATGAGTTATCACCAGTCGTGATGAGTTTCCTAACCAACAAATTTTGGTGGTAATTTGTGATGAGTTATGTTTGATTGTCCAGATACACTGCACTTAAGAAATTGTGATATAATTTCCAAAGCCGACATGAAATCTAAATGTCTATATAATGACATTATGATGAAATATTTTAAGATGTGATATGAGATGATTTGATGTGAAGATAGAAGTGTTAAGTTGTTGAAGGCATTGAAGAAGTTGTTGAAGGCATTGAAGAGTATGTTGGTGATGCAGTTTTGAGTGCATAGAAGATGATCTATTCAAGAAAGTTGTGCTACTTCTAAATCACACCACTCATTGTTTTCTAATCACTACAACAATCAAATCCCCTAATCGGGTAAGCTCTAACAAGCTTCATTATACAAATCCTTTAACAAGGTGATCCATTAGTTTGGATTTAGAAATTGTCTACCGAGGTTACTTCTAACAGGGTACTACCTTTAATAGGGTATAGCTCCTAAAAAATCTTTGGGATCTTTAACACGATTCGCTCCTAGTAGAGAATTTTTGTAGACCTTAACTGGTTAGTTACGTATTACTGTAGATAGTTAACTTGTGAGTCTCATCTCACCGTGGTTTTTCCCCTTTGGGTTTTCCTTGTATAAACACATGTTATGGTGGATGTTTTACTTATTGTGGATGCTTTAATATTATTTTGGATTGTATGCATAGTGTTTAGTAAACTTGTTAAGTATATCTACCGATCAATGTTTAAAGTAGTACTATTTTTGGTATCACTGATTCACCCCCCCCCTCTCAGTGCTTTATAATTTTATCGGGGTTACCCTATCCAAGTAGTTCCCTTTTTGGTATGCTCTATAGTTGGTCTACTCTACCTGAGATTTTGGATCCTTGTATCATCCCAGAGTGATGATCATCCCCAACTAGATCGACTGATAGTCCTGAAAATAACTATGCAAAAATGTGATGTTCTTGACATGATTTTGGTCATTCTGAATCACTATTGTTCTTTATTTTTTCCCTCATGGTTTTGGGTTTTCAGTTTGTTTTATGTTACTAAATGAGCTCTTTGTTTTAAAAAAAACCCAAATCAGTTATAAAATCGCGTTACCTTTTATTTTAAGCATGAGCATCTATTCCATCATCAAAAGGGGTCATGTTTCATTTCCTAGGTGTTATCTTCTACTAGCCTGTTTATGCTTTTTCTATTATGGTGGGGCCCCCCTTTTTATGTTTCTGTGGGTTTTCATTTTCCATAAGTCTGAATTTGATATTTCGGCTTATATTTCCATAATTAAATATCGAGCAAAGAAAGGTCCCATGAATTTGCACGTGTTTCAAATATACGGAGATGTTATGACCCAAGCAGAAAAGATGCTCAAAGGATAACGACAAGTATATGGTGGACTTTGTAATCTGCACATAAAGAATGAACAAATCTGATGGCTCTAGTAGTTGCACGATGAAAGATGCAGGGATATTAAGGACTGCAACATCACGAGATGATGCCACATGTCCCAAAAGGGTCGAACAAGTCCAATAGCAGGGCAGCTGAGAAAGAAGATATTCAAGGATGATTTGGCATTGCTTTGTCAAGTTTTAACATGCCCACTTGCTATGTTGGAAGGTCAATATTAGTATTGACCGATGCTGATCATGTGATATGTCATGCTAGACAAATCAATGGCAGAAACAGAAAAGGTTTTCAAGAGGAGTGATTCATACTGTCTCAGTGTTGTTCACATAGGTTAGCAAAGGTAGAATGAAATAGGAATGTCAACATAGAATAAACATAGACAAGTCAAGATAATTGGATACCGATTGACTCTCAAAATACCGATTTGAGAGGTGTTTTCTTGGGTCGAGTTGTATTAGAAGGACAAGGTTGGTAGTTCTTGAGGTGGCAACAACTATAAGTTTTTATTGCCACCATGGAAAGAAATCAAGATCCTTAGAGAGATTAAAGGGATAAGGATGATTTATGAGCTAGAAGCGAGATGATCAAGGACCCATCAACAATATCATAGGATGTGTATTGTTGACATAGGCAGAAGGAAATAGGCATGTCGACATAGAATAAATAGAGACAAGTCAAGACAAGTGGATACCGACCGATTCTCAAAATACTGATTTGAGAGGTGTTTTCTTGGGTTGAGTCGTATTAGCAGGACAAGGTTGGTAGTTCTTGAGGTGGCAACAACTGTAAGTTTTCATTGCCACCATAGAAAGAAATCAAGATCCTTAGAGAGATTAAAGGGATAAGGATGATTTATGAGCTAGAAGCGAGATGATCAAGGACTCGTCAACAATATCACAGGATGTGTATTGTCAGAGATTCTCATAGTAAGGCACAAAATCAAGAAATCGGGAACAAAATTGATCACATAAGGTGAAATTGGTTAGAAGGTAGTAAATTGGCAGTTTGAGTCTAACGATGTTCTTGATTTGACGAATATGATTTTTGAATCCATTTGCTAGCAGGATGAGTAGAAAAGAGTTGAAATGATAATTTTTCCCATGCATGAACACCTCCAAGAGAGGTATTTTCATTATAAATATGGTCATGTGGTGTCTTCAATTGGTAGAAAGAACAAAAAATTCATTATCTTCTCAGAAGGTTTTAAACAAGATAAAAATGATCTTTGAGTAGTATCATGCCAGAAGTTACATTGATCTTTGTGATACCAGATGGATTTCCTATGGGAATGAGTATGCTTATAGTTTATGGAGTTTTGGAAATGGGGAGGATAGTCGATGGAAGTTTGGAACAAGTTTCTTATCAGAACTAGCCCTGCATGACTCATCCTCCATTTCTTTTCTATCACCAATTGGCAGAGGGATAAAGAAGGAGCCACATAGAGGAAAACAAGCAGAATAAGGCTGGGATTGGGGTGGTAGCCGATCATCTCAGCATGGACATGGAAGTTGCATTGTCTTCCCTTCACTTTATATTCCTCTATGAGCTCCTCTTTCCATTTTCTTTGATCCTGGGTATGAAGGTTGAAGCTCCTCCTCTAGTTTAGGGGTGACTTTACTTCTTGTTAGGATCTAATTCCCCTTTTTGAAGCAGAATGCTCTAAAAAAAAAAGATGATGCATCTTGTTGGCATTGTGTTGTCATTGATGTCAACAAGTATTGGATGGCAACTGGTATATGAGATTGATGAGTAGTTTTGGCATTGATAAATACCAAAAATGGTGTCATTGATGCCATCTAGCATAACAAGTCACCAATAAGGAAGAGTGTGTCATCTATCTTAATGAACATTGGAGTCATCGGTACAAAAATTAGTGTTGACTTGTGTTGAAGACATAAGGACTGCAGATCGGTAAGAGACATGTTGGCAGTACATGGTTGTCACCAACAAGAGAGCAAGGTGATGGGTGGTTGATTGTGATGAAGAGGGGGAATATTGTTGGCATTGTGTTTTCACTGATGTCAACCAATATGGGATGACCACTGGTAGAAGAGATGTATGTGCAACACTATTATGAAGGAGTACAAGATGTGATATCTTGGATATCACCTTGTGTTGTTGAACACCGGTAAAGGTAAGGAAGATTACCTCAGAAGTCATCAGTACACAAGTTAGTGCCTGACTTGTGTGATGAAATAGAGAGGTGTTTTGGGCAGTTGGTTGTGATGAAGAGAAAAAATGTTATCTAAATCACATCAACATTGGAAGAGAAGAATGAACCGATATGTTGTGAGGTTGTAGAATAGTAGGACTCCCACTAGATAAAGTTGAAATCATCATAAGAATCAATGACTAAAAATGTGTGTGCTCACTCATGTGCCTATTTGAAGATATGTTGCATAAATAGGGAACTCACATGAGCAGATGATAGGGTGTTACTCCATGAAGTAATTGGGGCTTGTCTCCATTGAGTGCATTATAGTTTGGAGAGATAAGAGTGAAGAGGTAAAGGCAAGGACTTGGAGGATCACACCAAATCCACTTGTGAATTGAGGGAATGGAGATACAGTTAGAGGAGAATGGTCTGGCTGATGAATGAGACTAGTGAAGGTTGATGACTGGGGTCATCAAGAGTGATAACCGATATGTAAGCCCACCAAAAATATGAGAAAATGTGCATGCTTAAGAAAGACATGTCTAACAACCGATCAAGGTGATCCTCTAGTAGTTCAGCCCAACGTAGACATGGTAAGATTACCAATACAGTATGTGATACCGACGGAGTTAGAAAATTGGTAGGAAAAAAGGAACTAATATAGTGATCAGCTGGTGATCCTATCTGGACCAACATGAAGTGTCAAGCTGGTAGTTGGTCGATATGGATGCCGCATGGAATCGACATGGCAAACACATTTGGATAAAGATATAATGTACATCGACAAGGTTGTTGTAGGGTTGGTCAACTTTAATGAAAAGTCACCCAAATCACGGGACATGTTACAGAGCAATTGCAGGGGTTTGAGGCTTGAGGTCTGGAAGACAACTACGAGTCAGCTAAGAGTGATTGAGAAGATCAAGGTGATGGAGAAAACAACATGAAAGATCATTCATGATTGACCAAGGGATCAACTATTAGGGTAAAAAGCAAGTCGCTAAATGATGAAAGGCGTGATCTAGGAGATGCAAAAATGGCAGAGTTGTGGAGTTGGATGTCAGAAAGATCTAATCATGTAAGATCTAATAGGATTTGGCTTGCCTCATGGAAGGTGAGGAAACCCTAACCGCCTGGATTTTGAATTGGTTTTTGGAGGGAAAACTCAGATATAAGTGTGGGAGTCGAAGAGAAAGTTTGTTGTTGCTGAAAAATAATATTGTTCTTTTGCGAAGTGAAAAGACTTCTGCAAGTAAGAACAAAATCAGCCAAGTGCTCAATGAGAATTTGAGAAGTGAGTGGGAGTGAGAGAGAACCTGGTTGAATCTTTCAACCGGTTGGAGAAAAGAACTGGTAGTGTTCATACCGACAAAGTAAGAGTGAAGGAGGCTGCGGAGAAAGAAAAATAGACAACTGGAAGAGAGTTGAATTGGTGAAGAGCATAGCAGTGAGGAGGAGACCTAGTGAGAGCATCCAAGAAGAGAAATAAACTAGTAGAGATTACTAGTAGAGAAGTAGCAGGTGAAGAGAAGCAGAGAAGTGAGTTGGTGAAGCAAAGAAGGTATCTCACCGACAAAGTAAGATATGTATAATGGTTGAAAGACTCACTTATAACAAGATAACCACTTATGCATTTGATGTTTATATTGTGTTCACTAAGTTGTAGCTTGGTGTAGGGGTTGTAGCTCCTTGGGTTGGTGCCCTAAAGTTAGGGGCTGGTGCTCCTTTGGGTTGTAGCCCATAAATTAGGTAGGGGTTGGTGCTCCTTGGGTTGGTGCCCTAAAATTTGTAACTATGTTTTATTGTGAGGTTGGATTGGAGCAGTAGACTCCAGTAGCATTGTTCACTGAGGTTTTTCCCATCTTGGGTTTTCCTTGTATATGCTGGTGTTATGTGATATCTCCTTGTGAGTGTGTTTGGTTTTTAGTTAGTCTTCTCCATAATCGATAAGTCTACATTAAGTTAAATCTATCAACCGGTATGCTCTCATAGGATAGGATAAAAGAAAGAGTTTTGAGAACCATTGATTAACCCCCTCCCCCTCTCAGTGGTGCATTGTGTCTAACAATTGGTATCAGAGCATAGGTTCCCAATTAGAAGAGTGTTCTCCAACTTGGGTAGATTTCATCTTAAGGACACAATGGTTTGTTCAGTGTCTATCTCTACTCCAGTATTTGATGGTTCAATTTTTTTTATATGGAGTTGCAAAATGTAAGTTTTTCTATCCTCTTTAGGGTTTGATGTATGGATGCCAGTAGTTGATGGTCTCCCTAGAAAACTCAGTCTTCCTACCGGATTTGTAGAAGAAAGAAGAAACCAGTGCAATGAAGAAGCCATGAAGGCTATTTTCAGTGGACTCACTGGTGATGTCTCTTCACAGGTGGACAGGTGTAAAACACCAAAGAGCTTATGGGAAAGATTGAAGAAGCTCTATGGAAATTAACCCTCAGCTATAGAACCGAAAATCAAAGCAAATATGAGAAATGCCTCTCATATTCATCTGGATGAGGAAGATAGATCTGCTAGTAGACGCAACAGTGATGAAGAAGGATCTCAACTCTTCATGGCCCAAGAATCTGAAAGTGGCAGGGCAAATAGTTCCCCTCAACAAGATGTGTTGAGAAGTGATGATGATGAAGAAGAAGACATGGCAAATAGATCTAGCCATCAAGACCCTTCTGATGATGAGGAAGTAGCAGAAGTTGACCTTGAAGGAGAGCTTGTAAATACACTTGAAGAACTCAATAGAGTTAGAATGGAATACAAGCTATTCAAGAATGTTGCTATTGTGGAGCAGATCCGGTTAGTAAAATGCCTTGAAGAATCTGAAAAATGCATCTTAGAGTTGAAGACACCAAGAAATGCTGGTGTAAAGATATAGCCTCTCAGCTAGAGATGAAAGATAAAAAATTTCAATGGCCACTTGGAGAGAATAAAGGCCAAACCTCTCTAGTTAGATATGTTCCTCGAAAGAAGATTGACCTAACCACAATTGGTGTGGACTTGCAGACAAAAATGAAGATCCATGCTGCAAAAAGGAATCTTCATATAGATCCCAGAGGGAAGGGGGAGATGGAAGAAGAAAACTTCACTGGAAGTAGGAAGATGAGGAAGCAGAAAAGGAGACCCTCTACTGACAAAGGACAAAGAAATGCTACCACCCATAGGGGGAAGCAAGTGTGGAAGAAGAAGAAGAGCTCATATGAAAGAGGTTCTAAGAATGGACAACCTAGGGTCCATTCTCAAAAGGGAAAAGATGGGGATGCAAAACCAACAAGATCTCCTCATGCATGGGAAAGTAAATATGTAAGTCATATGCCATTATTTACCAGTTACTGCTTTACAAGTAATGATTATGGCCATATGATAGGGGAATGTAGAAAGAGATCTAAAAAGGATAATGTAGGATCTCATAGAAATCATGCTTATGAGAAAGATGTATCCAGAAGTAGATACATGCATGTCCGTTCTCTCGGTTATGCAAAGATTGTTTGTCATAACCACAATGGATCTAGTTATTGAGAGTTTAAATGCAGAAAGAGGAACCCATTGTCACAATGCTTGTCCCTTCTCCTGGTTATGCAAAGATTGTTTGTCATAACCATAATGGATATGGTTATAGAGAGTTTGAATGCAGAAAGAGATCTAAAAAGGATAATGTAGGATCTCATAAAAATCATGCTTATGAGAAAGATGTATCCAGAAGTAGATGCATGCATGTCCCTTCTCCCGGTTATGCAAAGATTGTTTTTCATAACCACAATGGATCTAGTTATAGAGAGTTTGAATGCAGAAAGAGGAACCTGTTGTCACATGGAGGCTAACAAAATAGCCATGCTTTGTAGAAAAGTGAAACCAGAGCATGTATGGAAGGCAGAGACCTACATGGAATCAAAGGAGATATGTCACTGCAGGAGTAAGAGGTCCACCGGTTCTAGTTGCTAGTCAAAGCAACATGACTAGGAGAAGATGGTCAAACCGGTATGCAAAGAGATTCCCCAAACATAAAGTTGGGATGGATGTTTTGTACTACTGTAGCACCACTTCTGGCCATGGTGGAGGATCAAAAAGTGGAAGGACCCGCTCTCAAGACTAAAGTTGGGAAGAAGAATGAGACCAGGTAGGTATGGAGGAAGAAGACCTTGGACCGACACTGTGCATTCAGCGCACAGGTGATATCTCCTAAATCCTAATGGATATGCAGGATCATAGGGGGAGTAATGCACTAAACTTATCATTCACCCCCTTAGTGATGAAAGCAACATGGAGGAACATATTGTTTCTTGTATGGATGTAGAAGATGAAAAGATAAGAGTGTGTAGGTGTTTCATTGCCTACACACCTATAGATCAGTGATTGATCACTACTGCATGTGTCAAGAATAGGAGGTTAACAATTGGCATCAAATTTTAACCGGTATGTGCAAGATGTTACTGACATGAATGTGAAATAGGTTGTGTAAGACAATGAAGTTGGAAATCACTACAATAACCCTGATAGCATGAGATGTGGAGTTCATGTCTCGGGTAGTATTGGAAAAGACTTGATTGTTGACCCCATGGTTGTTCATGTAGGCATGCATGTTTTTGGGCTAACCAGTTTGTTTCATGGCATGGAAGTTTCACTGTCTAGCATTATGAAGATCCAGGATCATGTCATAAATCTTGGTGGATACAATGGAGCTAAAGGATCTTCAGGTGATCACTTATGCACAGCTCAACCGTATATGGTGAAGAATGGAGTTCTAGTATTGGACCTAACTAGTGATGAGAACTTGAGGTATATGACTCAAGGGGAGTTCAGGTGTTTAGGATGAAGAGCAAGCATGCATGAACTTACAAGGATACTGACTGCCCAAACTACAAGAGATAGAAATTGCATAAGTATTGCAGGTAGACTGGCAAGTGAGTAGTATTCACTAACACATCAACAATTGGTATCAGTCTTTCTACAAATTGAGTTCAAATACTATCGAACTTGCATACTCAATTAGTGTTAGTTGATGGTTATGTTCCCCACCTCAAGTGTTGTGACTTGAGAAGATGTAACAACCGATGATAAGATAACAAGTAGCATCAGAGGAAGTGTTATGCCCAATGAAAACAAAGGGGGAGAAAAAAAAATTCTATCAGTGACCGGTACATACAAAGAGAATATCTTGACAGTCCCCCTTGTCATTGTGTCAAAAGGGGAGAATAATTATGTAGTATGCCAGATACTACATGTGTTGACATCAATGCCAAAGGGGGAGATTGTTGGCATTGTGTTGTCATTAATGTCAACCAGTATGGGATGACCACCGATAGAAGAGATGTATGTGCAACACTATTATGAAGGAGTACAGGATGTGATATCTTGGATATCACCTTGTGTTGCAGAACACCAGTAAAGGTAAGGAAGATGACCTCAAAAGGCATTAGTACACAAGTTAGTGTCTGACTTGTGTAATGAAATAGAGAGGTGTTTTGGGTGGTTGGTTGTGATGAAGCGACAAAATGTTATTTGAATCACATCAACACTGGAAGAGAAGAATGAACCAATATGATGTGAGGTTGTAGAACAATAGGACTCCCATAGGATAAAGTTGAAATCATCATAAGAAGAAATGACTGACAATGTGTATGCTCACATTGGTTCTCATATGCCTATTTGAATATATGTTGCACAAACAGGGAACTCACATGAGAAAATGACAGGGTGTTACTCCATGAAGTAAGTGGGGCTTGTCTCCATTGAGTGCATTATAGTTTAGAGAGATAAGAGAGAAGAGGTAAAGGAAAGGACTTGGAGGATCACACTAGATCTACCGGTGAATTGAGGGAATGGAGATACAGTGAGAGGAGAATGGTTTGACCAATGAAGGAGACTAGTGAAGGTTGATGACTCGTGTCATCAAGAGTGATAACTGGTAGGTAAGCCCACTGAAAATATGAGAAATGTGCATGCTCAAAAAAGACATGTCTAACGACCAGTCACGGTGTTCCTCTAGTAGTTCAGCCTAGCACAGACATGGTAAGGTTATTGATATAGTGTGTGATACCGGCGGAGTTAACAAACTGGTAGGAAAAAAGGAATCGGTAGAGTGACTAGTCGGTGATCCTATCTGGACCAACATGAAGTGTCAAGCTAACAGTTGGTCGATATGGATTCCACATGGAGTTAACATGGCAAACTTACATTTGGATAAAGATAGAATGTACATTGACAGGGTTGTTGTAGGGTTGGTCAGCTTTAATAAAAAGTCACCCAAATCACGGGACATGTTGCAGAGCAATTGCATGGGTTTGAGGCTTGAAATCTGGAAGAAAACTACAAGTCAGCTAAGAGCGATTCAGAAGATCAAGGCGATGGAGGAAATAGCATGATGAATATTTCATGACTGACCAAGGGATCAACTATTAGGGTAAAAAGCAAGTCACCAGAAGATGAAAGGCATGATCTAGGAGATGCAAAAATGGCGGAGTTGTGTAGTTGGATGTCAGAAAGATCAGATCATGCAAGATTTGATTGGATTTGGCTTGCCTCATGGAAGTTGAGGAAACCCTAACCGCCTATATTTTGAATTGGTTTTTGGAGGGAAAACCCGGATATAAGTGTGCGAGTCGAAGAGAAAGTTCGTTGCTGCTGAAAAATAATATTGTTCTTTTGTGAAGTGAAAAGACTTCTACAAGTAAGAACAAAATAAGCCAAGTGCTCAATGAGCATCAGAGAAGTGAGTGGGAGTGAGAGAGAACCTAGTTGAAGCTTTCAACTAGTTGGAGAAACGAACTGGTAGTGTTCATACCGGTAGAGTAAGAGTGAAGGAGGCTACGGAGAAAGAAAAATAGACAACCGACAAAGAGTTGAATCAGTGAAGAGCTAAGTAGTGAGGAGGAGACCCAATGAGAGAAGCCTAGAAGAGAAATAAACTAGTAGGGGTTACCAGTAGAGAAGCAGCAGGTGAAGAGCAACAAAGAAATGAGTTGGTGAAGAAAAGAAGGTATCTCACCGACAAAGTAAGATATGTATAATGGTTGCAAGACTCACTTGTAACAAGATAACCACTTATGTATTCGATGTTCACATTGTGTACACTGAGTTGTAGCTCGGTGCATGTTGGTATTTTGGTTATGTTGATATGGTTTTGTCATTGATGTCAACACCTATTAACACTTATCAACTCTGGCAATTTGGAGAATTGGCAATGTTCACCAGCAAGAAAGTGACTTATGCACAGTCACCGGTATCTGGTTCACTTGTAGGATATAATGTTCATGGGCACTTGGAATGACATGGAAAACACTTGGTTATGTTGAAGACATCATTGGGACACTTTGTCTTGGATATTTTTTCATTGGTATATTCGTATTTGCATATTTGTTGTTACTGGCAAATAGGTCCAGAATAAGCACTGACAGGCTTATCTATTCCAGATCAACACGACACGCTGTGGAAATGATTTATTATTGTTATAAATGCATTAAGCCAACATGTTGAATCTAATATTGCATCAGTTATTGATTTAATTGTAATTGATTTAATTGTAATATCTTTTAGAAGCCAACCTACTAAAATTGGTCTTAGGTTATGGTATATATTTAAGATCTTCTTTGTAAGATTGATATGTGATTAGAGAAAGGAATTGTAAGAAGGTATATGCGAGAATAAACAGAGCTATACACGCAGACATCATTTGAAGGTGAAGCAAGTTTTTTGTGAAGACATATCAGAACTACACTGGTATTAAATCCAGCATATGAAGATGCTATCTTGAGCAGTACATCATTATTGGATTTAACCATCCAATTGTAGTCAGTGTGACTCCTATTTGTGATTGAGTACTGAGCTCTAGACACTTGGCCTTTCTGCATGTGCAGACCCCATTTGTATACACATACTATTTGCAGTAGTATCATCTGATTGTGGGTAAGGTTTCCCACCATGGTTTTCCCCTTATAGGGTTTCCACATACAAGTATCGGTGTTATGTGTTGTGGATGTTATTTCCTTTCTGTTTCATGCATTAATCTTTACCGATACTGCAATTAACTGATAAACTGTCTATCGACATAAAGTTTGGTTCACCGGTATTAAGCATTAAGTTTAGTTAAGTTGTTTTTGGTTTAAATTTATTAGACAACTGATTCACCCCCCCCCTCTTAGTTGTCTCCGAGACCTAACAATTGGTATTAGAGCTTAGTCCTCTTTTTGCATAAGTTTAACAACTTGAGGAGATCCAATGTCTACTAACTATTTTAGGAAGGACTGTCCTAAACTTGATGGAACCAACTATGGGATATGGAAGATTAGGATGGAGACACATCTAAACTGCATTGGAAAGGACATTTGGGAAGTTACAAAGAATGGCTATACTACTCCTACTCTCGGTCAGCCTAATCCACCTGCCTTAGGAAAAGATGAAGAAAATGATTGCAAAGCAAGAGAAGCACTTTTGAGCACATTATCAATGTAGACAGGAATTTGGAAATCATCAAAGCAAGTAGCAAATTAGACTAGTTCAATCATAAAAAACTAAATTGCAATGACAAATCATAATTACATCCAATAGAAAACATGAAGACAAGATACTCAAAATGAAATTAAAGCAAACCAAATGCAGATATCTCCTCCATAATTCTCCATTGTCCTTCTTTCTCCTTCAAATTGCTTTGTTTGTGGTTCTCACTTAAAAATGCAAAGGTATAGCATGAAAGAAAGATTGACAAGATGAGATGATAGCGTAAGGGTACTAGAAGCATGATTGATTGATCGATCAGGGGCCCTAATTGAAGAAATTCATCTAGTTTATAGACAAATTGGAGAGATGACAAGATTAGCATGCAGAGATTTGAAAGGAAATTTCAAATCAAGAATGACAAATATGACAAATTAACACTTTCTATGCAAGATTGATTGATTGACAAATTATGACAAAAATTGACAAAGTTGCTATGCAAAATTGATTGATTGACAAATTATGACATTTTAAGATTTTTTCAGGATCATATTTTAAGAACTGCTGAGAGAAAACTATGCCCAGTACTTGTGAAGGTGTATAATGTTGACTGGATCTGACAAAGGTTCACCTTCTGGGGTGGCAAGCTGATATGCCCCCGAGCCATAAGCTGCAGTAACTATGAAAGGCCCAACCCAATTAGGTTCAAACATTCCTTTGATGATGTCAGTAGATTGTGCATTCTTGGGGTTTGCCTTTAAAACCAAATCTCCCACTTTGAAGTATCACCCTTTGACCTTCTTATTATAAGACCGATGGAGATGATTTTGATATGCTTGCAAATGTGTCAGGGCAACCGAGAGACTCTGTGCATCTCATCATCAATCAAATGTTACAAGGAAACATGCAAAGAAGGAATCTCCACTTCCAAGGGTAAAATGGCTTCCGCACCATACACCAAGGAATAAGGTGTTGCTCCAGTAGGTGTGCGAATAGAAGTGCGATAATCCCATAGTGGTGGATTCAACTGTACATGCCAATCTCGACCACCGTCATTGACAACCTTTTTCAAGATCTTAATGATGGTTTTATTTGATGCTTCGGCTTGACCATTACCCTGTGGATAGTAAGGACAGGAGAAACGGTGTTGGATGTGAAACTTTTCATAGAGTTCCTTGACATCTTTATTCTTGAATGGTTGGCCATTATCTGTGACTATTACAAGGGGAACTCCATATCTGCATATGATATAATTCAGTAGGAATTTTGAAATTTGCACACCGATGATATAGGTCATAGGAATAGGCTCGATCCATTTTGTAAATTACTTTGTGGCTATAATGAAAAACGTGTGTCCATTTGCAGATGTCGGGTGAATCTTGCCAATAAGATCCAATCCCCATTGAGAAAAGGGCCACAGAGAGATGACAGAATGAAGCTCTTTGGCTGGCGCATGAATGTAATTTCCATGGATTTGGCATTTATAGCACTTCTTGACAAAATCATGAACATCATTTTCTAGAGTGGGCCAATAAAACCCAGCATGAACCAACTTTTTGGCTAAGCTCAGACCATTGAAATGGCCCCCACATATACCATCATGAACCTCACATAAAGACATTTGTGCTTCGTCAGAATCCAAACACCTGAGGAGGGTATGGTCAAAGGAACGACAGTAAAGGGTGTCAGCAATGATGACATATTTGGCTGTTTGTCGGATGAAGGCTCAGCGTTGGTTAGAGGAAAAGTTAGGTGGTAAGGTTTGGGATTTCAAATATTGATAGATGTCATTGTACCATGGGGAATTAGGACCAACAAGAACACACATCACATCTGCTGTCGGAATTTCAAAAGAAGGGACAAGCAACTGTTCGACCAGAAATTCACATCTATCCATATTATGGGGCATATTTAACATGGAAGCAATCGTTGCCATAGCATCTACTGGTTTGTTTTGAATTCTTGGAACTTGACTGAAATAGATAGTCGTAAATTTTGTCTTGAAGAAATCTACCATATGCTTGTAGGGAATAAGCTTTTCATATTTTTGTTTCGTAGTCATCATTCACTTGACGGATGACTAACTGAGAATCTCCATAGACTTGCAAATGTGTGATGTTCCAGTGAATCGCTACTCGGAGTCCTGTGACCAGAGCTTCATATTCTGCAATGTTATTGGTGCAATGGAAAGTTATTCTGTAGGATTTGGGAATAGCATCACCTTGAGGGGTGACAAACAATATACCTGCACCAAAATTGAATTTGGTATGGGATCCATCAAAATATAACTTCCATTCATTAGAAGACGTGAGAGCAAAGACTGATTCATCTAGAAAATCTGTCAACATGGGATGATCATCATAAATAGGAGCCTCTGCAAGTTGATCCGCTATGATTTGTCCTTTAATTGCCTTTCGCTCAATGTACTCAATATCAAACTCACTGAGGATCATAACCCACTTTGCTAGGTGACCTGTCAAAGCTACCCTACTAAGCAAGTATTTCAAGGGATCAATTTTTGCAACTAGCAATGTCTGATGACTTAGCATATAGTGTCGAAGCTTCTGTGTTGCAAAGACCACTGCTAAACATGCCCGTTCAATAGTTGAATAATTTAGCTCATAGCCCACTAGTGTTCGACTGATATAATAAATAGCTCATTCTTTGCCTGTCTCATCCTATTGGGATAAGAGAACTCCCAGTGCCATTTCAATTGCAGAAATATACAATATAAATGGCCTCCCTTCTATAGGAGGCATTAGAATAGGTGCCGACAGCAGATAATCCTTGAGAGCTTGAAATGCTGATTGAAATTGCTTAGTCCATTTAAAAACAACACCTTTATGCAATAAATGCTGGAAGGGATGACATTTGTCTGCTAATTGAGCTATAAATTGATGGATTGACTGTAGCTTTCCTTGCAGACTTCTTAGTTGACGGAGATTGGAAGGAGGAGGCATATCCATTATTGCTTTAACCTTGGCAGGGTTGACTTCGATGCCTATGTGAGAAACAATGTACCCTAATAATTTGCCAGCTGTGACACCAAAGACACACTTCTTTGGATTGAGTTTGAGCTTGTAAGTTTCCATTCGGTCAAAGATTGGGCCAAGGATGGCTAAATGACTATCTCTTGTGACAGATTTGTATAATAGGTCATCAACATAGTCTTCCATCAAAGTATGCATAAAATCATGGAAAATTGTCATCATAGCTCTTTGATATGTTGCTCCAGCATTTTTAAGACCAAAGGGCATCACATTCCAGCAGTAAGTACCCCAAGCACATGTGAATGCAGTCTTATGTTGATCTTCAGGAGCAATGCAAATTTGATTATATCCAGAAAAACCATCCATCAATGATAGCATCTCATATCCGGCAGTCATGTCAACTATGATGTCAATATTTGGTAGTGGAAAGTCATCTTTCGGGCATGCTTTATTGAGATCCCTAAAATCCGTACAGATTCTGATGCCCCCAGTTACTTTGCTAACTGGTACCAAATTTGAAATCCAGTCTACATAATCAATGGGTTTGATAAAGCCCACATCTAATAATTTTTTTAGTTCTACCTTGACCAAGAGAGCCACCTGAGGATGCATCTTTCTGAGTTTTTTTTTGACAGGCTTGGCATCTGATTTTAATGGTAATGATGAAGGACTAATTCTGGATCAAGGCCGGGCATATCTACATAGGACCATGCAAAACTGATCTTTTTCTCAAGAAAGAAATTTACAAAATCTATCTTTTCCTATTTTGATAGAGAAGCAGCGAAATGAATGACCTTAGGGTTGTCAGGTGTATCCAAATTTATTTCTTCGGTCATTTCCACAAGCAATGTTGATTTATCCTGACTTGATAGGGGTATGTCCAATCTTCCACCTTTGGGCACCTCAGAGAGGTTTTCACCCACAGGTACATCTTTTATTTTTACTTTTTCATGATCAAAGAGTGCCTTACGGTTTTCACTCAAAGACTCATTCTTTTGATTTTTTACTTTTTCTTTTCTTTTTTCATTTTTATGACTGGAAGATGGAGTTGACTCCCCAAAATATGTTGTGGAATTTAGAACAATAGCAAATCCTGCCTTATGATCACCTTGTGGTATGCCTTCTTGGAGTCCCAGAAATTCGACAATTGCTTCATCATTTTGAAAACAATCTAATGTGAGTGGTTCTTGTTGGTCATGTTGGATAAGCTGAGGATAGACAAGGGGCATGTCATCATCAGTTTTAAGGAGAGAGAGGGTTGAGATGATAGAGATGTAAACGTCCATGGTATCACTGTCTGAACTAGTTGAATCTGATTCAGAGCTTGGGTCCCAGAATGACTCTATCCAAGCGTTAGGACATGTTTTAGGAGGGGGAGTTATTTCATGTTTGTCTTCCATTGGCAAATCATCGGGGTCAAGGAAAACATTAGGAATCAATTTCGGGTCGGGTATCCTCAGGTGTCGTTTCATCATCAGAGTCATGCTCCTTTCCACACGTGGTCACTTTGGTAGACGAGGGTCCAATTCGCAATGGTACAAAACCTAACCCTAAAGTTGGAGGTTGCATCTTGGGTATAATAGGTTCTAGCCTTCCTTTTTTTGTCAGGGCCCAAGCCACTGCAGCCATCATATCTTTTCTTCTGCAGCATAGTAAATCCTTTGCCATACCGCTCTACCGGCAACCTGACAGGTGGTGTCTCATTTGGATCCTTATAAAGCCAATCTATGACATCATCATCCAAAGTTTCTTTGTCAAGTTCACCCCATCTTGTAAATGTAGTGACTTGATATTGAATGACTATCTTAGGTTCCTTTTGCAACAAATGAGGTTTGCCATGTGATTTTGGAGATATTGGTAAATTACCAATGAGTAATGTTTGAGCCATTGAATACTCTTCGCATCCTTTGTCTTGTATCTTCAATTTTCCTTTGACAACATCTAACAATTCATTAGGATCCACATAATTATGTGAGTGGGCCTTTGCCTCCCTATTGACTGGGACTTGCTGCTTCGGGGAATCCTTTAGATTAGCACAAAATTGAAATGGATTACAATCTCCTGGAATTGTTATCTCAGTCCCATTGTAAGGATATTTTAAACACTGATGATAAGTAGATGGAACTGCTTTCATTGCGTGGATCCACGGACGGCCAAGAATCATATTGTAAGGGAGATCAAGGTCTAAGACCTATAGGAAAGTGTTTTCTGTCACTAGATCGACTCTGATAGGCAATGAAATTACCCCTTTAGATGGACACTCAGCATCATCATATGCTTTGATTGTTATTCTTCTGGAACAATCAATATCATTTTTTGTATAACCAAGACCAATGACCACTCTCAAGGTACAGATGTTAAGACCCACTCCGCTATCTATCAAGACTCATCAGACTTTGCAATTATGGACAAAGACTTCGAGATGTAATGGATCACTATGAGGGAGCTTATCAGGAGAACTATCGTTATCAAAAAAGGCGACGTGTTGGGAAACAGCTAGATGTCCAATTCGAGCTTGAAACTGGTCAACATCAATGTCTGTCGGGACAGTGGACTCAATTAAAGCTTTATCTAGGACTGCATGATTCATAGGGGACATTTTCAACAACTCAAGAATTGATATTTGTGCAGGTGTCTTTCCTAGATGATCTAGGAGATTATATTGACTTGTAGGAGTTGATTTAAGAGGGATTGCAGGAGCTCCTTTCAGGACTATTTTGGATCGATGAGTGGTGACCATGCAAGAAGGATCTTGTCCCTTTATTCTTACAATGGAAACATACTCATTTGATGCTCTAAAACAATTGATGACATTGCTATATCCAGTATTTACATAATTTGTTGTTTGGATAGAGTTTGAAGAAGATTCTTTACCCTTGTCATGATCAAGAAAAGGAGTTTTGAAAATTGTATGATTAGTGTTAGAGGTCACGTTGGGCGGGTCTACCTCAATTACTCCTTGATCTAACAAGTCTTGAATCATATGTTTCAATTGAAAACACGAGGCAGTTTTATGTCCTTTTGACCAATGGTATTCACAATATGCATTATCATTCCACCAAAGCGGCTTTACCAATTGTTCTGCATTGATATCTAGTAACTTGATAAACTTTGCTTGTATTAATTGTTTCATTACTAACTCAATAGGCTCTCCCAATGGTGTAAACTAACGAGGAGGCCCGTCTCTTGAAAGGTTTTTGTTGCTGGTTTTATTGCTGACCTTGTTGTTGATTATATTGTTGAGTGTATTGTTGATATGGTGGCTGTTGAGTAATATTCCTCGCTGGTGTTTGATTTTGTTCCATAGTTGACATATTAGGAGCACTCAATTTCTTTATTGTGAATGGGGGTTGATTTGCATTCACTACTCTCGCATCAAAAACTCCATTATTAGTGACATTCTTATTTTTGTACCAAAATCTATTTCTGTCCCCTGAATTGTTTGTGTTGTCATTGTCTTTGTTGAGCTTAATGATTCCCTTAGCTATAAGAGCAGTTTCAATGTTCATCCCTTTCTTAATGAGTTTCTCAATGGTACTGGGACTTTTAAATTTGAGTTCATACATCATTTCTGGGACCAAATTTTGAATAAATAAGTTCACTTGTTGTTCTTCAGGTATATCTGGGGAAGAGCAACTATACAAGCTTTGCCATTGTTGCAAGAAAGTCACTAATGGTTCACCTTGCTTTTGCTTGGTGTTGCATAAATTTGACATGGTCACGTCACTGTCAATGTTGAATGCGAAGTGAGATATAAACTTCTGAGCCAATTCCGATCAAGTCTTTATATTCCCTGGCAAATGCGAATACCAATCCATGGCTTGTCCCATGAGACTTCATGAAAATAAGCGCATTAAATATGTTTCCTCATAACTCACTTCAGTAGATGCCATGAAAAATGCTCGAATGTGGTCTTTTGGATTGCCATTCCCTTTATATTTCTCAAAATTAGGTGCCTCAAAATGGTTAGGAAAGGGAGGCATTTACAAGCTCTTGTCAAATGGATTAGGACATAAATCTTGATCTGTGTACAACTTCTTTGTTCCGCACAACAACAAGGTCAATATCAAGGCATGGCACAACCACCACAACAAGAGGTGTACCAAGAACATTATATGCCAGAGACACCAAAGACAACAATTTCTGAGCATCAATAGCCAATGGAGAACAGGATGTATCAACAAAGCATGGTGAAGGTTGTATAGTTGTTCTTCCCTAGATATACCTGAAGAACAACAAGTGAACTTATTTATTCAAAATTTGGTCCCAGAAATGATGTATGAACTCAAATTGAAAAGTCCCATTACCATTGAGAAACTCATTAAGAAAGGGATGAACATTGAAACTTCTCTTGTAGCTAAGGGAATCATTAAGCTCAACAAAGACAGTGACAACACAAACAATTCAGGGGACAGAAATAGATTTTGGTACAAAAATAAGAACGTCACTAATGATGGAGTTGTTGACGTGAGAGCAGTGAGTGAAAATCAACCCCCGTTCACAATAAAGAAATTGAGTGCTCCGAATATTTCAACTATGGAACAAAATCAAACACCAGCAAGCAATATTACTAAACAACCACCATATCAACAATACACTAAACAATATAATCAACAACAAGATCAGCAACAAAACCAGCAATGCAAACCTTTCCGATCAAGAGACAGGCCTCCTCGATAGTTTATGTCATTGGGAGAGCCTATTGAGTTAGTAATGAAACAATTAATACAAGCAAAGTTTATCAAGTTACCAGATATCAAGGCAGAACCATTGGTAAAGCTGCATTGGTGGAATGATAATGCATATTGTGAATACCATTGGTCAAAAGGACATAAAACTGCATCGTGTTTTCAATTGAAACATATGATTCAAGACTTGTTAGATCAAGGAGTAATTGAGGTAGACCCACCCAACGTGACCTCTAACACTGATCATACAATTTTCAAAACTCCTTTTCTTGATCATGACAAGGGTAAAGAATCTTCTTCAAACTCTATCCAAACAACAAATTATGCAAATACTGGATATAGCAATGTCATCAATTGTTTTAGAGCATCAAATGAGTATGTTTCCATTGTAAGAATAAAGGGACAAGATCCTTCTTGCACGGTCACCACTCGTCGATCCAAAATAGTCCTGAAAGGAGCTCCTGCAATCCCTCCTAAATCAACTCCTACAAGTCAATATAATCTCCTAGATCATCTGGGAAAGACACCTGCACAAATATCAATTCTTGAGTTGTTGAAAATGTCCCCTATGCATCACACAGTCCTAGATAAAGCTTTAATTGAGTCCACTATCCCGACAGACATTGATGTTGACCAGTTTCAAGCTCGAATTGGACATCTAGCCATTTCCCAACACGTCGCCTTTTCTGATAATGATAGTTCTCCTAATAAGCTCCCTCATAATGATCCATTACATCTCAAAGTATTTTTCCATAATTGCAAAGTCCGATGAGTCTTGATAGATGGCGGAGCGGGTCTTAACATCTGTAACTTGAGAGTGGTCATTGGTCTTGGTTATACAGAAAATGATATTGATTCTTCCAGAAGAATAACAATCAAAGCATATGATGATGTTGAGCGTCCATCTAAAGAGGTAATTTCATTGCCTATCAGAGTCAGTCCAGTGATAGAAAACACTTTCGTGCAGGTCCTAGACCTTGATCTCCCTTACAATATGATTCTTGGTCGTCTGTATATCCACGCAATGAAAGCAGTTCCATCTACTTATCATCAGTGTTTAAAATATCCTTACAATGGGACTGAGATAACAATTCCAGGAGATCGTAATCCATTTCAATTTTGTGCTAATCTAAAGGATTCCCCGAAGCAACAAGTCCTAGTCAATAGGGAGGCAGAGGCCCACTCACATAATTATGTGGATCCTAATGAATTGTTAGATGTTGTCAAAGGAAAATTGAAGATACAGGATGAAGGATGCGAAGAGTATTCAATGGCTCAAACATTCCTCATTGGGAATTCACCAATATCTCCAAAATCACATGGCAAACCACATTTGTTGCCAAAGGAACCTAAGATAGTCATTCAATATCAGCCCCCCACTACATTTACAAGATGGGGTGAACTTGACAAAGAAACTTTGGATGATGATGTCATAGATTGGCTTTATAAGGATCCAACTGAGACACCACCTGTCAGGTTGCCAGTGGAGCGGAACGGCAAAGGATTTACTATGCTGCAGAAGAAAGGATATGATGGTTGCAGTGGCTTGGGCCCTGACAAAAAAAGGAAGGCTAGAACCTATTATACCCAAGATGCGACCTCCAACTTTAGGGTTAGGTTTTGTACCATTGCGAATTGGACACTCCTCTACCAAAGTGACCACGTGTAGAAAGGAGCATGACTCTGATGATGAAATGACACTTGAGGATACCCGACCTGAAATTGATTCCAATGAATGGGAGTGGAGTTCCTTTTCTTCTAGCTCCTATGCCCTTGATAATGTTTTCCTTGACCCTGATGATTTGCCCATGGAAGACAAACATGAAATAACTCCCCCTCCTAAAACATGTCCAAACGCTTTGATAGAGTCATTTTGGGACCCAAGCTCTGAATCAGATACAACCAATTCAGATAGTGATACCACAGACATTTACATCTTTACCATCTCAACCCTCTCTCTCCTTAAAACCAATGATGACATGCCCCTTGTCTATCCTCAGCTTATCCAACATGACCAACAAGAACCACTCACATTAGATTGTTTTCAAAATGACGAAGCAATTGCCAAATTTCTGGGACTCCAAGAAGGCATACCACAAGGTGATCATAAGGCAGGATTTGCTATTGATCAAGATTCCACAACATATTTTGGGGAGTCAACTCCATCTTCTAGTCATAAAAATGAAAAAAGAAAAGAAAAAGTAAAAACTCAAAAGAATGAGTCTTTGAGTGAAAACCGTAAGGCACTCTCTGACCATGAAAAAGTAAAAATAAAAGATGTACCTATGGGTGAAAACCTCTCTGAGGAGCCCAAAGGTGGAAGATTGGACATACCCCTATCAAGTCAGGATAAATCAACATTGCTTGTGGAAATGACCGAAGAAATAAATTTGGGTACACCTGACAACCCTAAGGTCATTCATTTTGCTGCTTCTCTATCAAAATAGGAAAAGATAGATTTTGTAAATTTCTTTCTTGAGAAAAAGATCAGTTTTACGTGGTCCTATGCAAATATGCCCAGCCTTGATCTAGAATTAGTCCTTCATCACTTACCATTAAAATCAGATGCCAAGCCTGTCAAACAAAAACTCAGAAAGATGCATCCCCAAGTGGCTCTCTTGGTCAAGGTAGAACTAAAAAAATTATTAGATGTGGGCTTTATCAAACCCATTGATTATGCAAACTAGATTTCAAATTTGGTACCAGTTAGCAAAGTAACTGGGGGCATCAAAATCTGTATGGATTTTAGGGCTCTCAATAAATCATGCTCGAAAGATGACTTTCCACTGCCAAATATCGACATCATAGTTGACATGACTGCCGGATATGAGATGCTATCATTGATGGATGGTTTTTCTGGATATAATCAAATTTGCATTGCTCCTAAAGATCAACATAAGACTGCATTCACATGTGCTTGGGGTACCTACTGCTAGAATGTGATGCCCTTTGGTCTTAAAAATGCTAGAGCAACATATCAAAGAGCTATGACGACAATTTTCCATGATTTTATGCATACTTTGATGGAAGACTATGTTGATGACCTATTATGCAAATCTGTCACAAGAGATAGTCATTTAGCCATCCTTGGCCCAATCTTTGACCGAATGGAAACTTACAAGCTCAAACTCAATCCAAAGAAGTGTGTCTTTGGTGTCACAGCAGGCAAATTATTAGGGTACATTGTTTCTCACAAAGGCATCAAAGTCGACCCTACCAAGGTTAAAGAAATAATGGATATGCCTCCTCCTTCCAATCTCCATCAACTAAGAAGTCTACAAGGAAAGCTATAGTCAATCTGCCGATTTATAGCTCAATTAGCAAACAAATGTCATCCCTTCCAACATTTATAGCATAAAGCTGTCGCTTTTAAATGGACTGAGCAATGTCAATCAACATTTCAAGCTCTCAAGGATTATCTATTGTCGCCACCTATTCTAATGCCTCCTATAGAAGGGAAGCCATTTATATTGTATATTTCTTCAACTGAAACGACACTGGGAGTTCTCTTAGCCCAACAGGATGAGACACGCAAAGAATAGGCTATTTATTATATCAGTCGGACACTAGTGGGCTATGAGCTGAATTATTCAACTATTGAATGGGCATGTTTAGCAGTGGTCTTTGCAACACAGAAGCTTCGACACTATATGCTAAGTCATCAGACATTGCTAGTTGCAAAAATTGATCCCTTGAAATACTTGCTTAGTAGGGAAGCTTTGATAGGTCACCTAGCAAAGTGGGTTATGATCCTCAGTGAGTTTTATATTGAGTACATTGAGTGAAACACAATAAAAGGACAAATCATAGCGGATCAACTTGCAAAGGCTCCTATTTATGATGAATCAGTCTTTGCTCTCATGTCTTTTAATGAATGGAAGTTATATTTTGATGGATCCCATACCAAATTTAGGTCCGATGCAGGTATATTGTTTGTCACCCCTCAAGGTGATGCTATTCCCAAATCCTACAGAATAACTTTCCATTGCACCAATAACATTGCAGAATATGAAGCTCTGGTCACAGGACTCCGAGTAGCGATTCACTGGAACATCACACATTTGCAAGTCTATGGAGATTCTCAATTAGTCATCCGTCAAGTGAATGATGACTACAAAACAAAAGATGAAAAGCTTATTCCCTACAAGCATATGGTAGATTTCTTCAAGACAAAATTTACGACTATCCATTTCAGTCAAGTTCCAAGAATTCAAAACAAATTGGCAGATGCTATGGCAACAATTGCTTCCATGTTAAATATGCCCCATAATATGGATAGATGTGAATTTATGGTCGAACAGTTGCTTGTCCCTTCTTTTCAAATTCTGACAATAGATGTGATGTGTGTTCTTGTTGGTCCTAATTCCCTGTGGTACAATGACATCTATCAATATTTAAAATCCCAAACCTTACCACCTAACTTTTCCTCTAACCAATGTCGAGCCTTCATCCGACAAACTACCAAATATGTCATCATTGTCAACACCCTTTACCATCATTCCTTTGACCATACCCTCCTCAGGTGTTTGGATTCTGACGAAGCACAAATGACTTTATGCGAGGTTCACAATGGTATATGTGGGGGCCATTTCAATGGTCTGAGCTTAGCCAAAAAGTTGGTTCGTGCTGGGTATTATTGGCCCACTCTGGAAAAGGATGTTCATGATTTGTCAAGAAGTGCTATAAATGCCAAATCCATGGAAATTAAATTCATGCGCCAGCCCAAGAGCTTCATTTTTTCATCTCTCCATGGCCCTTTTCTCAATGGGGATTGGATCTTATTGGCAAGATTCACCCGACATCCGTAAATGGACACAAGTTTATCATTACAACCATAGAGTACTTTACAAAATGGATCGAGGGTATTCCTATGACCTATATCACCAGTGTGCAAATTTCAAAATTCCTACTAAATTATATCATATGCAGATATGAGGTTCCCCTTGCAATAGTCACAGATAATGGCCAACCATTCAAGAATAAAGATGTCAAGGAACTCTGTGAATAGTTTCACATCCAACACCATTTCTCCAGTCCTTACTATCCACAGGGTAATGGTCAAGCTGAAGCATCAAATAAAACCATCATTAAGATCCTAAAAAAGGTTGTCAATGACGTTGGTCGAGATTGGCATGTACAGTCGAATCTAGCACTATGGGCTTATCGTACTTCTATCTGCACACCTACTGGCACAACACCTTATTCCTTGGTGTATGGTGCGGAAGCCATTTTACCCTTGGAAGTGGAGATTCCTTCTTTCCATGTTTCCTTGCAACAGTTGATTGATGATGAGATGCACAGAGTCTCTCAGTTGCATTAGCTTGAGATGTTAGATGAGAAACGTCAGACAACCCTGACACATTTGCAAGCATATCAAAATCGTCTTCGTCACTCTTATAATAAGAAGGTCAAAGGGTGACACTTCGAAGTGGGAGATCTAGTTTTAAAGGCAAACCCCAAGAATGCACAGTCTACTGACATCATCAAAGGAAAGTTTGAACCTAATTGGGTTGGGCCTTTCATAGTTACTGCAGCTTATGGCTCAGGGGCATATCAGCTTGCCACCCCAGAAGGTGAACCTTTGTCAGATCCAGTCAATAGTATGCACCTTCGCAAGTACTGGGCATAGTTTTCTCTCAGCAATTCTTCAAATATGATCCTGAAAAAAAATACACAAAAATCAAAAAGTGAAAAAAAAAAAATACAAAAAAAAAAAAGTGAAAAAAAATTGAAAAGACAAACAACAGTAAAGAAAAATAATTCGCCCTCTAGTGAAAACCTGGCAAACAAGCACTTTGGGCAAGTACCATGGTGAAAACCTAGCAAACAGGTGCCATGTGTAAAAGATTATTGCTCTGTCATCTATCATGACCCCTAGCTATACTTTCTCTCTGCAGGTTTATCATACTTATCCTTGTCCTGACCCAATGTTCTTTTCCAGGCCTGTGATTGGTCAACATCATTGTCTTGCATACTCAGGTTTCCAGTCCTTGTGCATATGTTTCAGTCCAGGTCTGTATATATGTCTTTCAAATGTTCATTGGGTGCATGCCCCTTGTCATAATCAATTACTGGAGCTTTTGAAATTGAAAATGTCCTGAAAAAATCTCTAAAAATCAAATAATGTCCTGAAAAAATCTCTAAAAATCAAATAATGTCCTTAAAAAATCTCTAAAAATCAAATAATGTCCTGAAAAAATCCCTAAAAAGTCAAATAAAGTCCTAAAAAAATGAACAAAAAAACTTGTAAAAACTCAAAACACAAAACAAAATATCCCCTTTGTGCATAGACAGATCGCTGAGCATACCTCCAACGACTCTCAATCACACACTACGCTTTACTGGAATCACGCATTCATAGATGAACTTTTTCAATGAAACCAGACATTCAAATTGATTAAAATTGTCACATCAATCAATCAACATCAATATTATTTGTCCTTGTCACTACTATCATGGGTCTTATACGGGGTGTGGTATACTCGAAACCAGACTGTGTCTTGTCTTAGACAGGGTACTGCATGTTCTAAAACCAGACAGCATGATCGTCCTATCAACACTTTCAACTTTTGACAATGAAGATCAAGATGTTTGTTTGACTTGTTGGAATTAGCGAGTCTTATCATTTATTGATTTATCGTCGATCATGTTCCTATGTTGCTCGATGATGTCACTGAGTGATTTAGAGTGACCAGGATGGTTCATGGTCCCTTTTTTTTTTGTGGTGTTTGTTGTTTGTGGAATGTTTGTCACAAACTGGGGCAACTATATCATTGGGTGTCTGTGATAAGTACGTTCACTTTGTGAACGCCGCACATACCTCAACCCTTGATGTATGCACCCTAGGATGCTTCACTCATTCCTTGTGTGCGATGTGTTTGTATTTTGCAAAAAGGGTTGCGTTTCAGCTTTGGCCTTCAATGCCATGATGCTCTGCATCCGTTTTGCTACATTAAATAAAGGTTCTCACCTACAAAGTGCATTGGTGAAAGCAAGTTTTTCCTACAAGCACAGATGTCCAATTTTGACTTCCCTGTGGGCCCCGCAATTCCCCACAAGCAAGTAAAATTCATGAAATTGACAATATGGGTTTTTGAGATACATACCGCTACTCCTACGTCCTCTAGTCATCTATAGGTGTGTACATGTTCCCCAAGGTGATCTGCCATTGGAATGTTCGCCATCTCTCTACAAGGGTCCTTTTCCAGAGCAACAAATCCTCCACTTTGGCTAGTGCAAATGAGCTATTTTCCTTCTCCTTGTCTCATTTATAGATCTTTGTTAGTGCATAGATGGATGTGCACCCTCTCCATCTTATGTTGGTCACGATCTTTTACACGTTCCACTGCTTGTCATTTTCGCTACACAGGCGTAGAACATCTTAAACAAGCGCAAAACATCCTAAATAATGTCCTGACCATTTTTAGACGTCTACAATCAGATCAGCAAATCATGGGATTATTAGATAGGTCTATTGCTAAAGCTATTTGGGATCATTTGGAAACATTGAATGAAGGAGATTCCATAGTCAAAATTGCAAAACTTGAAAGCTTCCGGGTCAGGTATAAAAATCTAAAAATGGAAGAAGATGAAAGGATTTCTGCTTTTATGGAAAGAGTTAATGAAATTGTTTTGGGTATTAAATGTTGTGGAGGAACCTTAAGTGAAGATGAAATTGTTTCAAAAATTTTAAGAGGATTTCCACCAACATACAAAATGAAAGTTACTGCTATAAATGAGTTAAGAATAATGCCTAATACATCAGTAACTAGGGACACATTGATTGGAAAACTTTCAGCTTTTGAAATTGAGGAATTTGGTCCTATTGCTACTATAAAGATAGATTTAGCTTTTAAGGCATCAACATCATTTGCACCATCATTTGACAAATCTGATTGGAAAGCCTTTTATGCAAGAGAACTTGAAGAAAGTAGGAGGGAAAATGAAGAACTTGAAGAGATTGAAGCACTATTTGCAAGAAAATTGCCTAAAGGTCCAGTTGGAAGTAAGTATGAAAGTAAAGCACCCTTTAAATGTTTTAACTATAATAAGATTGGTCATATGGCTTCAAGATGCCCTGATAGACATGCTAGACTAAGAGAAGAATCTAGAAGAATATACAAGCCTAACCCTGAATATCAGAGATACAAATTTAAGAAGAATAAAGATAAATCTTGTTATCTTGCTAATGAAGGAGTCACTAATGATTCTGATGAGGATCCGACAGACAATGGATGGGTTTTTGTTGCTATAACAGAAGATCAATAGGCACCTACTATTCAACTGGTAGAGTAGGCCCTGGAAGCTAAAGTTGAAGTTAAGGATGAATGGATCATTGATTTAGGATGTTCACATCACATGACTAGTGATATAGGAAAATTCTTGAACTTTCAAGAATACAATGGAGGTCTAGTAAGATTTGGAGATGACAAAGCTTGCTTGATCAAAGGAAAAGGTACAATATCTCTTGATGGTAAGCATAATACTGACAATGTTTACTATGTAGAAGGTTTAAAGCATAATCTTTTGAGTGTTGGTCAATTAGTTGAAAAAGGATTTCAGTTACAATTCAAAAATGGAAAATGCAAAATTATGAACAAAACTAGTTTGGAAATTGCAACCGGTAATCAAACTAGAGGTAATATCTTTCATTTGAATGACAATGAAAAGACATTCTTGATTGCACATATTGATGAAAGTTGGCTATGGCATAAGAGACTCTATCATGTAAATTTTGATTGCATGGTAAAAATCAGTACTACTAAGGCAGTTAGAGATTTACCTAAGATTGTCAAACCTCACAATCCGGTATGTAAGGAATGTCAATTTGGAAAACAAGTTAGAGCATCTTTTAAAAGTATTCCAGAAAAATCCAATAATGCTCTTGACTTAATTCACACTAATTTATGTGGTCCAGCTAGAACTAAAAGCCTACAAGGTGATAGATATTTCATGCTAACCATTGATGACTATTCTAGAATGTGTTGGGTTACTTTTCTCAGAGAAAAATCAGAAGCAGTTGGGAAGTTCAAACTATGCAAGGTAAAGGTAGAAAATGAAACTGGTAAGAAAATAAAATGTCTGAGATCAGATCAAGGAGGTGAATTTACATCTAAGGAATTTAATGCATTCTGTGAAGTGAATAGAATCAAAAGACAATTATCAGTACCTTGAACACCACAACAAAATGGAGATGTAGAAAGGAAAAATAGAACTATCTTGGATGTAGCTAGAAGTATGTTATCAGAAGAAAATCTACCACATATATATTGGAGAGAAGCGGTGAGTATAGCGGTCTATACATTCAACAAAGTTCACATCAAAGGTGAAACCGGTAAGACTCCTCATGAACTATGGTTTGGTATTACTCCTACTCTTAAATATTTCAGAATATTTGGAAGTAAATGCTATATTAGAAGAGATGAGTATATTGGCAAATTTGATCCTAGAAGTGATGAAGGAATATTTCTTGGTTATTCATCTAAGAGCAAGGCATATAGATGTTTTAACAAAAGATTGCAGAAAATTGTTGAGAGTGTAAATGTGAAGATTGATGAACAGTTTAGAGGAACTTCAAGGTATATAGACTCTGAACTGGCAATAGAGATACTAACAAATGAACCTAAATTGAATCCACTGATACAAAATGAAGATCCAGTTACACCAGTATCATTTGAAAAATCCATTGTAACTGAGGAACAACACCAAACGAAGACACCCCAATATGTAAGACTAAATCACTCTGAAAATCAGATAATTGGGAACAAGTATCAAGGAGTTATGACAAGAGGAAGACTGGAAAATGAAGAGGTATGTCTTATTTCTAAAATTGAACCATCATCAATTAATGAGGCATGTAAAGATAAGCACTGGATTAAAGCTATGGAAGAGGAACTAGAACAAATTGAGAAGAACAACACATGGACATTAGTTCCCTGGCCTAAAGACAAAAATGTGATTGGAACAAAATGAGTATTCAGAAACAAACTTAATGAAGATGGTAAGCTAATCATAAATAAAGCAAGACTAGTGTGTAAGGGATACTCTCAGAAAGATGGAATTGATTATAATGAAACCTTTGCATTGGTAGCTAGAATAGAGGTAGTCAGATTATTCTTGGCTTTTGTAGCATACAAGAACTACAAAGTATATCAAATTGATATTAAATGTGCATTTATGAATGGAGATCTTGAAGAAGAAGTTTACATTGAGCAACCTGATGGATTTTCTTTGACAGATAATAGAGATATGGTTTGCAAGTTAAGGAAAGCTTTGTATGGGTTGAAGCAAGCTCCAAGAGCTTGGTATGCTAGATTGGATAAATATCTTTTGAAGATTGGTTTTTCTAAAGGTAACGCTAACAAAAACTTATACTATAAAGTGACTAATGATGACATCTTGGTTATAGAAGTTTTTGTTGATGATATAATCTTTGGAGGATAAGATGGATTATGTAAAGACTTTTCTATTGAAATGTAGCAAGAATTTGAAATGTTTATGATTGGAGAGATAAAATTCTTTTTAGGATTGAAAATTTCACAGACTAATAAAGGTATATTCTTGAGTCAATCTAAGTACTTGAAGGAGTTGCTAAATAAATTTGGAATGGAAAACTCTAAACCAGTAAGCACACCTATGACTACAAATGACAAATTATCACTAAGGGATGAATCTGCACATGTTAATCCAACTAGGTACAAATCTATGATAGGAGGCCTACTGTATTTGACACAAACAAGACATGATATTATGAATGTAGTATGTATTGTTTCAATATTTCAGAGTAATCCTAGAGAAAATCATGAATCAGCAGTAAACAAGGATTTTTCGGTACTTACAAGGCACTACAAATCTTGGTTTATGGTATCGTAGAGATGAAAACTTTGAATTATGTGTATACATAGATGCAAATTGGGCAGGAGATGTGGATTATAGAAAAAGAACCACTGGCAGAGCATTTTTTCTTGGAAGCATATTAATTTCTTGGTTGAGTAAGAAACAAAGTTGCACATCTTTATCAACAACATAATCAGAATATGTTGCAGCAGCAACTAACTGTACACAGGTATTATGGCTTAAGAAAATGTTGAAGGACATAAAGGTAAAATGCAAGGAACCTATAACTATCTATTGTGATAACACTATAGCAATTGATATATCTAAGAATCCGGTACTACATTCTAAAACTAAACATGTTTCTATCAAATTGAATTTTCTGAAAGAGAATGTTGAAGCAAAAGAAGTAAAACTGGTTTATGTGAATACTAAAGAGTAGATTACAGATATTTTCACTAATCCTTTAACTAAGGAGACTTTTGAATATCTCAGAGATCAGCTTGGGGTCATACCCCCATTGGTAGAGACTTAGACAGTTGATAGTTCACCGACAGGATATAATGTTCATAGGCACTTGGAATGACATGGAAAACACTTGGTTATGTTGAAGACATCATTGGGACACTTTGTCTTGGAGATTTGTTCATTGGTATATTCATATTTGCATATTTGTTGTTACCGGCAAATAGGTCCAGAATAAGAACCGATAGGCTTATCTATTCTAGATCAGCACGACATGCTTTGGAAATGATTTATTATTGTTATAAATGCATTAAGCCGACATGTTGAATTGGATATTGCATTGGTTATTGATTTACTTGTAATTGATTTTATTGTAATATCTTTTGGAAGCCGACCTACTAAAATTGGTCTTAGGTTATGGTATATATGTAAGATCTTCTTTGTAAGATCGATATGCAATTGGAGAAAGGAATTGTAAGAAGGTATATGCAAGAATAAGCAGAGCTATACATGCAGACATCATTTGAAGGTGAAGCAAGGTTTTTGTGATGACATATCAAAACTACACCAGTACTGAATCCAGCATATGAATATGCTATTTTGAGCAGTACATCATTATTGGATTTAACCATCCAATTGTAGTCAGTGTGACTCCTATTTGTGATTGAGTAGTGAGCTCTAGGTGCTTGGCCTTTTTGCATGTGTAGACCCCATTTGTATACACATACTATCTACAGTAGTATCATCTGATTGTGGGTAAGGTTTCCCACTGTGGTTTTTCCCCTTATAGGGTTTCCACATACAAATATCGGTGTTATGTGTTGTGGATGTTATTGCCTTTCTGTTTCATGCATTAATCTTTACCGATACTGCAATTAATTGATAAACTGTCTACCAGCATAAATTTTGGTTCACTGGTATTAAGAATTAAGTTTGGTTAAGTTGTTTTTGGTTTAAATATATTAGACAACTGATTCACCCCCCCCCTCTCAGTTGTCTCCAGGACCTAACAGTGTAGGGTTTGTAGCTCCTTGGGTTGGTGCCCTAAAGTCAGGGGTTGGTGCTCCTTTGGGTTGTAGCCCATAAATCAGGTAGGGGTCGGTGCTCCTTAGGTTGGTGCCCTAAACTTTGTAACTATGTTCTATTGTGAGGCTGGATTGGAGTAGTAGACTTCAACAACATTTCTCACCAAGGTTTTTCCCATCTTGGGTTTTCCTCGTATATGCTAGTGTTATGTGATATCTCCTTGTGAGTGTGTTTGATTTTTAGTTAGTCTTCTCCATAATCGATAAGTCTGCATTAAGTTAAATATATCAACCACAAAGAGTTTTGAGAACCACTGATTCACCCCCTCCCCCTTTCAGTGGTGGATTGTGTCTAACAAATGTTACTTAAATCACATCAACACTGAAGGAGAAGTATGTGTAGGTGACCGGTATATTGTGTGGATGTCAAACAATAGGACTCCCACCAGATAAAGATGCAGTCACCACTTGTAGAGATGAATGATAGTGAATGTGCCCAAATCAGATCACATGTGCCTGATTGAAGATATGCATGCTCAAACAGGGAAGCAACATTGGTGCATTACAAGATGCAGATGACAAGGATCCACTCCCACTGATAAGTGGAGCTTGTCTCCTATTATGAATGGAATGTACCATAGTTCTTAGAGATAAGACAAAAGAGTTAAAGGTAGGTGATTAAAGTCTCACACTGGAAGAACTGCTGAAACACTATGTTGCCTTAGGTGCATGAGATCACGGATGTGCACATCGGATCAGCCAGGAAGAAATGATGATTTGTCATTACAGGGAAGGAAGGATATGTTTGTCACTTTGACAAACATGTTAATAGAAAAACCGATTTAGTGGTGAATAAAGGTCTTACCACAGATGCAGATAGATGGAGGCAGTTGAAGGTTGATGACATGGTGTCATAAAGGTGTTTACTGGTAAGTATGTCCACTGGTAATGTTGAAAAAGTGTAGATGCAGAAGGCTTCCAGCTAATGAAGATGAGCATGAGGTAGGTCAGCATGTGTGATGACTAGTTTAGGTGGTCCACTGGAATAGAAGATGAGTGCAAGGGTCAAGGAAGACTAGTTAGGGTATAATCGACATGATCTATGAACTGGTAGATGAACCCGGTTGAGTGGTTGGTCAGTGATCTTGTCTAGACCAACATAACTGACCTAGAAAATGTGGATACCAACAAAGGGGCGACATGGAGATGATATGGCATGCATGCACAAGTCGGTCTGGTTAGTCGGTGAAGTCATTGGTCTCTGGTCCAACATTTAAGATGACTCAGAAGCTTGAGGAATGAAGGAAGAGGATTGCAGATTGAGATGAAGGAAACATCAAAGATTTAGAAAAGACCGATCTTGCAAATCAAAGAGGATAAAGGAAACCACATCACTCATGTGATTGATTAGATAAAAGGCCAAAAAACATGCTACAAATGGCTACAGAGAAAAGACATGTTTGACAAGGTAAACAGGTGGGCGATGCTCATTTCTTGGGTGTTGAACATCGATCAAGGACATGATGTCAGATTGGATTTGATATGTCATGATGATCAACAATCAGATCAGATGTGGATTTAGTGCATGGAGGATACCCTAGCATGCCTATGTTCAAGCTCACATCTTTGCAGGAAAATCTGGCTATAAGTATGTGAGCCAAAGATATTGTTTGATGTTTCTGAATTATAAAGTGTTGCTATTGCATGTGAAAATAAAATCAGTCAAGTGCTCAATGAGAATCAGGTTGAAGAGTTTAGTCAACAACAGTAAGGAAACTGGTAACCTGTCATTGAGTCTGAGAATGGAGTGCATCGGTGGTGGTGAACCGATAGAGAAGAGTTACAGAAGATCATAGAGAAGGCAAGCTGATAACCAATAGGAATTAGATGGTAGAAATCTAACCAAGTTATCAAGACTGGTGGTGGATAGCAGTAGTGTGGTAGAGAGAAAAGAGAACCTGCAAAGAGCAGAACTAGTAGAGAAGAAGAAGAGGCTAAACTAGAAAAGGTGTAGTAGAGAGAAAGGGGCAACAAAGAGTGGGTTGTAGCAGGAGATAAGGTTCCTATAGAGAAAAGGTAAAGAGAGAACCGACATAGATTTGTAGAGAGGAGAACCGGTGGAGAGACATACATGAGAGTTACAAAGTTCTTTTATAACAAGAAGATAACTTTTGTATTCAATATATGATTTTGTAATCACTGATTTGGAGCTCGGTACAGGGGTTGGTTCTCCTTGGGTTGGTGCCCTAAAATTAGGGGTTGGTTCTCCTTGGGTTAGTTCCCTAAAGAAGGAGTGGTACTCCTTGGGTTGGTGCATTAAATGTTTTAGCCGAATGTTTCATTGAGAGGCTACATTGGAACAGTTGTTTCTAGCAGTACTTCTCACTGAGGTTTTTCCCATCCTAGGTTTTCCTCATACATCTAGTGTTATATGATGTCCCTTTCATGTGTGATTGCATTTGTGTTAGTCTCACATCTAACAGGTATGTTTGTTTATGTTAGATCTGTTAACCGATGCACACACATAGGATTGAAAAGGGAAAATTTTGGAAATCACAGATTCACCCCCCTCCCAGTGACATCTGGTGTTCAACAATTGGTATTAGAGCATGGGTTCCCTATTGATAAGCTATCTCTATCTTGGGTAGATTATGCTATTTGAACACAATGGTTTGTTTTGTGTCAATCCCTACTCTTGTATTTGATAGTTCAAAAATTTCTATTTGGAGTTGTAGGATGGAAGTCTACCTATCCTCTTTAGGGTTTAATGTATGAATGTTAGTTGTAAATGGCAGCCCTAGTAAAGTAAGTCTTACCACTGATTCAAATGTAGAAAGAAGAAACTTGTGCAATGATGTAGAAATGAAGCCTATACTCTATGGGTTATAAGATGATGTCTCCTCATAGGTGGACATATTGAAGAAGCTCTATGGAAATGATCTTACCACTGCAGAACTGGTTTGTGAAGACAAGATGAGAAATGCAACTCATGTATCTAGAGATGATGAAGGTAGATCTATTAGCAGCCACAACAATGATGAAGAAGGGACCCACCTCTTCAAGGCTTAAGAATCATAAGATGAGAGGGACACATATGAGAATGATCATGCAAGTCATTCCCACCGACAAGATGTGTTTGGTAGTGATAGTGAAGGAGAAGAAGAAGCAGAAGTAGATCTTGAAGGGGAACTTGTAAGGGGAATAGAAGAACTTAGTAGAGTGAGGAATGAATACAAGTTATTCAAGAATGTTGCAGTTGTGGAACAAAACCGGTTGATCAAATGCCTTGAAGAATCTAAGAAATGTATCTCAGAGTTAAGGATTCAACAAGAAGACACCAAGGAGTGTTGGTGTAATGATCTAGCATCTGAGCTAGAGGCCAAGGGTAAATAATATCAGCAGCTAGTAGGAGAAATGGAGATTCTCTGAAATGACCTTAAGAAATGTCAGGATGAGATCAAGGTAAGAATCTGGTTCAATGGTAGTAGTGGTGCCTTGGACAAAATGTTGAAGAAGTAGAAGCATGCCAAGGATACCAGAGGATTAGGAAGCAGAGTAGGTGAATGCTCCACCAACAAGAATGTCCCTCATAATGACATTCTATTTGTCTCCTCAAATGGAGATAATAAGGGATGAAACTTCACTATCTAGAATACTCCCCAAAAGAAGGTTCATCTAACCACAACCGGTGAAGACATGAAGCAAAGGATGTAGACCGATGCCGCAAGAAGGAGGAACAATACAGATCCCAAAGGAAAAGAGAAGATGGGAGAATACAGCTTCACTAGAAGCAAGAACATGAGAAGACAACAAAGAAGACCCTCTACTAGTAGAAGACAAGGAAATGCAAGAAATGTTGCCATCCTCAAGTCAAGACAAGTGTAGAAGAAGAAGGGATCAGATGGAAGAGTTACAGAGTGTGGACAATCTAAGATCCATCCCCAGAGAAGCAAAAATGGAGATACTAAACCAGTAAGATCTCCTCATGCACGGCAAACCCAATTTGTAAGTTATGTGATTCCTTTCTTTGGTTAATATTTTGCATGCAAAGAATACGACCATAGGGAAGATCAATGCAAAATGAATTCTAAGAATAGACAGTATGTTCTTCCTAGAAACAATAATGCCATCTATTGGAGGTGTAATGGCTTTTCCAATAAAAGTCATAACTATAGAAGGATGAACTTGCAGTCACATGACAATCGATGTACCAACTATGCTCAACATGGAAATAGATATAGAGCATATGCAAGATAAAATGTTGCATGGAATAAAAGTGGAAGAGGTTTTGTTCTTACAAGATCAAGTGGTCCACCAGTTCCGGTAGTAGGTTACAATGGCATGACCAGAAGAAGATGGTCTAACCAGTTTCACAAAAGGTCCCTCAATCATTCATACGACATGAATGTTGTTTGTGTCTATAGAAATGTTTCTAGTCATGTGGCTAAATGTGGTAAAGCAAGGACCAGTCAACAAAAGAAGGTATGACCTACTCCTAAGACTGAATTTGGGAAGAAGAATGAGACCATCCAAGTATGCAGGAAGAATCAAGAAGATGCAATCATGGACTGACACTGTACATTCAAAGAAGAGGTGATATCTCCTCAGGCCTAAAGGAGATGCAAGACCTCACGGGGAGTAACATATTGATTAGATCAATCACCCCCTCAGTGAAAAAGGACACAAGGAAGAACAAGTTGCTACGGGTATGAAGAAAGGAAATGAGAAGATAAGTGTGTGTAGTGGTTTCCTTGTCTACACACCTACAGATCAGAGATGGATCACTTCTAAATGTGTCAATAGATGGCTACTTAACAATAGGGAACAAATGCAAATTGACACAAGAAGACATGAGTTAGAGGAAGATGCTCTGGTAGTGTTGGTAAACTAGTATGTGCAGTAGGCTACTGATGTGTATGCTAATCGGTATTGCAGGGTATGTAAGTCAATGAGGTCTAGGATCATTGCAATAACTCTGACGGTGTGATATGTAGAAGTATTTATGTCTTAGGTGGTATTGGAAAAGACCTAGATGACATATGATGGCCTGGTTGTTGATTATGTATCCATCCATCCTTTGAGGGCTAACCGGTTTGATTTATGGCATCATGAAGATATTGTATGGCATTGTGTACATCCAGTATCATGTCATATGTTATGGTAAATATAATGGAGTTGATAGATCATTAGATTGATAATATATACACAACTCAACCAGTAAATGGTAAATATTGGAGCTCTGGTTTTGAACCTGATGGGCTATGAGGACCTGAGATGCATGACTCAGGGGGAGTTGATAGCCATGATTTCTGAACTGTATCAGATTTGCTAGACACATAGGGTGTGCAAGTGTCTATGGTTGTATCAGTGTGATGGTGTTTTTAGAAGTGTCTAGGGTTGTGAGATATTTCAATGCCTATTCAATTGAAATCACAACTGGACCACCGAGAGAGTTGTCTGAAAAGATGAAGAGCTACCTATACAAGAGAACATGCATTTAGTATCAAAGAAGGTACAATTGGTATCAATGTTAGCTTCAACACTTGATATTAAAAAATTGGGGTCAAAATAACTACTGCATATCAAAGGGAGATGATGCAGTCTGACCGACAAAAGTATGTTGTATTCACTAACACATGTGCCTTCAATTGGTTTCCAACTTGTATATGCATGTGTTTCTGGTTTTTATATACACTTGGTTGTTGAGCAATTGGTGTCAGTTGGTGGTTGAGCCCTCCATATCAAGTGTTGTGATTTGAGAGGATGCAAAGTATGAAGGTAAAAGGAGGAGAAGTATCTAGTAGAGAAAAATGGGAGAGAAAACTCTATTAGTGCTTGGTAGACACAAGGAGGAGAGAAACCTTGTCAGTGCCCTTTGCCATTGTTGTCAAAGGGGGAGAGAGATTTTGTAGTATGTTGCATACTAAATGTAAGATAATCCATGGATCACACAAAAGGGGAGAAAGAGAATCTACAGTATGTCAAATACTACATGTGTTGACATCAATGCCAAAGGGGGTGATTGTTTGCATTGTGTTGTCAATGATGTCTACCGGTATAGGATATTGATGAGAAGTGTTGGCATTGATGAATATTGGAAATGGTTCCATTGATGTCATCTAGCATAGTAGGTCACAAGTAAGGAAGAGTGTTTCATCTAGATTAATGGCCATTGGAGTCACTGATACACAAGTTAGTGTTGACTTGTGTTGAAGACATAAGGACTAAATACAAGTAAGAGACATGTTGGCAATACATGGTTGTCACCAACAAGAGACCAATGTGCTGAGAGGTTGATTATGATGAAGAGGGGGAATGTTACCTAAATCAAATCAACACCGAAGGAGAAGTATGTGGAGTTCACCAGTATGTTGTGTGGATGTGAAACAATGGGACTCCTACCAGATAAAGATGTAGTCACCACTTGTAGAGATGATTGATAGTGAATGTGCCCCAATCAGATCACATGTGCCTGATTGAAGATATGAATGCTCAAATAGGGAAGCCACATTGGTGCATTGCAAGATGCAAATGACAAGGATCCACTCCCATCAGTAAGTGGAGCTTATCTCCTATTATGCATCGAATGCATCATAGTTCTCAGAGATAAGACAAAAGAGTTAAAGATAAGTGATTGAAGGCTCACACCGGAAGAACTACTGAAACACTATGCTACCTTAGGTGCATGAGATCAAGGATGTGCACCAAATTACCCAGGAAGAAATGATGATTTTCCAATACATGGAAGGAAGGATATGTTTGTCACTTTGACAAACATGTTAATACTAGAACCGGTTCAGTGGTGAAGAAAGGTGTAACCACAAATGCAGACAGATGGAGGCAGTTGAAGGTTGATGAGATGGTGTCATCAAGGTGCTTACTAGTAAGTATGTCCATCGGTAATGCTGACAAAGTGTAGATGCAGAAGGCTTCCATCTGATGAAGATGAGCATGAGGTAGGTTGGAATGTGTGATGACTAGTTTAGGTGCTCCATCATAAGAGAAGCAGAGTGCAAGGGTGAAGGCAAATCAGTTAGGGTATAACTGATAGGATTTGTGAATTGGTAGATGAAACCGGTTGAGTGGTTGGTTGGTGATCTTGTCTAGACCGACATAACTGACCTAGAAAAGGTGGATATCAACAAAGGGGCCATGTGGAGATGAAGTGGCATGTATGCATAGGTCAGTGTGGTGAATCGGTGAAGTCATTCGCAACTGGTCCAACATTTATGATGACTATGAAGCTTCAGGAATCAAGGCAGAGGATTGCAGCTTGATATGAAGGAAACAACAAAGATTCAGAAAAGACTGATCTTGCATATCAAAGAGGATAAAGGAAACCGCATCACTCACATGATCGATTAGATAAAAGGCCGAAAAACATGCTACAGACGGCTAAAGAGAGAAGACGTGTTTCGCAAGGTAAATAGATGGGCAATTCTCATTGCTTGGGTGTTGAACATTGATCAAGGACATGATCTCAGATTGGATTTGATATGTCATGATGATCAGAGATTAGGTCGGATGTGGATTTAGTGCATGTTGGAAACCCTAGCATGCCTATGTTCAAACTCACATCTTGGTGGGAAAATTTGGCTATAAGTATACGAGCCAAAGATATTGTTTGATGTTGTTGAATGATAGAGTGTTGTTGTTGCATGTGAAAAGAAAATTAGTCAAGTTCTCAATGAGAATAAGAGGAGAGACTTTGTGTGAGAGAATCAATTTAAAGAGTTCGACCGACAAGAGTGAGGCAACTGATAACCTGTCATTGAGTCTGACAAAGGATTGCACTAGTGGTGATGAACCAATAGAGAAGAGTTACAAAATATTGTAGAGAAGCCAAGATGAGAACCGATAGGAATAAGATGGTAGACATCTGACCAAGTTATCAAGACTGGTGGTGGATAGCAGCAGTGTGGCAGAGAGAAAAGAGAACCAATAGAGAGTAGAACTGGCAGAGAGAAAAACCGATAGAGAAGAAGAAGAGGTTGAACCAAAAGTGGGTTGCAGAAGGATATACGTTTCCTTCAAATAAAAGGTGAATAGAGAACCAACAAAGATATATAGAGAGGAGAACCGGTGGAGAGACATGCATGAGAGTTACAAAGCTCTTTTGTAACATGAATATAAATTTTGTATTCAATATATTATTTTGTAATCACTGAGTTGGATCTTGGTGTAGGGGTTGGTTCTCTTTGTGTTGGTGCCCTAAAATTTGGGTTTGGTGCTCCTTGGGTTGGTGCCCTAAAGGAGTGGTACTCCTTGGTTTGGTTCCCTAAATGTTGTAACCGAATGTTTCATTGTGAGGTTGGATTAGAGCAGTAGTCTCCAACAACACTTCTCACTGAGGTTTTTCCCATCTTGGGTTTTCCTTGTACATCTGGTGTTAGGTGATGTCCCTTTCATGTGTGATTGCATTTGTGTTAGTCTCCCATGTAACATATATGTCTTCTTTATGTTAGATCTATTAACTGGTATACACACATAGGATAGAAAGGGAAAAGTTTTGGAAATCACTGATTCACCCACCCCTCTCAGTGACATCGAGTGTTCAACACATCGCATGATCCATTTGGAAGCATCTACAGTGATAATGGCATGGCTCAAAGGTTTTTGTTTCTACCAAATACATTTGGGAATTTTGCTTCTACTTCATCATAACCGCCAGCATGGAAAGTCTTTTGGGAGAGTGCGAGGAATATTTTGTAACAAAGTAACAAGTGATCATATAAGCTTGTGACAAGTGTCTCCTCTAGCCTAAAGCTTGTTGCTTCCTTGTTTTTATAAAAGGGAAATTAGGGCCATGAGATAAAGGTCAATAAATTTGGTCTAGAAAGCTTGGATTCAAATCCTTGGTCATGTATAGTAGGTTTAGGTGAAATGAGTAGGCTGTAATAGGAATTTGTAGATCAAATAAAATGGGTTTTGTGTCTTAGTTTATTGCAGAATATTGAAGGAGTTATATGTAATGTAATTTGGAACAAAAAATAGCTTATGAAATAAATGAAAATATTGTCCGAATTCATTTTCTCCAATGTATGACTCTGTTATGTTTTTGAATGAGTAAGATCAAGGGTTTTTCTCATTTGTTGCATTGTTGTGATGCATGTTTCTTCTATCTTACGCTCTGACCTAAGGGGTCGATTAAACTTCTTATATAGGAGCTCTAGACTAACAAGGCTTATACAGGGATTCTGATAAGTATTGTGGGTTGGGATAGAGAGATGAGATAAATTGTAACGCAGTTTTATCTCGAGATCTTTGGCTATTAGATTAAGGTTTTTTGTTGCATATTTATCTTTGCATTCTACAATTTCAATTTCCCAATGGATAAGACACTGGTCATTGCTTCCAGTCATTTTTCTATGATATTTCTTTACTCATAACACATCAAAAACTTGTTATATCTATGATAATATCAAAATATCTTTTCATTTTTAGTGTATGATGTTGTTTGTTGAAATGAGGTCTCATCAACAAATTATGAAACTTTAAGCACACAAAACCTATTACTGGAATGCATAAACCAAATATTGAAATAATAGATATATCAATTACACACAACCATAAATCATAGAATGATTACCATCCATCCACAACACATAACACCAAGATTTGTATGTGGAAAACCTGATAAAGGGAAAAATAATGGTGGGAAGCCTACCCATAGTTTGATAATACTTTTGTCATAAGTATGTGATTACAATAAGAGGGGCCTACACATGCAGGAAGGCCAACAGCCTAGAGTGCACTGCTCATCACAAAAGGAGCCTCACTGACTACAAAAGAAATCTAGACTACACTTTGAAAAGATGAATGAACTGCAAGAATAACATCTCCTATGCTTGAGTATAGTTCTAGTTAAGCTCAATATTGGAGGTCTTAAACCACTTAAAAAAACCCAATTTGATCACCTATGATTGATCAAAACCTCTACATATTATTACAACTTTATTCACACATAGATAATCTCATAACCCACATACCACTATTTACAAAGGGATCTTACATGATATTTATACCAACCCTAGACCTAAACACTTAGGTCAGACACCTAAAAGATAATACAATAAATACGTTACATAATACCGCAAACCAATGATAAACCAAGTTGGCCTAAGACTGAAACAACAATAACCAATCAATAAATCCAACTGGTAATGCATCGGGAGTGTAGATCAGGAAATTGAATAATCATCAAAGCAATAGCAATTAGGACAACCACAAAATCTAAAGCTGTTATGAAAGTAATCCCAATCCAATCAATGAAGACATAAAGACAAGATATTCAAATCAAATAAAATCGAAGCAAACCAACGCAGTATAAGGTTACTCGAAATGTGATTGATTGATTTCTTCATTGAAGAAAATCATCCAATTTATAGACAAATTGGAGAGAGGACAAGATTAGCATGAAGAGATTTGAAAGGAAATTCAAATCAAGAATGGCAAAATTATGACAAATGTATGACAATTTTCTATGCAAGGTGTATGACAAATTATGACAAGATTGAAATGCCATTCCCATGACAAAAGGGAAGAGAGAAAATAGCCTCCGTGATTGCAACAAATGGAAGCATAAACATAGGAGAAAATGAGGGAATGAAATTGGGGGAAATAATAGAAAAATTAAAGAAAATAGGAGAAATAGAAATTAGGTGAATTAATTAATAGGTTTTCATCCATTAATTAATTCATGAAAGAAACCTAGGACTAAATAAATAGATTTATTTAACCCACAAAGAAGAAGAAAATGATTAAATGAAAAAATTATAAAACCCTAGAAATAAGAGGACAAGGAATTAGGTAAAGACAACAAGAAATTAATGTAGGTTCGATCATGATTCTGATTGAGAAAGGACCAATGTTGATAAATGATTGAGATTGGTTGACAAAAATCAATGACAAATTGACCAAGATTGACAAGGAGATCAAATTGATAGGTGCTAATTGATGAGGAACAATGACTAATCGATTCAAATTGACATGATTGAAAAGGACAAGGATCGATGACGAATCGATCACAAAATGACAAGGCTAACAAGGACAAGGATCGATGACGAATCAATTGCAAAATGATGAGATTAACAAGTTGATAATCACAAATGATTACTAACAAGCTAAAGATGATTGAAAGATTGACAAGAGGACAAAAACCTAATTCTATCATCGATTAGGATTGACGATGTCCAAAATGATGATAAATGAGCACGCACCATGATGCAACAGGATAAGATCGACCAAAATCATGACTGAAGATTGCTATCGACAAGACCTATTTCGAAAGCGATAAAAAAGAGGAATGCAGAAGAAGGACCCGATGCTCACAAATGATAAAGACCAAGTGCGCAACATAGAAGAAATGTTAATGCGACGCAAGAACCCTAAAATAAGACAATGCGCAAATGTTAAAGTATGACTCCACAAGTGTTGACCATTTTTAGACGTCTATAGGGAGAATCAACCAACACATTACATAAACTGGTCCATGACCAAGTAGAATAACATAGAATAGAATAGGTTGCCATAAGCCAAACGAAATACCACCAATCAACTGAAACATGAACATGATAACCATCAACATCTTGATAACCTTCTAGAATCCGCACCAACACCACTTATCAGATTATTCAAAAGATCTTCAACAAAGATCTATCGGTAAAACCCTTATCGGTAACCAAAACACTTACTAGAACAAATGATAGCTTCTAGATCATCAAATCTTGAACCAACTAAATGTGATACCCATTAGGAACACATGAATAACTAGAGAAGATCTCCAGATCAACATCATAAACCAACCACTCTACCAGAACCCGATAGACAACAAAACAACTAGTGTTGACATCAATGCAACACATAATCAATTCCTCCAAATTGCCAACAATCTCCCCCTTTGGCATTGATGACAACAATAGATGTGAAAAACATCAAAGTGCTAAGAAATGTCAAACAAGTCTCCCCCAAAGGAAGACATCCAAAAATCTCCCCAAAATGATATAACAATGAAGTTATGAACCAATAGACCAAACTCTGCATGTGAATGATATCCATGTTAAGCTCTATTTTTCACATAAATATCTCTCTCCCTTTGACATCAATGCTAGAAATTTGACATAAACATCAAAGAAAAATCATAAATCCTCTGAACCACATAGCTAACTACTCCTTTGAGCAGTAGAATGAACACATCAATCCGAAATGAATGATAGTTTTGATAATGCATGTCAGACTAATGTCAATCAACATCACTCAAGTCTCTACCGAAGGGGAAAAGACCCCCAATCTATCTCTGAAGTACTCAAATGATTCCTTAGGCAAAGGTTTAGTGAAGATATATGCAATCTTCTCTTTAGTGTTCACATAAACCAGTTTGACTTCATTTGTTTCCACCTTCTCCTTTAGAAAATTATACTTGATAGAAATGTGTTTTGTCTTAGAATGAAATACCAGATTCTTTGATATGTCAATAGCAACAGAGTTATCATAGTGAATAAGTACTGGTTCATTGCAATCTACCCTTGTGTCCTTCAACATTTCCTTCATCCATAGAACTTGTGTACACTTAGTAGTAGCAACAACATACTCAGCTTCAACAGTAGATAAAGAAGTACATGACTTTTTCTTGTTAATCCATGACACAAGTTTCTTTCCAAGAAAGAAAGCTCCACTAGATGTTCTTTTTCGGTCATCAACATCTCTAGCCCAATCCGCATCTATGTATGCACATAGTCTAAAGTCATCATTTTTAGGATACCACAAACCATACTCAATTGTTTCTTGTAAAAACTTGAAAAATCCTTTTCACCACACTCTCATGATTCTCTCTAGGATCACTTTGATATCTTGATACAATACAAATTACATTTATTATATCCGATCTAGTCTGAGTCAGATATAACAAACCACCAATCATAGATTTATACCTTATAGGATTTATCGGAGCTGATGCATCGTTCTTTGTCAATTTCTCCCTTGTAACCATAGGAGTACCAACCGGTTTTGAATTTTTCATACCAAATATCTTTAACAACTCTCTAGCATACTTAGTTTGACAGATGAAAATACCTTTATCATTCTGAGTAATCTGCAAACATAAGAAAAATTTCATCTCACCAATCATAGACATCTCAAATTCATTCTTCATATTATCAAAGAATTCCATACATATCTTACCCTCACCTCCAAAAATGATATCATCAACAAAGACTTCAACAATCAATATGTCATCATCAGTGATCTTATAATATAATTTATTGTCAGCATTACCTTTAGTGAAACCAAGCTTCAAAAGATATTTGTCCAATCTAGCATACCAAGCTCTAGGATCTTGTTTCAATCTATATAAGGCTTTCCTTAACTCACAAACCATGTTTTTGACATCTAAAAGTGAAAATCCATCAGGTTGCTCAATGTAAATTTACTCTTCAAGATCTTCATTAAAAAATGCACACTTGACATCCATCTAATAAACCTTATATTTCTTATGGGCAGCATAAGCAAGAAATAATCTCACAGCTTCAATCCTAGCTACCGAAGAAAAAGTCTCATCATAATCAATTCCTTACTTATGAGAATATCCTTTACATACCAATCTATCCTTATTTCTCACAACTTGTCCATCCTCATTCAATTTATTCCTAAAGACCCATTTAGTTCCAATAACATTCTTATTTTTAGGTCAAGGAACTAAAGTCCATGTGTTGTTCTTTTCTATCTGGTTTAATTCCTCTTCCATGACTCTCATCCAACATTCATCTTTACAAGATTCAATAACTGATGTTAGTTTTTGGCATTGTGTTGTCATTGATATCAACCGGTATAGGATGGAAACCGATATGAGATATGTATGTGTATTACTGTCTTTGATGCATACCAAATGAGATGTCTTTGATGTTATCTAGCATAACAGGTCACCAATAAGGGAGAGAAGGTCAGCTAGCATATTGGCCTTTGGAGTCACTGGTACATAAGTTAGTGTTGACTTGTGTTGAAGACATAAGGACTGCAAACTGCTAAGTGACATGTTAGCAGTACATCTATCATAGCAGATCATCGGTAAGGGAGAGAAGTTCAGCTAGAATATTGGCCTTTGGAGTCATCAGTACACAAATTAGTGTTGACTTGTGTTGAAGACATAAGGACTGCAAACTGCTAAGTGGTATGTTGGCAGTACATAGTTGCCAACCAACAAGAGTGCAAGATGTTGATTGTGATGAAGAGGGGGAATGTTACCAAAATCACATCAACACTAGAGGTGAAGTATGTGCAGGCCATTGACATGTTGTGTGGATGAGAAACATCAGGAATCCCACCTGATAAAGATGTAGTCACCATTTTCAGATATGACTGACAGTGAATATGCCCAACTGAATCACATGTGCCTATTTGAAGATATGCTACTCAAATAGGGAAGCCACATTGGTGCAATGGAGGATACAAATGACAAGAATCCAATCTCACTGGTAAGTGGATCTTATCTCCTATTATGCATGGAATGCATCATAGTTCTCAGATATAAGATAAAAGAGTTAAAGGCAAAGTGTTTGAAGGCTCACACCAGATCAACTGGTGAAACTCAAAGTTTCCTTAGGTGCATGAGATCAAAGATGCACCGGATCAGCCGGATAGACATGTTGATTTGTCGGTACAGAGATTGAAGAATATGTTTGTCACTTTGAAAAACATGTTAATAGAAGAGCCGGTCTAGTGGTGAAGAAAGGTGTTACCATAGATGCAGATAGATGGAGGCAGTTGAAGATTGATGACATGATGTCATCAATGTGTTTACCAATAAGTATGTCCACCGGTAATGCTAACAAAGTACGAATTCAGAAGGATTCCCATCTGATGAAGATGTGCTGACCTATTTAGGTGTTCCACCAGAAGAGAAGCAAAGTGAAAGGGTGAAGGCAGATCGGTTAGGGTATAATCGACAGGGTCTGTGAACCAGTAGATGAACCGGATTGTGTGGTTGGTCAGTGATCCTATCCTAACCGACATAGCAGTCTAAGTTGAGGTGGATGCCAACAAAGTGGTCATGTGGAGGTGAAGTGGCATGCATGCACAGATCGGTGTGATTTGTCAGCAAGGTCATTGGCAACTGGTCCAACATTTAATGACAATTGCAAATCTCGAGGAAGAAAAGAAAATAATTGTGGCTCGAGATGAAGGAAATAGAAGAGATCCAGTAAAGATTAATCTTGCAGATCAAAGAGGATAAAGGAAACTACATCACTCATGTGATTGATTAGACAAAAGGCCAAAAAACATGCTATAGATAGCTAAAGAGAGAAGACGTGTTTTGTAAGGTAGATAGATGGGCAATGCTCATTGATTGAGTGTTGAACATCGATCAAGGACATGATATCAGATTGGATTTGATATGTCATGATTATAAGAGATCAGATTGGATGCATATTAAGTGCATGGCGGAAACCCTAGCATGTCATTGTTCAATCTCATGTTTAGGCAGGAAAATTTGGCTATAATAGTGCGAGCCAAAGATATTGTTTGTGTTGTTGAATGAGAGAGTGTAGTTGTTGCATGTAAGAGAAAATTAGTCAAGTACTCAATGAGAATCAAAGAAGAGACTGAGTGTGCAAGTAATAAATGGTTGAAAAGTTCAACCAGCTACAGTGAGGCAACTGGTAGTCTGCCATTAAGTCTGATAGAGGAGTTCACCAGTGGTGACTAAATTGGAAGAAAAGAGTTGTAGAAGATTGTAGAGAAGGTAAGTTGAGAACCGACAAGATTCAGATGGTAGACATATGACTAAGTTATCAAGACTGGTGGTGGATAGTAGTAGTGTGGTAGAGAGAAAAGAGAACCAACAGAGAGCTAAACTAGAAGAGAGAAGAACCGACAAAGAAGAAGAAGAGGTTGAACCAACAAAGGTGCAGTAGAGAGTGGGTTGCAACAGTAGATAAGGATACTGCAGAGAAAAGGCAAAGAGATAACCAACAAAGATCTGAAGAGAGGAAAACCGGTGGAGAGACATACATGAGAGTTACAAAGTTCTTTTGTAACAAGAAGATAACTTTTATATTCAAAATATGATTTTGTAGATCACTGAGTTGGAGCTCGGTGTAGGGGTTGGTGCTCCTTGGGTTGGTGCTCCTTAGGTTGGTCCCTCAAAGAAGGAGTGGTACTCCTTGGATTGGAGCCCTAAATGTTGTAACCAAGGTTTTCATTGTGAGGCTGGATTGGAGCAATAGTCTCCAACAACACTTATCACCAAGGTTTTTCCCATCTTCAAATTTCCTCATACATCTAGTGTTATGTGATGCCCCTTTATGTGTGGTTGCATTTGTGTGAGTCTCCCATCTAATTGATATGTTTGTTGTTTATTAGATCTATTAACCGATATACACACATAGGATAGAAAAGGGAAAAGTGTGGAAATCACTAATTCATCCCCCCTCTCAGTGTCATCTAGTGTTCAACACTGATTCAACTTGAGAAATTAAACATACCTCATCAATTGCCAAACTTATTCTTGTTATTACTCCTTTGTTCTTGTCTCCAATGATCTAATCTTCTGAATGATTTAACCTTACATACCTAGGAGTCTTCTGACTTTTTGTTTCTCTAGTCTGATCTTTAGTTACTATTGAATTTTTTGATACTATCAAGGTAATTGGTTCAACATTCTGTTTTGATATAGGTGCTACTGGTTTAGTTATTATCATCTCCACTTTTAGTTCTCTCTCATAAGTTCTACTTTGACCTTTGTACTACATCCACCTTGACATTAGCACTCTCCACAATTCTCTGCAATCTTTTGTTATAACATCTATATGCTTTTCTTTCATTAGAATAACCAAGAAATATCCCTTCATCACATCTAGGATCAAACTTTCCAATGGAATCATCTCTTTTAATATAACATTTACTACCAAAGATTCTAAAATACTCAATTGTAGGTGTATGACCAAACCATAACTCATAAGGTGTCTTACCGGTGTCTCCTTTGATATGAAATTTGTTGAATGTATATACTGTCATGCTCATAGCTTCTCTCCAGTAGATATGAGGTAGATTAAATAGCTTCCATCATCATAGTTCTAGCTGCATCCAAGATAGTTCTATTTTTTCTTTCCATAACACCATTCTACTGAGGTGTCTGGGGTGGAGATAACTATCTCCTTATCCCATGTTTCTCACAATAACTATTAAATTCACCGGATGTGAATTCATCACCCCGATCTGACCTTAAGAATTTAATCTTCAACCCTGTTTTCATCTCAACTTTAGCTTTAAAGATCTTAAACTTTTCAAAAGCTTCAGATTTCTCCCTTAGAAAAGTAACCCACATCATTCTATAATAGTCATCAATGATTAGCATGAAATATCTATCACCCTAAAAACTTTTTATTCTAGTAGGGCCACACAAATCAATATGAATAAGATCAAGAACATCATTAGATTTGTCTTGTATACTCTTAAAATAAGTTTTGACTTTCTTTCCCATTTGACATTCCTTACATATCGGATTATAGGGCTTCACAATCTTAGGTATATCTCTAACAACCTTAGTTGAACTGATCTTTACAATGCAATCAAAATTCACATGACACAACCTCTTATGTTTTAGGATTCCCAAAGATACTGAGAGAGGGGGGGGTGAATCAATATCTAACCGGTGAATGGATTTTCTTAACTTATTAAACAAATTGTATTCCAAAACAGTGTACCGGTAAACAAGAATTAATGCAGTAAATAAGAACAATAAACACAACATAGAAAGCACACCATAACACAATATTTTTGGTGAGGAAACCTGGTGTGGTAAAAAGCTCAGTGGGATTTGTGACCCACAATATTCGCTCACTAGCCAATAAGTGAATATTACTTACAAAAATGGGGCCTGCACATGCAAGAAGGCTCACTGCTCAATTACAAAAGGAAGTCTCACTGACTTACAAAAGTGCATTATAGAAATCCAGAGTGATTGTACTGCTACAAAAAGCATCTGCTATGCTAGGTTCAGTACCGGTTTAAGTTCTTACAATAAACCTTACTTCATAATCTGCCTTAATATTCGCACATTATATCATCTTATCTTCTATCACTTTTTTTCTTACACAAATGTTCTATAAGATCTCATACTTATATATGAGTCTTATTACAATATGCTATGTCGGCTTACAAAAATATATTACAATAAAATACAATATGTAATAAACAAAATCCTATCAGCTAGGGTGCCGCTAATCATCTTTGTCGCTGCCGGTAAGCTATCTGTCGGTGTAGAGTGCTGGTGTCGGTGCCATAGGATTGCAAGTTTTCCATCAATGAAAATACCTTCAATCACCTACAATTTCTCATTGGAGTGTGCATTTTCCAACAATCTCCCCCTTTGGCATTGATGGCAACACCCATGAGAAAAATCCAAAAATGTATCCAAAATTGAAGTCCAAAAATCTTACCAAAAACTGTGCCAAAACTGTGTGCTCCCCCTAAGTAGATGATGTCTTCTATCCATTATTTTTCTCATTCCTACTACTCCCCCTTTGGCATCAATGACAAAGGTTGTCAAAAATATCAACTAAGTGTAGTTATCAACTGGAGCCCTGTAACTGGTTGGTTACAATCTGAAATAGTTCTACAAGTACAAAATTCAGGCTCTCAGTGAACCTTTCACTGTCCTTTAATGCTTCTTATATCCTTTGTATTGTACCGGTGAGTATATACATTTTATCTTCCGGTGTCTTAAGTCCTAGAACAAGGGCCTTTGAAATCTATTTTCTCAAAGAGATGAGGATGTCAAGTTTTAGACCAAGTCTACATTTCAGTTCCTTAGCCTTGAACTTTATTCTTTCCTTTTCCTTCTCCAATTTCTCAAGTTTTTCTTCAAATTCTCCTATTTCCTGCTCTATTACTGATAATGGTTCTAGTGAACTAATGAGATTATCAACAATATTATTTATTTCTTTCTATGCTTCACTGATTTTCTTGTCTATATCCATTGTCAAAATATCAATTTTGCATGTATCCCTATACAAATCCTTAAATTTCATTATTGTTTTTCTAAGTGTCAGTAAAAGGGTATCAATGTGTCCCATGCACTTCTTTACTATCTCCTTAAATGATTTTTCTTTTTCCTTGTTCATTTTCTCACTGAAAGTCTCCTCATTAATCTGATCAACTGTTAGTAAGTTACCAGTGATATAATTAGACAATGTGTCTAATTGGCTCAAAGAATCTTTATTGTCCACATTGCACTTGGGTGCAATCAATTTTAATAAAGGAATCGTATCATCAATTGCCTTGTATGCAAGTGCATTGCAATTGGTTATTTTCTTGATGGAATCCAATAATACCTCTGTTACATTTGTCGGTCTAAATTATGTCAAGGAAGAACCAGATGATTGACCAACTGCCTTAACAATCTGCATTCTGCCGGTGTGAGTAACCTCTTTGCTTGAGTTGACCTTTGGTAGGTCAGTTTGATTTTGCATCTCAACTAGCAAAGGCTTGGGTTTCTCAGTTGTTACTAGTGGCATTGTCTCTATTTGAGTCTTTACCTCAACATTTTTCTCTTCATGTTTCTCAGAATGTACCTCAATCGGTTTCTCTGTGCTTTTCACTGCCGGTTTCTTTGATTGTGTCTCAGTGTTTTCTACCGGTTTCTCTATATGTACCTCTGAACTGTCCATTTCTGGTTTTTCTAACTCTATGGGTTTTTCAATGTGTGCATTAGTTACCATTTCAGTACTAAGGGGATCATCTGATTGTTTAGTATGTGTTTCAACTGCAATGTTCTCAGTCGGTGGCTCAGTTGCCACATCTTTATTCTCAGTGGTTTCCTTATCAACCACAATGTTTACCTCTTGTGTGTCAATATTCATAGTATATAACACCTCTGAATTAGGATTGGTGTCTTCATGTGTAGTCTCCATACTCTCAATATTATCAGTTGGCGGTGGTGTATCAATAGTCTGTACCGGTGGAGTATCAGAAGAAGGTGGGGGCAAATAGTCTGTTACTTTTATGCCTGGAGGACCACCTACCTTGCCTTTACCTTTATCCTTATCCTTTTGATAGACTCTTAAGGTTTTGGGCCTTTTAAGTTCTTCTTGCTTTTCCTTCTCCACAAAGAAGATATCCCATTTGTCGGTTGTCTCTTTAGTGATTCCATTCACTTTGCTAGCCATTAAAGCTACATGTCAGTGACCAAAGGAAAATACTATCCTATTTGCTTCACTTATCAGTTCATCAATTTCATCTATTGAATTCACTGGGTGAACTGCAAGTAATTTTTCTACCTTTATTTTCTTATCTAATTCCATAATGGCTAATCTTTTTGCATCTAGTCTTGTATACAAATCACTTGGTAAATCATCTACAACTTCTATCAAAAAATTCTTATATATGTCTAAGTGTAGAATGACATTGTTTTCTATGCTTTCCTTCTCTTCATTAGTGAAAGTATTATACAACTTGCTAACATTGGACAAGTTTCCTTCTTCAGTAATTTCATTTAGAAGATTATCAAGTGGAGGGATAACTTGTTTTTCCTTCTTCTTCCTTGGGGTCATTTTCTTTGCCGGAGGCCTTACTGCCTGTTGTTTCTATCTTGTTCTCTTTGGTGTAGGAGCGAGTACCGGTGAAGGTTTCCTTTTTCTTTCTACTCTTTGAAACTCTACCGGTATTTCACTATCGGAGGAGGTACCAACCAGTGAAAGATGTGCTTCCAGTTTCCAGGTCACTTTCCTTGATACCAATCTTATTCAACAAGTCTTCCTTGATTTCTTTTGCCTATTTAGTTACTTTTTTGATTGTTTGTTCTCTTTTCTTCCTTCTTTTCAGGGTTTGTACTTTGCTTTCAATGGTTTCTGCATTTCCAAATACTTCTTCTTTAGATTCTCTAGGGGATTTGAGGAGGGCTTTAGCATATATTTCAATTATGTTTTCATCTGCCTCATAACCCATTTTAGTTACCCAAAATGTTCTTGGAACCACTGCCTCCATCTAGATTTCATCCTTCTTTATAACAAACCATATCTCCTTTTGGTATTTATCAACTATGGTTTGAGATAATCTTTCCCTAATCTTCATTCTAGCCTTAAATACCTGAAAGTATTCAATTATGTTCTTTTCCCTATCATCTCCCATGTTGTTGAGGATATCCAAAAGTTGTTTGCCTACTGGTATGTAAAAACCAAATTCTTTTCTACCTATATTGGGAACTTCCTTTGTGATGTATAGCAATAGACATATAAGTAAGTTGCCAAATCTGATTGTGTCTTTTTTGTCACCCTTAATTTTCCTCAAGTTGTTAATTAACTCATCCTTTAACCATTCACATATGTCAATCTTAGTGTTACTGTTCACCATGTCATAAGCACTCTTGATACATAAACTAGAAATAGAGTTTAATCTGTTGGCATGTGTAGCTTTGTATCCTAGAATTATGCTAATGAATCTTACATTGATATCCTTTACATCATTTACTCTCAAGGATCTGTTGTCATGGGTTGCACCGGTTAGAGTCATTAAAAGGTTGTTTGAAACCTTCTTAGTTTTATCAAGCCTGCTACTAGTGGAAGGTAAGCCAGTCACTACCCTAACTACTTCTCTTTTAATCTTATGGATGGAATCTAGCCAAAAGAACTCCTCATGAACTCTGCTCTGTACAATTCTTATAACTTCCTTGGGAAAATCAGGAATGCTAAGTATTTCAACAAAACCTAGGGTTTCAATTATCTTGTGTTTCAGTTTCACATTACCATTCTCATCACAAATTACAGTCCTATACACATTCATTATCTCATCAGCACCAAGGTCTTCAATATGACAATGTATGTATATCCTAGGGTCTTTAGCATAAGCAATTCCTTTGAGTATTTTAGAAAATGCTCCTAGGGCATCATCCTGCTTCGCAACTTCAGGTATTATCTTAAATACGGGCCTAGGGTGTTTAACCACTTCAACTACAATAGGGTTTGCAATGAATTCAGGTGTAGAGGAGGAAGCCATTGTATAAATACCTTAATCTTCCTTTAGGTTTGAATGCTTGAATGATTTGCTTCACTTCTTGTTGTGGATGCCTTCGCTTGGGTTTTTTGTGCTCTTAGGAAATTTGAATGCTCGGTAAATGAAAAAGAGTGAAAAAAACTTGCTTTATAATGTCATTTCCTTCAACTACCATAATAAATGCTTGTCGGTTAAGTGAAAACTTAACTCATCTACCAATAAAGAAGCATTTCATCTTCTTACCATCAACCGAGGGTAAACTAGCATGTTTTTCAATTTGTTACCATACCCCCAAAAGGTTTCTTTTCAGTTAGATGAAGAATCTCCTGCCAGTGGAGTGATACTATGTTCTACCGGTGAAGGAATAGCTTCATTAACATTCTGATCTACCTTTCTAATCCATTGTTTTGAAAATTCTTGCTTTACCTCTTCAACCTTCTCTTTGCCTTTCAAACTGGGTCCTTTGTTATTTGTCGATGATGCCTTACTTCTACAAAATTTTGCAATATGTCCAATCTTGTTACAAGCATAACAAGTCACATTGTTTTTCTGAATAGCTTTTCCATATCCTATGTCGGTATGTGTTCTGCATTGATTAGATAAGTGTCAAAATCTTCCACAAACATAACATCTTACATTCATTTTGCAATTTTCTAAATTATGACCAATTTTGTTGCATTTGGAGCATTGACTGGTGGGTGCATTAGTGTTCTGATCGTTTCTAGATCTACACTGATTTTCAATATGACCATACTTGTTACAATTAAAGAATTTCCCATTAAATTTGTAAGCATTAGGTTGTCTTGTCGGTTTACTATGATCATGATTGTTTGCAGTACCAGAGCTTTCACCAACTTCAAAGCCAAGTCCATTAGTATCTCCATCAAGCTTCTGATTTTTTAGCATGTTATCAATTTCCTCTTAACTTTTCTTGAATTTCTCTTTGTGTTGATTTGCAGTAGCCAACTCATTTTCCAAGATTTCCTTATGTCTCATAAGTTCAGTTCTGTCATTTTGTGTATGCATCAAATCTGCCTTCAATTATCATTTTCATGACTGAGTCTTGTGTTTTCATTTCCAGCATCATTTATTCTTCTAACCATGTCATCTTCATTCTTCTTTTTGTCTTCAATGTCTTTACAAAACCTCATAGTCATATCTTGCATCTCATTCCTCGTAGTATTGTTTTCCTGTCTTAACTTGTTCACAAGGTCATTAAAAGTTTCTTTTTCACCATCATCATTTTGCATCTTCTCAGAAAGTTCTCTACTTTTGTTCCTAGCAATAGTGAGATTTTCTTGAAGTCCTTGTATGATTTCCTGTGCATTCTTAAGATCACCTTCAAGTTTGATATTCTTTAACTTTTCTGCATCATAATCTGAAAGAGTTGTTTCCAATTGCTTTCTCAAGTTTTCCATCTGTACCGGTGTCAGAATCTCCCTCAAGCTATTAGGCTTTTGAAAATAGAGGACCAGGCTCTGATACCAATTGTTAGGATTCCCAAAGATACTGAGAGGGGGAGGTGAATCAGTATCTAACTAGTGAATGGATTTTCTTAACTTATTAAACCAATTGTATTCCAAAACAATGTATCGGTAAACCAGAATTAATGTAGTAAATAAGAACATTAAACACAACATAGAAACCACACCATAACACAATATTTTTGGCAAGGAAACCCGATGTGGGAAAAACCTCTGTGGGATTTGTGACCCACAATATTTGCTCACTGGCCAATAAGTGAATATTACTTACAAAAATGGGGCCTGCACATGCAGGAAGGCTCACTGCCTAGAGCTCACTACTCAATTACAAAAGGAAGTCTCACTGACTTACAAAAGTGGATTATAGAAATCCAAAGTGATGTACTACTACAAAAAGAATCTGCTATGCCAGGTTCAATACCAATTTAAGCTCTTACAATAACCATAAACCTTACTTCAAAATTTGCCTTAATATTCGCACATTATATCATCCTATCTTCTATCACTTTTTTTCTTACACAAATGTTCTGCAAGATCTCATACTTATATATGAGTCTTATTACAATATGCTATGTCAACTTATAAAAAGATATTACAATAAAATACAATATGTAATAAACAAAATCATGTCGTCTAGGGTGCCAGTAATCATCTTTATCACTGTCGGTAAGCTATCTGCCAGTGTAGAGTCTGTCGGTGTCGGTGCCTGCTAGTGCCATAGGATTGGAAGGTTGCCATCAATGACAATACCTTCAATCACCTACAATTTGTCATTGGAGTGTGCATTTACCAACATTATGCTATAGCCAACTCATCAATTTGTGCAATCAAACATGTCTTCTCACTGGAGTTCAAATGATTCAAGATGTTACCTGTAGTCTGAGTACTGGTTGCAATCTCCAAACCAGATTTGTTGATGATTTTACATTTTCCATCCTTGAACTATAATTGAAATACCTTATCCACAAACTATCCTACACTCAAAAGATTATACCTTAAAACTTCAACATAATAAACATTATCAGTGTTATGCTTACCATTCAATGATATTGTTCCTCTTCCTCTGATCATGCATTCTTTGTCATCTTCAAATCTAACTAGACCACCATCAAATTCTTGCAAAGATAGAAACTTCCTTTTATCTCCAATCATATGATGTGAACATCCACTATATATCACCCATTAATCCTTATCTTCAATTTTAGTAGCAAGGGCCTTTTCCTCATTTTGAATGACAGGTTCCGAATTATCTTCCTTGATAGCCAAAAATACCCATTCCTTTCCATCATCAGATCCACTAGCTAAATCTTGTGCCAGTTCATCATCAAACTTAGCCACACCTTCCTCATCTGCATATTAACATGATTTGTCTTTGTTTCTCTTGTACTTATGCTTGTTTTAATAATCATGGTTAGGCCTAAAAGATCTTATATCTTTCTCCTCAAATCTTGAATTCCTCTCAGGACATCTAGATGCAAAATGACCTATCTTATTACATGCAAAACATTTAAAAGGTGGTTTTCCTTCATACTTACTTCCTGTTAGACCTTTAGGTACTCTTCTAGCAAATAGGGCTTCAAGTTTATCAAACTCATCATCTTCTTTGTTCATTTCCTACAGTTCCTTTGCATATAAATCTTTCCAATCACTCTTGGTGGTTGATGATGTAGATGTATGAAAAGAAGATTAAGTCTGTGTAGCTCCTTGAGGACCAAATTCTTCAAGCTCAAAAGAAGATAACTTTCCAACCAAAGTATCCTTGTTGACAGAGGTGTTAGACATTGTTCTCAACTCATTAATTGTAGTAGCCTTCATCTTGTAAGCCAGTGGAAAAGCTCTCAATACTTTAGAAACAATCTCATATTCACTCAGAAACCACCATAGCACTAAATTCCCATAACAATTTCATTAAATCTTTCCATAAAAGCAACAATCCTTTCATATTCTTCCATTTTTTAGGTTCTCATACCTCACTTGGTAACCATCAAGTTTAGCAATTTTGACAGTAGGGTCACCTTCATTCAGAGTCTCCAACTTATCTCATATAGCCTTCACAGATGATTGGTCAATTAATCCCATTATTTGTTGATTAGAAAGTGCACTCAAGAGTGCTTCTCTTGCCCTACTATCATTTTCAATGTTCTTATCCAAGTCTACCTAAGGAGGATTGCCAAATGTTGGATTATAAGGAGTATACCCCTTCTCAATGATCTCCCAAATCTCTTTCCCAATTCATCTCAAATGAGTCTCCATCTGAATCTTCCATACTCTATAATTTGTTGAATCAATCTTAGGGGTGTCTCTTCGGAAAAAAGTTGTAGATGAACTATTAGTTGCCAAAGGAACTTCCTCAAGCGGTTAAGCTTCTACAGAGAGGACTAGGCTCTGATACCAATTGTTAGGATAACCAGTGGACAATTGAGAGGGGGAGGGGGAATCAGTTGTCAACAGATTATGAAATTTTAAGCACATAAAACCTTTTATCGGAATGCATAAACCAAATATCGGAATAACATATATATCAATTAAGCACAAGAATAAATCACAAAACAATTACCATCCATCCACAACACATAACACCAAGATTTGTACGTGGAAAACTTGGTAAAGGGAAAAACCACAGTGGGAAGCCTACCCACAGTCAGATAATACTTCTGTAGTAAGTATGTGATTACAATAAGAGGGGCCTGCACATGTAGGAAGGCCAACAACCTAGAGCGCACTTCTCATCATAAAAGGAGCCTCACTGACTACAAAAGAAATCCAAACTACAATCTGAAAAGATGAATGAACTGCAAGAATAACATCTCCTATGCCTAAGTACAGTTCTGGTTAGGCTCAATATCGGAGGTCTTAAACCTCTTAAACAAAATCAATTTGATCACCTATGATTTACCAAAACCTCTACATATGATTACAGCTTTATTCACACATAGATAATCTCATAACCCACATACCACTATCTATAACGATATCTTACATCATATTTATACCAACCCAGGACCTAAAAAATTAGGTTGGCCACTTAAAAGATAATACAATAAATCCATTACATAATCCCGCAAACCAATGATAAACCAAGTTGGTCTAAGATCAAAATAACATAAACCAATCAATAAATCCAACCAGTAATGCATTAGGAGCATCAACCAACACGTTACATAAACCAGTCCATAACCTAGCAGAATAACATAAAATAGAATAGGTTTTCGTAAGCCAAATGAAACACCACTGATCAACTGAAACAGGAACATGATAACCATTAGCATCCTGATAACCTTCTAGAAGCCGCACCAATACCACTTATCGGATTCATCAAAAGATCTTCAACAAAACTTTGTCGGTAAAACCCTTACCGGTAACCATTTAAAGGCTTAATAGAACAAATGATAGCTTCCATATCATCAAATCTTGAATATAACTGAATGTGATATGCATCAGGAACACATGAATAACCAATTCCACAAGGCAAGAATATACCAGAAAAGATCTCCAGATCAACATCATAAACCAACCACTCTACCAGAACCCGATAGACAACAAAATAGCTAGTGTTGACATCAATGACAAACATCAATGCAACACATAATCAATTCCTCCAAATTACCAACAGAGGATCACTGAGAGCTAGCCACTCTGTAGCATTCTCCCTCTTTGTTTGAGCCCCCTTTTAGGAGTGAGACCATCTGCTTTGTTTTAATATTTCCTGAAAGTGTGGTGTGGAGATTGCAAAAGGATTAAGGAAACACCCTCCTAGCTTTTGCAGAGCCCGAAGTGTAGAAGGATAATCAGAAAATCCTTGTTATATTGTTGGTCCAAGTCCTTGAGTATCTTAAATGGTTTGGAGGTTGGCCCCTCCATGCATGATTCAAGGGATCGACTTGGTTTATATCCCTGGGGGTAGTGCAAAAAACCCACCAAGTGCATTTTGGGGAACCAACACTTATATATCCACACCATCAGATTAAATCAATTCCATGTCGGTTTGAAAACTGCATAACACACAGCATGAAATGTGTAACAATAAGTCAACTCAATCCAATTACCAATCCATATATGGACCTAAACAAATTGATAATATGCTTCACACATGTCGGCTCAACCACCTCGAACTCTAAACCAATCACTGAAATGTCACGAACCGTATTTTTAATAATGTGTTATTAGGAAATATAATGTAGGCTTTTCATTATGAATTGAAATTTAAATGAACATGAACATTTATTTTGATGATAATGCAGTTTGTATACAAATGATAAGAAATGATGTATGTACTTTACTCATACAATATGCAATTAGATGACTAGTATTATCTTTATTGGGATTGTCATTACTGATATATTATTGAGTGCAAGTAATGTAGGAGCATGTGAACAAAAATGAAGGTGAGAACAAGACTCAGGTAGAGTTGTCTTAGCTTATGACTTCGGTAGACTAGAGGAATCTCACACACCACAAAAAAAAAGTGTTTGTGCAATTGTGACTTTATCGATGCATTATTTTGATTAAATGATTTGAGTAATTAGTAGTCCTTACATTGATATTTAGAGTTACGAACATATCGACTTAACATTCTTATTAATGAAGATTTAGTGTTCTAGCATAGGAAAATGCAAATATTGTATGTTAATTATGGTTGATGTGATTACAATTGTATGGAGTTCGTATGTATAAATTCGATTATTGTTTTATAAGTTATTTTTCATTTGAAAGTGAATAAATGGTCTTGTCGATTTAAGTAATATATTATTAGTTTATTAAATATCATAAAAGATTAAATTAGAATTTAATTCTATTTAATATTTAACGATTAAATGAAAAGTGCTAATTATTTAAAATATGTTATCGTTTATGTTTTAAATAGCATATATATCAATGCTTATGCTTATAATAGCAAAGGTGGCGGTTAACAAAGGTGGTAATTGGTGGGTCAATTGGTAGAAGTCGGCAAGTCGACTTCCCACAAACTATAATTTAACTTCACTTCAATCGAACTGCAGCGGCTCGCGACCAATGGGGGAGGAAGAAACTTGGGACGTAGTGCCATGGCAGTATGGCAAACCATAGACTTTTGCATATCTCATGGTGGTAGTAGGAAAGACTGCAATCTCCGCGGTCATAGTGGAGAAAGCAAACCATCTCTTCCATGATCCAAGGTTGACTCACTTCAAAAAACATCACTTGGCATTCCACCACTCCAAAACGTGTTGATAAGAGAGACAAATAGACTAGAAATACCTTGGGAAGGAGTAGATGTGGAGTAGTAAAGTAATAGACCTATCTATAATGCATCCAAGATGACAAACTCATAATAGTAATTAAGCCATAGATATAGTAGATTACGTAGGAGAAAAATAGTATATATAGAGGCAAGGGCTCGATAAAGAGAGTACAGAAAAGATATAGAAAAAGATAGCAAGTTAGAGCTAGAGATAAAAATAGTAAGATAGAGGAGAGAATAAGATAGAAGTGTGACAAGAGAGATTAGAGAGAGAAATTTAGAATAGAGATAGGAATAGAGGAAGAATCAATAGAGAATTTTGAACCATAAATCAAGGAAGAAGTAGGCCGATATCGAGGAGGCACGCAAGACTTCACCGCAATCCAGTATCAAAGCATAAGTAGAAATGGTGCTATGGTTAGTAGAATGAGATTTGATTTATGACATTCCATGTTTACATTGAATTTGTTTTATTTTTCTTTTGATTAGTCATAGAGGGAAAACATTAGATGGTACATGGGATGAAATAGCTATGAAATGCATTTGTAATGTTAAAGAATGGTATTTAGTGCTAATGGGTTAGAATAGATAATCATTTAAAGAATATGTACTCAAATTTAACTCATTTATATGAAAAGATTCATACTTGCGCTACACCTTCATTTTAAACTTAGTTGAATTATCTTTTTATTTAGAAATGAAATTATATTTACTTATCAAAATTGCAAAATAGTTATTCTACGAAAGATTATTTTTAAATATGTGAGAATGAAAAACTGCTTTATTTATGAACTAAAGTATTGGGAAAGATGTTAGTTTTATTAAATAAAAGATTGTTTTCTTTATGAAATTGTGTTCTTGTTTCTTATTAGAATTAGAAAAATGAAAATGCATGTATCATCTAGGCACACACCAAATTCCATCTTGTCTTTCTAATTCTTTTGCTAAGCAATTCGTGCAGGGTCGGGTATTCTTGATTGACCAAGAATTCTGGGGAAGCGTAAGCTTTAAGGTTGGGCGTGTTGGCATTCTACACTCTTATGAGAATAATTGGTGTTGTCATTGATGGCAACCATCTGGAAACCTTCTGGCATTCATCTAGTAAAGCCACCGACAGTTACCAGCACCGGCATAGACATCTACATACACCAACAGACACTTCACTGACAGCGGCAACAATGCATACCGACACCCTAGCCGACAGGGAATAAACTTTTGTTTATTGTATTTAAATGTAATTATCTTTTGTAAAGACGACATGGAATATTGTAAAATACTCATATATATGTATGTAGACACCTAAAATTGTCTAGTTTAATTAAATAAATTTATTTATTTATTTAATTATTTTAGCCTAATTCTTCTATTAATTGAATAAATCTTTATTTATTTAATTAATTCATTTACCCTCTTCTAGCCTTATTTCTCATTTAAATAAATACATTTATTTATTTAAATTCCCCTTTTCCTAAATTAAATAAATACTTTTATTTATTTAATTGATCCCACTTCTTCTATTAATTAAATAAATCTTTATTTATTTGATTAATTCATTAGCCTTTTCTACCCATGACACATGTCATTCATCTCTTAATTCTTACACTACCTACCCTCTCATTATTTTCTTATTTCCTTTACCTACCCTCTAATCCTAGCCGACCATTTATCTTTTACACCTCTCAATCTTATCCCTCCATTTCTTATAGTGTCTTCTATATAAGGAGACGATTCCTTCATTATCAACCCTGATCATTCTAATCAGCTAATCAAGCATTCTACGCATTTGAACATTCATATGCGATCAAGCCTACTTGCAACCACATTTTCGTTCTTTGTTGAGCTCTTGTGCACACATAAAATCTGAGAGAAAATATATCAAGCAAGATCAATGGAGATAGGAAGAATGGAGATCCAAACCCTATTGGACATGTGATGGTATAATCTTTGTGATTTTATTTGATTTGCATTGTCTTAGGTAATCTCCATAAGTTATGGTGGATCTTTGTTGTTGTTAGGCTAGGGTTTTGTGGTTGAATCTATTTAGTCTTTCAATATTGTTGTTTCCATTTTCACCATAAAAATTTTCGCACATCCCATGGGACATGGATTTTTGTTAGATCTATGTTTGTTTTTGCAGGTTTTTCTAACCCTATATTGTTGTTTTGTAAAACAATTTGGAGAATAACCTTGTGCAACTAGGGTTTTGGACACAAAATCAAGATCTTGGAGAGATTTGATACGATCGCACAAACAACTTTGAATTTTTGCATCAAATGTTTTTTGCAAGTTTGGGACAGTATCAAGAGCTCGCCATCGAAAATTCAGATTTTTTGGAGCATATTTGAATTTTCTATGAATCGTTTATGAATTTTCATACAAAAAGAATTTTGAGAGCAAATAAGCAAATTTTTCGGATTTTTTTATATTTTTGGAAAACTCTCTAATTTATACATAGCTTCTGTTCTTTGTGATTTTAATTTTGATGCAAAATGTTTCCTCAAAAATTGGATCTTTAAAAATTAGGGTTTCTCATTATTTTGATCAGATCTCACAAACGGTTTTGAATTTTGGCATAAAATGTTTTTGGAAGGTCAATAACATTATTAGAAGTGCTCAGGATATGAAATTTCTATGAATTTTTTAATGTATTTTCATAAAAACTTAATTTTGAGAGCAAATTAGTGCATTTTTTGGATTTTCTTACATTTTTGGAAATCTCTCAGAATTATACAAAGGATCTGTTCTTTGTGATTTTAAATTTGATGCAAAATCATTCCTAAAAAATCAAATCTTTGAAAATTAGGGTTTTGCATTATTTTGCTCATATCTCACAAACGACTTGGATTTTTTGTAGAAAGTTTTTTATGCAGGTTTGGAAGACCATCAGGAGTGTCTAGTAAAATTTTCAGATTTTTTGGATCGATTGTGCATTTATATGATTTTTTTATGATTTTTCATAAAAGAAATAATTTTTGGAGCAAATTAGCAATTTTTTTTTGGATTTTCTTACATTTCTGGAAATGTATTGAAATTTTATAGGTGGTATATTTTTTATGATGCAAAATAACGCACGGAAAATTAGATCTTTGAATCTATCAAAAAAACGTCTCGTCGAAGGCCCCTATTTCACAAAGTCTTTTGAATCTAAAATTTACCTAACTTGGGTGCTTGCAGGAGGGGTAATCATTTGAAACAACCCAAACTACTAACAAATCTTTGTTGCAGGACCTTGGCAAGGGTTTTTTATCTTCATTTGTGTGTCTTGTTTTCATAGACTAGCAAACACTTCAATTGGTGCACTAAAATTGAACTAGTGTCTTTTGTGTCCTGGGCAATAAGCTCTTTTTGTTTAATCTCTAGAGGGTCTGTCTCCCCGTGTGGTCATTAGGACTACTAGTGAGGAGAGAACGACCCAAGTGGTAGTGAAGAAAAGCCATCCTCTTCCAAATCACTATAAACAACTTTATCCATGGTGAAAGCCATGGGTAACGTGTGTTGATTAGTTCATATTGACACTATGTCTCCCCATAAACCCATTTGATCAAATTTATTTGATTAGTTGTAGGGCATAACCCCTACCAGCTAGGAGCCTTTTGTATTTATAGAGCTGAAAGTGCCACATGTATGGCCACATGAGTGGATGCCCTTATGAGAACTTTTTTGTTTTAGAAAGCCAAAATCCTTCTGTATACACATAAAAATTGGCTATGAGCAATTAAATAAATATTTTATATTTATTTAATAATATGGCTTCAATGCTTTATTTATATTTTTGAAGTACCATGATTATCTCGGTTCACATTTTTGGGGGCGACTGGTCTTTAAAAGCCGATTTCATTCTCAATTCAATAGTGAATGCTTGGATTTTTCTCTCTCGAGCTCTATTTCATATGTCGAGCGTTTTTTCTCTTGCAAGATACAGGGTCATTGTTGAATGCCCGATTGAGAGGCAAAATGAGGCTTCCAGTAATAATTCTGAATTGCTTGGGGAAGTATTCTGTTTGCCTACTCCTCAGGTGGATTTTGAGGTTCGTAGGTTGCTAGGATCTCTCTAGTTGCAATCTGGTCTTTCCTTTTCTGGCTCTGAGATTTTGTCTCGATTTCTTACTGTTTGCTATGATATTTTGCTTGATAAGGATTTACTCCACCTCTTGGTTCATACGTTTATCTCTCCCTCAATTTTCTCTTGGGAGCTTGTTAATTCTGCATTGGACAATTATCATTTTGAGCTGGGCTCTTTTTATTACGAGGGTTTTCTTCCTCGCTTTGATTTGCTGGATAATGGGAACTATGGAGTTTTATTGTTTGAGTTGAGAATGGGGTTATTATGTGATAGATTGGGGGACACACTGCATGCTTTTGAATCCTTGCTAGAATCGGTTCCCTCACAGCTTTTGGATAAAACCTTAGTGGTGCTTACGGGTTTGCATTCTTTGCTCTCTTTTGGTTTTTTGGCTTTAGCTCCTCCGCGGTTAGAATCTCCCTTGCAGAGCATTCCTCCTTTGATCATGGACAGAGAGCCCCATGTTGAGAGCTCAAGCTCTTGGTTTTGGAACTAACTTTGTGTGCAGATATGTTGTTGTCTTTTTTTGATGCAGGGTTCTGATCGGTTGATATATCTTCATGGAAAGCTTACTCTATAGATTACTCCTCATAATTTTTTGGATAATGATATGTATATCTTTGATAAGCTATGTAATGGGTGGGTGATCAATTTCAAACATGTAATTGGGTATATGGGGGTTTCTTTTGGATATTGATATGTATATCTTTGAAAAGCTATGTAATGGGAGAGGGATCATAATCAAATATGTAATTGGGTTTATGGGGTTTTAAATTTACTTTTTTGGGCCACAACCGGAGGTTTTCTTGCGGGTTCTTTCCTGTCGGTATGCCCTTTGAACCCATTTGTATTTTCAAAATTCAAAATTAATAAAATATAGTTTAGTGGCTTGTCCACTTTTATCGAAAAAAATAAAATAATTATTCTTCTATTAAATAGTTAATTTGAAAAGATTAATTTATTTAATTAATTTTCGTGTCTTTCTATTAATTAATATTTTATTAATTAATTCATCTATCCTATTCTTTGAATTAATTAAATATCTAATATTTGATTATTCCTTTTAACCAAGTTAATTAAATATCTAATGTTTAATTATCTCCTCCAAACAATTAAATATCTAATATTTAATAGTTATTCTTCTATCCTATAGTCTCAAATATTAAATAATTCTTAAATTATTTGAATCCCTTTTCCAACTCACCCTCCATCTCCACTTCATCTTCCCATTGCCAACTCATCAAACATGTGGCTAAGGAAATTAATATTTCTTAAATATTAATTCATCATTTATCTCCAACTTCCAAAATTAATGAAAATTATGTACGTACACATATTTCATAACCATTTCCTATATTCTCTCCAACACCCCCTACATCTTAGGAAAGACTTGAGTCCACTTGTCCTCTCATGCCTAAATTTCCTCCAACACTCCCTAGATTCCCTCAGTCAGCAACCCAGTCAAGGTGAGATGAGTGACACTTGTCTTCTCCTTCCCCCTTTCTCTCAACCTTCACCTTTTCTCATAGCCATCCAAATCTATAGATCTGATCGTGACCGTTGATCTGAGCCACATCATCTTATCCTCTCAAAGTCTATAAAATCAAGAGCTTCGGTTGAGAGAGAGTTAGACTTCAAGAGTCTTCAAATCAATCATATGCATTCGTGAGTTTTTGAAGCAAATAGAAAATAGAAAATAGCAATAATCAAATAGCAATAATCATTTTAGCATAATCATGTAGTATTTGCATATCATAGTATCAGTTAACTACAAGTTATCAGTCCATTCTTCATATGCCATCTTGGAAGCTAATAGTGCATTGTCTGAGAGCACACCATCTGCAATCAAGAACAGTGGAGTTAGGACACAATGGGACATAAGTCATGAAGGTAATATTAGTATTTTATTTCATATGTACTTCATGTAGTTTCATTGGTTGAATTTGGATTTCCTATAGCATTTCCATTTGTATTTTGTGAAACTAACTTATTGCAAGTAACATTCTAAGGATGAAATTCAAGTAGACACATTTTGGTGCCCACCATGGGGCCCATAGACCTCGCATATACTTTTAAAAATCTCACAAACAGTGAAATTAAAGCATTTGTAATGTAGATTCATGCATGTGTAAATTCTGACAGCGCTTTTGTTCAGCAGGTTAGCACATTTGTCTTCTAGGTTAGCACACTTGAAGCATAGGTTAGCGCATAAGCATTCTAGGTTAGCACTTTTGTCTTAAAGTCTACACGTTTGCATTATAGATTTACGCATATGTCAAAAAAATCATGCTTTTGTATCCATAGAGTAGCGCTTTTGCAGTCTAGGTTAGCGCTTTTGATCTGCAAGTTAGCGCTTTTGAGCAAAAAGATAGCGCATATGTTATATTAGCGCTTCTGTTCATAAAACTAACAATAATTTCTTGTAGATCCGAATGTCCAAGAAATCAGATATTTCAAACTACTAACATGCATGTGCAGGATGGCATTTAAGGCAAATTTTATGCATTTCATCATCTAGTTAATTAAAAGTCTTCATTTGGGAAGTAATATATGATATCTCATTCATCTAGTTTAACTAAGAGGATGAATTGATAGCATGCAACTTGCATTTTTAGTATTTTCTCTAAAATAGTTGTACATAGATTTTTAAAAGAGCTAAAATGAACACCATGCTTGTTGGAGCAACATCTCCAAATAGGACTTTAGCCAACAATTGCTGTGAAAAGGTTAAAAATAACACTTGTATTCCATGTCTCGAAAGTGGTAGGTATACGCTCTCCCCTTAATTGGGTGACCAAAAAGCCAAACCCACTCTTTTACGCTTTCTTTAATTTCAAGCAATTAAATCCTTTAGAGGGTCTATCTTCCCAAGCTGCCTTGAGGGGGCCAGTGAGAGGGGAACAACCTAAAGTGGAAACGGGATAATACCAAGTCCTTCCAATCCACTATAAATAAATCATGTTTGTGACGAAAGTCCCAAACAACATGTGTTGATAAGTTCATACCGACACTATGTTTCCCCATAAACCCTATGGAGTGTAACCTCTATAGGCTAGGAACCTTCTATATTTATAGAGCTGAAAGTGCCACATGTATGGCCGCATGACCGGAAGCCTTTACTAAAAAACCACTTGTACTAGTTGCCAAAATCCTTCTAGTTGTTGGCGCAGGAGGTCGGACCTCTAAAGCAACTCACACACATACAGTTCCTAGTAGAGATAAAGTTTGCCATGGGGATTTTTCATGGAAACTAGTGCTTGGCTGCCCTGAAGAAGTGAGTGCTAGGGGTGGAGCCAGTGGGGTCAAGCATCTAAATATCCGCTTTGAATAGCATAGCCTCGGGGGAAACCCCGTGTGAGATTCAACAACTATTGTCTTAGCCTGCCATAGGAATTGTACTTGCTTATGAATTTTGTTTATTAAACATTGTGTCTTCTATGTCTGTAACATTTTCCAAATGGTCAAAAATTGAAGAAAATTATCATCTACAAGTGAGCAAAAATCCAAGAAATTGTTGAAAAAGTTTGATCGAAAAGGGGAATACAAAAGCTTTCCAACACTTGAAACACCAGATTAAAATCAAAGTGACAAAACATCAACATCAAAATGATTATTGAAGTAGGTTTGTCTCTAAACCATCACATACTTTTCAAAACTAGCTCAAACAACTAGGTTACTAATCCAACAAGTTATACTCAAAAGGTTCTATAAACATCAACATTCAACAAGCTATCGATTCAACCATCTTAAGTGCAAAAATCAACATCTTTGTCAAGTTTCTCATCAGGGTAATCAAATCCTCTATCACGAAACTCGATCAAATCTATACTAGGTTCCTAATCTTGGATATATCTTTCCTATTTTGAACCTAGTTTATATCAAAACCAAAATCGCACCAACATTGGAATCAAACAAACTTGTGAATTGACAAATGCTTATATGACTTTTAAGTATCACCTTAATAAAAGAAAAACCAGTTATAAAGCTACTTAGAAAAGGATAAGATTCTTGTATATCAATCGCAAGATCTATATCAATCGCAAGATCTTATTGAAACATAGGACATTCCTACACCGTTTTTGTCACTACTTACGTGGCTATGGTACAGAATTTGATGGTGAAACTTTACAAAGACGTGCTTTTCAACAAAGAGATGCTTTATCCCAATGAACAAACAATAGTGGTAAGATCAACAAAGCATATCTTCCTAAACCAATAATCACCTATTGACTTTGTCCTTTGGAACTTTCAACAACTTTGAAAGAATCACATGCCAGTTTGGACTAGAGCCCAACACGAACAACTTAGAAAACATCAACAAATGGAGGAAGAAGATACTCCTATATTCCACACTTTTGGATTTACCACTATTGATGAAGAAGCAGTCAATAGCACCATTAGAGACCTTGAGCAAGATTTCAAATTTGATAGGCTAATGGAAAAATTGTTGGCAAAACAAAAAGAAAAATATCTCTTGATGTTGGCAAAATCCGGAGCTAAACTACCACAAGACTTTAACATAGAAAGCTTGAAACAAGATGCAGAGACAAGTAACACTCAAAACATGGATGAGAAAAATAACAAAGATGTGAACAAAGAAAGTAATGAAGAAACAAGGAAAGAAAGGGATGATAAAAGAAAAGAGCATAGTGATAAGAGAGCTCATGAAGAAACAAAGAGAAACTATGTGGATAATCCATTATCAAACCTTACTCAACAAATACAAACTCTACAACAACAGATACAAGACATGCAAAATGGGACAAGCTCCAAGAAATATTCATTAGAAGATATATGCCCATATCCTTTTGACAAAAATCTGAATATGATACCATTTCTGCAACATTGTGAGATTCCTAAATATGACAAATATGATGGAAAATCTGATCCTCAAGATCACATTAGGGAGTTTTGTACTATGAGCATGGAATTTTATCATGATGAAACTTACCTTATGCATCTTTTTCCTAGAAGTTTAAATGGACAATCAATGGAGTTGTTTTCAAGATTACCATCTGGAATCAAATCCTTTGAAGAACTTGTGAATAGATTTATTTCACAATACTCCTGCAATAAAAGGAATGAAATAGCAATGTTGGATCTTTGCAATGTTAAACAAAAGAATGGTGAATCCTTTATGATCTTCTTACAATGATGGAAACGCATGTTTAATAGGTACCCCTGAGATGTACCTGATCAAGAAAAGATGGGCATATTCATTGATAATCTTATCAGTGAAATGAGTTATCGACTAAGGATGCAATGTCCTCCCTCTTTTGCCAAAATGATCGAGAATGGTCTGAAAATAGAGAACGCAATGGTAAAGAAAGGAGAACTAAAACTTTACAATAATTCATACAACAACAACAACAACAATGACAATGAAAAACCCAAGTTCTAGTCAAAGAATAGAAATGTCAGCATTGAAGGGAATGACAATAATAGTACTATAAAACAACAACAACCAATTTTTAATCTATCAAGTCGAATCCCAAGCAATAATAATATAGAAAACAATAAAGCCAAGTCCTTTTTCTCCAATCTGCGGAGTAAATTCACAAACATTGGAGAATCTTTGGAATCAGCTTTAAAAACTTTGCTTGCCAATAAATTAATTGTTCTACCAGAAGCAAGAAATTATGAACCACCAATCAAGCCTAATTGGTGGAATGACAATCATTTTTGCAATTATCATCAGAATAAAGGACACCTAACAAATGATTGTCAAAGATTGAAACACCTTATCCAAGATCTAATCGATAATGGAACCATCACAGTGGATAGCCATAAGAAAAATGAATCACACTTGGCTTTCAAAATTCCACTTTCGAATTATGACAAAGGTGAATCATCCCAATTAAAAGATGACAAAGGAAAAACCAAAGTGAATTACACTTATACATATGATGATGTGGTGAATGTGATCATTGTTAACGAAAATCCATCTTTCGAACCAATCAATGTTATCATGAGAAGAAAAGCAAAGGTTACCTTTCCAGGTGTAACAAAAGACCCAACACCCAATCCACAACAATACAATTTAGTAGAGCAATTACAAAGAATACCCGCTCAAATATCAATTCTGGAACTTCTCAAGATTTCACCTATGCATAAAGAAATTTTGGAAAAACATTTAGTGGAAACAATAGTTTCAAAAGATTTGGATGTAGATCAGTTCCAAAATATGGTAGGATATCTTATAGCTCCTCATTGCTTATCATTTTCTGAAAATGATGACACATCCTTACAACATCCTCACAATGCTCCCTTACATGTTGAAGTCTCCATTAATAAAACTCGTGTCAAACATGTACTCATAGATGGAGGAGCTAGCTTAAGCATTTGTGCATTAAGTTTGATAAAAGCTTTGGGATATTCAGAAAATGCAATAGACCCGAAAAAGAAAATAACCATCAAGGCTTATGATGAAGCAGAACATTCTTCTAAAGGAACTGTTGTACTACCAATAAGAATAGGACCTGTGGAAAAAGATACATTGTGTCAAGTTTTAGATTTGAACCTCTCCTACAACATTCTTCTAGGGAGACCATGGATTCACAAGATGCAAGCAGTTCCTTCTACATATCATCAATGTGTGAAATTTCCTCATGAAGGAAAAGAAATCACTATAATTGCAGATTCCAATCAATATTGCAATAATTTGAAGCCTGCACAAGATACAAGAGTTCCACATAATAGAGAATTAGTATATCCTATCAAAGAAATTCAAGCAAAGTTATGAGAAACTTTTGAAGAAAAGCTCAAGTTAAATGATGAAGGAATGGTAAAGTATTCTTTGCAAAATTTTCCACTTTCCCCTAAGTCATATGGAAAGCCTACAGATATTCAATCAAAGACATCAGGAAAATCAAAACATATGTTTAAAGGAACCTTTGTTAGTGCTAGAACTCTTGAAGAGGAAAATGAAGACAAAGACATTCTTGGTTGGTCGTACAAGGATGAAGATAAAACTATAGCAACAACAGCAGAAGTCAATATTCCCATAAAACAATATGGCAAAGGATATGAAATCTTGCAAAAGATGGGATATGAAGGAAAAGGACCAATTGGTAAGCAACATCAAGGTATTTCAGAACCTATTTGTCTGCACTCACAATCCATAGAAGATAAATATGGGTTGGGATTTCTAAAATCCAATCAAAAGCAACATAATCATCAACAATGAAAATGGAGAAAGAAATCAGTTTCTAAAGAAGAAAATTGGCAAGAAAAGCTACATCAAGCGGCCGAAACAATAACCAATAAACAAAAGAAGCAAGAAGAAAAAGAAAAGAAAGAAGAGGAGATTACCATCCAAGATAAAGAAAAATCTTGTCAACAAGTTCTAAAAATACAAACAAAGGAAAAGTCTGAACAAGATATTCCAGAAGCAGTAAAAATAGAGATGACAGAAATCAAAGAAATTTTTGCACCATACAACATTCCAGTATGGTATAGTGGAGTAATCTTAGATAAGGGTTCAGAAACAAATTCCAATGAATATGAATGGAGTCCAGATGCCTTATCCACTACATCAAGTAAGGAACACAATGAAGATCAAGCAACTATCACAAAAGAAGACTTGTCTATTACATAATAAAAGATGAAGTTAGAAAGAAGACAAGAGAAACTCAGAATTCAGAGAAAAGAGGCATATGCAAAAAGAAAAAGGAATGACAAAGACAAAGAAGCAATGCCACAAGAAGCACAAACAAAATTCAAATATGGAAGAACCATAGAAGAACTAAGAGATAGTCAAGTTGGATTGACTATTAGTCCAGAAGAAGTTGAGTTTGAAAAGAGACAAAATCTATTAAAAGAATCCACTTTACCATGTGCACAAATATGTCAACTTCTAAATGCAAATGAGATCAATCAAGAAGGAATTTGCAGTATCAAAGATGTGCATGTGGATATAATCCATTCATTTAAGGGACAAACGTCAGTTGAAGAACCACTTGAGTGTGAACTACAAAATGCTAATATAAATTTTGTTAAGACTAATTCGGAAATGATTGAGAATGACAATTCTTAAAAACATTATATCATGAGCATTGAAATACCTAATGATGACAGTGATTATGATTTACCCTTTTTGCATCTTGAACTAATTGATTGGGATAATTTAGACAATCCCAAACTGAATGTCTTTTCCAATGATCATTACTTAGCCGTGTACCTTAACATTGTTGAACCCATCCATCCTAAGATATCTTCCATTGCAGAATCAAGTGATGTTTCTCGTAGTTAGGAAAATGCCAAACTTTTCAGTTACAAAAGCGAAATAAAACAAGGAAATAGACCTATTGTTGAAAACCATTTCATGGCAACATTAGATCAATCAAAAGAGACAACAATGGACATATCTAGTGGTGACAACCTCCTTGAGGCACCAGAAGATGGAAAGTTTGACATTCTTCCTACATATTTTCAAGAGAGATCTACTATCCTGGTAGAACCGATAGAAGTAGTAAACATTGGTACATCAAAGGATCCTAAAATACTTCATTTTGCTGCCTCATTGTCACAAAAAGAGAGGAAAGAATACATGGAATTCTTTACGCAAAGACAAACAAATTTTGCTTGGTCTTATGCAGATATGCCAGGACTTAACCCAAATCTTATCATGCATCATCTTAATGTGGATTTAAAAGCAAAACCCATTAAGCAGAAACTAAGAAAGATGCATCTGCTTATTGCTCTTCTTGTAAAAACCAAGCTAAAGAAGTTATTAGAAGTGGGTTTTATAAGACCAGTTGCTTATCCAAAATGGGTCTCAAGTATTGTACCCCTATCAAAGCTAGATAAGAGCATAAGAGTCTGTACGGATTTCAGAGATCTGAATAAAGCATGTCCAAAAGATGATTTCTCGCTACCAAACATTGATATCATAGTGGACTTATCAGCACGACATGAGATGCTTTCATTAATTGATGGCTTCTTAGGATATCATGATATAAGAATTGCACCTGAAGATCAAGAGAAGACAAGTTTCATCTGTGCATGGGGAACATATTGCTGGAATGTTATGTCATTTGGGCTTAAGAATGCAAGAGCGACTTATCAAAGGGCTATGATGATAATTTTCCATGATATGATGCATACATTTATGGAAGATTATGTCGATGACATACTTGCAAAATCTCACACGAGACAAGCACATTTGAACATTTTAAGCAAGATTTTTGACAGGATGGAAAGATATCAATTGAGACTAAATCCAAAGAAATGTGCATTTGGGGTAACCTCTGGAAAGCTCCTTGGATACATTATATCATCTTGTGGCATTGAAGTAGATCCTGAAAAAGTTAAAGCTATTATGGAGATGGAGTCACCTAAGAACATAAGTCAATTGAGATCTTTACAAGGAAGATTGTAGTCAATTAGGAGTTTTGTTTCTCATTTGGCTGATAGATGTCTTCCATTTACCCATCTTCTACATAAAAATGTTCCATTCAAATGGGATCTAAAATGTGAAGAAGATTTCTTGCAAATAAAAGAATACCTTATGAGTCCTCCAGTACTGATATCGCCGATCAAAGGGAAACCATTGTTACTCTATGTATCAGCAACAAGTGTCTCATTACGCGCTCTCCTAGCTCAACATGATGATGAAGGAAAAGAAAGAGCAGTTTATTATTGTATATGGTGAAAATGGATACAACAATAATATTGAAAGACCAAATGAATTCAACCACAAAACCCTAGCCTAACAACAACAAAGATCCACCATAACATATGAAGATTACCTAAGACAATGTAAATCAAATGAAATCACAAAGATTATACCATCACATGTCCAATAGGGTTTGGATCTCCATTCTTCCTATCTCCATTGATCTTGCTTGATATATTTGCTCTCAGATTTTATGTGCACAAGAGCTCAACAAAGAACAGAAATGTGGTTGCAAGTAGGATCGCATATGAAAGTGCAAAGCGTAGTGTAGTCAATTGATCAAGTAGTTAGTTAGGGTTTTGATAATGAAGGAAGCATCTCCTTATATAGAAGACACCATAAGAAATGGAGGGATAAGATTGAGAGGTGTAAAAGGAGGTCGACTATGATTAGAGGGTAGGTAAAAGAAATAATAAAATAATGAAAGGGGTAGGTAGTGTATGAATTAAGAGATGAATGACATGTGTCATAGGTAGAAAAGGTTAATGAATTAATTAAATAAATAAAGATTCATTTAATTAATAGAAGAAGTGAGATAATTAAATAAATAAAATATTTATTTAATTTAGGAAAATGATAATTTAAATAAATAAAGGTATTTATTTAAATGAGAAATAAGGCTAGAAGAGGATAAATGAATTAATTAAATAAATAAATATTTATTTAATTAATAGAAGAATTAGGCTTAAAATAATTAAATAAATAAAGATATTTATTTAATTAGACATGACAATTTTAGGTGTCTACATTTTGCCCCTCTTTGAGATAATGCAACTTGTCACGTTGTTTCAAAGAAGATAAGATGAACTGATACAAAGTTGCCTCAAGATGGGAATGATATGCCCCCTCGAGAGATTGGATGAAAATGTCTAGAAAGATCGCAAACAATCTCTCGATAAGAAAGAAAGGCTAGAATGGACTGACTGGATAGGATAGAGTGATAGAGTCATGGGATAAAGAAGACTGACTCGGGAAATGGGGGCTAGGGCTAGGGCTAGGGCAGTCTATAAGATAGACCATGAGGGGAATACATCCTCATTGTCATCCACACATCCAATAGATCAGAGTGCAAAGAGAGAATAGAGCAGCAATAGTCAGCAATGATGGCATTGGTTCACAGATTCGATCGCGTTCACCAATTTCAAAGGCCAGCCGACGCAAGAGAGCCGGTAAGTACCACAAAAACCTCTTTGTACTTTGTCGCATTAATTGTTGTCATAAATGCATGCTAGGTAGTGCAATAAATGCGCTTTAGGATAATGTCAAAAATGTGTAGGTGTGTCAGCGTTGGTGCCAGGCATATTTATGCAATATGTAAGCGTGTTTATGTCATGAAGGCGTGTTTGTGTCTTCTAGGTCAAATCAGCAGTTCTGTAATGAACATACGCTGTCGATTGGATAAGCTACTGAGAGGATACACTCAAGAAGGTCCTCTAGGGAAGACTAAAATAGATCGAGGCACTTTGTGATGAATAGGGAATACCAAGACATAGTACTTTGTGATGAACAAGGAGTACTAAAAAGAGTAGCACTTTGTGATGAACAGTGAGTGCAAATATGAGCAGCACTTTGTGATAAACAAGGAGTACAAAAACATGTAGTACTTTGTGATGAATAGGGAGTACCACTAGGATAGAAGCAACACTTTGTGATGAACAGTGAGTGTCACTAGGATAGAAGCAACACTTTGTGATGAACAGTGAGTATCACTAGGATAGAGTATCATAAGTACTGAGATAAAAAGTAGCATTTTGTGATGAATAGTGAATGCCACTTTGACTGACACAGTTGATTTGCTTGACTACAGGAGTATCTACCTATGCTGGAGTCATGGGAGAGATTCCCATTGACTCAGAGTTTATGACCGAAGTTGACTTTTGAGGACAGAGTAGCCATTAAGGTTATGGGTTTGCGATTCATTCTGTATGTGCCTGAGTTTCAGGCGAACATGGGGTTGTTGACTGCGTTAGCTGAGAGATGGTACTCTGAGACATGCACATTCCATTTGTTGATGGGTGAGATGACAGTCACCTTAGAGGATGTATACAAGATACTGAGGATACCGATCGATGGGGAGTTGATACCATATGATCAAGATGGAGACAGGGAGGCCCTGAGATGAGTGTTCCAAGATCCGGGACTGAAGATGAGGGCTGGACACGTGACTTGGGACATGATGACATGGACAGGACTAGCACACCAACAGTGCTAGGAGGAGTGATCAGTGGATTCATGTGTCCAGATAGGGCAACATGAGGGTTGGCTATGGGCTAGGGGAGCACCTTGGAGACACTGGTTACACAGCACACCAGATATGCCTGGGGACCGTGTGTGCTGGCACACTTGTACTATGAGCTGCATCAGTTTGTGTATCATGGATCTATAGGATTGGGCTATGGAGTTACCTTGCTACAGGTATGGGCCTATGAGCATCTGCCGGTTACCCAACTAATACACTTCAGGGGCAGGGGTCATGGATGTAGCTTCGTGCATCTATATGATATGATTACCTCACAACCACAGATTAGTAGGTTGGAGTACTGGAATCGAGTCTTGGATGAGATTGACACTGTGATATGGAGGTTGTACCTTGGGTGCGAGTAGTGGGAGGATGATGCAATAGAGTTACCATACACCTTCCGGAGTAGATATTTGATTAAGCAGACACCCTATATATTGGAGAGGCAACTAGTGGACAGAGTGGGTAGACAGTTTGGTAGGATTCAGCGGATGCCACGGGGCTCAACTATGTATGCATGGACAGTGCGTGACTACGCACACTTTGGGCCACTACTATCATATAATCAGGTCGTGATGCAGTTGGTAGAGATGATTCCATTTCCATGGGATATGTGGCCAGAGATCAAGGATGCAGGGATGGATGCAGAGTACACTGCATATTGGGCTAAGCATCCCTTCCCACAACTAAAAGACCCTGAAGAGCTGATAGATGGGGATGGTGGAGGAGATGACGATGATGATGGAGATGGTGGGGGAAGAGGCTGATGGAGGAGGCGAGGTGTGGTAGGAGAGAGGAGAGTGGCTCCATGGAGGGAGGGTGGAGAGGAGAGGAGAGACCGGTTCGGGTGGTGAGGGGTCATGATGGGTTGCCAGTACAGGTGCCAGTAACACAGGGTCCTAGACAGGTGCAGGGACAGGGACAGGGACAGAGGTAGGTATAGGTACCGGCACAGGGACAAGCATAGGCACCTATACAGGGGGAGCCACAAGTAGAGCCACAAGCAGAGGTATAGGGGGCCAAGGAGGAGGAGGATGATCTGCTTGAGCTGAGGGAGATCTGCCAGGGACATGCAGATGAGATTCAGGACTTGGAGAGGGAGAGAGATAGACTCAGGAGGCAGCTCAGAGATACTAAGCGGGAGCGAGATCAGGCTATACAGCACTACATTGAGGCTGGGAGGCAGGCGGCAGAGGACACAAGGGCTAGATATGCCTATTTTCTGTGGGCAGGGGAGGAGATCACTTATTGGTGGGATCTCTATTATGGTGTAGTGCCAGCCGATCAGCAAGCTAGGAGCTTCCGGAGACCGTCACGTACAACGACGGCCACTGGAGGGAGTCAGAGGAGACAAGCATCTAACAGTGGGGTTATGGGTCCTCCACCACAACCAAATAGAGGGGGTAGGAGAGATGATCCTGAGGCGGGTCCTTCCAGGGCTTAGACTCCATCGAGGCTAGTGGCTCTGAGGGAGGGAGTTCATCATAGCCTTAGAGGGCTCCCTATGTATCAGTTTTTGTACCATTTTGTATTATGATGTAGACACTTGCAGGTGATTGTAGCAAATATGATTTTGACATCATTGTATCATGACACTTATGATTATATATATGAGATGATTCATCTTTGCGGCAGCTATATGCATGTGTACCTATGTGATGCTTCTATATGTTTCTATGATGTATGTTTCTATTTGATGGATGGAAATATGTACATAATGAACTACAATATTTTTGTTCTTTTATGTTTTATATGTTTATGCAAATGCAATTGTGAATGTATGGAATGCAGATGAATATGATAATGCAAATGACTATTTACATGATGAGAATGTAAAATGTGCTAACATGTGTTGTGTGTAGGATGTGATGCAATTGTGATATCTATATGTATGTATGTAATGCTAACATGTGATAATGCAAGTGAAACTACATGAAATGCAGATATTTTTTTGGTGTGTCATTATACTCAATCATGTGATAGTGGGCTACATGGACTCAAGAAGGACAATGGAAGTCAGTAAAGAAAGGGGGATGGAAGATAGAAGATATGAAAGTGAAAAGAGCTTCTTGTGCATTATCATCATTGAGCCTTATTATGGCAAAATAGGTTATGACAATCGAGGCATATGTTTGACCCAGAAAGTCATTGTACCTATTTGCATGGAGATAAGATAGTCACAAACAAGGAATGCCCCAGTTCATACTAGACTCTCAGTGTCCTCATATCCTTGGACAAGTCATAGCATTACTAAGAGACAATCCACAGACAGCAAAAGAAAATAGGTGACGATACCCCATCCTTGCTTTTCTAGTCAAAGACATCCTAGAGATAAAATCTCTAGTCAGAGACATCCTGGAAAAGCTAAAAGACATGTCACCAAAAGATAAAAATCAAAAGAAAACCAGGACTCGACACCAACATCCATTGTAGTCCTCAAGTTTAGTGTCTCTTGTCACTTGTATAAGTCTTATTTGATTGTGGTCACAATGTTTATTGTCACAAAAGGATAGATAGCACTGAACCATAATGTTGTCTGAGTCTATTGAAAGATTTGATTTGTTGAAGCCCATTGTTGTTGTTGTGTCTCATCTGAAACCGACTGAATCCATGAAACTGATACTTTATTGCAGAGAAAGTGAAACTTTATTGCGGATTATGATGCAAGTGTTGCTTTATTACGGATTGTGCATCGATAGATTCAAGAAAACTGGAAGAAATTGTACCCCTCAGAACGTGTGATGCTCTTAGTTCCACACCCATCACTAGACATAGGATTTGCCTTAGCCACAGATAGGACCTGATTTATTATGAATGGAGAAAGGTGAAAAGGGAAAGGTGAAAAGGGAGGTTATTATGGACGGCTAACCAATCATGGGTAGATCAATAACAAGCCATGATGGGAATGGGTATGTTTATTATGGATGAATTGGTCATGAGTGTCTGCAAAGTGAAGTGATGAAAGAGAATCCTAAAGGAGGGAGGAGCAATGTCTCTACACATGGCGCCGGTGACCCAGTTTTCACCATGGTACTTGCCCAGTGCGCCACCAAAGTGGTTTTCATCGTTGGATGAAATGTTTTTCTATTTTTCAATTTTTTTTGTTTTTTTTTGTGTCACAAGGTACCTGTTTGCCAGGTTTTCACCAAGTAACGATTTTTATGTTTTATGATTTTTTGTATTTTTTTTATTTTTTTGTATTTTTGAATTGGGGTACTCTGAAGAGCTATGTGTAAAACCTGAGAAGGTGCATGCTATTGATAGGATCCTCTAAAGGTTCACCCTTTGTGTTTGAGAGTTGATATGCACCAGATCCATATGCTACTTTAATGATGTAAGGACCAAGTCAGTTTGATTCGAATTTGCCCTTCTTTTCTCTATCTTGCTGATTCTTAGGATTTTCTCTGAGAACTAAGTCCCCTACCTCAAATGTGCAAGGCTTAACTTTATGATTGTAGCTGCGACTCATTTGTTGTTGATAAGCCTTGAGATGATTAAAATTAGTTTGTCTTCGTTCATCCAATAGTTCAAGTTCTTGTAAGCGAGAGACCCTATATTCTTCATCACTGATAATGTTTTGCAAAGAGACTCGTAAAGAGGGTAGCTTGACCTCAATAGGAAAGATAGCTTCAGCGCCATAGATAAGTGAATAGGGTGTAGCTCCTGTAGGTGTGCAGACACTTGTGTAGTAAGCCCAAAGTGCGGGATTAAGTTGTATATGCCAATTACAGCCAGCGTCATCGACTATCTTTTTTAAGATTTTAAGGATTGTTTTATTAGACGCCTCAGCTTGACTGTTACCTTGAGGGTAATATGGTGTGGAGAAATGATGGAAAATATGGAAGCAGTCACATAGTTCACGAACATCCTGATTTTTGAAGGGATGCCCGTTATCGGTGATAATGGAAACAGGAATATCGTATCGACAAATGATATAGTTGAGAATGAATGTAGCAATTTGTTTTCCAGTGACTTGCATGAGAGGCATGACTTCGATCCATTTTGTGAAATACTCTGTGGCAGTGATAATGAATTTATGACCATTGGAGGATGGAGGGTGATTCTTGCCTATGAGATCGAGTCCCCATTGACAAAAGGGCCAAGGAGTCGCAATTGGTTGAAGTTATTGTGCTAGCACATGGATGAGGTCTCCATGAAGTTGACATTGCTTACATTTCCTGACAAACTGATATGAATCTTTTTCCATATTGGGCCAGTAATATCCAGTCCTGATAAGTTTCTTGGCTAAGGTAGGACCACTAGAATGTGGACCACATATCCCTTCATGTACTTCACGTAACACAATCTGAGCTTCGTCACTTTCCAAACATCTAAGAAGAGTGCCATCTAGACCTCGATGGTATAGGACATCGGCTAAAATGACGTATCGAGAAGATTGGCAAATGAAAGTGAGACGTTGGTTATTAGATAGGTCAGGAGGAAAGGTATTATCACGAAGGTATGTGAAAATGGAACCATATAACTGGGACTTAGGACCGACGACACATATTATCTCAGTAGGAGTGATTTCATATGAAGGAAAAAAAAGGTTATCCACCAAGAACTCATAGTGTGTCTCATTCGGAGGTAGATCGATCAGTGAAGCAATTGTAGCCATGGCATCTGTGGCTCGATTCTACTCTCTTGGTATCTACTCAAAGTCTATCTTTGTGAAATGTTGTTTCAGGTCATCCACCATTCTTTTGTAAGGCATTAATTTCTCATCATTTGTTTGGTAGTCATTAGTTGCTTGACAAATTACAAGTTGAGAGTCCCCAAAAACATGAAGTTCCTGGATCTTCCACCGAACTGCTATTCGTAATCCAGTTGTTAATGCCTCGTATTCTGCTATATTATTAGTGTAGGGAAATGATAATCGATATGATTTTGGTATAGAATCCCCTTGAGGAGTTATGAAGAGGATGCCAGCTCTTGCCCCATGCTATGTGTATGAGCCATCAAAGTAAAGTTTCCATGGCTTTGCATGTGACACTGTGAAAATGGATTCATCTAGAAATTCTGAAATTAGAGGAGCATCATCTATCATGGGGGCATCTGCTAACTGATCTGCGATAGATTGTCCTTATATTGCTTTTCTATCCACATACTCGATGTCGAATTCACTCAGGATCATTACCCATTTGGCTAGTCGCCCAGTAAGCGTTGCTTTATTGAGAAGGTATTTCAATGGATCGATCCTTGCAACCAACTTAGTCTTATGAGTTAGCATGTAATGTCATAATTTCTATGAAGCAAAGACCATGGCGAGACATGCACGCTCAATTGGTGTGTAGTTTAGCTCATATCCCACCAATGTGTGACTGATGTAATAGACTGTCTTTTCTTTGCCTTCAGTAACCTGTTGTGCTAAGAGTGCCCCAAGTGCTGTTGAAGTAGCTGATATGTATAGTAGTAGAGGCTGATCTGGAATTGGTGGCATCAAAATGGTGGATTCAAAAGATAATTTTTGAGTGCCTAGAAAGCTTGTTGACAATTATCATCCCATTTGAATTTGATGTTTTTATGTAGCAAGTGCTGAAAAGGATTACACTTATCTGCAAGTTGTGCTATGAATCTTTGTATGGATTGAAGTCTCCCTTGAAAAGATTGAAGTTGACTGATATTTCTTGGTGGTTGCATCTCTAGGATGGCCTTGACTTTTGTTGGATGTGCTTTGATTCCTCTCTTTGAGAAAATGAATCCTAGGAGCTTCCTGGAAGTTACTCCAAAGACACATTTTTTGGGGTTTAATCTTACTTTATATTTTTCCAACCGATCAAAGAAGACTGAAAGTATGTCCAAATGTGTATCTATGTCTATTGATTTTCCCAAGAGGTCATCAACATAATCTTCCACAGTAACATGCATGAGATCATGAAAGATAGTAGTCATGGCTCTTTGATATATGGTGCCTGCATTTTTTAGCCCAAAGGGCATGACATTCCAACAGAAAGCTCCCCAAGGACAAGTGAATGTTGTTTTGTGCTGGTCTTCAGATGCAATTTTTATTTGATTGTAACCAGAGAATCCATCCATCAAAGATAACATCGCATGACCTGCTGTGAGATCGACAATCAAGTCAATATTTGGTAATGGAAAATCATCCTTAGGAAAAGCTTTGTTGATGTCTCTGAATTCTGTACATATTCTGATGCTACGATCTAGTTTATTAACAGGCACTAAGCTGGAGATCCATTTAGGATAATCAATTGGGCATATGAATCCAACATCCAATAATTTCTCAAGTTCTTCTTTGACTAGTAATGCCACATATGGATGCATCTTTCTTAATTTATGTTTCACTGGTTTTGCCCCCGGTTTAGCTATTAAATGGTGCACTACCAAATCCGGATCCAATCCAGGCATATCAGCATATGACCATGCAAAATTGATTTGTCATTTCGTGAAGAAACTTATGAATTTTGACCTTTCTGACTCTATCAAAGATTGAGCCAGGAATATGTTGTGTGGAACTTCTTCTGTACCAATGTTTGTTTTGATAGTCTCCTCTACCAACATGGATGACTTTTCTTCATATGATGCTGGGAGAATGTTGAGCCTTCCATCTTCGGGTTCCTCATAGAGGTTTTTGCCCTCAGATATGTCCTTTCTTTTTACTTTTTTGGGGTCAGACAGCACCACAATGTGGTTTTCGCCATAAGACCTTTGATTTGTTTTTATGTTTATATTTTTGTGACTAGAAGGCCCCACACCCTCACCGAAATATGCCATGCTATTGAGTTCTATAGTGTATCCAGCTTTATGGTCCCCAGGGGGAAGATCATCTCGTATGCCAAGATAGTTAATAAAAGCTTCATCATTTTGGAATGTGTCAAACTGTGCAGGTCCTTCATGGTCCCAGTCAATAAGTTGGTGGTGAACAAGGGGAAGGCCTTTGATGTCCTCAAAGTTAGCAGGGTTAAGGGTGAGGATGCAGTTATATTCAGGTATGTCAAGGTAGTTATCAAGGTCATCATTGGCACTCTCCTCATCAGTCTCGATCATGAACGAATCCAAATTATCATCACTAGTAGCACATTATGGGACATGTGTTCTCATTCTATGTGATTTCAACCTAGAACCTAGAGACAAGGATTGTGTGGAATCCTCTGGGGTTGTTTCTTGACCAATTTTCAATTTCCTATTAAATTCCTCTTCTTCTGTTGGTTCACTTGGTTCTCTGAATGTCTCGATGAGCTCATAGTCACTAGAGGATTTGTCTGAACCCCATTCCCATTCATTGGAGTCTTTGGAATAGCGATTTTCTTGTTGAATTTTGGTAGCTTTGATTTGTAATGCTTCTTTTGTCTTTTGAGTATGAACCTTGGAAGTCATGAAACCAAGTCCTTTGGAATGTTCCTTTGTGAATGTCAATTCAGGTTGTAAAGGTTCAATGATGCCTTCCTTTCTTAACCCAAGAGGACTTTTGCCATCATACCCAAATTTTTGTAGAATCTTGAACCCTTTACCATACTTCTCACATGGTAAACTGATGTGATCTTATGTATCATTTTCAAGGTCTTTGTAAAGCATTTTGTATAAGTCTTCTTCTTCCAGTTCACCCCATTTTTGGAGGATTGTAGGATCCCATTCAAGTGTAATGATAGATACTCGCTTAGTAGGATGTGGTCGTCCATATTCTTTTGGTGAATTCATGACTTGTTGTAAGTACATGGTCTGATTCAAAGTGTATTCACCCATGCCCTTGTCCTGGAATTTCCCTTTAAGCTCACCTTGTTTTGATGTCGAAGGTTTTAATGATTCAAGATCAATGTATGCAGAAGAAGGAACAGCTTCGCGATTACTTGGAATGATCATCTCAGTTTTTGATCTCAAGTTATTGCAATATATGAATGGATTAGGATCACCATTAACTGTTATTTCAACTCCATTATGGGGAAACTTAATGCATTGGTGATATGTAGATGGGACTACCCTCATTTCATGAATCCAAGGACATCCTAGCAATATGTTGTATGTGAGCTCCAGGTCTAGGACTTGACAAACCACATCCTTTGTAACCAGCCCAACTCTGAGAGGTAAGGTGACTGTGCATTTGGATGAATGCTCTTCGTCATCATATGCCTTGATGGTAATTTTGTTTGTAGCATTCACAGCTTTATCAGAATATCCCAATTGTTTAATAGTGCTCAATGTACAAATATTTAGACCTGCTCCTCCATCTATCAGGACTCATTTTATGTGGTGTTTGTGTATGAAGGCTTCAATGTGTAAAGGTACATTATGCAACTGACTTATGGAGGTGTCATCAGCTTCTGTGAATGTAAGGGAGTGTGGAATGGAAAGGTATCCCACCATGGCTTGAAACTGGTCCATGTTCAGATTAGTAGGAACAACAGTTTCTCTCAAGATTTTGTCAAGAATGGATTTATGTGCAGGGGATATGTGTAGGAGCTCAAGAATGGAGATGAGCGTGGGTGTCTTCCCTAACTATTCTATAAGGTCATACTCAGGTTTGGTGGATGAGGAAGTGGTGTTCTTGGCTGGAGCACCTTGCAAAGTGAATTTACCTTGACAGGTTGTAACATGACATTCAGAGGTAGGTTCAGAAGAAGATCCAATGCCTTTTAGGACAATCTTGGGTCTTTGGGTAGAATTCTCAGGTGTTTTGTCCTTGATGATAATGGTAGAGACATAATTGTCCATTGAGATGTGATTGATAGTTGAATCATGGTTATAGGACGCCCTGGTATAGTTGGTATGGTCATCTGTGGCTGTAGCTTTTCCCTTGTCATGCTTCGAGAATGGTTCCTTAAACATCTCATGTTCTTGATTGGATGAGTGGCCTTCAATCTCAATGTCACCTCTATCAATGAGATCTTGTATTATGTTCTTCAGTCGATGACAATTTCCTATTTTATGACCCTTTCTCTTATGGAATTCACAATATTCATCATCATTCCACCAATTTGGCTTAACCTTTGGTTCATATGGAGGAAAATCTGGAATAGTGATTATCTTGTTTGCCACTAGCTTTTTGAAAATTGACTCAAGTGGTTCTCCCAATGGAGTGTACTTCCTTCGTGACTTGGAAGTTGTTTGAGTATTCACCTGATTGTTTGTAGAGCTTGATCCGGAAAAAATGATTTTGGGTCGTAATGTATTGGCATCAACAACACCATCATTGACTGTGTTCTTGTTTTTATTCCAAAATCTTGGCTTATCTTTTCTTTTAAAGTCATATTTGTTTTCCTTGAATATCTTAATGACTCCTTGTTCAATTAGGACCTTTTCTGTCGCTAATCCTTTTTCAATGACATCCTTGAAGGTAGACAAAAAATCTTTCCTTAGATCATAGCCAATGTCTTTGTTAACATTTTGGGTGAACATCTCTACATTTGTTTTTGTGGAATTTCACAAGAGCATTTGCTAGCTAGATTTCTCCATCTTTGTAAAAATGATGAAAAACATTCTCCATCCCTTTGCTTGGTGTTGCACAAAGTAGTGACTGATATGTTTGTCTCTATGTTGTAGGAGAAATGTTGAATAAATGCCTCTGCTAAGTCACCCCATGACTTAATACCAGGTGGAAGTTGGGAGAACCATTCCATAGCTTGATCGCCTAAGCTCTGTGGGAATAATCTCATCAAATATGTCTCTTCTACTGCTACCTCAATGCAAGCTATGAAAATTTGTCTTATGTGTGCCTTAGGATCCCCTTTTCCTCTATAATTATCAAACTTAGGCATCATAAAATGTGTAGGAAATGGAAGCATTGGAATGCTCCTGTCAAATGGATAAGGACATATGTCTCTCATTGTGTATGTTGGCTTCAGTGTATTTATGTCCTCCATTTTCTTTTGTAGGTCCCTGAATTGTTGTTCCACATTGCTCTTAGGTGGAGATCAAATTCTTGGACCATACCCCATGCTTGAGGCACCAATTGGAGGAGGAGCATGTTGCATATATGGATGATATTGATCATACACATGTTCATATGGAGGAGGTCTATAATGATGCTACGTATATGGACCACTTGGTATAGGTTCATGTTGAGGAACAAAATATCTGCTTGTTCATGTATACCATACTCTACAGGCATGTCATGAGTTTGTTCTAGTGTGTTGCCCCCAAATTTGACACAGGGTTTCCTTGTGTCCAAATTTTGAGCATGCCTTTGAGTATCCAATTGCTTTCGTGGTTGATCCTTAGCATTGATATGTGATTGAGCATATTTTTCTACATAAGACTTCCATAATGGTCTGTGAAGGTGAGTATCATATGCTTGACCATGTGTGTATGGGACCTCTGGTTTTTGAAACAAAGATGATGGTGATTCAGGCACCATATATGGTCCTCTATTGCCTCCACTATTAGGCCTCCTTTGATCCATGTTGGAGTGAGTTTGTTGCAAAGGTCGATTTTCCATTATTTGAGACATGTCAAAATCATGAGTTATCTTGGCTCCACTTTGTGCCATCACTTGTAGAAAGTATTGTTTATCTCTCCTCATTATTTCCTCAACCAATTGATTAAAATGAGGATTCATAATGGTGTCTTCCACTTTTGCTGAATGTACGGAAAAGTTGTCCATATTGTCATTTTGTGTATCATTGTTGTTTGTAGTGTCTATGTTCTCAACATTTGGAATGTTTTTATAGGCATCCATGTCAAGTAATGTAGTATGATCAGAATTGAAAAAGATATCATTGTCATACTCATAAGAACTCATGTTTGCGGACTCTTGAGCCTCTTTAGTTTCTCTCCTAGATTTTTGGGAACGAGTTTCAACCATGAACTAGGTATTAACCAAGATGTGTGAGACTAGATGAAAAATGGAAAGAGTATGGAAGACTAAGAGATGGATGGAATGTAAATGAATCTGAGGTGTACTTGCAATGTCCAAAGTGTAAGACCAAGTATGTATGTAGTAGAGTAGGTGTGGCTTCCAAAGAGATGATAGTTTCTCTTGATGAGGTAAGTTGACCTTGACTCTAAGTAAGACCAAATGAGACCCAAAGGTGATAGACCTTGATGAGGGACCACTTAGCAAAATGTTGTTGTATGTAGTGTGTTGACAAAGTGTGATGAGGACAAGCAAGTGACCTTTTGACTCAAGTTTAGACAAATGTGAATGTAATGCAAGATGTAAAGCAATGATGGACTTTGTAAGACCCAAAGACAGGTTGAATGCTAGATGAAACCCTAGAGAAATAACCTAGGAAGCTCAAGAATTCTGAAACTAACTGTGTTTGTTTGCTAGACTGTAAATTTTTTTCAATTTTGAACACAAACATGCCTGTATACTGCACAGACGCGATTTCCTGACACAAATGTGGTTCTGTTTAACACAGACATGAGTCTGAGATTTTGTAAATGCAATGTTGATTCTGAGAACACAGACGTGGTTATATGACATAGATGCTATTATGTCAGACACAGACGCGTTTCTGCAAAATTTGTGCAGTTTTTTCCAATCTGTAAAGTTGCTTTGTTGTGACCAAATCTAAATGTTTGATTATTTTTTTCATGACAAGATGACACAGTGTTGATGAGAACTCAATGTTTGCAAGTGTCTAGACAAAAATGACTCAAAGAAAAGTGTGTTGTTTGATGTAAAATTATTTTACATACACTTGAAGACACAAAAGACACAATGTTTTTTTGTTTGGTCTTGAATGTTTGAATGTTTAAAATAAGTCAAGCACAATTCTTATGGTTGGCCAAGACAATAGTTGTTGATCCCACATGGGGTTTTACCCCCGAGGCTACGCTATTCAGAGTGGATACTTAGATGCTTGACCCCACTGGCTCCACCCTCAGCACTCACTTCTTGGGGCAGCCAAGCATCAGTCCCCACAAAAACTCCTTGTGGTGAACTTTGTATCTCTACTAAGAACCGTATGTGTGTGGGCCGCTACCAGAGGTTTGACCTCCTACCCCAACAACTAAAAGGATTTGGGCTTCTAAAACAAAAAGGTGCTAGTAAGGCCATCCACTCGTGTGGCCATACATGCGGCACTTTTAGCTCTGTAAATACAGAAGGCTCCCAGCCGGTAGGGGTTACACCCTACAAATGATCAAATAAATTTGATCAAACGGGTTTATGGGGAGACAGTGTCGATATGAACTAATCAGCACACGTTATTCATAGTTTTCACCATGAATACAATTATTTATGGTGGTTTGGAAGAAGACGGCTTTTCTTTTGCTACCTCTTGGGTCGTTCTCTCCTCACTAGTAGTCCTAATGACCACACAGGGAGATAGGCCCTCTAAAGATTAAACAAAAAGAGCCTATTGCTCAAGACACAAAAGACAATGATTCAATTTTAGTGCACCAATTGAAGTGTTTGCTAGTCTATGAAAACAAGGCACACAATAAAGATCAAAAACCCTTGCCAAGGTCCTGCAACAAAGATTTGTTAGTAGTTTGGATTGTTTCAAATGATCACCCCTTCCTGCAAGCACACAAGTTAGGTAAATTTTAGATCCAAAAGACTTTGTGAAATGGGGGCCTTCAACAAAAATGATTTTTCTTTCAAGACAAGCTACACCAATTTCGTTAGCTAGATCTAAATATATTAGCTCAAAATAAACCAGATCTGAAAAACCAAATGACTAAAAACTTGAATCAATGAAAGTCCAAAATGCAGAATGAGTGTACACAGACATGGTTACCATAAACACAAACGCGACGTCTAGATGCAGACGCGGTTCCAGAATGTAGATGCAGCTTCTGGAAGCAGATGCGCCTGAAAATCCCATAGATGCGATTAGGGAACACAGACGCGATTTCTGGAATCTGCAAAAAAAATAAAACTCTTGAGGGTGCAAACGCGATCCTAGATGTCGTAGACGCGGCAAAAAACCAAAAACACGATCCGAAAGTATGCAGACATGAAAATATCGAAATGTTGTTGAAAATGTCAGATCTGCAACTTCAAAACACCAAATCTACAACAAGGATGTTAAATGCAAAAGGGACAAGAGTCCCATTGGGCGTGCCAAAATGTATATGGTGAAAATGGATACAACAATAATATTGAAAGACCAAATGAATTCAACCACAAAACCCTAGCCTAACAACAACAAAGATCCACCATAACATATGAAGATTACCTAAGACAATGTAAATCAAATGAAATCACAAAGATTATACCATCACATGTCCAATAGGGTTTGGATCTCCATTCTTCCTATCTCCATTGATCTTGCTTGATATATTTGCTCTCAGATTTTATGTGCACAAGAGCTCAACAAAGAACGGAAATGTGGTTGCAAGTAGGATCACATATGAAAGTGCAAAGCGTAGTGTAGTCAATTGATCAAGTAGTTAGTTAGGGTTTTGATAATGAAGGAAGCATCTCCTTATATAGAAGACACCATAAGAAATGGAGGGATAAGATTGAGAGGTGTAAAAGGAGGTCGACTATGATTAGAGGGTAGGTAAAAGAAATAATAAAATAATGAAAGGGGTAGGTAGTGTATGAATTAAGAGATGAATGACATGTGTCATGGGTAGAAAAGGTTAATGAATTAATTAAATAAATAAAGATTCATTTAATTAATAGAAGTGGTATAGTTAAATAAATAAAATTGTAGACGTCTAAAACTGGTCAACGCTTGCGGAGTTGTATTTTAAAATTGGCGCATTACCTTATTTTAGGTTTTTTTGCGTCACATTAACATTTCTTCTATGTTGCGTACTTGGTCTTTATCATTTGCGAGCATTGAGTCCTTCTTCTGCATTCTTCATTTGTCTTGCTTTCAAATTTGGTCTTGTCGATAACAATCTTCAGTCATGATTTTGATCGATCTTATCCTGTCGCATCAATGTGCATGCTCATTTGTCATCATTTTGGACATCGTCAATAGTAATTAGGGTTTTGTCCTCTTTTCAATCTTGTCGTTTTGTGATCGATTTGTCATTTTCAATCTTGTCGACTTGTGATCGATTTGTCATCGATCATTGTTATTTTCAATCTTGTCGACTTGCGATCGATTTGTCATCGATCGTTGTTATTTTCAATCTTGTCATCTCGTGATCAATTTGTCATCGATCATCGTCCTTCTCAATCATGTCAATTTGGATCAATTAGTCATTGTTCCTCGTTAATGGGCACATTTATCAATCAAATCATTTATCAATTCAAAATCATGATTGAATCAACATCAAATCAATCTTACATCAAGACCTAATTGTCGTCCTTGCATTTCTAATTTATCTTCTAGGGTTTCATGATTTATTCATTTAACCTTGTTTGTCATTTTCTCTCCATTTTCTTTTTAGGATAAGTGATTTATTTATTTATCCTAAGTCTTCTTGTCACAATTAAATGTTTATTTAATTGTCTAATTAATTCCTCCTCTTTTTTGTAAATTAATTAATGAATGAGAAATTATTAATTAATTAACCTAATTTTCATCAATTTCCTAATTTCCAAGTCATCATTTCTAACCTAATTTTCTAATTTCTCCTAAATTCCTAAATGTCTATTTCTATTTCAAATTCTTGTCATAATTCTTGCATAGCAATTTGTCATAAATTGTCATAAATTGTCATAAATCCTTGCATAGCAATTTGTCATACACTTGTCATAATTTTGCTATTCTTGATTTGAATTTCCATTCGAATCACTTTCATGCTAATCTGATCTTTTCTCCAATTTTTCTATAAATTGGATGAATTTCTTCAATCAAAGGCCCCTGGTTGAATCAATCACGCTTCTAGTACCCTTATGCTATCATGCTATCTTGTCAATCTTGCTTTCATCTCATGCGTATGCACTTGTAGGTGAGATCCACAAAACAAAGCTATTTGAAGGAGAAAGAAGGACAATGGAGCCACATGAAGGAGACATCTGCATTTGGTTTGCTTAGATTTCATTTAGAATGTCTTGTCTTCATGTTTTCATTGAATGTTTTTAGGATTGTTATCACTGCATTTTAGTTTTCATGATTGAACTAGTCCAATTTGCTATTGCTTGTGATGATTTCCACAAATTCCTAAGCTACAAAAATATTTATTTAATTTAGGAAAATGATCATTTAAATAAATAAAGGCATTTATTTAAATGAGAAATAAAGCTAGAAGAGGATAAATGAATTAATTAAATAAATAAAGATTTATTTAATTAATAGAAGAATTAGGCTTAAAATAATTAAATAAATAAAGATATTTATTTAATTAGACATGACAATTTTAGGTGTCTACAATTATATCAGTAGAACACTTGTTGGCTATGAATTAAATTATTCCTCAATTGAAAAGATATGTCTAGCAGTTGTATTTGCAACTCAGGAGCTATGACATTATATGTTGATTCATTCCGTAAAACTAATAGCAAAGATAGATCCTCTCAAATATTTGTTGAGCAAGTCAACATAGACAGGGAGACTAGCCAAATAAGTTATGATACTGAGTGAATTTGACATAGAATATGTCGACTGAAAAGCTATAAAGAGACAAGTCAACGCTAATCAATTGGTTGATGCACCTTTACAAAATGACATGCCTTTGCATATCGAATTTCCTAATGCAGATATCTTGATAGTAAGTACAAACTTTTGGGAATTGTACTTTGATGGTTCTTATACCCAATATGGTTCAAGTGCAGGAATCTTTTTCATCACACCTCAAGGACATACAATTGCAAAATCATATAAATTGCGGTTTCCATGCACCAATAATACTACAGAGTATGAAGCATTGGCTATAGGACTCAAAATGACCATTGAATGGAATGTAAAAGAACTACATGTCTATGGTGATTCACAACTTATCATTAATCAAATAAATGATGAATATCAAATAAAGGATGATAAGCTTATGCCATACAAATAACTAGTGGAGGAGTTTAAAGGACACTTTAAGGAAATCACATTCACCCAGATTCCCAGAAATGAGAATAAAGCAGTAGATGCAATGGCTACAATAGCATCTCTCTTGCAAAATAAATAGAATCAACAGCGTTATGAATTTATCATGGAAGATATCTTAACCCCTACCATCCAATCCTAGCATACCTATCGAATTTGCCATATATCAGGAACCAATCAATCCTTATACGATCAAACCTACCAATATTTGAAAGATCATATCCTTCCTCTTGAATTATCTCATAATCAATGAAGAAACTTTATCCACCAGTCCTCTCACTATACCATTATTGTTGATATCCTATATAGGCATGGTCTAGATGGTACATTATTGAGATGTCTTGAAAAAGATGAATGTGAGAGAGTTCTTAATGACATTCATGCGGGTATTTGTGGTACACACTCAAGTGGTTTAACATTGGCTAAGAAACTTATTTGTATGGGTTACTTTTGGCCTACTATGGAAAGAGATTCATTCACCTATGCTAGAAAATGTAAACAGTGTCAGATCCATGGAAATCTCATTCATGCACCAACACAAGAGTTATATCCTATGACAGGCTCATGGCCATTTTCACAGTGGGGCCTTGATTTGGTGGGAAAGATCAATCCCTCATCTTCTAATCAACATAAGTTCATTCTGATTGCTACTGAATATTTTACTAAGTGGATTGAAGCAGTGCCTTTAACAACAGTGACAGGAAAACAAATATCATCATTCATCTTGAATTATATAATCTATCGCTATGGAGTTCCTATGACCATTATCACTGATAATGGAAGACCATTCAAAAATCAAGATGTGAAAGAGCTATGTGAACAGTTCCATATCCAACATAGGTTCTTCATGCCATATTATCCATAGGGAAATGGTCAAGCTGAGGCATCAAACAAAACTATCTTGAAAATCTTGAAGAAAACAGTCAATGAAGATGGAAAAGATTGGCACATTCAGCTAAATCTTGCTCTTTGGGCATACCGAAGTAGTGTCCGCACTCCAACAAGGGCAACTCCATATTGTTTGGTTTATGGATCAGAAGCCACATTACCTATAGAAGTAGAGATACCTTCTCTACGTGTATCTTTGCATGGTCTTATACCAGAAGAAGAACAACGAGTCTCTCGACTCCAAGAACTAGAATTGATCCAAGAACGTCGCCAAAATGCAACAGAACATTTGAAAGTATACCAATAAAGAATGGCAAGAAGCTATAACCACAGATTCAAGCCACGTATTTTCCAGATTGGAGATATAGTTCTAAGGGAGAATCCAAGAATTCGGCAAGATCAGGAAAAGAAGGGAAAAATTGAACCCAATTGGCTAGGACCTTTTGTCATAGTGGAAGCATATGGATCAGGAGCATACAAGTTATCTACCCCTGAAGGTGATTGGTTTGATGAACCTATCAATTCTATCCATCTTAAGAAATTCTATGCTTGAGATATAAAGTCCTAAAAAAAATCAATAAAAAGCATATAAAGTCCTGAAAAAATCAACAAAAAGCATATAAAATCCAAAAAAAAATGCAATAAATTTAGATGGTGAAAACCTGGTAAACAGGCGCTATCTAAAAAGTAAGCTCCTCCATCTATGAGATCACTTTGTGCACCTATCCACTCCATCCTATCGCATCTTTCAATTCCATCTATCTTAGTTTATCCATTCCATCTTTCACATCCATTTGCTCTGAACCTTTAGCAGGAAATATGCAACTTATCAACAATTATCAATCTTTGACATACTTGTCGTAGTCACTGTCTTAGATTTTATCAGAATCAATCATATCTGCATCTCTATCTCACCATGGTTTGGATCTTGATCAATTCATACATCCATAAATTTTTGTTTCCGCTAGGGGCAAAATCCTAATTCCTTTTTCTAAGGTGATCTTTTGAATCTTTCAAAATCTAAAACATTCAAAAAATTTAGAAAAACCAAAAACACCTAGGGTTTTGAAACAGATAACAAGCAACAAATCAACAAAAATCAAGGCATTTCATCAATAACTAAATCATGAAACTTAGAAACCAAAGAATCAATCAGCAGGTAATACGGGATTATTAGAGATCATTCATCAAGATGATTATATTAGTTAATGACCATAAGAACATGTGAATGACATGCAAGATTCAGTGTTTATATCTTGATTTTATTGCTAATCATGTACTCTATGCGACTCAGGGATGTCCATGACTAGAGAAGCTATGATGGGGCATGATTATTTTTCTTTGATTGTTGTCTGTGGTTTATCTCTTACTACGATATGAACTTGTCTCAGGATATGATCAGGAAAATATCAAGGAGGACATTCCAAGTCATGCATGAAAGGAGATACTCCTTGTCTGTTCTGCAAGCAATACTCAAGTCAACTTGATCCATTATATCAAGTTGCTTGTATTAACTTGCTATATCAAAATCCATGTAAGAAATACTCAGGTCATCTTGAATCATTATGTCAAGTTGCTTGTATTTTGTTACAACATTTAAAGCTCAATGATGAAATCAAGCACTGTTACAAGATAGCATATTAAGAATGGCAGTACAATTTTTAGTTAGATGATTTTGGATTAGCTCATTATTTGTCTGCATTATAAGCATTCATTTGTCAGTTGCATTATAGGCATATCATTTCATTAACATATCAATGGTCATAAATAAAGATTGAGTATACTTGGACAAACAAAAACAATTTGCATTTAATCATTATAGGTGCATTCATTTTTAGAATCATTTTAATCATTATCCATTTCATTTAGTTGCATTTAATCATTTGCATTTAGTTTGCATTCAATTAAGTGCATTTCATTCATCATGTAGTGTATCATCATTATTATTTACATTATTATTCCATTAACGGTCATTTAGTTGCATCTTTGCACTTAGATTCATAATCATTATAAGCATTGCATAAAAATAAAAAAACATTTCATATAGATCATTTGCATTTACATCATCATAAACATTAAAGCAATCAATCATTCATTTGTATTTCCATATAGATAATTGCATTTGCATCATTTGCATATCATTTAAGTTAGTAATCATTTTTATTTGCATCTAAGATCATCAAAAATAAAAAATCAACAAAAACATTTATCATTGCATCATCATAATGAAAAGAAAAGATAATATCATTGCATCTATCTAATCACGCATCCATATAATCATCATATAAAGCATATAGATCATCATCATATATAATCCATGTCTGCATATAGATTATCATAAAACAATAAAAGTCCAAGTATACAGTGATATCAAATAAACAATACAAATGCCTCATCAAATACAAATCAAGTCACAATTGTCCTATACCACTACTAAATGACTCTATCCATCTCTATGGCTATGGGTGAGAAGATACTCCAGATGCATGTCTCCCATGATCACCACTCCTCTAAGGAGGTCCCATAACCCCACCACTGCTAGTGTCCATCAACACAGTGGTATGATAATTACCTTCTCTCTGGCTCTCTGCAACTACCTCCTCATATCGTCATTGCCAGTGGGAAGTCTCCTTCCCAGCCCAAACTAATGCTCTAACAATGTCAACTGAGAGAGTACCTGATCCAAGCTGTTGAATGTGATCAAGAAGGCCCTGAGTATCCTATTGTCTCCTAACAGCTCTATCCCTCTCAGTCGTAAGATTCTGCACTTGTACTCGCAGCTGATCAATATGTGCTCTCATTATGTCAATGGTATCCTGCCCTGGTACATCATGCTCTGGTGCATCCTGCTCTGGCATATCATGCTCTAGTGCAACCTGCTCTGGCAAATCCTATTGTGGTGCATGAACCCCCATCCCCTCACCACCAACCTGTAACTACTGGAATCTCGGTTCGAGTAACTCGCCGAACCCATTGTCTAATCAAGGGAATATGATCCTTAGGATCCTCATCATCTCCACCATGTGCTGCAATAACCCTAGGATCTGGCTGAATCTGTCCAAAATCAATGCCTCTCCCGCAACCCCCATCCAGTCCAGTCACCCTACCTCCTATCAATGTTAATCCTCTTGATGATCTCATACCTATCCTACCATGGTCCCTCCCAATCTATCCAACATCTCTCCCACCCATAGGACATACTCTCTCAATCCTACCAGCCAGTCCAAATGGTCCTCCACGGACTCTCAATCGACCTCCCCTCCATCTAGGTCTCCTACCACCACCATCTCCATCCCCACCCTCATCTCCACCTCCCTTAGGCTCATGAGTAGCTCTAACTCTCATCTCCATCTCTGTCTCCTAGCAACTAGATCATCTGAATCATCATCCTCATCTCCTGAGCTAGGAGGAGGATCTGCTGGATCAGTAATGTGCGAAAATGGATGAGCTAATATATACTGAGCATAATCTACAATAACCCCAGGATCAAGAATGTGTAATCTCATATCATAAGCCACTCTTAGAGTAGCAACAAACTCTACATGAGCAATCTCAAATGATAACGAAGGTCCCCAATCTCGTCTATCTCTGTACCATCGAGCATATATCATCACACTAGTCGGCATAGGTTGGATGATACCAAACTATCTCAAAATATGACCAATCAACTATCGCTCAACAATGTAAGGAGTCCGACCAATGAGATATCTACTCTACATGATAAATGGTAATGTTTGTGCATCATCCATCCATGGCTCACAATCAGGATATGGTCTCCAAGTAATTCTATCCAAAGAATCTAGCACCCATCGCCAAAACTCCATCTTACCTAGCTTATGCTGAGTAAGGATGCCTACATAAAAATATACATATGGTTTCCTCTCTCCACAAACTCTGTGATGGATAGGCCAAGTAACAACAATATGCTCCCAACACCAGATCTGCAATAAAGTGCATCCTGTAGACAAACTCGCACTCTCATCATACACTACCTGATGAAGATCATGATATAAGTGTGCTAGCATGCAAACACCCCAAGCATATTGAGTATGATGTTGCATCATACTTAGGAGAATCTCACCCCATCCAATGGACAAACCTTGTGATCTCCTATCAGGACATATAAATCCTCCAATCAGACCAACAAGAATAATAGGAAGAGCCTCGTAATACATCACCATATCTACCCATCGAATCTCTCCTCTACCAATGCTCTCATCAACAAAGATGACTCTGCAAGCCTCTGTACCAACACGATCCTAAAAATCATACTGCACTATCTCGCCAGTCACTGGGATGTGCAGAATCCTATAGACATCCTCAAGGGTCACACTAATCTCACCCATCGGCAGGTGGAAAGTGTTATGCTCATTGTGCCATCTCTCGGCCAACGCCATCAATAATCCTCTATTATGCGTAATCTCAAGCATATATAACAAATAACGTAAACCACAAGCATCTATATGTCTAATCTCAGCCTGGGTCAGCTTTGGAACTAAATGTCATACTACCGGTAATTTCTCCCGACACTGGAGAACATCAAGTTTCTCCTATTTTATCAAGAGAAATCAATCAATCAATCATCAAATCATCATCATCTATCTATCTATCAAATCCCACTGAAGAAATCTATGCTATCTATCAAAATCATATCCAACTGAAGCAATCTATGCTATCTATCTATCAAATCCAACTAAAGTAATCTATGCTATCTATCTATCAAATCCTACTGAAGCAATGTATGCTATCCATCTATCAAATCAAATTGAAGCAACTTAAGCTATCAAATCATTTTAAAACCTATCAATCATGGTTTTCTATCAATCATTGAGTTCAGTCAAAACTCTGCTAAGCTCTTACATCAGAAACTAAATTGGTTTCTTAGAGCTACTCAAGCAATCAATCTATTGATCAATTTATCAAATCAATCGATTGATCAATCTATCAATCAATCTATCGATCAAACCTAACAATCAAGCAATCTATCAAACAATCAAGCCAATCATGCAATCAATCTATCCAATCAATCAATCTATCTATCCATCTATCAGACATGCAATCACTCAATCAAGTCCCTATTTCATCATCGATGCATATTAAACACGTTAAATCTAATCATCAAAGTGATTTTTAGCCTTTGCACTTGTCAAAAACATCAACTTTGAGCAAAAGCGCTATCCTATTGAGCATTTGTGCTAAATCTAAAGGCATTTGCGCTAAACTAGTGCATATGCGCTAAACTAGTGCATATGCGCTATCTTTTTTAACAAAAGTGCTAACTCAACAAGCATCCGCGCTAACCTAAGAAAAAGCACTACCTTTTTGAGCATATGCACTACCAAACGATGCATTTGTGCTACCCTATGCATATGCGCTAACATCTTTAACATATGCACTAACAAAAAGAGAATATGTGCTAAAACATGCATTTGTGCTAAACCTAATTGCATATGCGCTAAAACAAATTGCAAAAGCACTAACCTAACGCCAAAAAAATTGGAAAAATTCAAAAAAAAAAAAACGTGCCTAAAAATATTAAAATTTGCACAAAAACTTGAAAGAAAAGCTCGGGATAAGATACATACTGGATATCCATGCTCGACAGGTCGTTGGTAATGCCGAACATGCTCAAATTGATGGTTCTCCACAGGAATCACCATTTCGCCACCTTAGCAAGAATATCTTCTCCACAAGCTGACAAGGATAACAATGAAATTAAAATTAGCCTTGGTTAATTTTATATTTACTATTTGAAGAGTAATTAATTTCACTGGCGCAATTTAATTTGTTTTTTTAACAAATGAATTTAATTGACTGAATTTTTATCAAATTATCATAAGATTAATCGTTCCAACCAGAATTTTCGACAATTTCACGATCTATCTCCTGAGGGGGCACACAATCAAGATTTTCAATCTCTATCAAGCATTATCGAGACTTGATTTAATCTTTGAAACAATGTTGTCTTGACATCATTTCAAAGAGGGGCAAAATGTATACACATAAAAATTGGCTATGAGCAATTAAATAAATATTTTATATTTATTTAATAATTATTCTTCTATTAAATAGTTAATTTGAAAAGATTAATTTATTTAATTCATTTTCATGTCTTTCTATTAATTAATATTTTATTAATTAATTCATCTATCTTATTCTTCTAATTAATTAAATATCTATATTTTATTATTCCTTTTAACCAAGTTAATTAAATATCTAATGTTTAATTATCTCCTCCAACAATTAAATATCTAATATTTAATACTTATTCTCCTATCCTATAGTCTCAAATATTAAATAATTCCTAAATTATTTGAATCCCTTTTCTAACTCACCCTCCATCTTCACTTCATCTTCCCATTGCCAACTCATCATTTATCTCCAACTTCCAAAATTAATGAAACTTGTGTACGTACAAATATTTCATAACCATTTCCTATATTCTCTCCAACACCCCCTACATCTTAGGAAGGACTTGAGTCCACTTGTCCTCTCATGCCTAAATTTCCTCCAACCATCCCTAGATTCCCTCAGTCAACAACCCAATCAAGGTGAGATGAGTGACACTTGTCTTCTCCTTCCCCCTTTCTCTCAACCTTCACCTTTGCTCACAACCATCCAAATCTACAGATTTGATCGTGACCATTGATCAAGAACTTCAGTTGAGAGAGAGTTAGACTTCAAGAGTCTTCAAATAAATCATATGCATCCATGAGTTTTTGAAGCAAATAGAAAATAGCAAATAGCAATAATCATTTTAGCATAATCATGTAGTATTTGCATATCATAGTATCAGTTAACTACAAGTTATCAGTCCATTCTTCATATGCCATCTTGGAAGCTAACAGTGCATTGTCTGAGAGCACACCATCTGCAACCAGGAACAGTGGAGTTAGGACACAATGGGACATAAGTCATGAAGGTAATATTAGTATTTTATTTCATATGTACTTCATGTAGTTTCATTGGTTGAATTTGGATTTCCTATAGCATTTCCATTTGTATTTTGTGAAACTAACTTATTGCAGGTAACATTCTAAGGATGAAATTCAAGTTGACACACCTTCTAGTTGTTGGGTCAAGATGTTGGACCTCTGGGGTGACCTACACACATACAGTTCTTAGTAGAGATACAAAGTTCACCATGGGGATTTTTCATGGGGACTGATGCTTGGCTGCCCCGGAGAAGTGAGTGTCGAGGGTGGAGCCAGTGGGGTCAAGCATCTAAGTATCTACTCAGAATAGTGTAGCCTTGGGGGAAACCCCATGTGGGATCAACAACTATTGTCCTGGCCAGCCATAAGAATTGTGCTTGTCTTCTTTTGAACATTCAAACATTCAAGACCAAACATCATAACATTGTGTCTTTTGTGTCTTCAAGTGTATGCAAAACATTTTTAAATCAAGCAACACACTTTTCTTTGAGTCATTTTGAGTCTAAACACTTGCAAACATTGAGTCCTCATCAACATTGTGTCCTCTTGTCATGAAAAATAGTCAAAAATTCAGATTTGGTCACAACAAACAACTTCACAAATTGGAAAAATTTACAGTCCAACAAACAAGAGCAATCAGTTTTAGAATTCTTGAGCTTCCTAGGTTATTTCTCCAGGTTTTCATCTAGCATTCAACCTATCTTTGGGTCTCACAAAGTTCATCATTTCTTTACACCTTGCATTACATTCACATTTGTCTAAACTTGAGTCGAAAGGTCACTTGCTTGTCCTCATCTTGCTTTGTCAACACACTACATACAACAACATTTTGCTAAGTGGTTCCTCATCAAGGTCTATCACCTTTGGGTCTCATTTGGTCTTACTTAGAGTCAAGGTCAACTTACCTCATCAAGAGAAATGATCATCTTTGGAAGCCACACCTACTCTACTACATACATACTTGGTCTTACACTTTGGACATTGCATTCCATCCAACTCTTGGTCTTCCATACCTTTCCATTTTCATCTAATCTCACACATCTTGGTCAAGACCTAGTTCATGGTTGAAACCCGTTCCCAAAAATCTAGGAGAGAAGCTAAAGAGGCTCAAGAGTATGCAAACATGAGTGCCTATGAGTATGATAATGATGTCTTTTTCAATTCTGATCATACTACATTACCTAACATGGATGCCTATAGAAACATTCCAAATGTTGAGAACATGGACACTATAAACAACAATGATACACACAATGACAATATGGAAAATGTTTCAGTACATTCAGCAGAAGTGGAAGACTCCATATGGATCTACGTTTTAATAGATTGGATGAGGAAATAATGAGTTGAGATAGACAATATTTCTTACAAGTGATGGCACAAAGTGGAGCCAAGATTCCTCATGATTTTGACATGTCTCAAATAATGGAAAATCAACCTTTGCAACAACCTCACCTCAACATGGATCAAAGGATGCCTAATAGTGGAGGCAATAGAGGACCACATCTTGTGCCTAAATCACCATCATCTTTGTTTCAAAAACCTGAGGTCCCATACACACATGGTCAAGCATATGATACTCACCTTCGCAGACCATTATGGAAGTCTTATGTAGAAAAATATACTCAATCACATGCCAATGCTAAGGACAAACCACTAAAGCAATTGGATATCCAAAGGCATGTTCACAATTTGGACACAAGGAAACCCCGCATCAAATTTGTGGGCAACACATTCAAACAAACTCATGACATGCTTGTAGAGTATGGTATACATGGACAAAACAGATATTTCATTCCTCATCATGACTCTATACCACATGGTATTTATACACAACATCACTATAGACCTCCTCCATATGAACATGTGTATGATCCATACCATCCATATATGCAACATGCTCCTCCTCCACCTGGTGGTTCAGGCATGGGGTATGGTCCAAGAAGTCTGTCTCTACCTAAGAACAATTTGGAACAACAAATAAAGGACTTACAAAAGAAAATGGAGGACATAAATACACTAAAGGCAACTTACACAATGAGAGACATATGTCCCTATCCATTTGACAAAATAATTTCAATGCCTCCAATTCCTACACACTTTGTGACACCTAAGTTTGATAATTACAGAGGAAAAGGAGACCCTAAGGCACATATAAGATAGTTTTTCACAGCTTGCATTGAGGTAGCATTAGAAGAAACATACTTGATGAGATTATTTGCACAAAGCTTAGGTGATCAAGCTATGGAATGGTTCTCCCAGCTCCCACTTGGAATTAAGTCATGGGGTGACTTACCAGAGGCTTTTATCCAACATTTCTCATACAACATAGAGACAGACATATCAGTCACTACTTTATGCAACACCAAACAAAGGGATGGAGAATATTTTTCATCATTTTTACAAAGAGGAATCTAGCCAACATATGCTCTTTTGAAATTCCACAAAAACAAATGGTAGAGATGTTCACCCAAAATGTTAACAAAGACATTGGTTATGACTTGAGAAAATCTTGTTTGTCCACCTTCAAGAATGTCATTGAAAAAGGCTTAGCGACAGAGAAGGTCTGTTGGGCCAATATAAAATTTTCATTCCATATGCGTCCCTATACGAAGTAATGCTTGTCTAATTCATTGATCATGGACTTGCTTAAATTTTTGCTTATGTCATTCGGTCCTTGTTAGGTTCCACTACATTGAACTTGAACCTTGAACTTGAACTTGAACCTTTTTGGTTCAACGTTCAAAGTCCAACGGGCGTTGTTTCAAATATCTTTCCTCCCGCACAATTTTAAGCTTTGCTAGTTCTTGTCGGCATTTTGCATTCTTTGAACCTTGAACTTTAACCTTTTGGTTCAAGGTTCAAGGTTCAAGATTTGTCATGTTAATATCATTTTGTGTTGGTTTCACAAGGCTCTGAGTTTTATGTATAGGTCCCTTGGAAGACATGTGACTTGCCACATGGTGATGGTGTAGACATTTAGAACATGATAGACGGCCGCCGAGGGAAGGAATATTCTTTCTCTAATAATTTGAAATCTGCCATTTATGGAAAGTATGTGTGAGGATCTGTTGTGTCAGAGGAGAAGTGACTTAACGGTTCAGGTGTAACTTAGCACAATCATTTCAAAGTAAGGTCACACAAACAAGGAGTAATGAAGGCATCTTTAGTAATGATAGGTAAGATTTTCTCGACTTTAAAATTGAGTAGTTGTCTCATAGAGGTTATTATTTTCTTGAAAAGATTTTGAGAAGGTATTTTCGGAGTGGGAAAAATAGGCCGCAATAGAGCTTTACAAAGGGCACAGGAAGGTATGTTCAACAATTTTCTAAATTGCTGCAGTTTGTTTTAAAAGATTTGGGTGTTCTTTTAGCTGCTTGTTTTTGTTTTCACTTTCCTTCTTCGCCTGGGATTGATTCGGGAAAACCATGAACCAAAACATGAGGCACGTTTTGCCCAAATTGATGAGCTTGTCTTCCCTTGTAAGCTCTTTACCAGAATTGGGTGATACAACGTTGGTTCAAGTAGATTTAGATGTCTTTCTAGAGAGAGTAAAGAATTCAACTGCAGACCCCATGATCAGAGATGTGGCTCAGAGTAGATTATTAGAAGCCGCTGCCTTTCCCATAGCTGCTCCCTGCCCTGAGTTAGTCTTAGAATGTATGAATCATTACGACAAGGGCAATAGGTGCATAAGGAAAAATGATGGTGAAGTCTTGTTGTCTATTGATAGACAGACGGTAATTGCAGCCATAGGTATTCCACACTGGGAACCCTATGAAGACTAGACCATTGGTAAATCTTACGAGGTTTTCTCTGAGAAGAAGCAATATTATAGAACTGTGATTGCATGAAATTGGCTCTTAAGATTCCAAAAAGGGGGCTCAAAGCTGCCTAGACCTTTAACTCATGAACATTTAATTCCAGCAATCCGAGACTTGGTCATACTACTGAGCAGGGTGAAGGGAAATTCTCACTCTTTTTACTGGGAAGATTGGATGTATTTCTTCATCTAGGTCACTCTAGATAGAAGCCGGTTCATTAACTGGGGAACTGTTATTGTGGAAAGGTTACATGAAGGCCTGAGTAATTATCTTGGAATGCCTAATTTTTATATGTCATCCTATATGTTATATATGCTTTCCTATGTGAGACAGTGGTCAGGGTTGTCTCATGTAAAATGGGTTCAAGGCATGAGGATTTATGAGTATCATCCTAATCTGACTTTAAAGGACATGTTGATGATTATCTTTGTTGGAATAATGTTTTCATTGGAAGGCTGACCTTTGAATTACAGGGCAATTTGCATAGAAGAAAGTTTGTAGAAGCAGTTGAGCTTGTTAACATATATGGCAGTTTCTTTATACAGTTCAGCCATTTCACTTATTTAAGAGTCAGAGGATTCAAGGGTGAACCCTTTAGGCTTCCCAGGTACGTTTCAGATTCCTACATTTTGATCGAAGTATCTAGACAACTTGCTTATGTCGCAAAAGATTATGGTGAGGACTCCGACACAAGCGGAATTTTTCCCATTGATTTAGGCCATTATAGTTGTAGGTCTGTTTCTGATGCATTGAATCTTGAACTTGAATTTAAAAGGTTTCATTTGAAGTCCTTTGTAAAAAGGGATAACTTTCATAGCAAGGGTTTCATTGCTCAGTATGTAAAGAAAGTGGTACCTGATTAGCATGTTCCTCAGTTGGAGGATTATTGGGAGGGTTGCCAGGATGAATTTGAAGTATAGAGAAGGAGTTGGTCTAGAATAAATTTGAGGCAAATTCATGACATGAAATTGCCCATGGATACCTCAGGTGTCACCACCAATGATGAAGACATACTTCACTCAGAGTTTATGAAATGGGTCCATGATGAACCTCTTCCGGAAGTAGATTGGAGCAAGAAGATGGCGGATAGTATTTAGACACGCACTTTTAGTGTAATCTACAGGACGGAAAATTGGCTTAGGAGTTGCCGATTTCATCCGACACGAGCAACCAGTTCAAGGAGAAAAAGTGGAAAGAGGAGTAATACAAGTAAAACTTTTGTTGTGACTAACATTCCCATTTCTGATGCAGGAAAAGCACAGGCAAGGATTAAAGAAGAGAAACTTGACATCGGGGTTGAGCTTTCTATTGCTGGCCAAGTTACCAGATCGAGATCCAAGAAGGGTTTCAAGCTGCCAATTTCTCACCTCATTCTGGATTTGGACCCAGAGGAAACACCGAGCAAGATGGCATCCCCTGTTTCTGACGCAGACAAGGTTTCAATTGACATAGATACTATTTTTCAGGACTCAGGAACACTCAAAATCCAATCCCATATAGACCATGCCATGCCGCCATCCTTAGCAAGGTTTTCAAAAGAACTAACCCTAGCACCAAAATGGCTAAGTGATTCAATCGCCAGGAAAAGGAATGTAGTTCCAATTTCAGTATCAATGGAGGACGCCGTGAGAAAATGTCTGGGAAGGTCTATAAAGCCCAAAAAGTTAAAAACAAAGGCAATTATTGACTTTGATGAAAACACGAAGCATTAGACCGCGGACATTTCTAGACCCGAGCCTAACCAAGATGTTGCTATGGCTTCAGAAGAAGACTATGTTGTTGAATGAATAGATTTGGGGATCAGAACCAGAGCCGTGAATGTGAAGCACTTGGAGACTTCCACCAAGCGAATTATCTCCCGTACCTAGAAGGATGAGAAGGACAAGACCGAGTTAAAACAAAGTTTGATGCAAATGGCCCAGTATATCCATGCTTTGTAGAACAACCCCTTGCCATTGTCCCAACATTCAGGTCCATTTAGACCAAAATCACCTAGCAATAAAAAATTCTTGGATGAAGTTCAACGAAACAGGGTGATTGCTGAGGTTTTCTCAGAGTCGCTCACCTCGATCATGCACCAGGCTAGTAATTACATAATGGACTTGGTCCAAATTTTCAAGGATACCAATGAAGTCACCAGAGCCTTGGACTTCGACTTGGTCTTGTGGCAGAAGGAGAAATCTAAATGGGTAGTGATTTAAAAGTAGATGCAGGATATTCAGCGTTATGGTCTAAGGAACTTTCTTGCTGAAAACCAAGTATCAGGACTAAATGAAGATGTAATGTTCATTTGCAAGGAGAGTGTTGAGTGGCGCAGCCAGATTATTGAGCAGGGTTATAACGAGTCAGCCAGTCTGCATGGCGAGTTAATAGCCTTGAGGGTGACCATGCAGAAGGACTTATACTGCGTGGATGTCCAATTACTTAAAGAGGACAGTGAAACTTTGGAAGACACTACGAAGATGATTAACCAGTTCAGTAGCCACATCAGATAGATCAAGATGGAGAAATCCTTGTCCATGGAAGACTTTATGAAGATCTCTAAAGAGGAATCAATGCTCACCTTTTGCCTCAATCATCTGGATTCACACAGAGATAAAGTGCAAATGGTAAAGAGAACAAAGGAGCTCTAGAAGCAAAGAGTTATTCATATCAGTTTGCCACGAGTAACTATAATCCAGTAGTTTTCAAAAGTGCACTGAGAGTGGAGCACGGCCAAGGTGGTGATGGTGTCTGTCCAAGACACCAACCCGAGTGATCACACCCGAACTGAGCAGTCTGCATGACTAGCACTACTGGTAGTTGTTTGCCAGCGAGTCTAGTTATTTTCTTTAAATTTTAGTTATACAGTTAGGGTTGCTTTTTATTAACTCTTACGAGTTAATTTTACTTTGGTTAAAAAGAACTATTGGGTCTCGTGACCTATAAATATCTTATGTAATAACTTTGAAAGGGTTCACTAAGTTTTTGGAAAAAAACTATCTTTAAGACTAGCTAAGAACATTTTGGGTATGAAGAAAGTAGACGACCATCAGCGAATGTGAAATCTTATTAACAGCTATTTTTAGTTTCAAATCTATGTGTTTGATTTTTGAAGTCTAATTTCTATGTAAATCTATTTCGATGAAGAGGCTGTTATACTTTCTATATGTGCAGAAAACTATTGGCTAAGTTCATCTTTATAAGCTTTTTTTCATTTTGTTTTAGTGTTCGTATGAAGTATGTCGGCTTTATATAGAAAGTTATATATGGATCAGTGCTTGCATCCATTTTGTATCGACTGGTGTATGCAATTGCCTTTAAGTGCTTTCTAGTGAAGAGCATTCTATTGATTGTATGTAATTTGAAGCCAAATGAATATTTACTAGAGGGAGCTCTACCTAAATTCAGAGGTTAATCAATTAGATGATTTTCCAACTGTTTGGTAGAAAATTTGTCTGCTTTCCTATGCTTCACTGTGCTTTGAATTAAATAGATAAGGAAGGACAAATCTGTTTACCAACAGATTTTTGGCGACTATGCTGGGGAGCGAAGAGAATAACTGATTGTAAAACTAGATCATCATTATAGTGTACTCTATTTTCCATAAATGGTATTTCCTCTTGAAGGGTTTTTGCCTTTCTTGCAACCAAATCTAAACTGGGTACAAGAGGAACAAAGTAACATTACCTCAGAGCTGGATACTCTAGCCTAGAGGCATAGAAGAAGTCGAGCAAAATATGATAGAATCAGTGCTCATCTTAGCGAAATAGAAAGACAATTAGATTAGCCTGTATTAGTCATTGAACGAATAGTAGTCCCTAGGGTTTTCTTTATCCACGTCCCTGATAATCAATTCCAGATTCCTAGACATTTGTTGCCCTGATTATTCCACACTGGACTCCAGACTGTATACTAGATCCTAGAGGAGAGGGGGGGTTTCTGATCCTATTTTTGAAGAATTGCAGAATCTGAATTTCCAATCCACCTTCTCACCCCAATGAAGGGCAAGGAGTAGACCTCCATCTCCTTTGTCGTCATCACCTGCGTCTCCAGTTTGTCAAGCATTGGTCCTGCATGGTGTTGCCATAACCATTTCATTCAACCCTACTCACCTTAATATTATACTTCCAATGGTGACCAATAACCCTTGGGGGGCAGCTGTAGGCCCATTGAATGCCAGGGATCATTTACTTAAATTTAGTGGGGATGGGACAGTCACTATAGATGAGAATTTGAATGCTTTCAGTGTAGCCTGTGGAGTAATAGCGGTTCAACATGAAGATGTGGCTATTAAGTTGTTTATCCAGACATTGATAGGAGTAGCAGCTGATTGGTTTTATCATTTGCCGAATAGTGCGATAACGACCTGGCAAGATTTGAAGACAAGATTTGAAGCTAGATTCAAGGTAGCTAAAGATGAACACTCCCTTCTAGCTCAGCTATCCTAGTTGAAAAAGGAACTACTTGAATCCATGAGGGACTTCATAGCAAGATTTGATAAGATTCTACACAAGATTTCGATTAACCAAAAACCTTCAGATGATAATCTCAAATGTTTTTTTATTAATCCAATGCCCTCTTAAATAAGTTTCTTGATTCGTAGGCAAAGGGTTGCTGATTTGAATGCCGCTAAAACTCTCGTAGTTGAATTAGAGGATGATTTGATCACTATGGGCAAATGGAAATGAGAGGTACAAACATCCAATGCTCAACCCACTATTTCCTCAGATCCTATTATTCAACGATTAATGAATGATGTAATTTCCCTAAAGAGGCGGACTCCTAAAGCAAGTACATCCTATTCCCAACCATATCAAGATGTTCTTAGGAGATATCCTAATCAACAAGGAGGAGGTGGAGGAAGACAATTACAATTGCCCCCTGTTCAGCAAAGACTTGCTATTGAAGCACCACCACTTAAGAAAAATTCTTGTGTGTTTCATTTAACTGATGAACATGATGGATCTTCGTGCCCAGAGATGGTTCATTTTTCTCAAATGGTCAGTAAAGGAGAAACAATCTTAGAAGCAGATGAAGTAGGTTCCGAAGGTATGCCTGGCAACTCTAAAATTCATTATATGGAATATGTCTCTGACTCAGAGAGGGGAGGAAAAATGTTGGTATCTTTGGAAGATTCCTCATACGCAATTCTTACAAGAACTTAGCAGAATTTGAAATCTCAAGATGCTACAACACCTATACATGGTTCTGAGAAAGGAAAAGAAATCTTGACCCGTCATGGAGGTATGTCAAAAGTGGTTCCAGGAGTTGCTCCTACAAGTTCTAATTCTTTTACTAACCCTTTTGATATCATTGAGTTTTGCAAAACATCTTGTGTTCAGATTTCTTCGGCTGAGTATTTGAAGTTAAACCTGAGAGAACTAGATAGATTGGTCGAATTTGTTAAAGGGGATGATGCTCATGCCTTAGCAAGTGAAACCCAGACACCCATGAGTCCTGATTCACCAGCACATGCTAATGTCAGTCCTGCCCAAGTAACTCCTAAGAGCTCATCAAGGTCTATTCCTCTACAAGATGATCTCCTTGAACCCAATCTTGAAAATAAACCAGAACCTTTCTATGTGTTCTTATATATTAACGGGCATAAGTTGAGTAATTGCATAATTGACTCGGGAGCATCCGATAATGTCATGCCTTCAGCTGTAGTAAAATCTTTAGGTTTAACCCTAACAAAGACCTTTGGCAAATATTACTCCATGGACTCCAAGCAGGTTCCTTTACTAGGGCAAATTAAAGATGCACAAGTTGCCTTGGTAGCACATCCTACCAAGAGAATCAAGTTAACAATCCTAGTGGCTGACATTCCTGCTAGCTATGGTATGTTGTTGAGTCACACTTTTTGTAAAGACATGGGAGAGGAAATTAAGATGGACTGGTCTCAAGTGGTGATCACAGTTGGAAAATAGAGAGTCCTTTTGCACCTTGAAACAAAGGCTAAGTACACAGTTTTTCCCTCTGATGATCCGAAAGCTCAAATTTTGTATCAAGATTGTGGCTTTGGTAATTACATGATATCGACTGACCCTCAAGATGAGAGTATGTTATTGGATGTAGGTAAGTCAAATAAACTCTGGTCTATGGAATTTGATGGGAGTTGTTCATCTTCAGGATCAGGGGTTGGGATCGTTTTGATACCTCCCCGCGGAAAGGTCATTCCTTATTCGTTCAAGTTGGAATTCCAAAACACAAATAATACGACCGAATATGAGGCCTTGCTGTTAGGTCTGGCTGAAGTAAAGAGGTTGAAAATCAAAATGTTGAAGGTGAGGGGTGATGCAAAACTTATTGTTAAGTAGGTGAGGGGCTTATTTGTGGTAAAAAATGAGAGATTGAGACACTATAGGAATCGTGTTTGGGACGAGATTGAAGCCTTTGATGGTTTTTCAATTGAAGCTATTCCTAGGGAATTTAATTCAAAGGTAGATTCTTTGGTGGTATCTATAGCCTTGCTAGTTCCACACCCAGATTTCACAACCGACACTTACAAGGTTGAGCTAGTTTATAGACCTAGTGTGCTAGATAATTCTGAATCCTGGCAGGTGTTTGAAAATGATAAATAGATTCAGAACTTTCTACAATGTGTTGATATTTTTACATCCTTATTTTATGTAGGGTCAGAGGTGACTTGTAAAGAGTTTTCTCCTAATACGCAAGAGGAAGTACATGATGGGATGTTGCAGTTAAAAGGAAATAAAATTCCAAAGGGTTTAGTTTCTCTTGAACGTCTTTTCAACAAGCAAGATGGATATGTTAAGCAAAGAGATAAGGAAGCTCCTGTGATTCAGAGCTCTGGGGAGTATGAGCAAATTAACATTGGTACCAATGAGGATCCTAAATTTGTTAATTTGGGAAAATGTTGTTCTGAAGTGGAAAGAAAGAAGTTCTTTGATTTGCTAGTTGAGTTTAAAGATTTTTTTGCATGGAGTTATGATGATTTGAAGAACTTTAGGGATGGTAAGTTTCAACATCAAATTCCTTTGAAATGAGGTGTTAATCCTTTCTGACAGAAGTTAAGAAACTTTAATCCAAAGGTAGCAGAACCAATTTTTCATGAGGTTGACAAAATGTTGAAGGCTCGAATTATTTATCCTCTACACCATTCTACCTGGAGTGTGAACATAGTTCCTATTCGGAAGAAGAATGGTGAGATATGTATCTGTGTTGATTTTAGAAACTTAAACCAAGCAAGTCTAAAAGATAATTATCCCTTGCCTACAATGGATCATATTTTACAAATTGTTTCCGGGTCAGAGATGATGTCTATGTTGGACAGTTTCTCTGGGTATAATCAGATTAGTGTTGCAGAGCAGGACCAACACAAGATAGCCTTTATAACTACCTGGGGCACCTTTGCTTATAACAGGATGCCTTTTGGGTTGATTAACACAGGAGCAACTTTTCAAAGAGCGATAGATCTTTCCTTTGGACACTTGAGGGATAAGATTATTGTGGTGTATTTAGATGATTTAACTGTATTCTCCAGAAAAAGGAAGCATCATGTGCGGGACTTGAGAAAAGTTCTAATGAGATGTAGAGAGCATGGGGTATCCCTAAACCCCAAAAAGTCTATCTTTGGTGTCACGGAAGGAAAACTTCTGGGACACATTGTCTCACAAGAAGGAGTAAAAGTTGATCCACAGAGAGTAAAGGCGATACAACAGCTTAGTCTCCCCTCAAATAGAAATGGAGTGAGGTCTTTCTTTGGACAGGTGAACTTCTTAAGGCGTTTTATTCCCAATTTTGCTGAAACTACCAAGTACATTGTGAATATGATGAGTAAGAAGGTAGCTTTTAAGTGGAATGAAGCTAGCAAAAAAGCTTTTGAAGAGATTAAGAAGGAAATTGCACATGCACCTACCTTGGTAAATCCGAACTTTAATAAGGACTTTATTATCTATTTCTATGCATCAGAACATACTATGTTTGGGATTTTGGTACAAAAAGGTGAAGATAAGGAGGAAGTGTCGATTTATTTTATGAGTATCCCCTTGAAGAAGCATGAGTTGAAGTACTCATAGATAGAGAAGCAGGCTTATGCAGTGGTAAAAGTCGTGAAGTAGTTCAGGTATTATATACTCCACTCGCATGCGATTGTTTTTGTTCCCAATTCTGTAGTAAAGGCTATTTTAACTCAACAAGATGTTGGCATCAACAATAGAGCATCTTGGGTCTCCAAGATACAAGAATTCAATTTAGATATCAAGCCCACTAAACTGGTCAGAGGACAAGGCCTCTGTAGATTGATGGTAGAAAATGAGTCCAAAGAGGACGATAGTTTACCTTTAACCCTGTTTGTTGACCATCAAGATTCTTGGTTCACTAATGTGGCGTATTATCTTACGTATGGGGACTGTCTAGATCATCTTTCTCCTAGGAAAAAAAGGAATATGAGGTTGAAAGCTACAAAGTATGTTATCTCAAATAACATATTGTATAAAAAAGGGTCTAGATGGCACTTTCCTCCGATGTGTGGATAAACCACACCAAGAAGCTCTATTGAAAACTTTCCATAATGAAGCATGTGGTGGCCACTTTTCCTCTACAGTTACCACATACAAAATCCTAAGAAACTGTTACTATTGGCCAAGGATGTTCTGGGATGGATACGCTTGGGTGGCGAGGTGTGAGAAATGCAAGTTGTTCACAGGTAAACCCCAGTTGGCCGCCTTCCCTTTGAGGCCTGTGGTAATTGAAGAACCATTTAAGTAGTGGGGACTAGATTTTATTGGTCCTTTGAACCCCATTTCTAGTGCGGGGCACACTCACATATTGATGGCAATAGACTATTTCACTAAGTGGGTGGAAGCTATCCCTGTAAGGAAAACTACCTCAGAAATTGCGTGTACATTCCTTAAGGAGAATATCCTTGTCAGGTTTGGAGTCCCTCATAAAATAGTCACAGATAATGCATCAAATTTTTCTTCATCAGAATTGAGCTTATTTTTCTATGATCATGGAATTGCTTTGGCACACGCTTCTGATTATTATCCGTAGGGTAACGGTCAGGCAGAATCAAGTAACAAGAACTTGATCAATATCATGAGAAAGTTAGTCAGTGAAAATTTCAAGGATTGGCATAAGAAGCTACATGAAGCACTATGGGCAGATCGAACTTCACCAAAACGGGCCATAGGAATGTCACCATTTGACTTGGTTTATGGTATTGGCACACAAATATCTCTTCCTTTAGAATTAGCGGCTTCTAAATTGCAGACGTTGATAGAAGATGCATTTTTCCAGAGCTCTCTTGAAAAATGGATCATGTATTTAACCAAAATTGAAGAAGAAAGAGTGAAGCTGGTTGATAGGATCACAGAACATTAGATGAGGGTTAAAAAGATTTTTGATCAGAAAGCAAGGCCCGGGAAGTTCATGAAAGGGGACCTAGTGTTATTATGGGATAAAAGGAGAGAACCGAAAGGTTCTCATGGAAAATTTGAGTCGTTGTGGAAGGGACATTATGTGATTTACGAGGTAAAGGGGCCCAATTCTTTTAAAATTGCTTATCATGATGGTTTTGAACTTCCCCTGTCTTATAATGGGCAGGATTTAAAATTGCATCAATTGTAAACAGGCATCCCCTGTTAGCTTGTACATATATTTTTGTCGTGCTACTTTAGGTATGTCCATTTTTGTTGTAAGTTGGCCCTTAGTCAGTTATTTTGCGAAACCAAAGATCCTGTGATTCATTGCTTGGTACCTTACGAGTCCCAGTCCCCATGCAGAGCCACTATTGGGCCCATATAAAATTTGCATTCCATATGTGTCCTTGTACGAAGTAATGCTTGTCTAATTCATCGGTCATGGACTTGCTTAAATTTTTGCTTATGTCATTCGGTCCTTGTTAGGTTCCACTGCATTGAACTTGAACCTTGAACTTGAACTTGAACCTTTTTGGTTCAACGTTCAAAGTTCAACGGGCGTTGTTTCGAATATCTTTCCTCCCGCGCGATTTTAAGCTTTGCTAGTTCTTGTCGACATTTTGCATTCTTTGAACCTTGAACTTGAACCTTTTGGTTCAAGGTTCAAGGTTCAAGGTTCAAGATTTGTCATGTTAATATCATTTTGTGATGGTTTCGCAAGGCTCTGAGTTTTTATGTATAGGTCCCTTGGAAGACATGTGACTTGCCACGTGGTGACGGCGCAGACTTTTAAAACACGATAGATGGCCGCAGAGGGAAGGAATATTCTTTCTCTAATAATTTGAAATCTACCATTTATGGCAAGTATGTGTGAGGATATACTATTTTAGAGGAGAAGTGACTTAACGGTTAAGGCGTACCTCAGCGCAATCATTTCAAAGTAAGGTCACACGAACAAGGAGTAATGAAGGCAGCTTTAGTAATGATGGGTAAGATTTTCTCAACTTTAAAACTGAGTAGTTGTCTCATCGGGGTTACTATTTTCTTGAGAATATTTTGAGAAGGTGTTTTCAGAGCGGGAAAAATAGGCCGTGATAGAAGTTTACAGAGGGCAGAGGAAGGTATGTTCAACAATTTTCTAAATTGCTGCAGTTTGTTTTAAAAGATCTAGGTGTTCTTTTAGCTGCTTGTTTTTTTTTTCACTTTCCTTCTTCAGCTAGGATTGATTCGGGAAAACCACAAACCAAAACATGACGCCCGTTTTGCCCAAATTGATGAGCTCATCTTCCCTTGTAAGCTCTTTACCGGAATTGGGTGATATAGCTCTGGTTCAGCTACATTTAGATGTCTTTCTAGAGAGAGTAAAGAATTCAACTATAGACCCCATGATGAGAGATGTGGCTCAGAGTGGATTATTAGAAGTCATTGCCTTTCCCACAACTACTCCCTGCCCTGAGTTAGTCTTAGAATGTATGAATCATTATGACAAGGGCAATAGGTGCATAAGGAAAAATGATGGTGAAGTCTTGTTGTCTATTGATAGACAGACGGTAATGGCAGCCATGGGTATTCCACACCAGGAACCCTATGAAGATTGGACCATTGGTAAATCTTACGGGATTTTCTTTGAGAAGAAGCAATATTATAGAACTGTGATTGCACAGAATTGGCTCTTAAGATTCCAAAAAGGGGGCTTGAGGTTGCCGAGACCTTTAACTCGTGAACATTTAATTCTAGCAATCTAAGACTTGGTCATACTGTTGAGCAAGGTGAAGGGTAATTCTCACTCTTTTTACTAGGAAGACTGGATGTATTTCTTCATCCAGGTCACTCTGGATAGAAGTCAGTTCATTGACTGGGGAATTGTTATTGCAGAAAGGTTACATGAAGGCCTGAGTAATTATCTTGGAATGCCTAATTTTTATATGTCATCCTATATGTTATATATGCTTGCCTGTGTGAGAGAGTGGTCAGGGTTGTCTCATGTAAAATGGGTTCAAGGAATGAGGATTTAGGAGTATCATCCTAATCTGACTTTGAAAGGACATGTTGATGATTATCTCCATCAGAATGATGTTTTCCCTAGAATGCTGACCTTTGAATTACAAGGTAATTTGTATAGAAGAATATCTGCAGAAGCAGTTGAGATTCTTAACATATATGGCAGTTTCTTTATACAGTTCAGCCATTTCACTTATTTAAGAGTTGGAGGATTCAAGGGTGAACCCTTTAGGCTTCCCAGGTACATTTCAGATTCCTGCATTTTGATTGAAGTATCTAGACAGCTTGCTTATGTCCCAAAAGATTATGGTGAGGACTCCGACACAAGCAAAATTTTTCCCATTGATTTAGGCCATTATAGTTGTAGGTCTGTTTCTAATGCATTGAATCTTGAACTTGAATTTAAAAGATTTCATTTGAAGTCCTTTGTAAAAAGGGATAACTTTGATAGCAAGCATTTCATTGCTTAGTATGCAAAGAAAGTGGTACCTGATCAGCATGTTCCTCAGTTGGAGGATTATTGGGAGGGTTGCTAGGATGAATTTGAAGTACAGAGAAGGAGTTAGTCTAGACTAACTTTGAGGCAAATTCATGACATGAAATTGCCCATGGATACCTCGGGTGTCACCACCGATGATGAAGACATACTTGACTCAGAGTTTATGAAACGGGTCCATGATGAACCTCTTCCGAAAGTAGATTGGAGCAACAAGATGGCGGATAGTATTCAGACACGCACTTTCAGTGTAATCCACAAGACGAAAAATTGGCTTAGGAGTTGCCGATTTCATCTGACACGAGAAACCAGTTCAAGGAGAAAAAGAGGGAAGAGGAGTACTGCAAGTAAGACTTCTGTTGTGACTAACATTCCCATTTCTAATGCAAGAAAAGCACAGGCAAGGATTAAAGAAGAGAAACTTGACATCGGGGTTGAGCTTTCTATTGCTAGCTGAGTTACCAGATCGAGATCCAAGAAGGATTTCAAGCCACTGGTTTCTCACCTCATTCTGGATTTGGACCCAAAGGAAACATCGAGCAAGATGACATCCCCTATTTTTGAAGAAGACAAGGTTTCAATTGACATAGATACTATTTTTCAGGACTCATGAACACTCAAAATCCAGTCCCATATAGACCATACCACGCCGCCATCCTTAGCAGGGTTTCCACCCATGCCTTCAAAATAACTGACCCTAGTACCAAAATGGCTAAGTGATTCATTCACCAAGAAAAGGAATGTAGTTTTGATTTCAGTATCAATGGAGGACGTCGTGAGCAAATGTCTGGGAAGGTCTACAAAGCCCAAAAACTTAAAAATAGAGGCAATGATTGACTTTGATGAAAACACAAAGCATTGGACCGTGGACATTGCTAGACCTGAGCCTAACCAAGATGATCCTATGACTTCAAAAGCAGACTATGTTGTTGAACGAATAGATTTGGGGATCGGAACCAGAGCCATGGATGTGAAGCACTTGGAGACTTCCACCAAGCGAATTATCTCCCGTACCTAGAAGGATGAGAGGGACAAGGTTGAGTTAAAACAAAGTTTGATGCAAATGGCCCAGTATATCCATGCTTTGCAGAACAGCCCCTTGCCAATGTCCCAACATTTAGGTCCATGTAGTCCAAAATCACCTAGCAATCAAAAATTCTTGGATGAAGTTCAGCGAAACAGGGTGATTGCTGAGGTTTTCTCAGAGTGGCTCACCTTGATCATGCACCATGCAACTAATTACATAATGGACTTGGTCCAAATTTTCAAGGATGCCAATGAGGTCACCAAATCCTTGGACTTTGACTTGGTCTCGTGGCAAAAGGAGAAATCTAAAGGGGCAGTGATTTCAGATGCGAGATATTCAGTGTTATGGTCTAATGAACTTTCTTGCTGAAAACCAAGTATTAGGACTAAATGAAGATGTAATGTTCATTTGCAAGTAGAGTATTGAGTGGCACAACCAGATTATTAAGTAGGGTTATAACAAGTCAGCTAGTCTGCGTGGTGAGTTAATAGCCTTGAGGGCGACCATGCAGAAGGACTTATACTGCGTGGATGTCCAATTACTTAAAGAGGACAATGAAACTCTGGAAGACACTATGGAGATGATTAACCAGTTCGACAGCCACATCAGACAGATCAAGATGGATAAATCCTTGTTCGTGGAAGACTTTGCAAAGATCTCTAAAGTGGAATCGATGCTCACCATTTGCCTCGATCATTTGGATTCACACAGAGATAAAGTGCAAATGGTAAAGAGAAAAAAGGAGCTGTAGAAGCAGAGAGTTATTCATATCAGTTTGTCGCATGTAACTATAATCCAGGAGTTTTCAAAAGTGCACCGAGAGTAGAGTGCGGCCATGGTGGTGATGGTGTCTTTCCAAGACACCAACCCGAGCGATCACACCGAAACTGAGCAGACTGCATGACTAGCACTGCTGGCAGTTGTTTGCTAGCGAGTCTAGTTATTTTCTTTAAATTTTGGTTATATAGTTAGGGTTGCTTTCTATTAACTCTTACGAGTTAATTTTACTTTGGTTAAAAAGAACTATTGGGTCTGGTGACCTATAAATATCTTATGTAATGACTTTGAAAGGGTTCACTAAGTTTTTGGAAAAAACTATCTTTAAGACTAGCTAAGAACATTTTGGGTATGAAGAAAGTAGACGATCATCAGTGAATGTGAAATCTTATTAACAGCTATTTTCAGTTTCAAATCTGTGTGTTTGATTTTTGAAGTCTGATTTCTATGTAAATCTATTTCGATGAAGGGGCTATTATACTTTCTATATGTGCAGAAAACTATTGGCTAAGTTCATCTTTATAAGCTTTTTTTCATTTTATTTTAGTGTTCGTATGAAGTCTATCAGCTTTATATAGAAAGTTATATATGGATCAGTGCTTGCATTCATTTTGTATCAACTGGTGTATGCAATTTCCTTTAAGTGATTTCTGGTGAAAATCATTCTATTGATTGTATGTAATTTGGAGCCAAATGAATATTTACTAGAGGAAGCTGTACCTAAATTTAGAGGTTAATAAATTAGATGATTTTCCAACTGTTTGGTAGAAAATTTGTCTTCTTTCCTATGCTTCACAGTGCTTTGAATTAAATAGATAAGGAAGAACAAATCTATTTACCAACAAGGTCCTAATTGAACAAGGAGTAATTAAGATACTCAAAGAAAAAAAAGAGGACTTTAAAGGAAAATAGAAGCGAAGATTTTGGAATAAAAACAAGAACACAGTCAATGATGGTGTTGTTGATGCCAATATAGTACAACCCAAAATCGTTTTCTCAGGATCAAGCTCTACAAACAATCAAGTGAATACTCAAACAACTTCAAAGTCATGAAGGAAGTACACCCCATTGGGAGAACCACTAGAATTAGTTTTCAAGAAGCTAGTGGCAAACAAAATAATAACAATCCCAGATCTGCCTCCATATGAGCCAAAGGTTAAACCAAATTGGTGGAATGATGATGAATATTATGAATTTCATAAAAGCAAGGGACATAAAATAGGAAACTATCATCGACTGAAGAACATCATACAAGATCTCATTGATAGAGGTGACATTGAGATTGAAGGACACTCATCTAATCAAGAACATGAAATGTTTAAAGAACCATTCCCAAAACATGACAAGGGAAAAGCTAAAGCCACAAATGAGCAGACCAACTATACCAGAGCATCCTATAACTATGATTCAACTATCAATCACATTTCGATGGACAATTATGTCTCTACCATTATCATCAAGGACAAAATGCCTAAAAATTCTACCCAAACACCCAAGATTGTACTAAAAGGCATTGGATCTTCTTTCAAACCAACCTCAGAATGTAATGTCATAACTCGTCAAGGTAAATTCACCTTGCATGGTGCTCCAGCTAAAAACACTGCTTCCTCATCAACCAAACCTAAGTATGAACTTGTAGAACAGTTAGGGAAGACACCCATGCTTATCTCCATCCTCAAGCTCTTACGCATATGCCCCACACATAAAGCCATTCTTGACAAAACTTTGAGAGACACTTCCATCCCTACTAATCTGAACATGGACTAGTTTCAAGCCATGGTGGGATACCTTTTCATCCCACATTCCCTTAAATTCATAGAAGTTGACGACGCCTCCGTGAGATAACCACATAATGCACCTTTACACATTTAAGCCTTCCTACACAAACATTGAATTAAACAAGTCCTGATAGATGAAGGAGCTGGTCTTAACATATGCACTTTGAACACAATAATACAATTGGGATATTCAGACAAAGTTGTGAATGCTACAAAAAAAATTACCATCAAAGTATATGATGACGAAGAGAATTCATCTAAAGGCACGGTCACCTTACCTCTCAGAGTAGGGCCGGTTACAAAGGATGTGGTTTTTCAAGTCCTAGACCTTGATCTCACATACAACATATTGCTAGGATGTCCATGGATTCATGAGATGAGTACAATCCCATTTACACATCATCGATGTATCAAGTTTCCACATAATGGAGTTGAAGTGACCATCAAAGCTGACCCAAATCCATTCATATATTGCAACAATATGCGACCTAGATCAGAAATAACAATAATAGTCAATCGAGAAGTTGTTCCATCTTCAACATATGTGGATCCAGAATCATTGAAAGCTTTCACATCAAAACAAATAGAGCTCAAAGAAAAAATCAAGGTTAAAGACCTAGGATGTGGTGAGTATATCTTTCATGTTGATCAACTCCCACTATCTCCTAAGGTATTCAGACAATAAGAACAACCTACAAACAATTTGCAATGCCAAGGAATTGGGTACAAAGCACCTAGTGTTGTGGCTACTAAGTCTGAATACAAATCTCCTATAGTGGTGTGAGCATTTCTTGATATCAATAGTCCTAAGAGTGGTTCCAACGAAGAATCTATTGAGTGTATCGCCAACCCTCTTGATAAATCACATAGCTTTACCATATCATCCACTCATTCCATTTTCACTCCACTTCCACACTTGGATCAACAAGAATCACAAAAGCCCTTACTAATTGGGGATAAAAAATCAAGCTTTGAAAAGAAAAATTCAAAAGTCAAAACTAAAGAAAAGCCCTTTAGTCCAAATCAAAATCAAAAGCTATTGGACTCTGCAAAAATCAAAGTCAAGGATAAAAATCCTATGCAAGAAAGAGAACAAGAGTTGATCTCCCCTAATATCAAAATGACTGGGGGCAAAAGTTCTAAAATTTTAAGTCAAAAAGCACACTTGTTGATCCTAAGTCTCCATAATGCTATCCTACTTTCACTTCTTTTCACCATCATAAGCCTTCATAACTCATCCACTTGTTCCACACATCCATTCTCTTCTAGCAATACATCATGGACCTTTAATGGAACTTCCTTGAAGGAATTTGTTATTAGGGATGCCCAAACTTCTTTAGGTGACACGCATATGGGCCTATGTAGTCCACACACTAGTAATTCTATCTCAGTTCCTTTATCAAGGAAGATAGTCACTCAAGCTACACATCATTCGGTCAAGGAAAAATGCAGCTACAATCATAAGGTTAAGCCTCGCACATTTGAGGTAGGTGACTTAGTTCTAAAAAAAAATCCTAAAATTTAGCAAGACAGAGTGAAGAAGGGCAAGTTCGAACCAAACTGGCTTTCTCCTTACATCATTACAACAGTCTATGGATCTGGTGCATATCAGCTCTCAACTCAAGATGGCAAACCTTTGGAGGATCCTATCAACAACATGCACCTTCGCAGGTTTTACACATAGCTCTTCAGCATATCCTAATTAAAAAATACAAACAAATCAAAAAATTATCAAAAAAAAAACAAAAGAGAAAAAAAAATCATAAAAAAAAAAAATTGTTACTTGGTGAAAACCTGGCAAACAGGTGCCTTGTGACACAAAAATTTCAATAAAAAAAGTAAAGAAAAATAAATTCGTCCAATGGTAAAAACCACTTAGGTGGCGCCCTGGGCAAGTACCATGGTGAAAACCGAGTCACCGGCGCCATGTGTAGAGACATTGCTCCTCCCTCCTTCAGGATTCACTTTCATCCTTTCACTTTGTACGCACTCACAACCTATTCATTCATAATAAACTTACCCATTCCCATCATGGCTTGTTATTGATCTACCTAATATTGGTTAGCCATTCATAATATAACCTCCCTTTTCACCCATTTCCATCCATAATAAATCAGCTCCTATCTATGGCTAAGGCAAATCCTAAGTCTAGTGATGGTTGTGGAACTGAGAGCATCACACATTCCGAGGAGTACAATTTCTTACCGTTTTCTTCAGTTTATCCGCGCACAATCCACAATAAAGCAACACTTGCATTACCAATCCACAATAAAGTATTAGTTTCATGGATTCAGTTAGTTCAGATGAGACACAGCAACAATGGGCTTCAACAAATCAAATCCTTCAACAGACTCAAACAACATTATGGTTCAGTGCTATCTATCCTTTTGTGAAAGTAAACATTGTGACTACAATCAAATAGACTTATACAAGTGACAAGAGACACTAAACTTGAGGACTACAGTGGATGTTGGTGTCGAGTCTTGGTTTTCTTTTTATTTCATCTTTTTGGTGACATGTCTTTTAGCTTTTCCGAGATGTCTCTGACTAGAGATTCTATCTCTAGGATGTCTTTGACTAGAAAGGCGAGGGTGGGGTATCGTCACCTATTTTTCTTTGTTGTTTGTGGATTGTCTCTTAGTAATGCTATGACTTGTCCAAGGATATGAGGACACTGTGAGTCTAGTGTGAACTGGGCATTCCTTGTTTGCGATTGTCCTATCTCCCTACAAATAGGTACAATGACTTTCTAGGTTGAACATATATCTAGACTGTCATAACCTATTTTCCATAATAAATCTCAATGATGATAACACACAAGAAGCTCTTTCACTTTCATATCTTCTATCTTCCATCCCCCTTTCTTGATTGACCTCCATCATCCTTCCTGACTTCGTGTAGCTTGCTATCACATGACTGAGTATAATGACACACCAAAAACATTTGCATCTCATGTAGTTGCACCTGCATTACCACATATAAGCATTTCATACTGTATATGGTGAAAATGGATACAACAATATTGAAAGATTAAATGAATTCAACCACAAAACCCTAGCCTAACAACAACAAAGATCCACCATAACATATGAAGATTACCTAAGACAATGCAAATCAAATGAAATCACCAAGATTATACCATCACATGTCCAATAGGGTTTGGATCTCCATTCTTCGTATCTCCATTGACCTTGCTTGATATATTTGCTCTCATATTTTATGTGTGCACAAGAGCTCAACAAAGAACGAAAATGTGGTTGCAAGTAGGATCGTATATGAAAGTTTGAATTCTAGGATGCTTGATTAGAATGCATAGGATTTGTAGGGTTGATAATGAAGGAAGAATCTCCTTATATAGAAGACACTAAAAGAAATGGAGGGATAAGATTAAGAGGTGTAAAAGATAAATGGTCAGCTAGGATTAGAGGGTAGGTAAAAGAAATAAGAAACTAATGAGAGGGTAGGTAGTGTAGGAATTAAGAGATGAATGACATGTGTCATGGGTAGAAAAGGCTAATGAATTAATTAAATAAATAAAGATTTATTTAATTAATAGAGGAAGTGGGATCAATTAAATAAATAAAAGTATTTATTTAATTTAGAAAAGGATAATAAAAATAAATAAATGTATTTATTTAAATGAGAAATAAGGCTAGAAAAGGATAAATGAATTAATTAAATAAATAAAGATTTATTTAATTAATAGAAGAATTAGGCTAAAGTAATGAAATAAATAAAGATATTTATTTAATTAGACTGGACAATTTTAGGTGTCTACATTTTGCCCCTCTTTGAGATAATGTAGCTTGTTGTGTTGTTTCAAAGAAGATTAGATAAACTGATATAAAGTTTCCCCAAGATGGGAATGATATGCCCCCTCAAGAGATTGGATAAAAATGTTTGGAAAGATCGCAGACAATCTCTCAATAAGAAAGAAAGGGTAGAATGGACTGACTGGATAGGATAGGGTGACAGAGTCACGGGATAAAGAAGACTGACTCGGGAAATGAGGGCTAGGGCTAGGGCAGTCTATAAGATAGACCACGAGGGAAAACATCCTCATTGTCATCCACACATCCAAGCGATTAGAGTGCAAAGAGAGTAGAGTAGCAGCAGTCAGCAGCGATGGCATTGGTTCATAGATTCGATCACGTTCGCTGATTTCAGAGGCCAACAAATGCAGGAGAGTTGGTAAGTACCACAAAACCTCCTTGTACTTTGTCGCAATAAATATTGTCATTAATGCATGTTAGGTAACGCATTAAATGCATTTTAGGAATGTCAAGCAAGGGGCAAAAAATGCTAAGGCGCATCTGGGTAGGCTAGGCGCGTCTATGAATGCAATAGCGTTTATGTCAAATGCGATCGTGTATGTGTTGTGTAGGCGTGTCTATGCTATATGGGTGTGTTTGTGCTATATGGACACATCTGCGTAGAGCAGAGGCACGTCTATGTATGTCAGGCACATTTGTGCAAAGCAGGTGCATATGTGCAATATGTAAGCATGTTTATGTCATGAAAGTGCATTTATGTCTTCTAGGTCAAATCGACAGTTCTATGATAAACATACACTGTTGATTGGATAAGTTACTGAGAGGATACACTCAAGTAGGTCCTCTAGGGAAGACTAGAATAGCAGACAGGGCTAGGATTGACAATTTTGTGATGGAACATACATTGCCAATTAGGAAACTACTCAAGAGGATACACTCAAGCAGAGGCCCTAGGATAGGATAGATCAAGGCACTTTGTGATGAAGAGGGAATGACAAAACATAGTACTTTGTGATGAACAAGGAGTACCACTAGGATTGACACAGTTGATTTGCTTGACTGCAGGAGTATCTACCTATGCTGGAGTCATGAGAGAGATTCCCTTCGGCTCAGAGTTTGCGAGAAAAGCTGATAGTTGAGGAGAGAGCAGTGGTTCAGGCTATGGGCCTGTGACATATTCTATATGTGCCTAAGTTTCGGGCGAACATGGGGTTGCTGACTATGCTGGTCGAGAGATGGCACTCAAAGACTTGTAGTTTTCATTTGCTGATGGGTGAGATGACAGTCACCTTTGAGGATGTTTATAGGATTCTGAGGATACCAATCGATGGGGAGTTAGTTCCCTATGATCGAGACAGAGACAAGGATACACTGAGATGAGTGTTTCAGGATCCGGGAGTAGAGATGAGAGCTGGACACGTGGCTTGGGATACCATGACATAGACAGGATTAGCATTACCAGCAGTACTGGCAGAAGTTATCAGTGGGTTCCTCTATCCAAACAAGGTGACACAAGGATTGGATGTGGTCTGGGGTGGTACACTGGAGACATTGGTGACACAACACACCAGATTTGCATGGGGACCATGTCTGCTGGCACATTTGTATTATGAGCTGCATTAGTTTGTATACCATGGATCGGCAGGATTGGGCTACGAAGTGACATTATTGCAAGTGTGGGCATATGAGAATCTACCAGTGACACGATTGATTCACTTCAAAGGCAAGGGCCATGGGTGCAACTTTGTTCATTTGTATGATATGATTACATCTTAGTCGTGGATTGGGAGATTAGAGTACTGACGCAGGGTCATTGATGAGATCGACATTGTAGTATGGAGGTCATACCAAGAGTGCGAGGAGTGGGAGGATGATGCGGTGGAGCTTCCATATACATTTCAGAGCAGGTATCTGATTGGGCAGATGCCATATGTGCTAGAGAGACAGTTGGTGGATAGAGTGGGTAGGCAGTTCGGCAGGATACAATGGATGCCACGGGGTTCCGGGATGTATGCTCAGACAGTGACGGATCAGGTGCACTTCAGGCCATTATTTTCATATGATTAGGCAGTTATGCAGCTGGTAGAGATTATTCCATTGCCTTGGGATATGTGGCCAGAGATAGAGGATGTAGAGATGGATGCAGAGTATACTGCATATTGGGTGGAGAATCTATTTCCACAGTTGATAGATCCAGGGGAGCTAATAGACGGAGATGGCGGAGGTGATGGGGATGATGATGGAGATGGTGGAGGTAGAGGCCGACGGATGAGGCGGGGTATAGTAGGAGAGAGGAGAGTGGCTCTGAGGAGGGAGGGTGGAGAGGAGAGGTAGGCTTGGTAGGTTCACATGGCGAGGGGTAGAGGTAGATTGCCTTTATAGGTGCTAGCAACATAGGGTCCTAGATAGGTATAGGGACAGGGACAGGGACAGGGACGGGGGTAGCCACAGGAGCAGCCACAGGTATAGGGATAGGGGAAACCATAGGGTGAGGGGGGAGAGGATAAGGATGAGCTACTAGTTTTGAGAGAGATTTGCTAGGGATAGGTAGATGAGATCCAGGATCTCGAGCAAGAGAGAGATAGGCTCAAGAGACAACTGAGGGATACAGAGCAGGAGAGGGATTAGGCTATCCAATGCTATGCAGAGGCTGAGACGAGACTGAGGGCAGGGAGATAGGTAGAAAAGGACACAGGAGCTGGATATGCCTATGTTCTGCGAGCTAGGGAGGAGATAGGCTACTGGAGAGACATATACTATGGGGTAGTACCACTAGATCAATGGGCTAGGAGCTCCCGTAGACCATCGCAAACAACGATGACCACTGGAGGGAGGGACAAGAGACAGGTGTCTAGCAGTGGGGTCATGGGTCCTCCACCACCACCAGATAGAGGGGACATGAGAGATGATCCTGGGGCAGGTCCTTCCAGGGCTCAGACTCTATCGAGGCCAGACGGCTCCAAGGGAGGGAGTTCATCATAGCCTTAGAGGGCTCCCTATATATCAGTTTTGTATCATTTTATATGATGACACCTTCGGGTGATTGTAGCCATATGATTTTGATATTATTGTATCATGACACTTATGATTATATATATATGAGATGATTCATCCTTGCGGCAGCTATATGCATGTGTACCTATGTGATGTTTATGTTTCATAATGTATATTTTTATGTGATGCTTATGATATGGATGCAAATATGTACATGATGCAATGCAATATGTTTGTTCTTTTATGTTTTATGTGTTATGTAAATGCAAATGTGAATGTATGAAACACAGATGAATATGATAATGCAAATAACTATTTACATGATGAAAATGTAAAATGTGCTAACATGTGTTGTGTGTAGGATATGGTGCAATTGTGATATTTATATGTATATATGAAATGCTTTATATGTGGTAATGCAGGTGCAACTACATAAATGTAAATGTTTTTGGTGTGTCATTATACTCAGTCATGTGATAGCAGGCTACACAGACTCAATAAGGACAATGGAGGTGATTCAAGAAAGGGGGATGAAAGACATAAGATATGAAAATGAAAGAGCTTCTTGTGCGTTATCATCATTGAGCTTTATTATGGCAAATAGGTTATGACAATCCAGATATATGTTCGACCTAGAAAGTCATTGTACCCATTTGCATGGAGATAAGACAGTCACAAACAAGGAATGCCCTAGTTCACACTAGACTCACAGTGTCCTCATATCCTTGGACAAGTCATAGCATTACTAAGAGACAATCCACTGACAGCAAAGAAAAATAGGTGATGATATCCCATCCTCGCCTTTCTAGTCAAAGACATCCTAGAGATAAAATCTTTAGTCAGAGACATCCTAGAAAAGCTAAAAGACATGTCACCAAAAAGATAAAAATCAAAAGAAAACCAAGACTTGACACCAACATCCACTGTAGTCCTCAAGTTGAGTGTCTCATGTCACTTGTATAAGTCTATTTGATTGTGGTCACAATGTTTACTTTCACAAAAAGATAGATAGCACTGAACCATAATGTTATCTGAGTCTGTTCAAATATTTGATTTGTTGAAGCCCATTGTTGCTGCTATGTCTCATCTGAAACTGACTGAATCCATGAAACTGATACTTTATGGTGGAGAAGATGGAACTTTGTTGCAGATTGTGATGCAAAAGTTTCTTTATGGCAAATTGTGCAAGGATAGACTGAAGAAAAGTGGAAGAAACTATACTCCTCAGAACGTGTGATGCTCTCAGTTCCACACCCATCACTAGATATAGGATTTGCCTTAGCCATAGATATGAGCTGATTTATTATTGATGGAAAGGTTGAAAAGGGAGGTTTATTATGAATGGCTAACCAATCTTAGGTAGATCAATAACAAGCCATGATGGGAATGGGTAAGTTTATTATGGATGAATAGGTTGTGAGTGTGTGCAAAGTGAAGGATGAAGTGAATCTTGAAGGAGAGAGGAACAGTGTCTCTACGTATGGCGCTGGTGACCTAGTTTTCACCATGGTACTTGCCCAGGGCACCACTGAAGTGGTTTTCACCGTTAGACAAAAAAAATTTATGTTTAATTTTTTGTTTTTGTTTTGATTTTTCAATTTTTTGTGTCACAAGGCGCCTGTTTGCCAGATTTTCACCAAGCAACGATTTTTTATTTTTTTTTGTATTTTTGAATTTTATTTTTATTTTTTTTAATTTTTGAATTAGGATACTCTGAAGAGCTATGTGTAAAACCTGTGAAGGTGCATGTTGTTGATAGGATCTTCCAAAGGTTCACCCTCTATGGTTGAGAGTTGATATGCATCAAATCCATAAATTGTTGTAATGATGTAAGGACCAAGCCAATTTGGTTTGAATTTTCCCTTCTTCTCTCTGTCTTGCTATTTTTTAGGATTTTCTCTAAGAACCAAGTCACCCACCTCAAATGTGTGAGGCTTAACCTTATGATTGTAGCTGTATTGTTCCTTGACTGAATTATCTATACCTCGAGTGACTGTTTTCCTTGATAAAGGAACTGAGATAGAATTACTAGTGTGTGGACTACACAGTCACATATGTGTGTCACCTAAAGAAGTTTGGGCATCCCTAGTAACAAAGTCCTATAAGGAAGCTCCATTAAAGGTCCATGATGTATCACCAGAAGGGAAAGGATGTGTGGAACAAGTGGATGAGGAATGAAGGCTTGTGATTGTTAAAAGAAGTGAAAGTAGGATGGCATGATGGAGACTTAGGATCAACAAGTATGCTTTTTGACTTGAAATTGTGGAACTTTTGCCCCCAGTTATCTTGATATTAGGGGAGATCATCTCTTGCTCTTTTTATTTCATAGGATTTTTATTCTTGATCTTGATTTTTTTAGAGTCTAGTAGCTTTTGATTTTGATTTGGACTAAAGGACTTTTCTTTATTTTTGACTTTGAGATTTTTCTTTTCAAAGCTTGATTTTTGATCCCCAATTAGTAAGGGCTTTTGTGATTTTTGTTGATCCAATTCTGGGAGAGGAGTGGAAATGGAATGAGTGGATGAAATGGTAAGGCTATGTGAGTTCTCAAGAGGGTTGGCAATGCACTCAATAGATTCTTCGCTGGAACCACTCTTAGGACTATTGATATCAAGAGATGCTTGCACCACTAGAGGAGATTTGCATTCAGACTTAGTAGCCACAACACTAGGTGGTTCACATCCAATTCCTTGGCATTGCAAATTTTTTGTAGATTGTTCTTGTCTATTGAATACCTTAGGAGATAGTGGGATTTGATCAACATGAAAGATATACTCACCACATCCCATATCTTTAACCTTGAAATTTTCTTTGACCTTTGTTTGTTTTGATGTAGAAGCTTTCAATGATTCTGGATCCACATAGGTTGAAGATGGAACAACTTCTCGATTGACTAGGATTGTTATTTCTGATCTAGGTCACAAATTGTTGCAATATATGAATGGATTTGGGTCAGCTTTGATGGTCACTTCAACTCCATTGTGTGGAAACTTGATACATCGATGATATGTAGATGGGACTACTCTCATCTCATGAATCCAAGGATGTCCTAGCAATATGTTGTATGTGAGATCAAGTTCTAGGACATGACAAACCATATCCTTTGTAATTGGCCCAACTCTGAGGGGCAAGGTGACTATGCCCTTGGAAGAACACTCTTCATCATCATATTCTTTGATGGTAATTTTGTTTGTAGCATTCACAACTTTTTTAAAATATCCCAATTTCTTAAGAGTGTTCAATGTACAAATGTTCAGACCTGCTCCTCCATCTATCAGGACTCATTTTATTCAATGCTTGTGTAGGAAGGCTTCAATGTGTAAAGGTGCATTATATGGTTGGCTTATGGAGGCGTCGTTATCTTCTGTGAATGTAAGGGAGTGTGGAATAGAAAGGTATCCCACCATAGATTGAAACTGGTCCACATTCAGATCAGTGGGGATGAAAGTGTCTCTCAAAGTTTTGTCTAGAATGGATTTATGTGCAAGGGATATGCTTAATATTTCAAGGATGGAGATAAGCGCGAGTGTCTTCCCTAACTGTTCTACAAGGTTATACTCAGGTTTGGTTGATGAGGAAGCAATGTTTTTATCTGGAGCACCTTGCAAAGTGAATTTACCTCAACAAGTTGTGACATTACATTCAGAGGTTGGTTTGGAAGAAGATCCAATGCCTTTTAGGACAATCTTGGGTCTTTGGGTAGAATTCTTAGGCATTTTATTCTTGATGATAATGGTAGAGACATAATTGTCCATCAAAATGTGATTGATAGTTGAATCATAGTTATAGTATGCTCTGGTATAGTTGGCCTGCTCATCTGTGGCTTTAGCTTTTCCCTTGTCATGTTTTGGGAATGGTTTTTTAAACATTTCATGTTCTTGATTGGATGAGTGTCCTTCAATCTCAATGTCACCTCTATCAATGAGATCTTGTATGATGTTCTTCAGTCGATGATAGTTTCCTATTTTATGTCCCTTGCTTTTATGAAATTCACAATATTCATCATCATTCAACCAATTTGGTTTAACCTTTGGCTCATATGGAGGCAGATATGGGATTGTTATGATCTTGTTTGCCACTAGCTTCTTCAAAACTGATTCTAGTGGTTCTCCCAATAGGGTGTACTTCCTTCATGATTTGGAAGTTGTTTGAGTATTCCCTTGATTGTTTGTAGAGCTTGATCCTGAAAAAATGATTTTGGGTTGTACTGTATTGGCATCAACAGCACCATCATTGACTGTGTTCTTGTTTTTATTCCAAAATCTTGGTTTGTCTTTTCCTTTAAAGTCCTCTTTGTTTTCTTTGAATATTTTGACGATGCCTTGCTCAATTAGGACCTTCTCTATTGCTAAGCCTTTTTCAATGACGTCCTTGAAAGTGGACAAGCAATCTTTTCTCAGGTCATAACCAATTTCTTTGTGGACATTCTGGGTGAACATCTCTACCATTTGTTTTTGTGGAATTTCACAAGAGCATCTACTGGCTACATTTCTCCATCTTTGTAAAAATGATGAAAAAGATTCTCCATCCTTTTGCTTGGTGTTGCACAAAGTGGTGACTGATATGTATGTCTCTATGTTGTAGGAGAAATGTTGGATAAATTCCTCTGCTAAGTCACCCCATGACTTAATTCCAGGTGGAAGTTGGGAGAACCATTCCATAGCTTGATCACCTAAGCTTTGTGGGAATAATCTCATCAAATATGTCTCTTCTGCTGCTACCTCAATGCAGGCTGTGAAAAAATGTCTTATATGTGCCTTAGGATCCCCTTTTCCTCTGTACTTATCAAACTTAGGTTTCACAAAATGTGTAGGAAAAGGAGGCATTGGAATGCTTTTGTCAAATGGATAGGGACATATGTCTCTCATTTTGTAAGTTGGATTTGGTGTATTTATGTCCTCCATTTTCTTTTGTAAGTCCTTAATTTGTTGTTCCAAACTGTTCTTAGGTGGAGACCGACTTCTTGGACCATATCCCATGCCTGAACCACCAGGTGGAGGAGGAGCATGTTGCATATATTGATGGTATTGATCATACACATGTTCATATGGAGGAGGTCTATAGTGATGTTACATATAAGGACCACTTGGTATAGAGTCATGATGAGGAATGGAATATCTATTTTGTCCATGTATACCATACTCTATAGGCATGTCATGAGTTTGTTCTAATGTGTTGCCCCCAAATTTGACACGGGGTTTCCTTGTGTCCAAATTTTGATCATGCCTTTGGATATCCAACTGCTTTTGTGGTTGGTCCTTAGCACTCATATGTGATTGAGTATATTTTTTTGCATAAGACTTCCATAATGGTCTGCGAAGGTGAGTATCATATGCTTGACCATGTGTATTTGGAACCTCAGGTTTTTGAAACAAGGATGATGGTGACTCAGGCATGAAATGTGGTCCTCTAGTACCTCCACTATTAGGCCTCATTTGATCCATGTTGAGTTGAGTTTCTTGCATAGGTCGATGTTCCATTATTTGAGACATATCAAAATCATGAGGTATATTGGCTCCACTTTGTGCCATCACTTGTAAGAAATATTGTCTATCTCTCCTCATTATTTCCTCAACCAATCGATTAAAATGGGGATCCATAATGGAGTCTTCCACTTCTGCTGAATGTATAGAAAATTTGTCCATATTGTCATTGTGTGTTTCATTGTTGTTTGTAGTGTCCATGTTCTCAATATTTTGAATGTTTCTATAGGCATCCATGTCAGGTAATGTGGTATGATCAGAATTGAAAAAAACACCATTGTCATACTCATAGGCACTCATGTTTGCGGACTCTTGAGCCTCTTTAGCTTCTCTCGTAGATTTTTGGGAATGGGTTTCAACCATGAACTAGGTCTTGACCAAGATGTTTGAGACTAGATGAAAATGGAAAGAGTATGGAAGACCAAGAGTTGGATGGAATGTAAATGAATCTGAGGTTTACTTGCAATGTCCAAAGTGTAAGACTAAGTATGTATGTAGTAGAGTAGGTGTGGCTTCCAAAGAGATGATAGTTTCTCTTGATGAGGTAAGTTGACCTTGACTCTAAGTAAGACCAAATGAGACCCAAAGGTGATAGATATTGATGAGGGACCACTTAGCAAAATGTTGTTGTATGTAGTGTGTTGACAAAGCAAGATGAAGACAAGCAAGTGACCTTTTCACTCAAGTTTAGACAAATGTGAATGTAATGCAAGGTGTAAAGAAATGATGAAATTTGTGAGACCCAAAGATAGGTTGAATGCTAGATGAAAACCTGGAGAGATAACCTAGGAAGCTCAATAATTTTGAAACTAATTGCTTTTATTTGTTGGACTATAAATTTTGCCAATATTGAACACAGACATGCCTGTATACTTCACAGTCACGGTTTCTAATATATGAGTGCAATTTTTTCCAATTTGTGAAGTTGTTTGTTGTGACCAAATTAGAATTTTTTGACTATTTTTTCATGACAAGAGGACACAATGTTGATGAAGACTCAATGTTTGCAAGTGTTTAGACTCAAAATGACTCAAAGAAAAGTGTGTTGTTTGATGTAAAAATGTTTTGTATACACTTGAAGACACAAAAGATACAATGTTATGATGTTTGGTTCTGAATGTTTAAATGAAGACAAGCACAATTCCTATGGTTGGCCAGGACAGTAGTTGTTGATCCCACATGGGGTTTCCCCCAAGGCTACGCTATTTAGAGCGGATACTTAGATGCTTGACCCCACTGGCTCTACCCTCGACACTAACTTCTCTGGGGTAGCCAAGCATCAGTCCCCACAAAAACTCCCCATGGTGAACTTTGTATCTCTACTAAGAACTGTATGTGTGTGGGTCGCTCCAGAGGTCTGACCACCTAACCCAAGAACTAGAAGGATTTTGGCTTTCTAAAACAAAAAGGTGCTAGTAAGGGCATCCACTCGTGTGGCCATACATGTGAAACTTTCAACTCTATAAATACAAAAAGCTCCTAGCCGGTAGGGGTTATGCCCTACAAATGATCAAATAAATTTGATCAAACGGGTTTATGGGGAGACATAGTGTCGGTATGAACTAATCAGCACACATTACCCATGGTTTTCACCATGGATACAATTGTTTATAGTGGTTCAAAAGAGGATGGCTTTTCCTCACTACCACTTGGGTCATTCTCTCCTCACTAGTAGTCCTAATGACCACACGGGGAGATAGGCCCTCTAAAGATTAAACAAAAAGAGCCTATTGCTCAAGACACAAAAGACACTGGTTCAATTTTAGTTCACCAATTGAAGTGTTTGCTAGTCTATGAAAACAAGACACACAATAAAGAGCAAAAGAAAAATCCTTGCCAAGGTCCTGCAACAAAGATTTGTTAGTAGTTTGGATTGTTTCAAATGATTACCCCTTCCTACAAGCACACAAGTTAGGTAAATTTTAGATCCAAAAGACTTTGTGAAATAGGGGCCTTCGACAAAATGATTTTTCTTTCAAGACAAGCTGTACCAATTTCATTAGCTAGATCTAAAGATGTTTGCTCAATATAACTAGATTTGAAATTCGAATGACAAAAAAAAACTGAATCAAAGGAAACTAAAATGCAAAAACTGAAACACAGACGTGGTTAACAATAAGACAAATGCCATAGAAATATGCAAATGCGCCTAGATCCGATAGAGACGTGTCTCCCAAACACAGACGTGACTCGGGAACACATACGCGTCTGAAAGCCTCATAGACGCAATTAGGGAACACAGATGCAGCTCTGTAATCTACAAAAAAAAGTAAAACAATGTCGAAGATGCAAGCGTGATCCCAGAGATTACAGACATGACAAAAAATCAAAAACACGATCCCGAAATGCGCAAATGCGGAAATGTCACAATGTTGTCGGAAATGTCAGATCTGCAACTTCAAAAAACACAAAATCTACAACAAAGATGTTAAATGCAAAAGGGACAAGAGTCCCACCGGGTGTGCCAAAATGTATATGGTGAAAATGGATACAACAATATTGAAAGACTAAATGAATTCAACCACAAAACCCTAGCCTAACAACAACAAAGATCCACCATAACATATGAAGATTACATAAGACAATGCAAATCAAATGGAATCACCAAGATTATATCATCACATGTCCAATAGGGTTTGGATCTCCATTCTTCCTATCTCCATTGATCTTGCTTGATATATTTGCTCTCTGATTTTATGTGTGCATAAGAGCTCAACAAAGAATGGAAATGTGGTTGCAAGTAGGATCGCATATGAAAGTTCGAATGCTAGGATGCTTGATTAGAATGCATAGGATGCATAGGGTTGATAATGAAGGAAGCATCTCCTTATATAGAAGACACTATAAGAAATGGAGGGATAAGATTAAGAGGTGTAAAAGATAAATGGTCGGCTAGGATTAGAGGGTAGGTAAAAGAAATAAGAAAATAATGAGAGGGTAGGTAGTGTAGGAATTAAGAGATGAATGACATGTGTCATGGGTAGAAAAGGCTAATGAATTAATTAAATAAATAAAGATTTATTTAATTAATAGAGGAAGTGGGATCAGTTAAATAAATAAAAGTGTTTATTTAATTTAAAAAATGATAATTTAAATAAACAAATGTATTTATTTAAATGAGAAATAAGACTAGAAAAGGATAAATGAATTAATTAAATAAATAAAGATTTATTTAATTAATAGAAGAATTAGGCTAAAGTAATTAATTAAATAAAGATATTTATTTAATTAGACTAGACAATTTTAGGTGTCTACACATACATACATATAGATATCACAATTGCATCACATCCTGCACACAACACATGGTAGCACATTTTACATTCTCATCATGTAAATAGTTATTTACATTATCATATTCATCTGCATTTCATACATTCACATTTGCATATGCATAACATATTAAAAACATAAAAGAACAAAAATATTGCATTTCATCATGTACATATTTGCATCCATATCATAAGCATCATATAGAAACATACATCACATAGAAACATCGCATAGGTACACATGCATATAGCTACCACAAAGATGAATCATCTCATATATATATCAAAATTATAAGTGTCATCATACAATGATGTCAAAATACATATGGCTACAAAATCACCTGAAGGTGTCTACATCATCATACAAAATGGTACAAAAAACTGATACATAGGGAGCCCTCTAAGGCTATGATGAACTCCCTCCCTCGGAGCCGACTGGCCTTGACGAAGTCTGAGTCCTGGAAGGACTTGCCCCAGGATCATCTCTCCCATCCCCTCTATCTGGTGGTGGTGGAAGACCCATGACCTCACCACTAGATGCTTGTCTCCTATCTCTTCCTCCAGTGGTCATCGTCATCCGTGATGGTCTTTGGAAGCTCCTAGCCCACTGATCTGGTGGCATCGCTCCATAGTACAGGTCTCTCTAGTAGGCTATCTCCTCCCCTGCCTGCAGAACATAGGCGTATCTGGCCCCTGTGTCCTCTATTTCCTGCCTCCCTACCCTCAGTGTTGTCTCAGCCTCTGTATAGCATTGAATATCCTAATCCCTTTCCCACTCAGTATCCCTCAGTTGTCTCCTGAGTCTAGCTGCATCCCTCTCCAGATCCTGGATCTCATCTGAATGTCCCTGACAGATATCTCTCAAGGATAGTAGCTCATCATCCTCTTCTCCTCCCCCATCCCATAGCCAACCCTCATGTTGCCCTATCCAAACACGGGAACCCACTGATCACTCCTGCCAGTACCATCGGTAGTGCCAATCTTGTCTGTGTCATGGTATCCCAAGCCACATGTCCAGCTCTCATCTCTAGTCCTAGATCCTGAAATACTCATCTCAGTGCATCCCTGACTCCCTCTCGATCATAAGGAACTAACTCTCCATCGATTGGTATCCTCAGTATCATGTATACATCCTCCAAGGTGACTGTCATCTCACTTATTGGCAAATGAAACGTGCAAGTCTCTGAGTGCCATCTCTTAGCTAGCGCAATCAACAAACCCATGTTCACCTGAAACTCAGGCACATGCAAAATATGTCGCAGGCCCATAACCTCAACTGCTTCTCTCTCCTCGAGTGTCAGCTCTTCTTGCAAAATTTGAGTCGAAGGGAATCTCTCCCGTGACTCCAGCATCGGTAGGTCATCTTGTAGTCAAGCAAATCAACTGTGTCAATCCTAGTAGTACTCCCTGCTCATCACAAAGTGTTGCTTTTTATCTTGGTGCATATATCTATCATATGGCACTCTATCCTAGTGGCATTCCCCGTTCATCACAAAGTGTTGCTTCTTATCCTAGTGGTACTCTCTATTCATCATAAAGTGTTGCTTCCTATCCTAGTAGTACTCCTTGTTCATCACAAAGTACTACTTTTTAATCCTAGTAGCATTCCCTATTCATCACAAAGTGCTACTTTGATCCTATCTTTTAGGGAACCTACTTGAGTGTATCCTCTTGAGTAGCTTATCCAATTGACAACATATGTTTTATCACAAAATTGTCAATTCTAGCCTAATCCAATTGGCAACGTATGTTCTATCACAAAATTCTCAATCTTTTTGGTACTCCCTGTTCATCACAAAATGCCTTGTTCTATCCTATCCTAGGGCCTCTGCTTGAGTGTATCCTCTTGAGTAGTTTCCTGATTGGCAACGTATGTTCTATCATAGAATTATCAATCCTAGCCCTATCTGCTATTGTGGTCTTCCCTAGAGGACCTGCTTGAGTGTATCCTAACTTATCCAATCGACAACGTATGTTTATCATAGAACTGTCGATTTGACCTTGAAGACATAAACGCGCATTCATGACACAAACGCTCTTGCATACTTCTCAGACGCACCTAACACATTGAGCTTGATGAGGTGAAGGCGCCCCTTGATAATGCTCCACTTGATGTGCTCCTTTGATTGCTAGATGTGGATGGCTCTCCAATGTTGTGCACAAATGGAATGGATTTGAAAAATGATAAGGATGAGATGATCAAGTTGCCAAGATGATTTCTTGGGCTCAAAAGGGCAACATAAACTTACTGGATTTCAAGATGTTTAGAATGAAGGGATGGAGCCCTATTTTATAGGAAGAGGAGAGGAAAACAGATGGCTAGGATGAATTCGAGATGAAGGGCTAAGATTTACTTGTGAGCTCACACAAGGTCCAAGAGAGGGTGTGAAGACCAAGAAATATGCCTTAAAGGCATTTCGTATCTCCACACTCCATGAGATGCATTGGAGGAATTAAAAATTCCTTGGGAGAGGGGATGCCTAGAGGAATGTGTGATTTCAAAAATCTTACATTCACCTAGGAAAAGAGCATTTAAAGTTAGTGGCTAGATGAAAAGGACAAAGAGTTGACTTTGTGACTAATCATGATGATTAACCATTAACAACTCATTAGGAGGGGGATTAGAGGAAATGTTAGGTGGGATTAATATTTGTAGGAGAATTTGACTAGGAGAGAGAATGAGTGGAGGGAATAAAAAATTAGAAGAATAATGTTAAGTGAGTTTAGGGAATTTCTAGAAGAATGAATTAAGAAGATGATTTGAAATTAATTAGCTAAGAGGAAGATTTGTGAGGATTTGATTTTTTTAGAAGAATAAAGAAAGGGATTGATTTATTAATAAATCAATCATATGCTATAGTGACAATATTAATTATATTTAATTAATATTGAGAGGAATTTGAATTAACATAATTAATTAATTAATTATGCAAGGAATTAAAAATAATTAAAATAATTATTTTTAAGTGTCTACACCCCTTTTCCTAAATTAAATAAATACTTTTATTTATTTAATTGATCCCACTTCCTCTATTAATTAAATAAATCTTTATTTATTTAATTAATTCATTAACCTTTTCTACCCATGACACATGTCATTCATCTCTTAATTCCTACACTACCTACCCTCTCATTATTTTCTTGTTTCCTTTACCTACCCTCTAATCCTAGCCAACCATTTATCTTTTACACCTCTCAATCTTATCCCTCCATTTCTTATAGTGTCTTCTATATAAGGAGATGCTTCCTTCATTATCAAGCCTAATCATTCTAATCAGCTAATCATTCTAATCAACTAATCAAGCATTCTACACATTCAAACTTTCATATACGATCAAGCCTACTTGCAACCACATTTCTATTCTTTGTTGAGCTCTTATGCACACATAAAATCTGAGAGCAAATATATCAAGCAAGATCAATGGAGATAGGAAGTATGGAGATCCAAACCCTATTGGACATGTGATGGTATAATCTTTGTGATTTTATTTGATTTGCATTGTCTTAGGTAATCTTCATATGTTATGGTGGATCTTTGTTGTTCTTAGGCTAGGGTTTTGTGGTTGAATCTATTTAGTCTTTCAATATTGTTGTTTCCATTTTCACCATAACCAATGTATGAGATCTTATAGGTCATTATAGGGAAGTATGTATGTATGGAAGTATGAAAATTGTATATAAGGTGATATAGTTGACAACGAAGGTTTTGGTAATGGAATGAGCTTAAACCGGAACTGAACCTGGCATAGTTGATGCTATTTTGATGTAGTACATTGTATTGGATTTCATAATCCATTTTTGTAGTCAATGTGACTCTTATTGAGCAGTGAGCTCTAGGCAGTTGGCCTTCCTGCATGTGCAGGCCCCTCATTGTAAGTAATATTTATTCATTGGCTAGTGAGTGAATATTATGGGTCACAAATCCCATTGAGGTTTTTCCCACACTAGGTTTCCTCATTAAACATCTTGTGTTATGGTGTGTTTTCTATGTTGACTTTATTGTTCATGTTTATTGCATTAATTCTTATTTACCGGTACACTGTTTTAGGATGCAAAGTTCTTAATAAGTTTATATATTTAGCAAACCAGTTAGATACTGATTCACCACCCCCTCTCAGTATCTTTGGGATTGTCATTAATCTTAACAATTGGTATCAGAGCCTTGTCCTCTATTTTCAAAAGCCTAACAGCTTGAGGAAGATTTTGACACCGGTACAGATGGAGAAATTAAGAAAACAATTGGAAGGAGCTCTTGTAGACTATGATGCAGAGAAGTTGAAGAATATCAAACTTGAAGATGATCTGAGGACTACACATGAATTCATTCAAGGACTTTAGGAGAATCTTACTATACCTCAATAAAATAAATGAACTTCATGAGAAGAAATAGAATGATAATGATGAAAAGGAAACTCTTAATGAACTTGTGAACAAGTTGAGACAAGAAAACATTAATATGAAGAATGAAATGCAAGATATGACTACGAGGTTTTGTAAATATATTGAAGACAGAAAGAAGAATGAAGATGACTTGACTAGGAGACTCAATGATGTTGGAAACAAAAATCTAAGACTCGGTCATGAAAATGATATGTTGAAGACAGATCTGATTCACATGCAACATGACAAAATTGAACTCATGAGACAAAAGGGAATTTTGGAAATTGAGTTGGCTACTACAAATCAACACAAAGAGAAATTCAAGAAAAGTTCAAAGGAAATTGATGATATGCTAAAAAGTCAGAAATCAAATAGAGATACTAATTGACTTGGATTTGAAGTTGGAGAAATTTCCGGTACTACAAACAATTAAACCAGTAAGACAACCTAATGCTTACAAGTTTAATGGTAAATGTTTCAATTGCAATAAATATGGTCATAGAGAAAACCAATATAGATTTAGAAACAATCAGAACATCAATGCACCCACTGGTCAATGTTCCAAATGCAACAAAGTTGGTCATAATTCAGAAAACCACAGAATGAATGTGAAATGTTATGTTTGTGGATGATATGGGCACTTATCTAATCAATACAAAACACAAACCAGCATAGGATATGGAAAAGCTATTCAGAGGAATAATGTGACTTGACTTGTTATGCTTGTAACAAGATTGGACATATTGCAAAATTCTGTAGAAGTAAGACTTCACCGACAAATAATAAAAGACCCAGTTTGAAAGGCAAAGAAGAGGTAGATGAGATAAAGCAAGAATTTTCAAAAAAATGGATTAGGAAGACAGATCGAAATATTGATCAGACTATTTCTTCACTGATAGAACAGAGTATTACTCCAACGATAGGAGATTCTTCATCCAACTAAGAAGTAACCCTTTGGGAGTATTGCAGCAAATTGAATATCATGCAAATTACCCTCGGTCGATGGTGAGAAGATAGATTTCTTCTTTACTGGCAAATGTGTTAAGTTTTCACTTAATCGGCGAGCATTTAATGTGATTGTTGAAAGAAATGTCATTATAAATCATCGAATTCCCTCATTTTTGATTCACCGAGCAATCAAAATCATCAGAGAGTGTGAAAAAGAGCTAAGGCATTAAAGGTGAAGGTGTGAAGCGATTTCTTTCAAGCATTCAGATACTCTAAGGCAGCTAAAGGTATTTTTCAAATGGCTTCATCTTTTGCTCCCGAATTTATTGCAAACCCTACTATCGTGGAAAATGTAAAATTCCCTATGCCCGTGTTTAAGATAATTCCCGAAGTAGCTAAGCAAGATGATTCCATAGGTGCTTTTTCAAAAATTCCTAAAGGTGTAGCTTATGATGAAGACCCTAGGATTTATATTCATTGCAACATTGAAGAATTAGGTTCTAAAGAATTGCTGAAAATGTTTAAAACTGTAATTTGTGATGAAAATGGCACTGTCAAACCTGAACACAAAATTGTGGAGACTTTAGGTTTTGCTGAGATACTGAATATCCCTGAATTTTCGGAAGAAGTAGTGAGAATTGTCCTAAGCAAGGCAGATGGAGAATTTCTATGGTTGGATTCTATCTGCAAATTTAACCGGCAAGCAATTAGGGCAATAATAGGTTTACCCTCAACTGGTAGCGGACCAGACAAAACAAAGAAAGTTCCTAACAACAAAGTAATGACCCTAACTGGAGCAACATCAGACAGTAGATCACTAAGAGTGAATGACATCAAAGACATCAATGTGAGATTCATAAGTATGGTTTTAGGTTACAAGACTACACATGCAAACATACTTAATTCAGTTTCTAGTCTTTGCATTAATAGTGCTTATGAAATGGTCAACAATAATACAATGATTGATGTGTGTGAATGGCTGAAAGATGAACTCATAGATAATTTGAAAAAGATTAAAGGAGATAAGAAAGGGACATTTCGCTTTGGTAATCTTTTAGTATGCTTAATGTTGTATTTCACAAAGGAAATCCCTGGTATAGGACAAAAAGACTTTGGATATAATATTTTAAAGTTTTCCAAGCCAAAATGAAAACTAGAGAAAGACTACCGCAAAGTGTAGTGGACAAATATATTTGTTTTGTAATAAAAAAAGATGAGACATGGATGGAAGTTGTACTTCCTAGGACTGTATGGGTAATTGAAATGGGATATGAGGTAGATCTCAACAATATTGAGACATATGCAAAAGCTTTGTTAGATGCACCAAGAGAACCAACATAAGAAGTTTTTGTTAGTGCAAAAACTATTGAGAGTGGTGTGAAAACAATGAAGCAAAGGAAGAAAAGAGAAAAATATATTAGGGATGCACCAAAGAAAGTAAAGGAAATCAAAGAAAATGTTATGAACATTACTGGTATAATGGCTAGTGAGCTAGAAGGACTGCAACCGGAGGAACACATTTCACCAGTTGGCACATCTTCTAACAGTGAGATACCAGCTAGATTCAAAAGAGTTGAAAGGAAGAGAAAACCTTCACCGGTACCCTTTCCTCCACCCAAAAGAACAAGGACCTTAAGAAAGAAACAACCAACTAAGAAACTAACTCCCAAGAAGAAACAAAAACCGGTTATACCTTCATTAGAAAATTTGCTAAATGAAATAACTGATGATGGCAATTTAGCTAATGTGAGTAAATTGTATAACACATTCAAAGATTCAAACAAGGAAAGCATTAAAAATAGTATAATTTTACATCTGGATATATACAAGAAAGTTTTAATTGAAGTAGTGGATGATTTGCCCAATGAACTATATAGAAGATTGGATGCCAAGAGGATTGCAGTGATGGAATTGGACAAGAAACTAAAAGTTGAAAAAATTCTAGTTGTACATCTGGTTAACTCAAAAGAGGAAATTGATGACCTGATTTGTGAGGCTAATAGATCCATTTTTGCTAGTGGTCACTGGCAAGTAAGTTGATGGTAGGTAGAGTAAATGAGATTGCAGAGGAGACTACTGACAAATGGGATATCTTTTTTGTGGAAAAAGAAAAACAAGAGGAAATGAACATGCCAAAAAAAAAAAATTCAAGGTATATAAGAGGGATAAGGACAAAGGGAAAGGTAAAGTTGGTGGAATACCGAACATCAAGATAATTGATAATTTGCCACCACCATTGGATACTGCACCGATACATACTATTGATCCACTGGTTACTGAAAGTGAAGGTATCACACATGATAACACTAATCTTGAATCTGAAATACTATTCACCATGAATGTGGATACTCAGGAAGTGAATATTGTTGTGGATAAGGATAGTACAGAAGTTAAGGATGATAATGTTGACAGTGGCAACATTGCTGAGAAACCGGTAGAGACTGTTGAGGTTGAGATCTCAACAGAGCAATCATTACAAATAGAGCAACCATTGGACAATGGGAAGAATACTGAAGGTATAGATGCTAGCATAGAGAAACCTACTAAGACTGAGATACCGACAATTGAGCATACAGAGAAACCTACAGAAGCAGAGGCACATATTGAAGCAGAGAAACCGACAATCACTGAGACACCTAAACAATCAGACAAACCTTTACTGGTTGAAATACAAACTCAGACTGATCCACTGGAGGATAATACAAGAAAAATGGTTACAAATGTTGGAAGCACAAAGGTAATTAATGTAATAAGTTAGACATCCGACACTTCATCAAGTGAATTCAGACCTACTAATGTAATAGAGGTACTCCTAGATTCAATCAAGAAGATAATAGACTATAATGCATTGGCCTACAAGGCAATTGATGACACCATACCAATTCTTAAATTGATAGCACTGAAATGTAACATAGATCATGTAAAGGATTCTTTAGGTAAATTGGACACATTGTCCAAATTCATTACTGACAATGTAATAACGGTTGATAAGGTGAATGAGGACACCTTCAAAGAGAAAGTTGAAAAGGAGAAGGATAAATTATTTGAGGACACAATAAAGAAGTGTACAAAACACTTAAATACACTATTATCGGCACTGAACACTACAATTTTGGAATACAAAGAGTTGTACATAGAAACATGCAAACCACATCTTTTGACAAAGGACATAGAAAAGGAAATCAGCAGAGTACAGAAAGAAATAGATGATATAGCTGATAACATAATTGGTTCATCCGAACCTATATAAGTTATTGAGCAGGAAATAGAAGGTTTTGAGGAGAAATTAGAGAAATTTGAGAAAGAGAAGGCAAGGATTAAGGCTAATGCCAAAGAACTTAAGTACAAACTTGGTCCTAAGCTCGACAATCTAATCTCTCTGAGAAATGAAATCTCTTGGGCATTACTTCAAGGAGAAAGATCACCGGAAGAGCACATGCATCATCTCACCGGCACGATCCAACAGACTAAGGCAACCCTAAACAACAGTAACAGATTCATGCAGAGTCTTAATTTGGTTTTGGCAGATATATTCCAGATTGTAGCCAACCGGTTACAAACTTTAAGGTGAAATTTTTGCACTCGTTTGACAATTTTTGACAACCTTTGTCATTGATGTCAAAGGGGGAGTAGTGGACAGAGAAAAATGATTAATCAGAGGAGATCATCTGCTCAGGGGGACCACATCTTTTTGGTAACTTTTTGGACTTCGGTTTTTGGAACAGTTTTTGGATTTTTCTCATGAGTGTTGCCATCAATGCCAAAGGGGGAGATTGTTGGCATTCTACACTCTTATGAGAATAGTTGGTGTTGTCATTGATGGCAACCATCTGGCAACCTTCTGGTATTCATCTGGTAAAGCCACCAGCAGTTACTGGCACCGACATAGACATCTACATACACCGGCAGACACTTCACCAATAGTGGCAACAATGCATACCAGCACCCCAGCCAACAGGGAATAAACTTTTGTTTATTGTATTTAAATGTAATTATCTTTTGTAAAGCTGACATGGCATATTCTAAAAGACTCATATATATGTATGAGATCTTATAGGTCATTATAGGGAAGTATGTATGTATGGAAATATGAAAATTGTGTATAAGGTGGTATAGTTGACAACAAAGGTTTTGGTAATGGAATGAGCTTGAATCGGTACTGAACCTGGCATAGTTGATGCTTTTTTGAAGTAGTGCATTGTATTGGATTTCATAATCCACCTTTGTAGTGAGTGTGACTCTTATTGAGCAGTGAGCTCTAGGCAGTTGGCCTTCCTGCATGTGCAGGCCCCTTATTGTAAGTAATATTTATTCATTGGCCAGTGAGTGAATATTATGGGTCACAAATCCCACCGAAGTTTTTCCCACACTGGGTTTCCTCGTTAAACATCTTGTGTTATGGTGTGTTTTCTATGTTGTCTTTATTGTTCATGTTTACTGCATTAATTCTTATTTACTGGTACACTATTTTAGGATGCAAAGTTCTTCATAAGTTTATATATTCAGCAAACCGGTTAGATACTGATTCACCCCCCCCACCCCCCCCTCTCAGTATCTTTGGGACTGTCATTAATCCTAACAGGGCAGAAAAAATGCCTGATACTTGTTCTCGTCTTCATTTGAAGGACTCATTTGAGGCGACTCGGATTGGAGATCAACGACCTCTCTCTCTTTCATTTTATGTTTTGATTATACTTATGGCAATAAAAAGCCTAAACATGGTATAAAGATATTGTAATGAGATATTTATACATTTCGTTGTTATGAAAATTTCCTTATCTTCTAATAAATCTATTATTGTTATTTCAATTTAGTAAGCTTGGTATAAACTAAAAGAATGAAATAGACTTATTATCTGATTTATGAGTTTATTTATGAATAAAGAGTATATTATGTCTTATTTGGATCTAGAATAATCTACGTCTTTACACGAAATCATCCCAAAGATTCTACATAACACGCTACATCAAAATAACCCTGTTCTTCTTGAAATACCGGATCGGATCTTCTATCTTGCACAAGAATCAATACCAGAGGCTAGGATTTTGAATTAAGTTGTCTCAAACATCCAATCACCTAACTCTTCCACCGCAACCAAAACTATACAACCAAAATTGATTTATGCTCAATGTACTCATACTTTGCCGGATACTATATTCCACCTTCCAGACTTAAGCAAAATGAATATCAAACTTTAGGTAGAACAATTTTTCATATACCAGATGTGATCTCTTATCTGAGTTGCCATCAATGACAACCCCAAAACATTTCTCATGCACTAATCTCTACTAGTACAGTGTCTCTTGCCAACACATTTCACAAATATCCTAATATGTATCAAGCCGCCATCTCTAAAAGCATTTTAAAATCTATTAAAAATATTAACTATCGAAAGAAACCCACTAGATTCACAAAAAAACATTTAAACAAAAATAAATATTTACAAAACTTCATTAGGGGAGAGGACCCAATAGTTGAGCACCCTAACTTCGCACTTTTCAAAATCCTACATGGAAAGTTCAAATCACTCTGATTTTTTTACAACAACATACTTGGCAAGTCCCCTACTTATAAGTAAGATTTCAGAGCCACATCATCAAATATGATGCCACAACAACATGCTTTTTGTCAAGGTGTCCAAAAAGGTCCAAAAAAATAGTGAAACCGATACTTGTGCACTAAGTCGTGTTGTATTGGTGTATTGATATGGCATCACGTGATTTGTTGCTTTTTAGATCTAAGGAATACATTCCATTCAATTATGGGTAGTAATCATCAATACTAACAACTTTGAAGCCACAACTATCAGTACAATATTATTAAAAATATTGGGCATTAAATCAACAAGTACTATAAAAATTATAGAAATGTGCTCAACTATTGGATCCTCTCCCCCATATAACTGTATTTTTAAAATTATATATGAAATTGCTAAACCTAAAATTGATCCCAACCACTATAACTAGCTACATTATATAACAAGTGCTATAACAATTATAGAAATGTGCTCAACTATTGGATCTTCTCCCCCATATAACTGTATTTTTAAAATTATATATGAAATTGTTAAACGTAAAATTGATCCCAACCACTATAACTAGCTACATTATATAACTAACACCTAAAACTGATCCAAATCACTATAACTAGCTACATTATATAACTATCACCTAAAATTCTTCGGAATCACTATAACTAAAATTACATTATAAACTATTCCGATCACTATAACTAGTTACATTATATAACTAGCTTTTTCAAGAAAAAATTTGAAGCCATTCAATCTAAAATTGACCCTAATCACTATAGCTATTTATGATGAATATGATAAACTATTCCGATCACTATAACTAGCTACATTATATAACTATCTTTTTCATGTTGTATTTAAAGCCATTCAATCTAAAATTGACCATCCATACAAAAGAACTTGGTGGAACTTGGTGCCACGATCACCTTCTTTAACACCGCAAACTTTGTAGAATTGGTGCTCACTATGCACACCAACCAAGAAGCACAAATCCCTCCCTCACATGAGCAGAAAAATTTAATATATTACAAGCATTAATGTGGCAATCATACAAGGCACGGGGAATAATACTATTTATAGCTATATACCCTAGTGAAGAATATCAACTTTTATCAACAGGGAAATTTTAACCATGGTTAATATCATAACCCAAGTCCCCAAACCCTTCCATCACAACTTCCACAGATCTCCTCTCACATTTAGCTTTGCAGAGCAAGAGCAGTACATGATAGTGAATTTAAATATATCAAGTACTTGGGTGTACAATAATATATATCCATGTAGCAGTACTAAAGTCCTAACAAACATGCTTTGTTTTTTTCCTCCTTTTCTATTGATTCAACAACAAACATGTTTTGTCCTACTATATATCATGTTTCAAGGCTGACAAGAGAACTGTTTGCAGATATGACTACAGACAAGAACGACTGTGCACAAATTCAATGGCTAAACAAAAAAATCCACATTAACATGTAGGGTCACTGGCATGATATAAATCAATACATTTTATATAAACTCAAGAATATTGATATAAAGTTATTAGATTTCCACAATCCATTTCGATATTGTAAGTAGTTTCTGGATGAGTAGTTTTTGATCATCAACATTTCGGATCACATTCTATGATTCATCATGATTTGATTGTATGAACAGTTTTTGACCATCAATGTTTCGGATCACATTCTATGATCCATCGTCAAGATACAACACAGTGATGACTCACGATCGGAAACATTGATGATTAAAAACTGCTCAAATCGAACTACATACAATATATATTGCATATCCAGATTTTGCAGTCAGAGGATATGATAATAGTCTGACGAGTGCACGAGGTGCTCTGCAACAGAAAGAAGCTTTAAAAGAAGGAATAGATTTGACCCCTTCAACGTTATACGCGATCCAATCGGGACAGCGAAAGGTAATACCTAAATAAATAATTTGCATTTTTGCTGTACGTATTCAACTGTTGCTGATATGATTCGTATGCAATGATTTGAGTGCTTTAAGACTAGAATCGTCTGGTAGAAGATTCACACAATTTTTTTAATGTTTTCTCTTTGTAATTCCAATGTATTCTTTGTCAACTTTTGCAAGGACTTTCAACCCATCGCTTCTGTCAAATCGTCATGATTGTGAAACGACGGAAAATCGTGGAGTTTTTCTCCACTCAATGAGATTTTTTTTGGTTTTCAATCGTGAATGATTTTGTGTTCGAACCCAAAAATTCTAAAGCCTATTCACCTAATTCTGTTATGTCATGGCCGATCTGTATGTAACACAGGGATGCTAAATACCAAATTTGGTGATGACTTTGTTAAATAGTATGGATGATAAAGCATGAATGTGTAGTAATTTTTAAAAAGTCACTTTAATGATACATATTACAGAATTTAGACAACGCAGTCTAAAAGATTGTAAAAACAATAATATTATGTAATATATTGATTAATAAATATAGATTTTTTATCAAAGCATTTTTAATCCAATCAGAAATAATAAAAAAAAAATAAATTTGAATTATAGAAACGTGATAATATTAAGTGAAATATTTACTTTAAAATTGTATGTTTATTTTGTATAAATTTAGGATTATGTTTTGTTATTATTATAAAATGATAAAATAATATAAATTTAGTTAAATAAAATGGTACAAATAATTATACATTATGAAAAAGTATTGAAAATATTATTAATAGGTAATATCATTGCATTCACTTATGTTTAATTAATTGATTTTTTGCATCAATTAAAAATGATTATTATTTTTGTTTTCCAAAATAGAATAAAAATTTAAATAAATAATTAAACTATTACACATTACACAACAAATATTTTTATTAAAAAAAAATAACCCAAATATGTATCTTTTATAATTATAATTTTGTATAATTATTATTTAAATCATTCTATTTTTTATTAATAATTTTTGAAAATCACAATTTTCTTTTTAATCATTTTAATATATATAATATAATTTTATGGCATCTCATCATAAATTTAAATATTTTTCATTTAATTATTTAAAAATGTCAATTTTTAATTTATTGTTTAGATTATATAATTTTATAATTATTAATAGTTGTTTTATTAAGATCAATTAAAATTAATATTATTTAAATATAATAAAAATAATATAATTTTAAACTAATAATTAATAATTAAATTTAAGATTAGTTTTATTATTATGATTATAATTATATAGATTGTATTCTTTGTTTCTAGGTTTTGTAGGTCTACTAAATCAAGGAGTTTGGTCTTTGCTATTTTTGGGCTCTTTTTACTCATGATTTGTACGAGACAACAATGCTATGCATTGACATCCTTGGCTGAGGTGCTTAGATTCCTAACAAAGGCTCTTTGTTGTTTACATTTTCCATTTCTATAGTTACAAAGTTAATGTATTTATGTATTTTCATATATTTTCATCAATTTCTAAGTGTATGTAGTGAATTTCACTCTGAGATGAACCTATCTTTCCTTTCCCAGAGTAAAATTTCCTACATTACACTTTTTCTAATAAAAAAACCGAATGTACTCTAAAGCCTTAGCTACTTCTCATGTATATTCTTCTTCTTATTGATTGGCATTTAAATCCTCATATTAAAATCTTAAAAATCTCATAAAGAAATTTTATGGGCTTCATTTTCCATGGCAAAGGATTTCATGGAGTGGCTTAGGATTTTTGTTCCCCCCCTGATGATTCTAGTGGATTTGGTTTAATTTCAATCCAATATCAAGGTATAGCTTCATATTTCATGTATATATTATTAGATTCTTGGAGGGAAATAAAGCTTCAAGGGTTTTGATGTGGCATTACATTTTTACAATGGTGTCTCACGGTAATTAGGCTTAGAAGGGGCTTAGTTTTCATAAATTCTTAATATGAAGGTTTTTATTCAAATATATGATAATTGTCTAATTAAAAGCATATGGAAAGATTGGGAAGTCATCAAGCTATACATTTTATGGGACAAAAAAATAGTTTGAAAAGGTATTTCTATAAATGAAAGAGCCTGATCCTTCACCACCTCCTAGTGCTTTAGATTGTATTTCTTAGTGTCTTTTTTTCTCATTGTACATTTATTGTTTAAAGCTTGGCATTGCATTATATTTTTTGGTTTAATATTTTCATCCCATACCTTTTTTGTGGACATGTGTAATATAAGTTCATTTATAAAAAGTAATATAAGACACTTATTCATAACAAAATATATTAGGTAAATAAAATAAATAAGAATCATGAATCAATATGAGCATAGATAGGTGCCATGAGTTATAATTTTTTCTAAAAAAAATTAAATGCATGATATGTGCGAAAGGATCCAAAAAGTGAGTAGGTCACTTGTCACCCTCAATAATGTATGCCATCATCCATATGATTGATTTGGTTTAAAAATAGAGGTTGTACCTAACACATTTTACAAGTTACAAATTTATGTTGAAATAACCTAGGATGCTTCAATAATATGCATACAAATAAGTATAAATTAACCCAAATTAATAATTGATAGATACAAGTCTAATAATTTACAATTTAAAAGTAAATGTGAAAGATAGGGCACTTAGTTTTAGACACGTTTTAGAAAGATAAAATTTGAAATGCTAATTGATGCACTAAAGTTTGAGTATCTTGAGACTAGAAATGATGCATATTTGCCACTACTTTGCCTTGAGATCTAAATAGTTGATTTTCTTTTTGAGGATTGAATCCATATGTTTGGGTCACTTCCATACTCACAGATTTGACCCCTACCCATGGACATGATCTAGTGCATAATCCTAATCCTTGTTCTTTTAAATTCACTATTCTCTACTTTTCTTTGAGAACTAGGGGTATTTATGAACATATTTAGAGAAGCATTGAATTTCTAGGGAAAAGTCTCTTCTAGATCAACCCCCTAAAGGTATAGTTTCACAATTGTGCTAATATGATGACAAAAATATTAAGCATACTAATTCTTTAAAATGATTATGTAAATTTGAGTTCATTTTAGTCCTCAAATGTAACTATTCTTAACATGCTTCTTCCTTAAATACAAATGATATTCAAAACAATTACTTGTTGATTAAAATGTATGCAATTAAATGCCTTTAAATGGAACAATAAAGCATTAAATCAAGCAAATGTGTGTTTGTTGTCTCTAGGTAGGAAAGGATGGGGTGAACTCAACCAAAATTTAAATTTAAGTTTTGAAATTGTAAGGTTAGACTTCTTGCACATGTAGAAAAGACTCAAGACATAGGAATGTTAAAATTAAGATGGATAACAAATGTGTGGGGATTGCTACATGGATAAGCATAATAATTGCTATCATGGTGAAGACATTGTAGTACATGTGGATATGGTTAAGGTGGGAGATAAATTTGGAAGAATATACGTGGATAGATAAGTAGAGATATGGGTGGAGTGTGACATTGCACCAAGATTACACTATTTGTCAATATATAAATTTTTAAAATCATTGTTACAAAATTGACACAAATCTAAATCAAAATTGACATAGATATACAAATTTTACCAAGACAAAATCGTTACACAAATTCTCTACAAAATCTTTACATCACCAACATTATTATAAATTATTAAAAAAAATCCACTCAATATAAATTTCTTAATATAATATTATAAAAATATATAAATACACATCCATAAATATAACAAATTTTATATAAATTCTTATAGAACAATCTATAGATAATTATCAGTTGACATTTTTGGTTTTGTATCTAATTTTTTTAATGCATGTGTCCCTAAATCAGCTCTTTAAAAAGTGGATGTTGACATTTAATAAGAATGAACTCTACGTAACCTCTATGACTTTAGGAATGGCAAACATTCTATAGTGCAACTGGTAGAAAATATGTCTTCCAAATTGGGAAATCTCTACGTACATTTGGCCATATTTCCTTTTCTTTAAGGGACAAACTTAGCATATTTTCAACCATTAAAAAGAATAATATGATGAGACCTTGATTTTTGTCTTCAAGTTTATGTGCAAACAAACGTGAGAGAATGGATGTTCTAAGAAATAAAAGTAAATGTTTAGGTAAGGAAAAGAAATTAGATAAGGAAATTAAGCCCTATATGACAAAGTTTTTGTTTTTTTGTAGATATTCATTTATGTTGGTTAGTGTGTTGTTGTTGTGCCAAGTTAGTAGTGTTATTTTCTTTGAGGTGGAGTTGAAAATGTTGATAATTTGAAGTCTTTTCAAAGAAGTTATTGTCTTTTAGTCAAGTGAATAAATTTTGTGCATTAATCACAAGTAGGTAGTTTTGTCAGTGTTGGTTGTTGAAGTATTGATTTTTTCGTCATTTTATCACATTTGTTAAGTTTTAATAAAGATTAAAATTGTAGATTATCTTGTTTTAAAGTCTATTATGTGGAAAAACAAGATAAAGATAAGATGTTAGAAACCTGCTTTTCATTTTACTATTGTTTCACGTGTCTAATCAACTTGAGATGTTTCGTATGAAATATTTAGCTTTTACTTTTAAATTGTTAAGGTCTATGCACATTTATCTTGATTGGTTGAATGGAGATGAATGGTTATAGAGGGAAACAATTAAAGAAAAGTTTGAAGCCACCATATTTGTCAAAGTGCCCTAATTAGTTGTAGGCAATGACCTAATGATACACTTCTCTTTAAATTTTCTTGATCAAATGCCATTAATCAAATTAATTTTGCTTCGTTTGGCTTTTAAATTTGTTAAGTATTGCCCAAATCGAATGAACCAGATTTATTGTAGTGTAATCAATAATGGAGGGTGAAATGGCATTGCTAAAGATGGGAATTATTTTCTTTTGTTATTTTTTCCTAAAGTTGACACAACATTTAATTTTTTATTGAGGTTGATAATGTCCTCTTAAATATTTTGTTATGCCAAGGTTTATTGGACCTATTACAATCCAATTATTTGTCAATATTTTTTGTGGTAAAATCAAAACAAAACAAAACAAACTCATTCTTTATTCATTTATGCAACTCTTCCTAATCAATGGATTAAAGACATGGTAAATATATAATTTATATTTAATTATTTTTTATAAAAACATATGGGACCTAATTTCATGTATTTGGTGGTAAAATTAAAATGAAAGCTCACTATTCATTCATTCACATAACCCTTCCCAATCAATAAATGAAAGATATTGTAAACAAATGATTTTTACTTTTATATTTAATTTTAAAGAGAAAAAATATCCCGCCAACCAATTAGAAATGGAAATTTTTTCATTAAATGAAATTGATAGATTTATTTTTCCATTTTTGAACAAATAAATTAAATTGGCATGCATTTTGTTTACATCAATACATCTAATAAATTTAAATTTATGTCTTTGGATGTTTAGTGTAGAGCACAAATTATCATCAATTCTTCAACTTTATATTTACTTAAAAAATAATAATAATAATAATAATAATAATTAAGAATATAAATTTAATAAAAAATAATTAAAAATATAAATTTAATAAAAAATAATTAAAAATATAAATTTAACATGGGTCAAAAAGGGCAATGAGAAGCTCTCAAATTCTTTTTAATAATTTAGCTCGATGACTTAAGTTGGCCCCACCTTAAATGGAACTTCCTTAAAGAAAGGATATGGGCTACTTGCTAGTTGGGGGGTGCAAAACATGTGTGACATTTTATTTTATTATGTATGCCTAGTCTAGTGTCTAAATATTTATAGTTTACTATTAATATTATAATTTATAATTTATTTTGAGTGTATATTCATTATTAAAGTCATAGTTCGCCATTCACAAAAAAAAAATTCATTAGTTATAAGTGTAGGGCATAATCTTATTAGAAACTACTATAAGATATATTAATTCTTAAATTCATATTGCACTATAAAGATTATATGATGATGATTAAATTATCTTGAATAAATATTTATTTTTTAATCTATTATTTGAATGCTCAAGAATACTTAGCTTTCAAAATGATCAATCTTGGATCCATAAATTAATATCTCAGTAAGAAAGTTTTATTAGTCTAATGAAGTGTTACTATTAATCCTTAAACACATGTTTTGATACCATAACTCTGTCAACTTAATTAACTTTATCTACTTCATGTTGTGCTAAATCTCATTCAAATTAGACAATCAACATGTTAAATGTTTTATCATTCTTTGCTTAAGGTCAAGAGAAAACCAAAAAATGGTTAGATATCAAAATGTTTGATCATTCTTTGCTTCATTATTGATACTCCATTAGTGATAGGTGGCTTATTAGATATTGAGTTGGTTAATTGATTTAATGTTAAATATTGCGTAGATAAGGATACCCTAATTTTCTTGATATACCTATATAATGACACATCCTCAAAGGTTTGATATGGTTAAATCTTAATTAATTTATTGTTGTAAAATTGACCTCATATATGTCATGCTTTCTAGTTTACCATTAATTAATATTAGCTTCCACACTATTTCATTCCATGTCTCACACCTATCTAAAGAATTATAAATGTAATTCTAAGATGCTTCATCAACCTTTCTATAGTGGGGCTATAGTTAAAATGTGATGAAGGGTACTCCTTTTACAAACCCAAATATACAAAAACAACAATACAAAAATAAATACAAAATGCAAGGAAGAAACACTTGCTTTCTATTAACCCAATGAAATGAGAACTACAACATATATAATATTACATGTTATAGCCACATGGTCTCAAATCATTACAAAGAAAATTAACTCTCTAACAAAACTCTACAATTCAAAGCCACAACCTGCATTAATTGATCTCCCTCTATAAACCTTGGTTCATCTCTTTATTTAGCACCAATAGATACCTTAGAATGTTCTAGAAGGTGCAAGTTTTCTTCTTTTTGACACCTAACTATCCAACTGTTCATTTTTCCACTCAAGTGAATTTTTCATTAAAACTTGAGTTTTGGTGGCACAACTTCTGAGATCCATAACTTTTGACTACACAAAATACATCTGAAGATCTATTTGTCCAAATTTAAAAAATTTGTAGGTCTTCTAAGGTTCTCAATTTTGATGAAATGTGAGTCAGATGTGTGACAAAGGCTACAAATTCACCTTTGACTCAACTGGTTGAAAGATAAAGAAAGATAGTACCAGTCAAGTTGTGGCAGAAGGAAAGAGAACGAATGGCAATGTTTATAATCTAAAGGAATGCTATGAGTCCTAATGCATATTAGGACAAGTTGATGAAAGTTGGTTGTGGCACCGAAGATTAGGCCACATAAACTTTGATAACCTAGTTGTAGTAAGAAGAAAGGGGTGTGTGAGGAATATTCCACCCATCATCAAACCGGTAAGCATATTTTGTGATGAATGTGTGAAAGGTAAGAAAACTAAGGTGAGATTTAGGACAAAAGAGCACAACATCTCAAGACCACTTGAAATTGTGCATACAGATCTGTGTGGTCCAACTAGGACAAGAGAACTTGCAAGAGAAAGATAATTTATGCTCTTTATTGATGACTACTCAAGAATGACATGGGTCACCTTCCTGCAAGATAAGTCACAAGCATTTGAAAGATTCAATATCTTTAGGAATATGGTGGAGAAAGAAAATGAGTGCAAGTTAAAATGCCTAAGATCGGACTGGGGTGGAGAGTTTACATCAAATAAATTTAAAGATTATTGTGAAAAACATGGAATTAGAAGGCAATACTCAGCGCCTAGGACACCATAGAAAAATGGTGTGGTAGAAAGGAAGAACATGACAGTCAAGGAGATGGCTAGAACCATGTTAAATGAGGATAGTCTGCCAAACACATATTGGAAGGAAGCTATTCATATTGTTGCACATGCTTTGAACTGGGTTCAATTAAGAACAAACAGTAGAATGACACCTTATGATTTGTGATATGACCGAAAGCCATCAGTCAAATACTTCAAAGTATTTGGAAGCAAGTGCTTTATCAAGAAAGATATGGATGATCTAGGAAGTTTTGACTCTAGAAGTGATGAAGGAATCTTCCTTGGTTACTCATCTAACAGAAAGACTTACAAATGTTACAACAAAAGACTAAGAAGAGTCATTGAGAGTGTGCATGTAAAAGCTGATGAGGATATGCACAAAGGATGTCAACCACAAGTTATCCAATATGATAATTCCAATGATGAAGATGATGAAACTCAGTCAGCCATTGAACTAGAGGAAGCACCCAAGAAGGCTCCCAACCGATATGTACAACTGAATCACCCAGAAGAGAAAATTTTGGGAAATAAGAGTGATGGTGTGCAAACTAGAAGAGGACTTGCCCAGATTGATGAACAAGTCAACCTTTGCCTCATGACTAAAGTTGAACCCATAACTATCCGTGCATCACAATCCACCTTTATATCCTTCAACATTTTCTTCATCCATAAAAATTTTGTATAGTTAGTAGCAACAACAACATACTAAGCTTCAGTAGGAGATAGAGAAGTACATGACTGTTTCTTGCTGATCCATGAAACCAACTTCTTTCCAAGAAAGAAGTTCCACTGGAAGTAATTTTTTGGTCATCAACATCTGTATATGCACATAAAGTAAAGTTATCATCCTTATTGTACCACAAGCCATATTCGGATGTACCTTGCAAGTATCTAAAAAATCCTTTTTACCGCCATCTCATGATTTTCTATAACTCTAAAATATTGAAACAATACAAACAACATTCATAATGTCAGGCCTAGTCGGAGTCAAATAAAGCAGACCTCCAATCATAGATTTGTATCTTGTAGGATTTACTGGTGCAAAAACATCTTTTCTTGTCAATTTCTCACTTGTAACCATAGGAGTACTTACTGGTTTAGAATCTTCCATAGAAAATTTCTTCAACAATTCCTTACCATATTTAGTTTGACAAATGAAAATACTGTTGTCAGTCTAAGTAATCTACAAACCTAAGAAAAAATTCATCTCACCAATCATAGACATCTCAAATTATTTCTCCATATTCTTAGAAAATTCTATGCATAATTTATCTTCACCTCCAAAAATAATGTCATCAACAAATACTTCAACAATCAATATATCATCATCAGTGATTTTATAATATAAATTACTGTCAACACTGCCCTTAGTAAAACCAAGCTTCAAAAGATATTTATCCAACCTTGCATACCAAGCTCTAGGTGCTTGTTTCAATCCATATAAAGGTTTCCTTAACTAGCAAACCATATCGGTATCATTTGATAGTGAAAAACCATCAGGTTGCTCAATATAAACTTCCTCATCAAGATCCCCATTAAAAAATGCATATTTAACATCCATCTTGATAAACCTTGTAGTTTTTATAAGTAGCATAGGCAATAAATAATCTTACAGCTTCAATCCTAGCTATAGGTGAAAAAGTCTATCCATAATCAATTCCTTCCTTCTGAGAATGTCCTTTACAAACCAATCTAGCCTTATTCCTTATAACTTGACCATCCTCATTCAATTTATTCCTAAAAACCCATTTAGTTCCAATAACATTTTTATTTTTAGGTTGAGGAACCAAATTCCATGTGTTATTTTTCTCAATCTGATCTAATTCTTCTTCCATAGCTTTTAACCAATGTTCATCTTTACATGCTTCAATTACTGATATTGGTTCTACTTGTGAAATTAAACATACCTCATTAGTTGCCAGTCTTCTTCTTGTCATCACTCCATTTCTCTTATCCCCAATGATTTGATCTTCAGAATGATTCAATCTCACATACCTAGGAGTCTTCTGACATTTTGTTTCTCTTCCCTGTTCTTCAGTTACTATAGAATTCTCTGATGTTGTCAGAGTAAATGGTTCAACTCTCTGTTCGGTAACGATGCTATCGATTCAGATATAATCATTTCCACTATCGGTTCCTTCTCATAAACTCTGATTTGACTTTTGTTCAGCTCATCTACTTTGACATTAGCACTTTCCACAATTCTCTGCAATCTCTTGTTGTAACATCTATATGCTTTTCTTTCATTAGAATAACCAAGAAATATGCCTTTATCACATCTAGGATCAAATTTCCCAATAGTATCATCTCTCTTGATATAACATTTACTACCAAAAATTCCGAAATACTTAATTGTAGGTGTATTGCCAAACCATAATTCATAAGGTGTCTTGTTGGTTTCTCCTTTGATATGTACTATGTTGAATGTATAAACCATTGTACTCACTGCTTCTTTCCAGTAGATATGAGGTAGATTAGCTTCCATCATCATTGTTCTAGCAGCATCCAAGATAGTTATGTTCTTCCTTTCCACAACTCCATTTTGCTAAGGTGTCTGGGGAGCAGAAAATTGTCTTCTTATACCATGCTTGTCATAAAAGTTATTAAACTCACCGGATGTGAACTCTGTTGGCATTCTAGACTCTTATGAGAATAGTTGATGTTGTCATTGATGGCAACCAACTGGCAACCAACCGGCAGATACCGACACTGACAATAGATTTCTACATACACCGACAGGCACTTCACCGACATCGTCAACAATGCATACCGACATGGAATAAAATTTTGTTTATTATTTTGTAATGTAATTATTGTAAGCCGACATGGTATATTGTAAAAGACTCATATATGTATGAGATCTTATAGGTCATTTTAGGTATGGGGATGGATAAGAAGTATAAGGCAATTTTGTATAAGGTGATATAGTTGACAGCGAAGGTATTGGTTATTGTCTAAGCTTAAATCGGTACTGAACTTGGCATATGAGATGTTGTTTTGAGTAGTACATTGTATTGGATTTGATAATCCATTTTGTAGTCAGTGTGACTCCTATTTTGTGATTGAGCAGTGAGCTCTAGGTTGTTGGCCTCCCTGCATGTGCAGGCCCCTCATTGTAAGTAGTATTTATTCATTGGCCAGTGAGTAAATATTGTGGGTCACAAATCCCACCAAGGTCTTTCCCACACCGGGTTTCCTCGTTAAATATCTTGTGTTATGCTGTGTTTCTATGTTGTCTCTATTGTTCTTATTTGCTGCATTAATTCTTATTTACCGGTACTCTGTTTTGGGATGCAAAGTTTTAAATAAGTATAAATATTCTGCAAACCGGTTAGACACTGATTCACCCCCCCCCCTCGATGTCTTTCGGACCGTCATTGAATCTAACAATTGGTATCAGAGCTTGGTCCTCTATTTTCAAAAGCCTAACAACTTGAGGAAAATTTTGACACCGGTATAGATGGAGAACTTAAGAAAACAATTGGCAGGAGCTCTTGAAGATTTTGATGCAAAGAAATTGAAGAATATCAAACTTGAAGATGATCTGAGCATTGCATGAGAATTCATTAAAGGACTTTAGGAGAACTTTGCTATAGCACAAGATAAAAGAAAAGAACTTCATGAGAAGAAGCAAAATGATGATGATGAAAAAGAAATTGTTAAAGACATTGTGAACAAGTTGAGACAAGAAAATAGTAATATGAAGAATGAAATGCAATATATGACTATGAGGTTATGTAAAGATATTGAAGACATGAAGAATAATGAAGAAGACTTGACTAGGAGACTTAATGATGCTGGAAATGAAAATCTGAGACTTAGTCATGAAAATGATATGTTGAAAATAGACTTGATTCACATGCAACATGATAAAACTGAGCTTATGAGACAAGTTGGAATTTTGGAAAATGAGTTGGCTACTGTAAATAAACACAAAGACAAATTCAAGAAAATTTCAGAGGAACTTGATGATATTTGAAAAGTCAGAAGCCTAATGGAGATACTAATGGACTTGGATTTAAAGTTGGAGAAAGTTCCGGTACTGCAAACAATCAAGATCAAAACAAACCAGTAAGACAACCTAATGCTTATAAATTTAATGGAAAATGTTTCAATTGCAATAAGTTTGGTCATAAAGAAAATTAGTGTAGATTTAGAAATAATCAAAATATGAACTCACCCACCGGTCAATATTCCAAATGCAACAAAGTTGGTCATAATTTAGAAAACTACAGAATGAATGTGAAATGCTATGTTTGTGGAAGATTTGGACATTTATCTAATCAATGCAGATCACAAACCGGTCAAGGATATGGAAAGGCTATTCAGAGGAATAATGTGACTTGTTATGCTTGTAACAAGATTGGACACATTGCAAAATTTTGTAGAAGCAAGAATGCACCGGCAAACAATATGAGATCTAGCTTGAAGGGAAAAGAGAAGGTAGAAGAAGTAAAGCAAGAATTTTCTAAATAGTGGATTAAGAAAAGAGATCAAAGAACTGATGAAACTATATCTTCACCGGTAGAACAGAGTAACTCTCCACTAGAAGGAGACTCTTCATCTAACTGAGGAATAATCCCTTGGGGGTATGGCAGTGAATTCAAAAACATGCAATCTACTCTCGGTTGATGGTGAGAAGATACATTTCTTCTTTACCGATAGGTGTGTTAAGTTTTCACTTAACCAGCAAGCATTTATCTAATCAATGCAGATCACAAACCGGTCAAGGATATGGAAAGGCTATTCAGAGGAATAATGTGACTTGTTATGCTTGTAACAAGATTGGACACATTGCAAAATTTTGTAGAAGCAAGAATGCACCGGCAAACAATATGAGATCTAGCTTGAAGGGAAAAGAGAAGGTAGAAGAAGTAAAGCAAGAATTTTCTAAATAGCTGATTAAGAAAAGAGATCAAAGAAATGATGAAACTATATCTTCACCGGTAGAACAAAGTAACTCTCCACTGGAAGGAGACTCTTCATCTAACTGAGGAATAATCCCTTGGGGGTATGGCAGCGAATTCAAAAACATGCATTCTACCCTCGGTTGATGGTGAGAAGATACATTTCTTCTTTACCGACAGGTGTGTTAAGTTTTCACTTAACCAGCGAGCATTTATCTAATCAATGCAGATCACAAACCGGTCAAGGATATGGAAAGGCTATTCAGAGGAATAATGTGACTTGTTGTGATTGTAACAAGATTGGACACATTGCAAAATTTTGTAGAAGCAAGAATGCACTGGCAAACAATACGAGATCTATCTTGAAGGGAAAAGAGAAGGTAGAAGAAGTAAAGCAAGAATTTTCTAAACAGTGGATTAAGAAAAGAGATCAGAGAACTGATGAAACTATATCTTCACCGGTAGAATAGAGTAACTCTCCACTGGCAAGAGACTCTTCATCTAACTGAGGACTAATCCCTTGGGGGTATGGCAATGAATTGAAAAACATGCATTCTACCCTCGGTTGATGGTGAGAAGATACATTTCTTCTTTACTGGTAGGTGTGTTAAGTTTTCACTTAACCGGTGAGCATTTAATGATGTTTTAGAGAAAATTTTGGCTATAAAGCACTGGGAAACCCTCATTTCAAACTCACCGAGTATTCAAACTTTCTGTGAGCGTGAAATCGAGCAAAGGCATTCAAGGCGAATCTGAGAAGTGTTCTTCAAGCATTCAACAAACATCCAGATAAGAGGTATTTTTCATAATGGCTGCTTCATCTTCTATTCCTGAATTTATTATGAACCCTACCATTGTGGAGAATGTGAAATGCTCTAGGCCCATATTCAAAATAATTCCCAAGATTGTGAAGTAAGATGACTCTGTAGGAGCTTTTTCAAAAATACCTAAGGGTGTAGCATTTGCAGAAGACCCTAGGATTTACATACATTGCAATATAGAAGACCTAGCATCTAAAGAGTTAATGAAAATGTTTAACAAGGTCATTTGTGATGAACATGGAATTGTTAAACCTGAACATAAGATTGTGGAAACTTTAGGTTTTGTGGAGATACCGAATATCCCTCAATTTCCAGAGGAAGTGGCAAGGATTTTATTGAGTAGAGCACATGGAGAATTCTTATGGTTGGATTTTGTTTGTAAGATAACCCGACAAGTAATTAGAGTAGTTACTGGTTTACCCTCAATGGGTAGTAGACCTGATAAGACAAAGAAGATTCCCAACAAAATGGTGACAAGCCTAACTGGAGCAACATTTGACAATAGATCACTTAGAGTAAATGACATTAAGGACAATAATGTGAGATATGTAAGTATGGTCCTTGGATACAAAGCCACACATGCTAATAGACTGAATTTTGTTTTCAGTCTTTGTATTTATAGTGCATATGAAATGATAAACAACAATGCTAAGATAGATGTGTGTGAATGGTTAAAAGATGAGCTTATTGATAACCTAGAAAAGATTCAAGGAGACAAAAAGGGTACTTTCCTCTTTGGAAACCTTCTCGTATGTTTGATGTTATATTTCACCAAAGAGATTCCCAATACAGGACACAAACACTTTGGTTATGATATGCTAGTAGGAAAATAACTACAAGAAGCTTCTACCAGCATGGGAAGTGATAGAGATAACAACATAACAGATTACTTTAAAACTTTCCAATCTAAGATGAGAGCTAGGGAAAGGATTCCTCAGAGCATAGTTGAGAAATATGACAAGCAAATCTGTTTTGTCATTAAAAGAGATGAAACCTAGATGGAAGCAGTAATCCCTAGAACTATTTGGGTTACTAAAATGGGTTATGAGGTTGATCTACATATTCTGGAAACATATACAAAAGCACTGCTTGAAGCACCTAGAGAACCATCTGAGGAAATATTTGGAAGTGCTGAAACCATATCTAGTAAAGTATCAATGGAGAAAAATAAGAAGAAACAAGACAAATTCATTAGGGATGCATCTAAGAAAGCACAAGGAATCAAAGAAAATGTCATGAACCTTAGTGGAATATCGGCTAGTGATCTTGAAGGACTTCAACCAGAGGCACATATTTCACCGATTGACACATCTTCTGATAGTGATAGTGGGAAGGTTGTTGAGTTCAAAAGAGTGGAAAGGAAAAGGAAATCCTCACCGGTACCTTCTCCTACTTTGAAGAAAACAAGAACATTAAGGAAGAAACAACAGGTGGTTAGGGAACCCAAGAAGAAGCTTATTCCAAAGAGAAAACAGACACCGGTTACCCCTTCATTGAATGATTTACTGAATGAAATAACTAGAGGAAGGTAATCTATCTAATGTGAATAAATGGTATACTTCTTCAAATGATACTGACAGAAAAAATATTGGAGAAAGCATTGTTCTTCATTTAGACATTTATAAGAAAGTTTTGATTGAAGTTGTTGATGAGCTACCAAATGATCTCTACATGAGACTAGAAGCTAAAAGGCTATCAGTGATGGAATTAGACAAGAAATTGAAAGTTGAAGCACTCTTGGTTGTTCACCCGATTAACTCCAAGGAAGAAATAGATGAACTTATTTCTGAGGCTAACCGATCAGTATTGCTAGTGGACACCAGCAAGTGAGCCTGATGGCTGGAAGAGTGAAGGAAATTGGAGAAGAAACAATGGATAATTGGGATATATTATTTGTAGAGAAAGAAAAACAAGAGGAAAATAACATACCTAAAAAGACATTTAAGGTTTATCAAAAGGACAAAGGTAAAGGAAAAATTGGTGGTGTTCCAAACATTAAGATTACTGACAATCTTCCATCGCCACCTTTGGATACATCACCAGTACACTTAGAAGATCCACCATTTATTGGCACTAAAGGAATAAGACATGATGATACTAATCCTGAGTTGAAGATACCTTTTACAATGAATGTAGATACTTAAGAAGTAAACATTGTTGTGGATAAGGATAATTCAGAGGATAGGGTAGACAATGTTGACAATAGCAACATAGCAGAGGAACCGGTACAAACTGTTGAAACTGAGACATCAACACAAACAGAGCAACTGACATAGACTAAAAAACCTACTGAAGATAAAGGTACTAGCACAGGGCCATCGGAGAGTGAGAATCCGGTAGTAGAACTTTCAGAGAAAAAAACTGAGGCAGAGGTGCACACGAAGACTGAGAAACTGACAATCATAAAAACATTGAAATAGTCGGAGAAACCTTTAAAGGTTGATATGCAAACACAAACTGATCCACCAAAATAAAATGCAAGCAAAATGGACACATCTGATGGAAGAAAAGAGGTAATAAAAATGATTGGTCAGACATCCGGCACATCTAAAGGTGAATTCAGATCTACCAATGTTACAGAGGTACTTTTGGATTCAATTAAGAAGATAACGAATTGCAATGCATTGGCCTATAAGGAAATTGATAACATACTACCCATTCTTAAGTTGATTGCACCAAATTGTAAAATAGATCACATTACTGATTCTTTGGGTAAATTGGACACATTGTCCAAATTTATAGTTGATAATGTAATAACTATTGATAAGGTGAATGAGGACACAATTAAGGAGAGAGTTGAAAAAGAGAAAAACACATTCTTTGAAGACACTATAAATAAATGTACACAACACTAAAATACATTATTACCAGTACTTAAATCTACAATTTTGGAGTACAAGGAGCTATATAAGGAAACATGCAAACCTCACCTTTTGACAGAGGACGTAGATAAGGAGATCAGAAAAACACAAAAAGAAATTGATGACATAGCAAATAATATAATTGGTTCATCCAGACATATATCAGTTTTTGAGCAGGAAATGGCAGGTTTTGAGGAGAAGTTAGAGAAACTTGAGAAAGAGAAGACAAGGATAAGGTCAAATGAAAAGGAACTTAAAAATAAACTTGGTCCTAAGTTGTATAATCTTATCACTCAGAGAATTGAAATATCCAAGGCATTGGTTCAAGGAGAGAAATCACCGGAGGAACACATACATTATCTCACTGACATGATCAATAGATTGAGGCAACTTTGAATGATAGCAAAAGGTTTATGCAGAGTTTGAATTTAGTTTTGGTAGATATTTTCAGATTGTAACCAATTGGTTACAGACTTTGAGGTGAAATTTTTGCACTCGTTTGATTATTTTTGATAACCTTTGTCATTGATGTCAAAGGGGGAGTAGTGGAGAGAAAAATACATGTACAGAGGAGATCACTTGCTCAGGGGGAGCACATATTTTTGGAATCTTTTTTGGACTTCAGTTTTTGGAAATAGTTTTTGGATTTTTCTCATGAGTGTTGCCATCAATGCCAAAGGAGGAGATTGTTGGCATTCTACACTCTTATGAGAATAGTTGATGTTGTCATTGATGGCAACCAACTGGCAACCAACTGGCAACCAACCGGCAGATACCGACACCGGCAATAGGTTTCTACATACACAGGCAGGCACTTCACGAGCATCAACAACAATGTATATCGGCACTCAGGCTGACATGGAATAAACTTTTTTTTATTATTTTGTAATGTAATTATCTTTTGTAAGCCGACATGGTATATTGTAAAAGACTCATATATGTATGAGATCTTATAGGTCATTTTAGGTATGGAGATGGATAAGAAGTATAAGGCAATTTTGTATAAGGTGATATAGTTGACAGCGAAGGTTTTGGTTATTGTCTGAGCTTAAACTGGTACTGAACCTGGCATATGAGATGCTATTTTGAGCAGTACATTATTTTGGATTTGATAATCCATTTTGTAGTCAGTGTGACTCCTATTTTGTGATTGAGCAGTGAGTTGTAGGCTATTGGCCTCCCTGCATGTGCAGGCCCCTCATTGTAAGTAGTATTTATTCATTGGCTAGTGAGTAAATATTGTGGGTCACAAATCCTACCAAGGTTTTTCCCACACCGGGTTTCCTCGTTAAATATCTTGCGTTATGATGTGTTTCTATGTTGTCTCTATTATTCTTATTTGCTGCATTAATTCTTAATTACTGGTACTCTATTTTGGGATGCAAAGTTTTAAATAAGTATAAATATTCTACAAACCGATTAGACACTGATTCACCACCCCCCCTCTCAGTGTCTTTGGGATTTTCATTGAATCTGACAAACTCTCCACCATGACCTGATCTCAAACATTTAATCTTCAATCCTGTCTCTATTTCCACTTTAGTCTTAAATATTTTTAAATTTTCAAATGTTTCATATTTTTCTCTCAAAAAAGTAACCCACATCATTCTAGAATAATCATCAATGATTAACACGAAATATCTATCACCATGAAAACTGTTAACTCTAGTAGGGTCACACAAATCAGTATGAATAAGATCAAGAACATCATTTGATTTATCTTGTATACTCCTAAAAGAGGTTCTGACCTGGTTACCCATTTGACATTCTTTACATACCAGATTATAGGGCTTCATAATCTTAGGTATATCTCTAACTTCCTTAGTTGAACTGATCTTCACAATGCAATCAAAATTAACATGACACAACCTTTTATGCCATAGCCAACTCTCATCAATCTATGTAATCAAACATGTCTTCTCACCAGAGTTCAAATGAAATATATTACCTTTTGTCTATGTACCAGTTGTAATATCCAAGCTAGATCTGTTAATCATTTTTTATTTTCCATCCATCCTTGAACTATAATTGAAATCCCTTATCTACTAATTGTCCTACACTCAACAGATTATGCTTCAAACCTTCAATAGAATAAACATTGTCAGTATTATTCTTACCATCCAATGATATAGTTCCTTTTCCTTTAATCATACATGCCTTGTCATCTCCAAATCTAACTAGTCCACCATCAAATTCTTGCAAAGACAAAAACTTCCCTCTATCTCCAGTCATATGATGTGAACAACCACTATCAATTACCCACTCATCCTTGTCCTCAATTTTAGCAGCAAGTTCCTTCTCTTCCAGTGCTGGATCATCTTCCTTGATAGCCAGGAACACCCATTCCTTCCCATTGTCAGATCCACTATGCAAAGTCTTTTGCTGGTTCATCATCTAAATCAGTAATGCCTTCCTCATTCGCTATGTAGCATGATTTATCTCTATTTTTCTTGTACTTATATTTGTTCTGATATCCAGGGTTAGGCTTAAATGATCTTTTAACTCTTTCTTCAAATCTTGAATTCCTTTCAGGACATCTAGATGCAAAATGACCAATCTTATTACATGCAAAACATTTAAAAGGTGCTTTTCCTTCATACTTACTTCCTACTAGTCCTTTCGATACTCTTCTAGCAAATAGTGCTTCAAGTTGCTCAAACTCATCATCTTCTCTCTTCATATATTCTAATTCCTTTGCATATAAAGATTTTCAGTCTTGCTTACCAGTTGTAGATGTAGATGCATGAAAAGCAGGTTCAGTCTTCACAGCTCCAGAAGGTCCAAATTCCTCAAGCTCAAAAGCAGATAGTTTCCCAACCAAGGTATCTCTATTGACAGATGTATTAGCCATTGTTCTCAACTCATTAATAGCAGTAGCCTTCATTTTGTAAGTTGGTGGTAAGGTTCTCAGGACTTTAGAAACAATTTCATCTTCACTCAGAGTTCCACCACAACATTGAATTCCCATAACAATCTCATTTACCCTTTCCATGAATGCAGTAATCCTTTCATCTTGTTTCATCTTTGGGTTTTCAAATCTCACCCGGTAACCATCAAGTTTAGAAATATTCACTGTAGGGTCACCTTCATTAAGAGTCTCTAACTTATCCCATATAGCCTTTCCAGATGATTTGTCGGTTAATCCCATTATTTGTTGATCAAAAAGTGCACACAAGAGGGCTTCTCTTGCTCTACAATCATTCTCAAGATCCTAGTCTAGGTTTGCCAGAGGAGGATTGCTAGATCCCAAATTATAGGATGTGACACCATTCTATGTGATCTCACAAATCTCCTTGCCAAGACATCTCAGATGAGTCTCCATCTAAATCTTACATACTGTGTAGTTTATTCCATCAAGCCTCAGAATATCCCTTTGAAAGATAGCTCCAAAAGAACTGGATGAACTTGAACTGTTAGTCGCCATAGGATCTTCCTCAAAAGGTTAATCATTTTGTAGAGAGGACCAAGGATCTGATACCAATTGTTAGACAGTTCAAATAACTGGAAGACAACTAAGAGGGGGGTGAATAAGTTGTCACAGATTACAGGAACATTCAACAATTAAAACTTTAATACCAAATCCCAAAACAATAATACCAGAATAATAGTTAATCAATTAAGCATAAACAATAATCACAGAATAAAAGTCATGCACACAACACCAAGATTTGTACGTGAAAAACCCAATAAAGGGAAAAACAACAGTGGGAAGCCTACCCATAGTCAGAACAATGAAGGGGCATACACTTGCAGGAAGGCCAACAACCTAGAGAACACTTCTCATCACAAAAGGAGCCTCATTGACTACATATAAATCTAGACTACAATCCAGAGAAGTGTTGAACTACAGAAGATAGCATCTCCTATGCCTGAGTATAGTTTCAGTTAAGCTTAATACCGAAGGGCTAAATCCTCTTACATAAACCCAATTCGATCTCCAATGATCGACCAACTCCTCTACCTAAATGCTATTACATTATTCGCATATTACATTCCTTGACCATGACCTCTTACATTAACCATGATGATCTACAATGAGATCTTACGTTTATTTATACAAACCCTTGACCATAAATAATCAGGCCGACCACTAGATAATAAACCAATTACATAATTACAAAACATGTCGGCCTTAGACCAAACAAATAATATCAACACATAAGACATCCCAGAAAAACATCAATAGGTTCTATCCATATGTTATATTAAAGCCAGTCCATAACCTAGATCAACCGAGACCAAGTATAGGTCCACACGCTTCAGCAATGATCTCCATCCGCTAAGTCTCGAACATGATCACCAACAACATCTTGAAACTCTATCAGAAGTTGCACCAACACCACTTATGCACTTCATCAAAAGCTCTTCTGGTGAAACCCTCGCCGGAACCAGAAACCAATCTTCTAAGCAAGCAAGATATCATCCAATCACCAAACCAAAACCAACTAACTAAATATGAGTATTAAGTATTATGAACAAGCCAATTCCATCACAAGACTATATTGGAGGCTACCAAATCATACCGGATCCAAGTTAAACAGAAACCACTTAACCTACCAGGACCAGAAGGGTGTCCGTAAAGCATCCAAACATCTAGTGTTGACATCAATGACAAAACATCAATGCAACACATAATCAATTCCACCAAATGGCCAACACCTGTAACCTAGCTCTTTGATACCAATTGTTGGAATTATTGCTGCCGTTATGCCAAAAGCTCGAGCTATCAACAAACAAGAGAGTGGCCAGAGACAAGGATCCATGGGAGGCGAGAGGAAGCACATGACGTGAATCCCAAAGGAGGTGCTAACCAAGTCAATAGTTTTCCATTTGTCAAAACTTGTCCTAGCTTCAAGATTTCAATAGTCTGACTATGTTTCTATCTACCCTAATCCAATAGGACTATGGCACTAGGTGCCATAGTGCACTTAAAAAAGGGTGGAAAAGAGGTAGATGTTGTGTGCACAGGTCCAGGCTACAAGATCTAGGAACCAAATGAACACATGACAATATTTTTGTAGTAAAGAGGCCAAATTAGGCTTAGAAAGAGCTATGAGGGGTACACCAAGGAAATGGACCAAAAAGGAGTGTTCAATTTTAAGGGGTTATAATTTATGACACTAAAGGTTAGTAGAGCTCTACTAACTCCACCTTCTAGTAGGGATCACTCCTCTCCTTTAAAACAAAATGAATCTTCTCATGGACCTTCTCAACTATTTTTTGACAAATTTGAACCTCATTAAAGAGGTTCCTCTAGATGGTAAAATATTAGAAAATTTCCTTTCCTTTCTTTGGCTATTTCTTATTCATAAGACTCAACCTCTTGTTGAAGAAGAAAATAAGAGGGTGTGATTACTAACTTGGATCTTATAATGATATTCATAATGTTTGGGTAGATCCAAATGATTGTGATCCTCTACTACATCCTAGGGCTTTAGTTTTGTTGCTCAGTCTCCTTGTTTGTCATTTTATGATTACTGTTAAAAGCTTGGTTTGACATTCCCCACCTATCCTTTTTTGTGGATATTTTTATATAAAAATTTATATAAAGCAATATAAGACACTTATCTATAACAAAATATATTAGTGTGAATACAACATTATGAATCAATGTGATCATAGATAGGTGCCATAAGTCATAAATGTTGCTAACATAAAATGAATGCATGATATATGAAAAATAATCCAAAAAGTGAGTAGGCCACTTGCTACTTTCAATAATGTATCCCGATATCCACATGATTAGTTTGGTTTAAGAATATAAGTTGTAGGATACATGCTTTGCAAGTTACAAATCTTTCTACATATAATATTCATACCCATAAGCATTAATTAACCAATATTAATAGTTGATATTTATAACTTTTGTAATAATTAATAATTTAAATGCTATTCTAGGAAAGTTAATGTTAAAGATAGGGTACTCAACTTTAGAAAGATGAATTTTGAATGTGTTTATTGATGCACTTAAATTTAGGTGTCTTGGGATGTAGAATGATGCACCTTTGATGATACTTTACCTTGAGATCTAAATAGATGATTTTATTTGTGAGGGACTGAATATGTAGGTTTGGGCCACTTTCATAGTTTCAAATTTAACTCCCACCCATGGAAATGATCTTAGTACAATTCATAGTCCCAATCCTTGATTCTCTAAATTCACTATTATCTATTTTCTATAAGAACTGACAATATTTATGAACATCTTTAGAGTGGTTTTAAAATTCTTTGGAAAAAATTATCTTAGGTCAACCCCTTTGAAGCTAGCTTTACAATTGTGCCAATTGGTGATGACAACAAATTTTATCATACAAATGCTACAAAATAGCTATGCGAATTTGAGTTCATTTTAGTCCTTGAATGTAACTATGCTCAACATGTTTCTTCCTTAGATACATTGATAATTAAAATGATTACTTGATGGTTAATGAATACAATTGAATTCTTGTAAATGCAAGGATAAAGCAATAAATCAAACAAATGCATTTTTAATTGGCTCTAGGTAAGAAAGGAATGAGTAGGAGTTAACCAAAATTTGATGTAGCAGTATCCAGGAGTGTAGGGCAATCTCGCATCACTAAAAAATATTGTTATTTTAATTTTTAGTTAAAGTTAGGGGAATAAATAAATGCAAGCATCTATAAGTCTTCGTGTACATAAGAAAGTAGCCATGGGAGCATAGGCTCAATTGAAATTATTTAATATTTGTGGCCTATTTTAAAGGCTATTGCCATTTTCAAGAGTAGACACATTTTTCATATTATTCATAATGTAAAATGAAGACAACAACCATCTTGCCATCCTCACGAGAAAGGTGAAGAGTCGTGATAAGAGGGAATAGAAAAGACACCTTTCTAGGCACCCACATTGGGAATTTCAATAGTCACCTCCTTAGCACCATTTTGGGAAATTTCTAGGGACTTCTATGAGCTATGTGGTGCATTTCTTGGATGTCATGTATTGATCTCCTAGAGGGGGAATGGGACTTCCAAGAGGCACAAAAACACTATAAGTTGGGGCTTGGGATAGTGCTTTATTCATTTAGAGTAGAGTCCTTCAATGCAGAGCATAAGTAGCGAGGCTACTAGGTCCAACTTGTAGTTGTAAAGCCAATTTCACTAATATTTTGTGAGTTTTGAATATTGTAATTTTACATCTCACTGGGTAATGAGAATCAAGTATTTTTTTCTTCCATTTCTTGTGTTGTTGTTGTAGGGTGGCGTACCTTCATCAAAATTTAAATTTGTTTTGAAATTTTAGGGTGAGATCTCTTACACATGCAAAAATGACTAAAGACATAGCAATGGTGAAATTAAGGTCAATAACAACTATATTGATACATGGATAAGCATAATAAATGCATAATCATCATGAACACATTCATATACATGAGGTGGAAGATAAACTTGGAAGAATATTTAAGTAATTAAATGGGTATAGATATGGATGGAGTGTAACATTACACCAATATTACAATAATTTTCAATATATATTTATTAAATCACTCTCAAAATTGATAAAGCTAAATAAAAATTGACCCGAGTATACAAATTTTATCGTGACAAAATTGTTACACACATTCTCTATAAAAATCTTACATCACCACCATCATCATTAATTATTAACATAATATACAACATTTGTTAACATAATATTGAAACATATTTAAATATACATCCATAAATATAACAATTTTCTATAGAAATTCTTATAAAATTATTTATAGATAAATATCAGTTGACATTGTTTTGTTTGTGTATGGAATATTTTTAAGCATGTGTCACTCTATCAACTCTTTGAAAATTGACATACATTAGTGTGTTAAATGTTGGCATTTAAAAAGAATGAACTCTATGACTTTAGGAATGACAAACATTCTTTAGTGCAAATGGTAGAAAAAATGTCTTCCAAATGGGGACATTTCATTTTCTTTAAGGGACAATCTTAACTCATTTTCAACTATTCAAAAGAATAATATGATAAAGGCCTTTGATTTTTGTCTTCAAGTTTATAAGAAAACAAACGTGAGAGAGTTGATGTTCTTGCAAATAAAAGTAAATGTTTAGGTAAGAAAAGGAAATTAGGTAAGGAAATTAAGCACTATATGACAAGGTTTTTTTTGTAAGTATTCCAAACTCTACCAAACTCTTGGCATTTTCTTAGGTTGTTTATAAATTCTTATCTTATGATGGTGAAGAATATAAATTCATTTTTGGGGTATTATTTTGTTGATAATTTGAAGTCTTAATAAAGAATTTATTGTCTCTGCATTCGCATTAAATGATTAAGGGGAATACATTTTGAGAATTATTAAGAAGTAGGTGGTTTGTTAATGTTAGATGTTGAAGTATTGATTTTTTATCATTTTATCATGTTTGAATAAATTCGTTCTTAATGTTACTTTCTGATCGTTTTATTTTCTTTGAGGTGGGATTGATTTTTATTGATAATTAAAGTCTTAACAAAGAAGTTATTGTCAACATTCTCATGAAATATTGAAAGTTATTAAGATGTAGGTAGTGTGTTAATGTTAGATGTTGAAATATGGTTTTTCTATAATTTTATCGTGTTTGAATAAATTTGTTATTTTCTGATCATTTTATTTTCTTTGAGGTGGGGTTGATTTTTGTTGATGATTTGAGGTCTTAACAAAGAAGTTATTGTCTGCATTCTCATAAAATGATTAACGAGAATAATTTTTTAGAATTATTAAGAAGTAGGTGGTTTGTTAATGTTAGATGTTGAAGTATTGATTTTCTAATCATTTTATTGTGTTTGAATAAATCTTGAGAATCGATTAGAAGTAGGTGGTTTTGTTCATATTGGATGTTAAGTATTGATTTTTTAATATTTTTGTCATGTTTTTTTTTCTTTTTATTAATCCCTCACAAAGATTAAAGTTGTATATTATCTTGTTTCAAACTCTATTGTGTGAAAATATTAGGAAAAGATAAGATGTTAGATACTTGTTTTGTCGTTTTACTATTATGTTTAATATTGTTTTGTGTGTCTAATCAATTTGAGATTTTCCATATGAAATAATTACTCTAATTTTTATTTAAAATTGTTATGGAATATATAGTTATATCTTGATTGTTTGAATGAAGATGAATGATTACATAAGGAGATAACTAAAGAAAAATTTGAAGTCGCTATGTTTTGTCAAAGTGTCCCATTTACTTGTACGCAATGATCTAGCGACACACATCTCTTTTTTAATTTTTTTGATCAAAACCTCAATAGTCAAATTATATTTTCTTGCCTTGGCTTTTAAATTTGTTAAGTATTTCTCACATTTAACAAGTAAAATTTATCTCGACGTAATTGATGATGGAGGGTGAAATGGGATAGAAAAAGACAAGCATTGTTTTCTTTATTGTTTTTCCTTGAAGTTGGTACATAACATTTAATGGATATCAAGGTTGATAATGTCCATTGATTAGATTTTCTACTATGCCAAAGTTGATTGGACCTATTACATTCTAGTCATTTGTCAACATTTTTGGTGGTAAAACTAATGCAAAAGTTCATTGTGCATTCATTTGCATAACTTCCTAATCAATAGACTAATGACATAGTAAATATATAATTTAATATTTAATATTTACATTTTATAAAATATATGGTGACCTAAATTCATTTATTTGATGGTAAAATCAAAATAAAACTCACTATTCACTTATTCACATACATATATGCATATACATATATACATACATGTTAAAATCTAAGAAAACATATTTAAACTAGATTCGAATTGAAAGTATTAGAACAAAAAAATGGACAGAATAACAATACTAGAGAAACTTGATGTGAATGATCAGTGGTAGAATAACATCAAGAAAAATCTCTATATCTTCAATATCTAATATGAAAATACAAGCTAGGTAGTGCATGTTTATATAGACTCAAGCGTGTTGATTATCCGAGCAACTAAGAGGGGGAAGGTGAATCAGTTGATTACTTAAAATAATTACTTTTATTCTTTTCACCTCCAGATCCAAACTAATAGTATTAATTAACATGCGCACAGTATGAAAAAAAAGACATACAATAGATCACACAATGAACACCATATATGAAGTGGAAACCCCAAGAAGAGAAAAACTACGAAAAATGTTAGTTCTCAATAAAAACAATGGTTAAGGTGATACTAGTTAAGGTGATTTTTACAAGGGTGACTTACTACAAGAATGCTCACTATAGGTGGGCTCACTACCTAGAAAAAGGCTCACTACCTGTTAGGAATTAAAAAAAAATTCTAATATTGAAGACCCACACTCAAAATTATGTAGATTGTATTCAGAATCACCTTGTAGAACAGGCCTAAGTAGCTCATTTGGTGAGCTCATATTTTTGCAGTGAAGCATTGCCATGCAAAATCCCTTTGGGGGATTGTTATATACCTTATAGAGATGCCATTGTTGGCATTAGGTTTTCATTGATGTCAACTGGTGTGGCATGGTCACCAGTGAGTAAGTAGTGGTGACCAATATGAGTGAGGTAAGATTAACATGATGATGTCAACCAATATGTGTGTAAGCAGCCAGAAAGGTATGTTACCAGTACACATGAAATGCATCATCTACTGGTAAAGCATGACCATCGGCAAGGCAAAATAGGAAAGAAAAGAAGAACAAAAGGATGTGAAATGGTATACACAGAGAAGTTTAATCCTACCGGTAAATGGACTTAGAAGATGGACTAGCATGTTTGATGGAAGGCCAAGTTGATCCATCAACAGATAAGAGGTCAGCAGGTATGGAGGTCCACCGATGGAGTTAGGTTATACCGGTAAGGTGAGTTGAACTGGTAGTTAGTCTTGGTCAGTGAAGGATGTCAAATCGACATAGCAGACTGAAGATGATGCCAAACTGACATAACAAATCGAGCATAGGTGGATGTTGACAAGGATGATAGGTGGAAACCAAGTGGCAAGCACCTAGAGGTCAATGAAGTATTCATCGATATAGTAGTTAACAAGCATGTCAACATTAATAAAGAACTCATAAATCATGGGAGGATGGTAGAATGTTGTGGCTTGAGGAAGAGAAGGTGGTAAGGTGATTGAATTGACCTTGCAAGATGATATGATCTGTGTACCTATTTTCTAAAAGAAACAACCGAGCCAATAATGGTGATTGATAGAGCAATGCAAAAAAGCATGTCGTAGACATCCAAAAATAGAAAATGCACATTGAAAAGCAAGGAGATGGCGGTGTTGTCTAGTGTGATGCAGATCACCATTCTAGAAAAGCAGATCAGACCAGATCTAATATGGATCGAGTTAGTGAAGGTAAAACCTAACACGACACTATTTAAATGCTTCCTTTGGTGGGAACCCTCACAGATAAATATGTCAACTCGAGATTGAAATGATTTGATGCTAGATACGAGGTGTGAGAGGAAAGAGAGCCTGAGAAAGTAGAAAGACTATCTGCCTAAGAGTTATTTCTTAGAGAGTTAGAGTGTGTGTTACTAGGTTGAACCGGTGAGAGGGTCTAACTGGCAGAGACAAAGTAACTAGTGAACTGTTATAGTCTTAACAATCAAACATACCGACACATATTGAAAGGTTAGGAAGGCATCTAAGAGTGATACTGTGTAGGGTGAGGTTCTAAGAAAGAGAAGAGAGGAAGAGAGAAACCGGCAAGAGATCAGAAAGAGTTATCTGATAACCGACAGAAGGACTTGTGAAATAGAGGAAGTTGATAACCGATAGACATCTGTTGATCAAGTGTTGCAGAACTCATTTATAACTAGGTGTTATCATTGCATTAAAATTGTATTGCATTATATTACACTGAGTTGGTGCTTGGTGCAGGGGTTGGTGCTCCTTGGGTTGGTGCCCTAAATCATTGTAATATGTTGTTTCATTGTGAGGCTGGATTGGAGTAGTAGACTCCAACAACATTTCTCATCCAAGTTTTTGCCATATTGGGTTTTCCTCGTACATCTGGTGTTGTGGGTTATGCATTTTTGTGTTTGGCTCTTTTGATATCCACTCTTATCTTACCGATTTGATTGTTTAGTGCTTAGGTTGTTAACCGGTACTCAAGGCTTGGTTTAAAAGGAAAATTTTTTTGGAACCACTGATTCACCCCCCCCTTCTCAGTGGTACATTGTGTTCAATAATTAGTATTAGAGCCTAGGTTCCCAGTTGAATAAATCTTTCTCTATCTTGGGTAGATTCTGGTCAAGGAACACAATGGCAAGAAATGAGTCTACCTGTTCAAAAGCTCCCATGTTTGATGGATCTAACTATGCCTTCTGGAGTAGAAGAATGGAGACATATATTTCCTCTCTTGGTTTTGATGTGTGGATGTCTGTCAAGAATGGGTATACTATCCCTAGTGTTCCTCCCACTGATCCAAATGCCAAGAAGGAATATGAGAATAATGAAAAGGCTAAACATGCTATCTTAATCGGGCTGTCAAATAATGAGTTTGTTAATATCATGCACTCTGCATCCGCCAAAGAGACTTGGGATAAATTGCAAAGATTATTTGAAGGAGATATCAAAGTCAAAGAGGCCAATCTGCAATCACTAAGAGGTTAGCTTGAAGGTATCAAGATGAAGGATGAAGAAAAGATTGCAGACTACCTTCACAGAGTATATGAAATTGTGAACACCATCAGAGGACTTAGAGAGGAAATTTTTGATGAGATTATTGTCAAGAAGGTACTTAGATCTCTCACATCTAAGTATGATACTAAGGTTTCTACCATAGAGGAAGCCAAGGATTTGAAGACCTTCACAATGGATGATCCATTTGGCTCTCTAACAACCTATGAAATGAGAACAATCGGTGAAGCATCTTCAAGGAAAGAGGCAACATTCAACTCCACCAAAAAGGGCAAGGAAGAGGTTTCTCATAAAGGATCTAGTGAAGACTCGGATGCAGAGGTAGAAAACTTTGTCAGAAAGCTCAAGAGAGGATCCAATAAGTATAAAGGAAAGTTACCACTCAAATGCTTTAAATGTGGAAAAGATGGACACTTTGCTACAAAATGTCCTTATAATGAAACCAGTGGAGATGAGCAAAGAAATTTTAGCAGATCTGTCAATAAAGCCAAAGAAATGAATGTCTACCAACAAGGAAGAAGAAGCTACTGGAAACAGAATAGATTATATATCATTGAGGATGATGCCACAGATGAAGAAAATACATCAGAAGATAATTGTCATGAAGATGAAAGAGAAGTTAATCTCTTTATGGCACTAGATGAACCAATTATGGAAGATGAGGAAGATGAAGACATTGAAGCTGAAGTGGATCTAGAAGGTGAGCTCATAATTTCTCTTGAGGAGTTAAGTAAGACTAGAAGAGAACTCAAGAAAGTCAAACTTGCTGCAACAGAAGAACAAGATCACTTGAAACAATCTTTGGATGAGTCCAATCAAGTTATCCCTGAATTGAAACTCTAGTTGGAAGAATCCAAGAGGATATGTGAAGTTACATCCTCTGGTCTATTAAAGAAGGAAAAGGAGCATCAAGATCTAGAAGTAGAAATAGTGAAGCTCAAAAAGGACCTTGAAAAGAGAAAGGATGAACTGAAAGTGAGAAGCAAATATGAGGGTAGCACATAAGCCTTGGACAAGATGTTGAGCAAACAAAAGCAATCTAAAGATATCAATGGCTTTAGGATTTGAAGAAGGAAAAATTTCAAACAACAAAGATACATCCAGTAAGTAGATACAATTCACTTCTTCAAGTGAAGGTGAAGAAAAGAAAACATTCACAGTAAGAAAGGATACTGGTAGGAAGACTTATGGAGAAGCTGTTAGAAACTGCCACATAAATCGGTATACACAATCAATGAACTGGAGGCCACACTCAATTTACTGAAATGCAGATCTTAGGAGAAATGAAAGGGTTGATCATGAAGGATTCACTAGAGTGAGCAACATGAAAGGAAGACCTCCGATGAGACAGACGTTTGTAGGACCAAGGCAACCTATTCGGTATGTTCCAAACTTTCATGGTTATTGTTACCGGTGTAACAAATTTAGACATAGGTTAGCTGATTGTAGATTAACAAATAAACCCACTATGAGTTATGAAAGTAGAAATCCATTTAATGCACTATGGGATATGAATGATGTCTATTATCAGTGCAATAGATTCGGTCATAGGAGTTTTGAATGTAGGAAGAGTAAACCGGTGTCCTACAATGGTTTGAAAGATTCATCTTTCAATGTAAATGTGAAATGCTATAACTGTTAAGAGTTTGGACATATAATAAAGATTTGTAAGAATAGGAAAATTAGGCAGAAGTGGACAACTCCTGATAAGGAACCGATAGCCAAACTAGAGCACAAAATTGCAACTGACAAGAAGGAAACTCATTTGGTTTGGGTTGAGAAAGAAAAGGACAAAGCATAATCAAGTCTGATAGTGCAGAATACTCTACATGTAGAAAGAAGAAACTTGTGGGTTGTACACAATGGTTGTTCCAACCACATGACCGGTGATAAAAAGAAATTTATCAAGCTTGAATATTGGAATTGTGGCTCGGTGAGATTTGGATACAACTCATCCATCAAAAAAAAGGGAAAAGGTACTCTAAATTTGTGTAGGGGAACCTCTTCAACAAGCCATTCATGGATCAAAGGATGAGGATTAGGATCATTTTGAATGTATTTTGTTTATGCATTTTCATGTTTTGAATAAGGACCCCACCTTGTAAACCAATGTCCCAACTTAGGCATCCTGATAAGCCAATTTGGACAATTTGGTAAATAGGGGTAGAATGATGTTTGTTTTGATGTTTTGAAGGATTTTAGGGTGTGTGGGTGGTTTTTGATTGATCCAAGTTGTGTGGGTCCCAAACTTGTTTTGGTTGACAACTTCTGTCAAAAGTATAACATTTGGAAAATGCAACTTTTGAAACAAAAGTGCAACATTTTGAATGTCGGTTAATGTAAGTCTCTCAACAGCTCCAACCTCTTCCAATTAGGTTGGAAACCATTTGGAGAAGGCCTAGGTACCTTTTGGACACTATTTCTAGGGGAGAGTTGTTGGTGATTGAAGTTTGGAAGCATAATAAGATAGGAAATTGAGTTTTTCCCTGAAAAATATGATCTTGCTATTGTTTGTACATCATTGTACGGATTGATTCTAAAAAATTTGTTCATGAAGTTGATAGAGGATTGATTTACCTTTTTTTTTGCTATGGTTTGAGGTTTTGGTCCTCTGTGAGCAGTGATAACCCCTTGTTTTCCTGACTGTAACCCAGAAAACCAGGGTTTGGTTAGGGTTTCGCCAAATAATGGCCATATCTTGCACCTCGCCCATCTAGAAGTGGTGGAATGCAATATTGGCCAATGTATTTTAATATTTCCATGGGTCTTTGTAGGGGAGGCTTTGCTGTGAAGAGCATGAAACAAACCTAGGTAGGCATCTCCATGTCACCCTAAAATCTTATAGCAGTGGATTCCAAACGTGCAACCTTGGAATTAGAGGTTATTTGTGATTCCCCACATTCTCATGAAGTTAGTTTGGTGGTTGATATTCTATAAATGGGAGTTGCTTTGTAAATTGAAGCCTATTAGCCCTAATTAGGCCTCTAGACTTCTAAAGGGTTCAGACCCTTAGATTGCAGATATTGCCAATCCCTTTTGGGGATAATTGTAACTTCATAAAGGGTACCTGGAATCGTAAATATTTTTCCAGGTTGTGTTCAAGATTTTGGAGTTAAGGGCAAAATACCCATTTTAGAGGGCTACTAGCCAAGGGGGTAGGTTTCCAAAGGAATCATAGGGCATTAGTACCAAAGCCTAAAACCAATGTTTGGAATAGTTCCTAGGTATCATGAATTGACCAAATCTAAGGCCCCCAAGAGAAAGAGTCATGGAGAGGTGTGTTGGAGATGTTGAAGCCATTTACTCATGTTGAGTAGGTGCTAGTCTTGAAGAGTTGAGAGTCGTTCAAACCCTTAAGGTGTGGAGTCCTTTTTTGTAGGATCCTTGCTATCTTTTGAAGGGTCTAAAGAAAACCTTTTGGGACCTATCCCTAGGTGTGAGAAGGGATTTGCATCATAAATATTGATGGCAAATTGAAAGAACATGATGTATATTATGTGGAAGGCCTGAAGCACAATTTATTGAGTGCGAGTCAGATGTGTGACAAAGGTTATAAATTCATCTTTGATTCTACCAATTGCTAGATAAAGAAGGAGAGTGCTGGTCAAATTGTAGTTGAAGGTAAGAGGATAGATGGTAATGCATACAATTTGAAAGAATGTTTTGAATCCCAATGCATGTTGGGACAAGTGGATGAAAGTTGGTTTGGCACAAAAGATTAGGCCACATAAATTTTGATAATCTAGTTGCAGTAAGCAAAAAGGGTTGTGATAAATATACCACCCATCATCAAACTAGTAAGCACTTTTTGTGATGAATGTGTGAAAGGAAAGAAAACTAAGGTGAGATTCAAGACAAAAGAACACAACACTTCAAGACCACTTGAACTGGTGCATACAGATCTATGTGGTCTGACTAGGACAAGAGCTCTTGCCGATGAAAGATATTTTATGCTCTTTATTGATGACTATTCAAGAATGACATGGTTCACTTTCATACAAGATAAATCACTGATGGTATGATGAATCAATAAGGATCTGGAAAAATACTAAGAGGGGGGATGAATTAGTAGATAGAAAACTGACTAAACTTTCACCAAACTCAAAAATAACCTCCCAAGTCAATCTCAGAACTAACTGGTTCAAACACTGAACTACAAACTTCAATATCATTGACAATTTATCGATTTAAGTAGCATATCAAAATAATAATATAACAACTGAAACTCTCAAACCATTTAACCAAAACATCCAAATACTTTATTAACAAAAGTAAAAGCACATTTCAGATTACTGACGGTCATCTAATCATATCTAAGTGGATTTAATAGTTAAGCAAATTATCCATATCAAGACAAAAACCATTCACCACTTGACACAATGATTTTTGACATGGAAACCCAAATGGGAAAAACCACAGTGGGGATGAATACCCACAAGTATCTTGAACTCTTATGAAGTTTTCCCTATTAGGAGCCAAGCTTGTTAAAGCTTTTACAAAAGTCTTGTTAAGAATAGATCCTGTTAGGGACCACCCGGTTAAGGGATTGACTATAATACCCTATTAGAAGCAATACGCTGTTAGGAGTAACCTTGGTAGAGGATTTTAGATCCAAGATAATGGATCACCTGGTTAGAGGATTTAGATAGCACTAAGCATATTAAAGCTTACTTGGTTAAGGGATTTGATTGTTGTAATTGTTAGAGAACAACAAGGGTTTGTTGATCTGGTAAATAGAACTACTTTGCTTGATTAGATCCTTTTCATGCTTCTCTTTGTCTTCACACATATTGAAGATACACCTTTTGGTTTGGCAACCAATCACACTAACACTTAACCAAAATTGCCAACACTACAACAAAACAACTCATCGACCTTATAAGCAAAACAACAGGTCGGTAACACATCACAAACCTAAGATCTCATAGAGATTACAAACAAATCGGTTCAAGTATGACCATTCAATTACATAGCAATAATTTCACATTGTTCAAGACAACCTTGACCACTCCTTGATCACTACTTCATCAATTCGTGTAACTCATCACGTGGTTTCCTCTCCATGCAATGTACTCACTCATTCCTAAGATAAAATCGTTATCTCTACACGCCAAAAACTATTTGAAACTCTTCACATACAATATGTATAATTGGCATAATCATTACCACTCATCATTTGATCATAAACCAATACAACCAATTCACCAAGCTCCATCGGTTAGGGTTTGGCACATCAACAGGTAGGGTTATCAATTGATCTCACTGCTTCTTAAGTAATATTGGTTTCCTTCACTAGATCACTTACTGGTTAAAAAACAACATCATAAAAACATCATTACCAGTTATAATTGACATCAATGACAACATAATAGTTCATCAATACAATCTTCATGCAAATGCCAACAATCACAAGCATTTGACAGATTCAAGATCTTTCGGAAGATGGTAGAGAAGGAAAGTGCATGCAAGCTAAAATGCCTAAGATCGGATTGGAGTGGAGAGTTCACATTAAATGAGTTTGAAGATTACTATGAAAGACATGGAATTAGAAGGCAATACTCAACTCCTAGGACACCACAGAAAAATGGTGTGGTAGAAAGGAAGAACAAGACAGTCAAGGAGATGGCCAGAACCATGTTAAATGAGGCAAGTTTCTTGGACATGTATTGGAAGGAAGCGATTTATACTATTGCATATACCTTGAATCAGTTCAACTAAGAACATCATTTGCACAAAATGGGTCTACCAGAACAAGATGAATGAAGAAGGTAAAATTTTTAGGCACAAAGATAGACTTGTGTGCAAGGGTTACTCTCAAGTAGAGGGCATTGATTTTGAAGAAACATTTGCACTGGTAGCTAGATTAGGAGCAATTAGGATGTTTCTATCTTTTTCATCCTACAAGGGTTATAAGGTATATCAAATGGATGTAAAATCTTCCTTCCTCAATGGAAATTTGGAAGAAGAAGTTTACATGGAGCAACCGGAAGGGTTTTTGTTACATGATGATGAAACCTTTATTTGTCAGTTCAAGAAAGCCCTGTATGGTTTAAAGAAGGCTCCTAGAGAATGGTATTCAAGGCTAGATCAGTATCTAAAGGAGAAAGGATTCAAAAAGGGGAGTGCTAATAACAATCTATATATCAAGGTAGATGAAAATCACATGATCATTGTGGTTGTGTATGTTGATGACAACATTTTTGGAGGTAACAAGGACACTCTTTGAAAAGATTTTGCTAATTAGATGCAGTCAAAAATTGAGATGTCAATGCTTGGAGAATTGAAATAATTTCTTGGTTTGCAAATATCATAGCTATATAAGGGAATCTTTATCTCACAAACCAAGTATGCAAAGGACATGCTAAAGAAGTTTCAAATGGAGGACTGCAAACCAGTGAGTACCCCCATGGTGACCAGAAGCAAATTAAGAAAGAATGATGAATCACTGGTAGTGGATCAAACATTGTATAGATCCATGATAGGCAGTTTATTGTATCTTACTGATTCTAGACCGGATATAGTGCAGGCAGTGTGTATGGTGGCTAGATTTCAAGCAACACCTAAGAAGTCACATATGAATGCAGTAAGCATAATTTTTAGGTACCTACAAGGGACACTCAATTATGGATTATGGTACCCTAAACAAGGGAAATTCATCTTGAAAGCATATACTGATGTTGATTGGGCAGGTTGCATTGATGTCTGGAAGAGCACAAGTGGTGGTCCATTCTTCCTAGGTGACCGGTTGGTCTCATGTCATAGCAAGAAGCAAGATTATGTCTCCTTATCAATTGCTAAAGAAGAATACATTGACATTGCTACATGCAGCTCTCAGGTGCTTTGGATGAAGCAAACCCTCAAGGACATACAGGTGGACATCTCCGATCCTATTCTCATCTGGTGTGATAATTCAAGTACCATCAACATATCAAAGAACCCAATGATGCATTCAAGGACAAAGCATATAGCCATCAAGTATCATTTTCTTAGAGAGGAGGTTGAAGGACATGAAGTAAAGATAGAATATGTCCCTACAAGTGAACAAGTGGCAGACATCTTCACCAAACCATTACCGGTAAGAACTTTTGAGTACTTAAGACACAAGTTGGGAGTTGTATCACCTACCTCATGCACTTAAGTTTGTAAGGAGATATTTGATTCAAGGGGAGTTCATAGCAGTATCTATATCTCTTGAACCATGTGATGATCATAGGGAAAGTTCAGGGTTGTATGTCTCGGTACCAACAGTAATCACTAAGAGAATATTTTGATGAATACTAAGAGGGGGGGTGAATTAGTATACCAAAAATACTGAACTCAAACACTTTATCAGTCTAGCAGTAAATCGATATAACAGTTTAACTAACAAATTGGTTAACATAAATGCAAACCAAACAGCAAGTAAGGCATTCACCCACAGAAGAACAATCACCATAACACAAGAGATTTTGACGTGGAAACCCAAATGGGAAAAACCACGGTGAGATGAAACTCACAAGTAACTATCTGCAGAATAGTAACCAGACCGGTTAAGGTCATACAATGTTCTTTACCAGAACAAATCCTGTTAGGAATCTTAATCTCTATTAGAAGATAAGTCTGATTAAAGACTACCTTGTGAGAGGATTTTATATCCATAGATGTGAATCACCTTGTTAGAGGATTTACAAAGGCTTTTCTAGGCCTACCCAATTAAGGGTTTCTAACTTGTCAAAGATGTGAGTAATCAACAAGTGAATGATCTAGCAAATAGTATAGTCTAGTTGGTTAGATCCATGATAGCTCATTGCTAATGCATTTCAGCATTACTTCAGTCTTTAGTAAATCCACACTCTATTATAGCACGCAAACTTGATCTTTTCTGTTAAGATCGCACATACAAGAACTCATCAACCACCACAAACCCTAACAACTACGCACATACTAAAACCCTAGACATGATGTCCTTAAAGGGAATCTGATTTCATGTCAGTCCAATAGGATTACATTGCAAGTTCCTAGGTTTATTGTATCTAGACACATTTGGTAACACGACACAAAATCACCATCAAAGTGTCAGTGGATGGTAACTCATCACAAAAATATACCTGTTGGTAACTCATCACAAAGTATTACCGGTTTATACAACTTTACCGATTACCGGTTGGTAACTCAGAGTAATACTGATTTAACTATTAAACAGATTACCGGTTGACAAAAATGAAGACTGGGAAAATGATAACTATCGCTTCTAGTTCCTTTTCTCTATTCCACTTGAGATCCTCAGACCGCTTGAGGTCCTCATGCCGCTTGAGATCGGTAAACACTTTCTGCAAGACACTGATGGTCTAAAGACTATAACATAATATTGGTTTGAAACAAATACCGGTTGCATACATACAAAAAGTGATCTTATAGCAAGTGTGTGTCCATCAATTACAATCACAACATAATCATCAAAAATGCCAACAATCTCCCCCTTTGGCATTGATGGCAACACTTGGGAAAAATTTTGACATCTAAGTGTTTTTACAAAAAAAATATGCCATAATAAAAAATTCTCCCCCTAAGCATATACACTATCCCTTTGCAGAAAAAAAAACAATATATACTACTTCCTTATAGAGATAAACATGAGTATACATAGCATGCATCAAAATTTTAAATAAGAAGACAAGTGGAAAAAGGAAGAAGAAGAAGAAGGATGAGGATGAAAAGAAGCGGAAAAAGGAAGAAGAGACAAGAAAAACAGAGGAAGAGGAGAAAAAGAAGGCAAAAGAAGACAAGCTAAGAGCAAAAGAGGAGGAAGCGGCACAGAGCACTCAAGTGGAGACTCCAAAGGCAATCGATAGTCAAGCCAAAAAGAAAAAATGTAATAAAAAATACTCCCCCTAAGCATATACACTATCCCTTTGCAGAAAAAAAAATAATGTATACTACTTCCTTACAGAGATAAATATGAGTATACATAGCATGCATCAAAATTTTAAATACCAGAATACTTCTCCCCCTTTGCCAACAATGATAAAATATAACTGAATAACCCCTGTTTCTATTAGTTGAATAAATGTTTATGACAATAAAGAGTGAAATTTGTCAAAAACAGATTTAAAGTCCTGCATAAATTGCTTCATGGATAAGGACCATGACTCAAGTAATGAGGTAGCAACCTCACTGTCCATTTGCATCTAGGATACCTATTCCTCCATGGCATCCAAGGTACTCATCTCTTGAGTAACCATCAAGGCATCCAGATTGAGATAGCACTTCTGAAATATTTGTAGTCTTGGTAGTAGAACTAGTTGTAGTTCCTGCAAATCCATTGTTCGGTTTCTGATCTCCAAATCAATTCTTGCAACCTGAAGTTGAAACCGGTGAACGGTTTGACCATAAGCGATAAAGGAATCATATGGGGTCTTGAAGGTGCTTATGAATGTCTACAAATCAGTTTGCAGTTTATCTTTTTGGGCAAGCACATCATCACATAATAGATGGGGTAGACATATCTTACTGAGCCGCAATTTCCCCTCATCCATTGCATCTCTGATGTCCTTCTATGCCTTTTGTAGATCAGACCAGAGCTCATGTAACTTTTTCACCAAGGCAATGTTCAAAGCCTTTTGATGCTGCTTCTTGGCATGTGCTTCGACAACCTCTTCCAGGCTTTGTATCTGGTCCTCCACAACTGTGCATAAGAGTTTTAGTTGGGCCAGAGAGGAATCAGTACTAGGGAGGTTGGTACCGAGTATCAAACCAGTAAGAGTGTCCATTGCAGCTTGGATCATGTCTTGCTCTTTCTTCCTCCTTATCACCTCTAGGAATTCTTGAGCAAGCTTAATGCTTTGTAGCAGCTCCAATTTATTTGTAGATTGGAGGCCAATGGGACTGGTAATGTCAGCCGGTTTGGCTTGACTACCAATTGCCTTTGGAGTCTCCACTTGAGTGCTTTGCACCGCTTCCTCCTTCTCTTTCTCTCTTAGCTTGTCTTCTTCTGCCTTCTTTTTCTCCTCTTCCTCTGTTTTTCTTTTCTCTTCTTCCTTTTTCCACTTCTCTTCATCCTCTTCCTTCTTCTTCTTCTCCTCTTCTTTTCTCTTCTCCTCTTCCTGCTTCCTCTTTTCCTCTTCCTATTTCTTTTCTTCTTCCTTCTCAGCTTCCTTCTTCTTCTTCTCTTCCTCTTGCCTCTTTTCTTCTTCCTTCCATTTCTTTTCTTCTTCCTTCCCCACTTCCTTCTTCTTCTTCTTCTCTTCCTCTTGTCTCTTTTCTTCTTCCTTCCATTTCTTTTCCGCTTCCTTCTCTTATCTCTTATTTGCCTCTTCTTTCCTCCTGTCCTCTTCCTATTTCCTCTTTTCTTCTTCTTTTCTCTTTGCCTCTTCATCTGCCTATTTCTTCTTTTCTTCTTCCCATTGCTTCTTCTCTTCCTCTGCTTGTTTTTCTTGTCCCATAGCTTCAGTTGGTGTCCCTGGAGTAACATCTTCATTGTTCAAGGCATCAACATCAATAGGTTCCATTTGATCAGTGACTGGTACTCCTTCACTATCATATGCTTCATCTGGTTGATTGATTTCTAGTTCTTGCTCAGCTTTTCGGTTGGCTTCTGCCACTTGGTGCAACTTTAGAGTGGATTGAGCAAGGGAGTGGGTATCTTTTACCACTTCCAGGACTTTTCCTTCTAGCAACAGGAGTCTCCTTCTCATGAAGAAGAGGCCCTTATATCTTTTCACTACTTCATAAAGTTCAATTTTAGGCACATCAGGAAAGTATTGTGCAAATACTTCCTCTCTTATTTCCTGTTCCTTCTCTATGGCAATGTGCCACTTGTTATCTAAATAATTATACAAAGAATCAGGGGTCTCAGATTTAATTTTTGATGGCCACTGGTCATTAATACATAAATAATTGATGACCTCCTGTTCAACTTCCTTCTTTTCATCATCATTAAAATCATCAAAGCAATCTTTCAAATCACCAAGTACTTTTCTTCTAATATTCTTAATAGTTCTTTGACAGTGTGTTAAAGGTTTATAGGAGGAAATATCAATATTTACCAGTGCAGATGTTGCCAGTTCACTCTTTGTCTTTTTCCTCCGGTCTTCTTAGGTTGTTCTTCAGACACAGTGTCCTCTGAGTCTGGTGTGGTGTCTTTTGTCTTCCACTTTCTCTCAAAGACTTTGGTGGATGCAGCTTCCGGTTTCTTCTTTGCTGGTGACCGCTTGGTCACTTTGCGACTTGCTACAGTAACCGGTACCGATACTGAAGGCACTACCTTTCCCTTCTTTACTAACAATTCTTCAACTGGTAAAACTCTTTCCAAATAGGTGTTGGTTCTCTTTGCCTTTGGATCAAGGGCTGAGGTGAGTAAGGTAGAGACATACCCATCTAGCATATCATACATTACCTCATTGTTGGTATTTTGGTATGGTTTTGTCATTGATGTCAACACCTACTAAACACTTATCAACTCTAGCACTTTGGAGAACCAGCAACATTCACCGGCAAGCAAGTGACTCATGCACAGTCACCGGTATCTGGTACACTGGCAAGATATAATGATCACCGGCACTTGGAATGATATGGAAAACATTTGGTTATGTCAAAGACATTGTGTGGATATTGTGTCTTGGAGTTTTGTTTATTGATACATTAGCATTTGCATATTTGTTGTTACTGGCAAATAGGTCCAGGTTACACCGGTAGGTTTATCTTTTCTAGATCAGCATGGCATGCTATGAAGATGACTTATTATTGCTGTAAATGCATTAAGCCGACATATTAAATTGATTATTGCATTGGGTATTAATTGATATGTAAATTAATTTTATTGTAATATCTTGTAGAGCCGACCTACTAAAATTGGTCTTAGGTTATGGTATAAATGTAAGATCTTATTTGTAAGATCAAGTGTGGAATGCGAGAAAGGATTGTGTGAAGGTATACGCGAGAATAAGCAGAGCTATACATGCAGACATCATTTGAAGATTGAAGGAGGGTTTTTTTGAACACAAACAAAACTACACCGGTACTGAATCCAACATATGAAGATGCTAATTTTAGCAGTACATTATTATTGGATTTAACCATCCAATTGTAGTTAGTGTGACTCCCTTTTTGTGATTAAGCAGTGAGCTCTAGGTGCTTGGCCTTTCTGCATGTGCAGACCCCATTTATGTACACTTACTATCTATAGTAGTATCATCTGATTGTGGGTAAGGTTTCCCACCATGGTTTTTCCCCTCACAGGGTTTCCACGTACAAATATTAGTGTTGTATGTTTTGGATGACTTTGTCTTTATGTTTCATGCACTAATCCTTACTGGTATAGCAATTAACTATTAAAACTGTTTACTGGCATATTGAACTGGTTTACCGGTATTAAGCATTAAGTTAGTTAAGTTTCTTTTGGTTTGAATTTATTTGACAACTGATTCACCCCCCCCTCTCAGTTGTCTCTAGGACCTAACAATTGGTATTAGACCCTAGTCCTCTTTTGCAGAAGTTTAACAGCTTGAGGAGATCCAATGGCTACTAACTATTTTAGGAAGGATAGTCCTAAACTTGATGGAACCAACTATGGAATATGGAAGATCAGAATGGAGACACATCTAAATTTCATTGGAAAGGACATCTGGGATGTTACAAAAAATGGTTACACTGCTCCTACTCTTGGTCAACCTAATCCACCTACCTTGGGAAAAGATGAGGAAAATGATTGCAAAGGAAGAGAAGCACTTTTGAGTGCATTATTAGATCAATAAATCATGGGACTATTAGATAGGTCTACTACTAAAGCTATTTGGGATCATTTGGAAACACTGAATGAAGGAGATTCCATAGTCAAAATTTCAAAACTTGAAAGCTTCTGGGTCAGGTATGAACATCTAAAATTGGAAGAAGATGAAAGGATTTCTACTTTTATGAAAAGAGTAAATGAGATTGTTTTGGGTATTAAATGTTGTGGAGGAACCTTAAGTGAGGATGAAATTGTTTCAAAAGTTTTAAGAGGATTGCCACCGGAATATAAAATGAAATTCACTACTATAAATGAGTTAAGAACAATGACTAATACATCAGTAACTAGGGATACATTGATTGGGAAACTTTCAACTTTTGAAATTGAAGAATTTGGTCCTGATGCTACTATAAAGATAAATTTGGCCTTTAAAGCATCAACATCATCTGTTCCATCATTTGACAAATCTGAATGGAAAGCCTTTTATGCAAGAGAACTTGAAGAAAGCAGGAAAGAAAATGAAGAACTTGCAGAACTTGAAGCACTATTTGCAAGGAAAATGCCTAAAGGTCCAGTTGGAAGTAAGTATGAAGGTAAAGCACCCTTTAAATGTTTCAACTGCAATAAGATTGGTCATATGGCTTCAAGATGCCCTGATAGACATGCTACACTAAGAGAAGAAGCTAGAAGAACATACAAGCCTAACCCTGAATATCAGAGATACAGATTTAAGAAGAATAAAGACAAATCTTGTTACATTGCTAATGAAGGTGGGACTGATGATTCTGATGAGGATCCAATAGACAATGGATGGGTTTTTGTTGCTATAACAGAAGATCAACTGGCACTTACTGCTCAACCGGTACAATAGGCCTTGGTAGCTAAAGTTGAAGTAAATGATGAATGGTTCATTGATTCAGGATGCTCACATCATATGACAGGAGACAAAGGTAAATTCTTGAACTTTCAAGAATACAATGGAGGCTTAGTGAGATTTGGAGATGACAAAGCTTGTTTGATCAAAGGTAAGGGTACAATATCTCTTGATGGTAAGCATAACACTGACAATGTTTACTATTTTGAAGGATTAAAACATAATCTTTTGAGTGTTGGTCAATTAGTTGAGAAAGGATTTCCGTTACAATTCAAAAATGGAAAATGAAAAATCATGAATAGAACTGGTTTGGAAATTGCAACCGGTAATCAGACTAGAGGTAATATCTTTCATTTAAATAACAGTGAAAAGACATGCTTAATTGCACACATTGATGAAATTTATTTATGGCATAAGAGACTCTGTCATGTAAACTTTGATTGCCTGGTGAAAATCAGTACTACTAAGGCAGTTAGAGATTTACCTAAAATTGTCAAACCTCACAGTACAGTATGTAAGGAATGTCAATTTGGAAAACAAGTTAGAGCTAGTTTCAAAAGTATTCCAAAAAAATTCAATAATGCTCTTGATTTAATTCACACTGATTTATGTGGTCCAGCTAGAACTAAAAGCTTACAAGGTGATAGATATTTCATGCTAATCATTGATGACTATTCTAGAATGTGTTGGGTTACTTTTCTCAGAGAAAAATCAGAAGCACTGGGAAGGTTCAAACTATTCAAAGCAATGGTAGAAAATGAAACCGGTAAGAAAATCAAATGTCTAAGATCAAATCAAGGAGGAGAATTTACAGCTAAAGAATTTAATACATTCTGTGAAGTAAATGGAATCAGAAGACAACTATCAGCACCTTGGACACCACAATAAAATGGAGTTGTTGAAAGCAAAAAGAGAACTATCTTGGATGCAACAAGAACTATGTTATTAGAACCAAACCTACCACATGTATATTGGAGAGAGGTAGTCAGTACAATAGTCTATACATTCAACAAAGTTCACATCAAAGGTGAAACTGGTAAGACCCCTCATGAAGTATGGTTTGGTATTACCCCTACTTTTAAATATTTCAGAATTTTTGGAAGTAAATGTTATATTAGAAGAGATGAGCATATTGGAAAATTTGATCCTAGAAGTGATGAAGGAATATTTCTTGGTTATTCATCTAAAAGCAAGGCATATAGATGTTTTAACAAAAGATTGCAGAAAATTGTTGAAAGTACAAATGTAAAAATTGATGAACAATTCAGAGGAACTTCAAGGTATATAGACTCTGAACCGGCAACAAAATTTTTGACAAATGAACCTACACTGAATCTACTAGTATAGAATGAAGATCCAGTTACCCCGGTATCATCTAAGGATTCCACAGTAACTGAGGAACAATAGCAAACAAAGACCCTGGTATGTAAGACTGAATCATTCTGAAGATCAGATAATTGGAAACAAGTTTAAAGGAGTTATGACAAGAGGAAGATTGGCAAATGAAGAGGTATGTCTTATTTCTCAAATTGAACCATCATCAGTTAATGAGGCATGTGAAGATAAATTTTGGATTAAAGCTATGGAAGAAGAATTAGAACAAATTGAGAAAAATAACACTTGGACATTAGTTCCCTGGCCTAAAAATAAAAATGTAATTGGAACCAAATGGGTATTCAGAAACAAACTTAATGAAGATGGTAAGGTTATCAGAAATAAAGCAAGACTAGTGTGTAAGTGATATTCTCAGAAAGAAGGAATTGATTACAATGAAACCTTTGCACCGGTAGCTAGAATTAAGGCAGTCAAATTATTTCTGGCTTTTGCAACACATAAGAACTACAAAGTATATCAAATGGATATTAAATGTGCCTTTTTGAATGGAGATCTTGAAGAAGAAGCTTACATTGAACAACCTGATGGATTTTCTTTCACAGATAACAAAGATATGGTTTGCAGGTTAAGAAAAGCTTTGTATGGATTGAAGCAAGCTCCAAGTGCTTGGCATGCAAGATTGGATAAGTATCTTTTGAAGATTGGTTTTTCTAAAGGTAATGCAGACAACAATTTATATTATAAAGTGACTAATGATGACATCTTGATTATAGAAGTATTTTTTGATGATTTAATCTTTGGAGGAGAAGATGGATTATGTAAAGAATTTTCTATTAAAATGCAACAAGAATTTGAAATGTCTATGATTGGAGAAATAAAATTCTTTTTAGGATTGCAGATTTCACAAACTGATAAAGGTATATTCTTCAGTCAATCCAAGTACTTAAAAGAGTTACTAAAGAAATTTGGGATGGAGAACTCTAAACCGGTAAGCACACCTATGACCACAAATGACAAATTATCACTAAGGGATGAATCTACACTTGTTAATCCAACTAGATACAAATCTATGATAGGAGGTTTATTGTATTTATCACAAACCAGACCTGATATTATGAATGCAATATGTATTGTTTCAAGATTTCAAAGTAATCCTAGAGAAAATCATGAATCAGCAGTAAAAAGGATTTTCCAGTACATACAAGGTACTATAAATCTTAGATTATGGTATCCTAGAGATGAAAACTTTGAATTATGTGCATACACAGATGTAAATTGGGTAGGAGATGTGGATGATAGAAAAAGAACCATCGACGGAGCTTTCTTTCTTGGAAATAGACTAGTTTCTTGGTTGAGTAAAAAACAAAGTTGTACATCTTTATCAACAGCAAAATCAGAATATGTTTTAGTAGCAACTAATTGTACACAAGTACTATGGCTTAAGCAAATGTTAAAAGATGTAAAGATAAAATGAAAGGAATCTATTACTATCTATTGTGATAACATTGCAGTAACTGATATATCTAAGAATCCGATATTACATTCCAAAACCAAACATGTTTCTATCAAACTGAATTTTCTAAGGGAAAGTGTTGAAGAAAAGGAAATAATACTGGTTTATGTGAATACTAAAGAGCAGATTGCAGATATCTTTACTAAACCTCTACCTAAGGAGACTTTTGAATATCTTAGAGATCAACTTGGGGTCATCCCACCACCGATAGAGACTTAGAAAGTTGATGATTGTCATCAACCGACATAATTAACAGAGAAATCTTTTATTTTGGCTTTGATGGGAAGCTACTTCTCAGGGGGAGTACTTGGTATACTAAATTGATTGGTATTTTGTATATGAACTTGGCTTGGTAAGAACTTTGACATTTGATGTCAAAGGGGGAGAGGTTGGTATGGAAAAACACAAGGAAAACACATGTTGCTTCCAGGGGGAGAGATTGTTGTTTGGGAGAGATTATTACTCTTTGCATCTGTATTTTGATTTCTTGTTATGATCTCTTTTTTTGGGAGATTGTTGGTTTTTGGGTATTTGGCATTTCTATTATGGTACTTTGATGATTTTTCCATCATGTGTTGCCATCAATGCCAAAGGGGGAGATTGTTGGTATTTTGGTATGGTTTTGTCATTAATGTCAACACCTACTAAACACTTATCAACTCTGGCACTTTGGAGAATTAGCAACATTCATCGGCAAGCAAGTGACTCATGCATAGTCACCGGTATCTGGTACACTGGCAAGATATAATGATCACTGATACTTGGAATGATATGGAAAACACTTGGTTATGTCAAAGACATTGTGTGGATACTGTGTCTTGGAGTTTTGTTTATTGATACATTAGCATTTGCATATTTGCTATTACCGGCAAATAAGTCCAGGTTACACCAGTAGGTTTATCTTTTCCAGATCAGCATGGCACGCTATGAAGATGACTTATTATTGTTGTAAATGCATTAAGCCGACATATTAAATCAGTTATTGTATTGGGTATTAATTGATATGTAAATTAATTTTATTGTAATATCTTGTAGAGCTGACCTACTAAAACTGGTCTTAGGTTATAGTATAAATGTAAGATCTTATTTGTATGATCAAGTGTGGAATGCGAGAAAGGATTGTGTGAAGGTATATGCGAAAATAAGCAAAGCTATACATGCAGAAATCATTTGAAGATTGAAGGAGGGTTTTTTTGAAGACAATCAGAACTACACTGGTACTAAATCTAGCATATGAAGATGCTAATTTTAGCAGTACATTCTTATTGGATTTAACCATCCAATTGTAGTCAGTGTGACTCCCATTTTGTGATTGAGTAGTGAGCTCTAGGTGCTTGGCCTTTTTGCATGTGCAGACCCCATTTATGTACACTTACTATCTGCAGTAGTATCTTCTGATTGTGGGTAAGGTTTCCCACCATGGTTTTTCCCCTTATAGGGTTTCCACGTACAAATATTGGTGTTGTGTTATGGATGACTTTGTCTTTATGTTTCATGCACTAATCCTTACCGGTATAGCAATTAACTGTTAAAACTGTCTACTGGCATATTGATCTGGTTTACCGGTATTAAGCATTAAGTTGGTTAAGTTGCTTTTGGTTTGAATTTATTTGACAACTGATTCACCCCCCCCCCCCCTCTCAGTTGTCTCCGGGACCACACTCATATCCCATCAGTTCCACTTCTTCCTGTCTAGGTTCAACCACTTCCATTATGCACTCATCAACTCTGATGGTGAAGAAGATGTCATCTTCATATTTCTTGACAATATCACCTGATATTCTCACTCTTTGGATCATTTTGTGTCTGAGCACATCAAAGTATCTATTTAGAACTTTTGGATAACCGGTTCCAACTGCTTGAAGGCTTTCCTTGATTTGTTTTGTAACCGATTGGTTGACAGACCACTCAATATCTCTGACTCTTGGGAAGTAACCTTGGAAGTAGAAGAACAACCCAACCAATAGTTGTCCAAACTTAAATCTCAAGGCATTATCTTGTTTAATTGACTTTAGGTTCACCAGAAGTTGCCTTTGCACATAGGTGCATAAGTCAAATGATGCATCTTCCATGATCATCTGGTAGGTAGCATTCACCACCATAGAAGAGACAAAGTTGATCCTGCTAGCATAAAATGTCCGGTAACCTATTGCCATGCAGGCATATTTGACTGGATCATCCTTGATGGGATTGATGGTCATTCCTTGTTGGTCACTCATAGAACTGGTGAGCTTGGTCATTTCCGTCTTGCTGATCTTCCTTAGGGCTGACACTTCACTGACATTACAGAAACTGGTGATGACATGAATCACTTTCGGTATGATGTCATGCATCTGCTCTAAGTACATTTCATCACCATGCACTCTGCTCAGAATGATGCGGATGTGATCATCTAAAAACTCTTCAAAGAAATAGACTGCATTGTGAAGCTTCTTCTTTTTTAGGATGCTAAATTCCAGTTTAATCTTCTTGTCCTTCCCACAGAACAAACTCAACTGGGAATGGATTACAAGATATCCCAAGTCTTCAATTTTACAGTCAATGTAATCAGAAATGCCTTCCTCCACTATAACACCAGCGAGTATTTGAGATAGGGTATTGTATTTTGCCTTTCGTTGAATGAAGTCTACTTGATCAATGGGTGCACTAAAGCTAGAGTGTGATGTGAAAGCCATGATAAATAGAGAAATTTGAGAAATACCTTCATAATTCAAAATTTAGGGCTTGCAAATTACACTTTGCCACACACTCCTTCAGTTGCTGAAATACCGCTTTGTGTTCTACACTTGACCGATTGATATTCGCTTCTGATTCTTCTTCAAGGTTTTGAAAATTCTTTGAATTGCAATCCAAATCACTTTTTGTCGCTCAGTGCTTAAAAACTTCTTCCCTCGAGAACTGATAAGTGAAAAATGACTTGAAAAATCCTTTTAAACAAGTTCTCCACCTACCATAATAAATGCTCCACTATTAAAGCGTAAACCCTAATTTGCCTTTTACCGTTTTTGGTTTTCTACCAGTTGACAGGTATCACTTATCAGTTAAGGTCTTTTACCGGTATAAACCCTGGGTTTGAGATATTTCACCATTTGCTCCCCCTAAGCTATTCTGATGCTTAGTTTGTTGGTTCAGTGACTTCCACACTAGGTGCAGAAACCGGTTCTTCTTGAGACACTTCTTCTGGCTTCTTCTTCTAGGTTTTCTTAATATCTGCTTGAATGGTTTCAACATCTATCTTTCCTTCCAGAGTTACCGATATATCATCTGATATATTCTTTCTCGTTCTATAGAATCTTGTTGTATGACCCGGTTGGTTGCAATGATAGCAAATCATTCCAGGTGCTCTCCAAGGTCCATTGTTCATGTTTCCATTCTTCCTTCTACATGTTGCAGCAGTGTGATCATTACCATGATAGATAAAATAGGTTGCTCTCCATCCAGTTGCCGCTGGATAGCCACTGCTTCCTGGCTGATAATTATAGGTATTAAACCGGTTTGGGTTTTGGTTCCTAGAGGGTTCAGAAAAAGCTCCTTTACTCCTTTGAGGATACCTTCCGGTGTTGTGAATGACAGACCTACATTCAAATTCTCTATGCCCAAACTTGTTGCATACATAACAATTACCATTGAATCTATTGAGTCTAGGCTTATTGTTTAGAAAATAAGGAAAGTTATTGTAAGCCTTACTTCTACATATATTAGCAGTGTGTCCTTCCTTGAGACAATTAAAGCAAATAGGTTTGAACTTTTGCTTACCTTTATCCTTTGATGTTGGTTGTTTCTTTGATGCTCCATCTTTTGTTCTAGAGGTCTCACCTTCCTCATATTCAGAGAAACCAAGTCCATTGGTAATCTTTAACGGTTTAGCTGATTCAAGCTTCTGCTCTAGCTTGACAACGCTCTTATTGAATTTGGCAAGTATTTCCTTTGACTCAGTAAGTTCTTTGGTAATAGCAGCATTGGATTCCTTCAAGGTTGCATTCTCAGAAACAACCATGTATAGTTCACCTTGCATTTCTTCCTTTTCCATTTTATTTTCATGAAGATGAGCAATAAGTGCACTGATCTCTTGCTTCAGCTTGGAGATCTCATGATCTTTGTCTTTTACTAGATCTTCAGCTTTCCTCCAGTTCTCAAGATCGTGATACATTCTAATAGTTAGTCCTTCAAGTTCCCTTCTTAGGTTGGCATTGGACTCATTTAGTTTTTCAACTTCTTGAACTAGGGCTTCCATGTCCGCTTCATCAGAAGAACTATTTTCAGTTAGCTCCATCAGTTTTTCAGCATTCTCTCTTCTTTTTGCCTGAGAGGCCTTATATTTGAATTTAAGTTCATCATAGGCTTTCTCAGTCTGAGTGAGACGATGAGTAAGTTCCCTCATAGTGGATTCCCCCATATCTCTTTCCAAGTGGTTAGACTTATAGAAAGGTTGGCTCTAATACCAATTGATGAATACTAAGAGGGGGGCTGAATTAGTATACCAAAAAATACTGAACTGAAACACTTTATCAGTCTAGCAGTAAACTAGTATAACAGTTTAACTAACAAATCAGTTAACACAAATGCAAACCAAACAACAAGTAAGGCATTCACCCATAGAAGCACAATCACCATAACACAAGAGATTTTGATGTGGAAACCCAAATGGGAAAGACCACGGTGAGATGAAACTCACAAGTAACTATCTACAGAATAGTAACCGGACCGGTTAAGGTCATACAATTTTCTTTACTAGAATAGATCCTGTTAGGAATCTTAATCTTTGTTAAGAGATAAGTCCGATTAAAGACTACCTTGTGAGAGGATTTTAGATCCACAGATGTGAATCACCTTGTTAGAGAATTTACAAAGGATTTTCTGGGCCTACCCTGTTAAGGGTTTCTAACTTGTCAAAGATGTGAGTAATCAACAAGTGAATGATCTAGCAAATAGCACAGTCTACTTGGTTAGATCCATGATAGCTCATTGCCAATTCATTTCAGCATTACTTCAGTCTTCAGTAAATCCACACTCTGTTACAGCACACAGACTTGATCTTTTCTGTTAAGATCGTAAATACAAGAACTCATCAACCACCACAAACCCTAGACATGATGTCCTTAAAGGGAATTTGATTTCATGTTGGTCCAATAGGATTACATTGCAAGTTCCTAGGTTCATTGTATCTAGACACATTTGGTAACACGACACAAAATCACCGTCAAAGTGTCGATGGATGGTAACTCATCACAAAAATACACTAGTTGGTAACTCATCATAGAGTATTACCGGTTTATACAACTTTACTGATTACCGGTTGGTAACTCAGAGTAATACTGGTTTAACTATTAAACAGATTATCGGTTGACAAAAATGAAGACTGGGAAAATAATAACTGTCGCTTCTAGTTCCTTTGCTCCGTTCTGCTTGAGATTGAGGTCCTCATGCCGCTTGAGATTAGTAAACACTTTCTACAAGACACCGATAGTCTAAAGACTATAACATAATACTGGTTTGAAACAAATACCGGTTGAACATAACTCATACATACAAAAAGTGATCTCATAGCAAGTGTGTGTCCATCAATGACAATCACAACATAATCATAAAAAATGCCAACATATTTGACTAAGGGGGAGATAAGTATGAATCAAAGGGGGAAAATGAAGCACCCCGACCCTTTGCCATTGTGTCAAAGGGGGAGAAATCTACTAGTGTGAAGACTTCCAGTAAGTTGACATCAATGCAAAAGTGGGAGATTGTTGGCATTAGGTTGTCATTGATGTCAACTAGTGTGGCATGGACACTGGTGAGTAAGTAGTGGTGACCGATATGGGTGAAGTAAGACATAATGATGTCAACCAATATGTGTGTAAGAAGATAGAAAGGTATTTTATCGATACACATAAAATACATCATCTACCGGTAAAGCAGGACCACTGGCAAGGCAAAGCAAGCAAGCAAAGAAGAATAGAAGACTATGAACTAATATACATAGAGAAGTTTAATGCTACCAGTAAATGGACTTAGTAGATCGACCAACATGTTTGATGGAAGCCCAAGTTTATCCACCAACAGATAAGAGGTCATCAGGTATCAAGGTCCACCGGTGAAGTTAGGTTATACCAATAAGGTGAGTTGAACCATTAGTTAGTCTTGGTCAGTGAAGGATGTCAAATTGACATAGTAGACTGAAGATGATTCCAAATCGACATAGAAAACCAAGCAAAGGTGGATGTCGACAAGGATGATAGGTGGAAACCAGGTGGTGAGCACGTAAAGGTCGGTGAAGTATTCATCAACGTAGTAGTTAACAAGTAGGTCAACATTAATGAAGAACCTGTAAATCATGGGAGGATTGAAAAATGTTGTAGCTCGAGGAAGGCAAGATGGCAAGGTGATTGAACTGACCTTGCAAGATGATCTGATCTTTTTACCTGTTTGCCAAAAGAAATAGTTGATCCATTAATGGTGATTGACAAAGAAACACAGAAAAGAATGTCGTAGACATCCAAAAATAGAAAATGCACATTGAAAAGAGAGGAGATGGTAGTGTTGTTTGGTGTGATGCAGATCACCAGAAAAGTAGATCAAATTAGATCTAATACGGATTGAGTTGGTGAAGGTAAAACCTAACACGACACCGTTTGAATGTTTCTTTTGGTGGGAACCCTCATAGATAAATATGTCAACTCAAGACTGAAATAATTTGATGCTAGATGCGAGGTGTGAGAGGAAAGAGAGAATGCGCAAGAATAAATACTATCTTCCTAAGATTAATTTCTCAGAGAGTTAGAGTGTGTGTTAAGAGGATGAACCGGTGAGAGGGTCTAACTGGTAGAGACAAAGTAACCGGTCAATTGTTATAGTCTTAATAGTCAAACATATCAGCAAGTATTGAAAGGTTAGGAATGTTGGACACAATGGATCACTAAGAGGGGGGTGAATCAATGATTTAAACACTTTTTCTTCAATAGGGATATACTGGTAATATATAAAACAAACTGAGTACTAACCAGTAGCTCAAACAGTGCAAACTAAGTGTGTGAAATGATTTTCTATTACATCAACATAACTCATACACAAGAATGCATCACACAACACCAAATATATGGGAAAAACCCAATGTGGGAAAAACCTCGGTGAGAATAGCTACTAGAGATATTTTGCTCCAATCCAGTCTCACAATGTAAAGATCTTATTACACTTTTAGGGCACCAACGCAAGGAGCATCAACCCCTGATTTATGAGCACCAACTCAAAGGAGCACCAACCCCTAAACAATTTATAAGTTACAACCTAAAGGAGCTACAACCCCTGCACTAAGCACCAACTTAGTGAAAAAGATATAAAACTCAGTTATACAAATGAGATCCCTGTTGCAAAAGAAGTTTTGCAACCTTACAATATTTTTCTCTACCTGTTTTAACCTTACCGGTCTATGTTTCCTCCACACACTCTTCAACTTTTCTTTGTTGTTGACTCTAAATTTGCCAAGTCCCCTCTCACGATGTCTTCTCAATTCAACTCACACTGATCACTCTTTATCAGATGTTGCTTCCTACATATTTTCACCTCTGCATCCTATGCTAACTCTATCGGTTTGTTTCTTACACTGGTTTACCCTAATTCTCCTTACCGATATAGTCTTCACTCATAAACACTTCAAGTGTTTTTCTCTTCGGCTCTCAGACAATAATTTCACACTTACCTTTTCACTTTAGCAGTAGTGGTCGCAGTCTCAAGTCATCATATTTAATCTTGAGCTTTCCTGCCAAAAATCAATTCAAACTAAGGGCAGTTAGGGTTTCCTTCTCCTGACTAAATTTGCATCTGATCTGATCCAATCCATCTTGAATCGATCACTTGCATTGGAGGAATGCATCTGTACATGTTTTCTATCATCCAATGCATATTTGCTAAAGATAGCAATCTTGACCATGATTTTTGGCCTTGAAATCTATCGACTCATTTATGGCCCTGTTGTTTCCTTCTCGAGGTCCTCTTGCAATCTGATTTCTTTTCTTTGATCCAGGCACCAACAACTCCTTGATATTTCTTTGCCATTCATTCTTCCTCGAGCCACATCAATTTGTTATCATCTTGTGATTTATGGTTGTTTTATTAATGTCGACTAATTGTTCCAACAACTATGTCGATGGAAAATTCACCAACCTCTGCATTCTTGCCACCTCAGCTCCAGATGGCATCACATCGGTCATATACTCATCTCACCAACATAAGGTCGGTTTGCACTAAAACATTCAACAAACTCATACCGGCACAAGCCATTACCGGTCAGACCTTCTCCTTCTACCAACCGGTAGTGCACACTACACTGGTAGCACATCTTCACCTCCGGTGGTTTTTGATCATTTTAACATTCTACCTCTTCATCATAAATAGGTAGCCAACCTTCAAACTGGTTTATGCTCTACTAGTTATCACTTAACATGCTAACACACACATGCATCTCACCTCATACCGGTAAGGTCACTGATAGTCTCAATACCTACTTGTCTTCCATTATACTAGTTGACAAGCCTTCATGTTAATCTTCCTTATGTCAGTTCAATCTTCTTCATACCAAGTTGACATACCTCTACCAGTAGCCCTTAATACCGGTTGAAATCATTGCCAACTCAATGCCAACAATCTCCCCCTTTGGCATTGATCTCAATATTGTATTTTCTAGTTTCTCTCCCCCTTTGACAATAATGGCAAAAGGGAACCTTAGTCTAACACTAATAATCTCTCCCTTGACTACACCCGGTTAGGACATAATCTCCCCCTATGTCCATGATTCATGATTCAAGAGTCATAAGATAGAAATAGTGGTTGACTCCCCCTAAATCATACATCCTCCTATGCACTTAAGTGCTACCAAATGGTGGGACAACTCCCATATTTTATCTCAAGTACTCAAATGGTCCCAAAGGAAGTGGCTTGGTAAATATGTCAGCAATCTCCTCACTAGTTGGAACATATTCTACTATGACCTCCTTGTCTACTACCTTCTCCCTCAAGAAGTGATATTTGATTGCAATGTGTTTTGTTCTTGAGTGCATTACTAGATTCTTAGAGATGTTGATTGCACTCGAGTTATCACACTAGATTGGAATAGGATCCGGGATCTCCACTTGTATGTCCTTCATTGTCTACTTCATCCATAACACTTGTGAGCAACATGTAGCAACAACTATATACTCTACCTCAGTAGTAGATAATGATACTGAATCTTGCTTCTTTTTGTGCCATGATACTAACTAGTCTCCTAAGTAGAAAGCACCTCCACTTGTAATTTTATGGTCATCAATACTTCTTGCCCAATCTACATCAGTATAAGCCTACAAACAAAAGTCTCCTTTCTTTGGATACCACATGCCATAGCTGATAGTTTCATGCAGATATATGAAGATTCTTTTGACTGCATTTAGGTGAGACTATTTAGGAGCATCTTGGAATCTTACTACCATGCAAACAACTTGTACAATATCTAGTCTAGATGCTATTAAATATAACAGACTACCAATCATAGACCTATACAATGTTTGCTCAACTTTCTATGACTCATGTAGTTTTCTCAACTTACAACTGGTAACGATGGGAGTACTTATCGGTTTGATGTCCTCCATTTTAAATTTCTTCACCATGTCTTTCGCATACTTGGTTTGGGAGATGAAAAATCATTTCTCCTGTTGTGAGATCTACAAACCAAGAAAATAGGACAACTCACCCAGCATGGACATCTCAAATTTTTTCTTCATCTGATCTGCAACTTCTTTGCACATGATGTCCTTGTCTCCACTAAAGATAATATCATCCACATATACAACCACTATAATCATGTAATCTCCATTTACCTTGACATACAAATTATTGTTTGCATTCCCTTTGTGAAAGCCTTTCACCTTCAATTATTTATCTAACTTGGAATACCATTCTCTGGGAGCCTGCTTCAAAACATATAAAGCTTTCTTCAACCGGCATACAAAAATCTCATCATCATGTAAAATATAACCCTTTGGTTGTTCCATATATACCTCTTCTCTAAGGTTCCATTCAAAAAGGTAGATTTGACGTCCATTTGGTAGACTTTGTAACCTTTATAGGCAGAGAAAGCTAAGAACATTCTTAGTGCCTCTAATCTAACAACCAGTGCAAATATTTCTTTGAAGTCAATACCTTCCACTTGAGAATACCCTTTGCAAACTAACCTTGCTTTATGTCAGATTATCTTTCCTTCTTCATTCATCTTATTCTGGTAGACCCACTTGGTACCTATGAAATTCTTGTCTGCCGGTCTAGGAACAAGTTCCCATGTTTGATTCTTCTCAATTTTTGTCAACTCTTCATCCATGGCATCTACCCACTTCTCACTTTTGCTAGCTTCATCAAAAGTATTGGGCTCTAGTTTAGTCATGAGGTATAAATTTACCTGCTCACTTTCTTGGGCTAATCTCCTTTTGGTCTGTGCACCTTCATTCCTATCTCCTATGATCTGTTCTTCTAGTTGATTCTTCTGCACATATTGGTTGGGGATCTTGTTTGGTGCATCTTCTACCAGTCCATTGTTCGATTGTTCTTCATATTCAACATCTGAATCATCAATGTAAGGTGTCGGTGTAGATTTTCCTCTATGTGAGTCTTCATCTATTCTCACATTTATACTCTCAACCACCTTTCTCAATCTCTTTTTGTAGCATTTATAGGCTTTACTATTGGTTGAGTATCCCAAGAAAATTCCTTCATCACTTCAGGAATCAAAACTTCCTAATCCATCAACATCTCTCTTGATGAAACACTTACTTCCAAACACTCTGAAGTGCTTGAGTGATGGTTTCCTTTCATACCATAAATAACAAGGAGTCATTCTACTATTCACTCTTAAATGTACCTAGTTTAATGTGTAGACTACAGTATGAACTACTTCCTTCCAGTATATATCCGGTATGTTTGCCTCATTCAACATTATCCTAGCCATCTCCTTCACTGTCCTATTTTTCCTCTCTACCACCCCATTTTGTTGAGGTATCCTTGTAGTTGAATACTATCTTCGGATCCCATGTCTCTCACAGTAGTCAACAAACTCATTGGAAGAAAATTATCCACCCCAGTATGATCTTAAGCATTTTACCCAGTACCCACTTTCATTTTCTACCATCTTCTTGAAAATCTTGAATCTCTCAAATGCTTGTGACTTATCATGCAGGAAGGTTACCCAAGTCATTCTTGAGTAATCATCTATAAGCAGCATGAAATACCTTTCATTGATGAATGATCTTGTCCTTGTTGGCCCACATAAATCTATATGTATCAACTCTAAAGGTCTTGAGGTGTTATATTCCTTTGTTTTAAAGTTGACCTTTGCTTGCTTACCTCTGATACATTCATCACAGAATGTGCTTGCTGATTTTATGATCTAAGGTATGTTTCTCACAGACTGATTCTTGCTTATCTTAACCAAATTATCAAAGTTCACATGGCCTAATCTTCAGTGCCACAACTAGCTTTCATCAACCTATCACATCATGCATTAGGACTCATAGCATTCCCTCATATTGTAGACATTATCATCTGTCCTCTTTCCTTCTACCACAACCTGACTGCTACTCTGCTTTCTTATCTGACAACCAGTAAAGTCAAATGTAAACTTGTACCCTTTTTCACACATCTTACTTATACTCAATAGGTTATGCTTCAGTCCTTCCACATAGTACACATCATGAGCCTTGAGGTTGCCATCAATATTCAGTGTACCCCGACCTTTGATCTTGATGGAGGAGTTATCACCGAACTGGACTAAACCACCATTCCAAACATCAAGCTTGACAGAATTTTTCTTATCTCCGGTCATGTGATTTGAGAAACCACTATCAACTACCATAGATTCCTTATTTCAACATGTAGAGCAGTCTGCACAATCAAGATGGACTTTGTCTTCTTTTTCTCCTTCTCTACCCAAACCTGTTTCTCATCTTTCTTTTCCTCTTCTATCACTTTGTGTTCCAGTTTTGTTTCTAACTTCTCATCTAGTACAAAGCTCAAAAAAGATGAGAAAGAGGGTGATATCACTAACACCCAATCAGATGTGGAAATTAAAGAGGTTAGACGAAGTGGAAGAAACAAAGCTCCAACAGTTGATGAATTGGTCCATGGGATCAAAGAATTTGGAGGTTTGTCTAGTTTTGGGAAAACATATCCCCTCAGTAATGAAGAAGACAAAAGGAAAATTGAAGAAGTCCTGATCTGGAACTTGCACAAGTTTTGAAGGACTCCCAGTGTGAATTATATAGATTAATCCCATCAAATTTACAAGATCAAATTTAAGGGAGATGGAAAACAACTTTGGCTATTGAGAAAGAACACAGAATAAAAGCACTCATGGAAGTGCAACATGATTTAGATCTAGATAAAGCTTCACTAGTGGCTAAAGCATGCATTCAATATTTCAAGATAATAAATAGAACTAGGAGAGTGGCAGTAGGTGAAGTTGAAGCAGTGCACAAAATATTCTTCTTAGGAAGTTGTTTTATATCCACAACACCATATCACTAGGATTTATACGTGGAAAACTTGGTTAAGGGAAAAACCATGGTGGGATTGAGACCCAAAACATTAATATACTATGTTAGAAGTATAAAGATATTACATAAGGGGTATGCACATGCATTCAGGCACACTGCCTAGAGCTCACTGCTCAAATTACAATAAGGGATAAAACCCCAAAAGGCTCACTGCCTTACAAATCTATTAAAATGGATGTCTAAAGTGTTTGAAATAATAAGTAACATCTACAAATTCTTGGAGATAGTTCTAGTTAAGCTCATTTATCAAACTGTACCTTCTGCAACACACTCTGATCTATTATGTTGTTCTACTATATTTCAGAGCATAAATCCTTTACTTGTGTATGTGAAACTGGGCACAATCACTCATAAATACTTTCCACATAGACACTGATATCCAAATTGATCATATAAATTGGTCTTTTATATCCGCAACATCAAATTATGTATTCTACATGTCGGCCCAAAAACGCATAACACACAAATAAAATGTGTATGCCAAGATGGCTCAATCTGAACCAAATGCATATGCAGACCAAAAACAATTGTCCACATGCTTCCCATATGTCAGCTAATAACCCTCAAACACAATTAAAACCATCAAAATGGATCCACATAATCTACACAATGATTATCCACACAAGACTACTGAAGAACATTATTCTACCCAAAAACCTATATATCGAACCTTCCAACTCACTCAAGAATTATCATTGGAGGCCACAAACCTAAAATATAGTAGATAAAATGTCCATGATGCTTCTTGAAGATCCGTAACACAAAATATTCAACACAAATGAAATGCCAACCAAGATATTGCATACTACCATATGTCCTATTCTAACTCACCAGACCTCACCAAAGCTCAATCACATTTTCGAAATGAAGAAATCATGAACTGCTGATGGGATTTATGATATCACTTGCCATCAATGACAACATCTGATCATTTATAAAGCGTCTCTTGCCAACAATCTCCCCCTTTGGCATTAATGGCAACACTTAGTGAAAAATGACTAAGTGTCAAACCAAAACCAAAATACTATTCACTGCAATACTTCTAAAATCTAACAACTGGACTCCAAAAGACTCCCCCTAAGCTTATTAAAATATTTTTCACTCCACTACACTCCCCTTTTGACATCAATGAAAAAGATAAGGATTTTGAAAATCAAAATTCAAACCGAAATTCTATACATATATACACACAACCTTTACTTACAAAAATTTGAAGATGTCTGTAAAAGAGTTCTTCAAAGAATTCACATGGCTATCCCTGTTGGCATTTGCATGAAGATTTCATTAATGATATGTTGTCATTGATGTCAATTAACTGGTAGAAAGAGTGAGTGAAATGAAACTGTAATGGGTAGGTAAGTTTGTGGAGTGAACTGGTATTGCTAAGTATTGGAGAGTTGAACCGGTAAACCCTACTTGTTGTTTTGATAAACCCTAACATATTAAGTTTAGTGAATTGCTTATGCTGGTTTATGATCTGATGATGAGTGGTAATTATTATGACATGTATGCATATTGTATGAAGAGAGTTTCAAAGTGATTTTGGTGCATTGAGGTAACAATTTTTTGTCTTGGGAATGACCAAGTATACTGCATGTAATGTAAAGCGTGTGATGAGTTACTGAGTTTGATGAAGAGGTGATCAAGGAGCGGTCGATGAGTTGTTTAGTTTAAGTGTGTTACTGACCTAAGTGATTTTTTTATAAGGTCGATCAGTTGTTTAGTTTAAGTGTGTTGGAAAAGATAAATTAAGCATGTGGTTGACAAACTAGATGATGTATCTCCAGTTTGAGTAAAGGCAGATAGGAGCATGAAAATGATCTAAACAAGCAAGTGAAGTGCTATTCAAATAGATCAGAAAACTCCTGTTGTTTTCTAACAATTACAACAGTTAAATCCCCTAACTAGGCAAGCTCTAACAAGCTTGATGTTATTCAAATCCTCTAACAAGGTGATCCAGTAGCTTGGATTCTAAATCCTTTACAAAGGTTACTCCTCATAGGGTATTGCTTCTAACAAGGCATTATAGTCAATCACTTAACCGGGTGGTTCCTAACATGATCAGTTCTTAACATGACTTTTGTAAAGCTTTAACAGGCTTGGCTCCTAACAAGGCAAACTTTAGAAGAATTCAAAATTCTTGTGAGTTCCATCTCACCGTGGTTTTTCCCATTTGGGTTTCTACATCAAAAATATTGTGTCAAGTGGTGAATGTTTTTGTGGTTATGTTTTTATGGTTGATTGCTTAACTAATTATTCCACTTTGATAAGTCATGATAATTGGAAACAATATGAAATGAAGTTTTACTAACATCAGTAAAAGCATTTGGATATTTGTAAGTTGAAAGTTAATTACTTTTATCTGTTGTAACAATCAACTGGTTTAGCTTAACAATTTTTATCTTGACAAAGGTATTGCATTGATAGTTCTAAGATTACTTTGAGAGATTGATTTTGAGATTGGTGAAGTTTTATCAGTTTTTCTATCTACTAATTGACCCCCACCTCTCAGTAGTTGACCAGATCCTTATTGTTTCATCATACCATCAATTGGTATCAGAGAATCTCAGGTCCTCTAAGGTCTAAGCCTAACAACTTGAGGTAAAGATCTTGTAGATCATGATGAAGAAGGAAGGTCCAAAGTTTAATAGAGAGAACTATAGGATATGGAGTGACAGAATGAAAATTTATATCAAGAGTCTTGGAAATCAATACTGGGAACATGTTAATACTCAATATGTTGCACCTACTGGGATTATGACTAATGATCAAAAGAAAGAGCAACAAGAAAACAATCAAGCATAGAAGCTATTATCAGTTCTTTATCTGATGCTGAATATGTTGATGTTCATGGTCTGGAGACTGCACATGAGGTATGGAAGAAACTTGAAGAGATTTATAGCGGTGATGAACATGTGAAGTTTTCCAAGGAAAAGAGTCTAAGAGGGAAGTTTGATGACATGCAGATGGCTAAAGGTGAGAATATCCAATAGTATGGTCAGAGGATAAAAGAGATAGTTGGTGAGATCAAGAGTGCTGGTGGTAAAATGAATGATGTCACAATGGTTAATAAGGTATTGAGAACCCTGCTACCGGTCTATGCTATCCGAGTTGCAGCCATTCAGGAGTTGAAATCTATTGACAAAACCAAGGTAACCCTTGAATCCATCATTGGTAGCCTTACTACTTTTGAATTAAATGGTTATGTGGTAGCATTCAAAAATCTCAATCAGCATTTAGAGCTTTTGTTTCTAACCCATCTATGAGAAAAAGTAGAGATGTCAGTCACAGTTATGAATCTAGATCCAACAAAGAAGACGACGAAGATAGTTTAGTTGAGCTTGAAGCATTGTTGGCCAAGTGATTGCCCAGTGGAACCGGTAAATATAGAGGTAAATTACCTTTGAAATGTTTTGCATACAACAAGATTGGACACATAGCTGCTAACTATTCTAATTGTGAAAATGAGCACAAGCAAGACAAGTTCAAGAAGTACAAGGGAAAAGGAAAGAGAGATTTTCTTATTGCAGTTGATGGTGGTATCACTGATGAGGAATCTGATGGTGATGCTAATGAAGACATTGTGTTTGTAGCTATTAAAGAAGAATCATCTGATCAGAAAGATTTAGTTTCACAAATGGATAATTTTGATTATTGGATCATTGATAGTGGTTGTTCACATCACATGACCAATGACCGGAGCAAATTTATTTCTTTGAAGGAATTTGATAGCAGAGTTGTAAGATTTGGTAATGACTCACCCTACATGGTTAAAGGTAAGTGAACTATTTCTCTTAATGGAAAGAGTGGTGCAAATGATGTCTACTAGGTTGAAGGTCTAAAGCACAATCTATTGAGTGTTGCCCAACTCAATGATAGAGGATATCCATTGGAGTTTAAAAATGACATGTGCAAAATCTATGGGAGAAAAGGTAAACTAATTGCAACCAACAAGAAGACTAAAGATAACCTATTTCACCTGAATCCTAAAGTTAGCAACTGTTTAATTTCTAAAGTATATGAAAGTTGGCTTTGGCATAGGATATTTTGTCATTTGAATTTTGATAACATTGTTAAAGTGGGTAATTCAAAGATAGTGAGAGGTTTGCCTCAATTGGACAAACCAGTTAATGCTCTATGTAAGCAATGTCAGTTGGGAAAGATGACATCCTCAAATTTCAAGGGCAAGTCTTTTTCAGTAGAGCATATGTTAGATTTGGTTCATACAGACCTATGTGGACCAATAAGGACTAAAAGTATTCAAGGTGATAGATATTTCATGATCTTCATTGATGATTGCTCAAGGATGATGTGGGTCACATTATTGAAGGGTAAAACATATGCATTTAGTAAGTTCAAGGCATTCAGGGCCTTATCTAAAAAGGAGAGTGGTAAGAAGATAAAGTGTCAGAGGACAGATCAAGGTGGAGAATTCACTTCTGAGGAATTCACTAGATATTGTGAAGAGAATGGTATCAAATGATAGCTTTTTGCACCAAGGACACCACAACAGAATGGTATTGCGGAGAGAAACAACCAGTCAGTTGTTGAAGATGCTAGGATGATGTTGATACAAGGATGTGTAGCGAAAACTTTCTAGAGAGAAGTTGTTAGCACAACTGTCTACACAATGAATAGGATTTTGGTCAAAAGAGGTAAGGACAAGACTCCTTATGAATACTGGTATGGTAAATCACCTAATGTTGGTTATTTTAAGATATTTGGTAGCAAATATTTTATTAAGAGAGGTGACTATATTAGCAAGTTTGAAGCTAAAAGTGATGAAGGTATATTTCTTGGTTATTCCACCAAGAGTAAGGCCTACAAATGTTTTAACAACTGGACACGGAGAATCATAGAGAGTGTTGATGTTCAAGTGGATGAGTATCCTGAAGTATTAGGAGAAACCAGTGATGACAAAAAGGATGAAGACCTTTGCATTTTGTTTTTGGAACCATAACCTGTGAAACCTAAAATCAGTAAAGCAAATACTGATGTACCAGTTCAACTGGAATAGGTAGATTCAAAAGAAGATGATGATAATGAAGATGAAGATGAACCTGAAGATAATGATCATGTTATTCCAAGGTATGTGAGACTCAATCACAATCTTGAGAAGATTATTGGAGATAAGGATGCTGGAGTGCTAACCAGAAGAAGAATCAAAGAAAATTCCTGCATGATCTCCACTATTGAGCCTAGAACTGCTAAGGAAGCATTTGGTGATGATCATTGGGTTAAAGCTATGGAGGAGGAGCTCTAACAAATTGAGAAGAACAACACTTGGAATCTAGTACCTCTATCGGTAAATAAAAATGTAATGGGTACTAAGTGGGTTTTCGAGAACAAGTTGAATGAGGATGGTGTTGTAGTTCGCAACAGCTAGATTGGTTTGCAAAGGTTATGAACAAGAAGAAGGAGAAGATTATGGTGAGACTTTTGTACGAGTGGCTAGACTGGAAGGTGTCACAACTTTACTGTCTTTTCTAGCTCATAAAGGATTCAAAGTATATCAGATGAATGTGAAATTTGCATTTTTGAATGGAATACTGGAAGAAGAAGTATACATTGAGAAACCAGATGGTTATGCTTTAACTGATAAGAAGGAAATGGTATGTAAGTTGCACAAGGCACTATATGGATTAAAGCAAGCACCCGGAGCATAGTATGAAAGGATTCATTCACACATGATGAAGATAGGATTTCAGAGAATCAGTGAAGATAGCAACATATATCTCAAATCTAAAGGAGATAAGATGCTGGTTAGTGAAGTGTTTGTAGATGATATCATATTTGGAGGAAATGATGACATGAGAAATGAATTTGCAAATGAAATGAAAAGTGAGTTTGAAATGTCTCTAGTGGGAGATACAAATTTTCATAGGTTTGTAAATACAGCAAATGAAGAGTGGCATTTTCATCACACAGTCTAAGTATGTGAAAGAGGTATTAAAGGCATTTGGTATGAGTGACTGTAAACCAGTTGGGACACCAATGGTTACAAGTTGTAAGTTGTCTAAGGAAGATGAGGCCACATTTGTTGATGAGAAAGAGTACAGGTCAATGATTGGAAAATTGCACTATGTTGTTCATAGCAGACCGGATATAACTCATGCAGTTGGTCTAGTTGCTAGATTTCAGAAGAATCTAAAGGAAACACATTTGATAGCAACCAAGAGGATTTTCAAATATTTGAAAGGTACTGTTGACTATGGATTCTAGTATCCATATGAAGGAAACTTTGATTTGAAGGTGCACACAGATGAAGATTGGGCAGGTAATGTTGATGATCAGAAAAGCATAACTGGTGGAGCATTCTTTCTTGGAGGAAGACTTGTTTCATGGAGTAGAAAAAAATAGAGTTGTATTTTAAAGTCTACTACTAAATCTGAGTATGTTGCAACTTATATGAATTGTACCCAGGCTATCTGGATGAGGAACATTTAGGAAGGTTTTAAGATGAAGTTTACTAAACCTATAAAGATATTATGTGACAATACCAGTGCCATAAATATTTCAAAGAACCCTATCTTGCACACACGAACCAAGCACATTGAATTGAAGTATTATTTCTTAAGAGAAAAAGTGCAGAGTAAAGATGTGATCTTAGAACATGTTTTGACCAAGGATTAGCTTGTAGATATCTTTACTAAACCTCTGCCTAAGACTAATTTTGAGTATCTTAGAAGTCAGCTAGGGGTTGTACCCCTTCATGAGGTAAATTGAGCATGATGTAGATTACATCAGTCCTGGAGCTACTTGCAAAATTTTATAGTATAATTGGTGTAGAAGTGGAGTTATTCCACAGGGGGAGAATCAAGTTGCAGGTTGTTCATGTTGAACAATGAAGTTTTACATTACATGTCTTACATTATATTTGGCATGGTTGTCAAAGGGAGAGAAGAACTATGTGATTATTGTGAGCAGAATTGTATGATGTACAACCAACAGGTAATTGAAGACAAACTAAAGACAAGATGAAGACAAGGAGAGTACATGGTAAAATGTAAACCAGGATTCCTATTCATAATCACAACAGTCAATGGTATTGATATTTGTATTGCCATCAATGCCAAAGGGGGAGATTGTTGGCATATGCATGAAGATTGCATTAATGGTATGTTGTCATTAGTGTCAATTAACCAGTAGAAAGAGTGAGTGAAAGGAAATTGTAACCGGTAGGTAAGTTTGTGGAGTGAACCGATATTGCTAAGTATTGGAGAGTTGAACCAGTAAACCCTACCTGTTGTTTTCATAAACCCTAACTGATTAAGTTTAGTGAATTGGTTATATTGGTATATGATCTAATGATGAGCGGTAATGATTATGACATGTATGCATATTGTATGAAGAGAGATTGAAAGTGATTTTGGTGCAAGGTAACGGATTTTTGTCTTGGGAATGAGTAAGTATATTGCATGTTATGCAAAGTGTGTGATGAGTTACTAGGTTTGATGAAACGGTGATCAAGGAGCGGTCAAGGCTTTCTTGAATGATGTGTAGAGATTCTTATGTAATCCAATGGTCATACTTGAACCGACTTGTTTGTAATCTCTATGAGAATTAGGTTTTTGTTGTGTTATCAACCTAATTGATTTGTTTATAAGGTTGATGAGTTGTTTAGTTTGAGTGTGTTGGCAAAGTTGAATTGAGTGTGTGGTTGCTCAAATAGATGATGTATCTGCAGTTTGAGTAAAGGTAGATAGGAGCATGAAAAGGATCTGAACAAGCAAGTGAAGTGTTATTCAAATAGATCAACAAACTCCTATTGTTTTCTAACAATTATAGCAGTTAAATCTCCTAACTGGGTAAGCTCTAACAAGCTTGGTGTTATTCAAAATCCTCTAACAAGGTGATCCATTACCTTGGATTCTAAATCCTTTACAAAGGTTACTCCTCACAAGGTATTGCTTCTACCAAGGCATTATAGTCAATCCCTTAACTGGGTGGTTCCTAACAGGATTAGTTCTTAATAGGACTTTTTGTAAACCTTTAACAGGCTTGGCTCCTAATAGGGAAAACTTTAGAAGAGGTCAAAATTCTTGTGAGTTCCATCTCACCATGGTTTTTCCCATTTGGGTTTCCACGTCAAAAATATTGTGTCAAGTGGTGAATGTTTTTGTAGTTATGTTTTTATAGTTGATTTTCTTAACTACTTATTCCACTTTGATAAGTCATGATAACCGAAAGCAATATGAAATGAATTTTTACTTACATAAGTAAAAGAATTTGGATATTTGTAAGTTACAAGTTGATTACTGTTATCTATTGTAACAGTCAACCGGTTTAGCTTGACAAATTTTATCTTGACAGAGATATTGTATTGATAGTTCTAAGTTTACTTTGAGAGATTGATTTTGAGATTGGTGAAGTTTTATCAGTTTTTCTATCTACTGATTCATCCCCCCCCCTCTTAGTAGCTAACCAAATCCTTATTCTTTCATCATACCATCAATCCCAACCCTTCTTAAGACACTACAAATTAGTTATAAGGCCACTGAATAGGTAAGATTGTGTTTATGTTGCTTTGATATCTGTTGGTTCAATGTTGGCTTTAGCATCCTGAGCATCTATCAAGGTACTAAGCATAGTGTCCAATTTAGGAGTAATATGACTTCAAAGCTCACTAACTTTTCCCATTATTTATTCCCTATCATAGCCCAAACTCCTGATCTTTCCAAGTAAGGAAATTACTTGATCTTCATGACTACTCATAGATACCGACAAGGCATCAATTGACTGAGATATATGCAGGTTAACTCATCCTCATGCTCCTTAGAATTTTTCTCTATATCCTCAGTGAATTTTAATAGAGATAGGCATGATTTGTAGATGCTTCCTCCAAAAAATGCATCCTACATACTTTTAACATAAGTATCTATGTGGCTCTGTCATCAACAATCATCCTCTTTAGTGTCGAAAGACTTTATGCATTGAACTCGTTCTGAACCTTCACCTCAACAGATTTCTCAAATGATTCAAAGTGAGTGTCCACTGAATTGATCAAAATTTTCAATTGTCCAAATGGGGTGTCTGAAGTGCTCTTCTGAAATATGGGCATAAGTTTTTCCAAAAACCAAATGCTAGGGTAAGAAGCTCACTATCTTCAGTGTGAGACTTTAGGAGATCTTCACTGGCCTTAGCTTGAGAAAAAGATGCTAATTGAGCAAGGTTGATTGGACCCTGTATAAATTCTAGATCATCCATAACTTGCTTGTCCTTCACTGCCCCTAGAGTGTCTCTTGCTTCAGTTTCAACCTTAACTTCCACCTTCTCCATCTCTGCATCATCATCCTTCTCAATTGTCTCAATAGGATCATTAGTGTCAACCAGAGGATTCTAAGAATCCTCAATCTCATTTTCTTGTCCTTCTTCCCCTTCACCCTTATCTGCAACATCTTCAACTCTAACATCTTTCAGAACATTAAACTCTATCTTCTTAAGTGTCTATACTTCTGGAGCATCTTCCTTTGTCTTCTCAGCTATCAGATCATCCTAAGTTTTCTCAGGATTAACCTCATATTGATTCTGAAGTAATACTTTCCACAAAATTTCTTAGTATCTTTTACAACTTCATATGTTTTCCCTGTCATTATCTTATTTACTCTAGTTTTTCTCCAGAACTCACTCTTTACTAACTTAAGGATTCTCGCAATTTCCTCCTTTGATATCATGAAGCATAAATTTACTAGCACATATTCTCTTAGTCTCTCTTCTTTTGTTCTTCTAGTCTCTCTCCTCATATCCAAAATTTATACATACTTTTTGGTATTTCAGACATTAATTTAATTAAAGCTTTGCTATATACATTCAAATATTCAATAGTAGCTTCTTCTAGAGTCCTTTTACCATTCTCATCAAAATTGTCATACCACTCTGACAATAGTTTCAAATTTCCATTCTTTACCACCTCATTCACTATTTCATTTAGGTACATAGGAGGTTTAACAATAAATATTACTTTCTTAATTACCTCATCTATTCTGGATGTCTATGGTTTCTGGCTAGGCTTTGCTCCATCGGATGGTTTCTCCTTTGTAACTTTAGAGGCCTTAGCTACCTTTTGCTTTACCTCCATAATAAGTTCATTTGACTCTATCTCTTCATCATCAACAATGATAATCTTATTGTCTTCTTTCTCTTCTCACCACGACTAGATGACTTGACTGAAGATCTTGCAGGCTTCTATTGACCAGAGGAGGGAGAAGTGCTTTTTGTTTGCTTAGGCTTAGGTGCAGCAACTTTTGATTTGGCCTTCTTAATAGTCTTCTCTTCAGAGAGGATGTTCCTCTCTCTTTCCTTCTAGAATGCCTCTTTAGAAATCCCTATGCTCTTTGCATAAGCTTCTACTTCCTGACTTTCTTTTGAATTACCTCCTTCTTGAGTTGTTGGTGTAGCTTTAAGCTTTTCTCTACATAAGTCTTACATTTCTCCTCAGAGAGTGTAAGATTCCGTGAGAAGTGAGAACCGAGCCAAGATTTGATGTCGGTCATAGATCACATGCAACTCCTCACACAACACATGATCAAAGATCAAAATAGCTGAGTGAAGATAATTTCGATATGAGAGAGAAATAGAGACAAAGAAGAGAATTTGGAGAAGACTCTCACCGAGCTATCACTCCACTTACTTGACTAATGAAGGTGAGAGTATAGTGCTTATTATATAGAAAAATATAAGCATATACATCCAAGGGGTGCATTAACTCCTATTCCCCATAAAAGTGGGAGGTTTTACCTTCTTGGTAAATGCCAAAACATGTGGCATAACCTCCTTACATGAAGACAAAAAAGGAGTTGAGAAAGTTGGCACATAACGCCAAAAGAGGGTGCGAAACCCAACTACCCCATAACCCACTTAGGAAATGACAAAATAGTGGTTATGAGAGGTGGCACAACAAGCCAAAAGAGGGTGTGTAACTCAACTACCCATGTGAGGTGGAGAGTTACACATGTCGCTGAAATATTTCACCACGTGTCCTCATATAAACCACTCCTATTAAACTAAGCAAGCTTAAATAAAATATTTGTAGGAAAAATAAATACCCCCTAACATAAGGAAAATAAAAAACCTACACTAACACCCCCCCTTAAGCATAGCTTAGGTGGGTGAAAATATGGGTCCCGACAAATGCAACCATGTTAGGTACCCATGTACATAGATAGCCCCCCCAAAAGAAGAAGCCCCCCATAAGAGGAATAGCCCCCCCCTAAATAAGGAGAAAGGAGGACTAAGAAGTCCCTCCTGCAATAGACACCTGTCATATCCCAAGCAAAGATCGCAAATGAAGGAACTTGCTTTTGGTGAAGGGTTTGGTGAAGATGTCCGTAGTTTGCTCTGTTGTAGAACAATACTTAAGATCAATGATGCCTTCCTGAATGAGATCCCGAATATAGTGCATATGTATCTCAATGTGTTTCATCCTCTGGTGATGAACTGGATTATAGGAGTTGAGAAAATACAACACCACAGGAGCCTGAAGATCTTCTGCAAGCCGAATAACCTGTTACAAGGAGAAGCAATGAAGCAAAATCTGAAGAACATACAAAGCACAGAGAATATGCTCAAAAAGAGAGAGCTCAATATTCACAAAAATATGTAATGTGATTCTTACAATGAAAAGAAAGAACTCAACCTTTAATAGGTCAAGAAACCCTAAAAAGGGAAAACCTAGGTTTGCACATAATAATTAATTAAAACAATTAATTATATGCACTTAAAGTTAGCTTAAGTGTAAAAGAGATAAAGGGAACTTAAATAATTAAACAAATAATGTTTAATTAATCAAGTAAATACCCGAATACTCTAAGACCCCCCCTTAAGCTAGACTTAGGGAGAAGCTAAAACCTAGAACAGCTACTGAAAGCAATAAAGATGGGTCCCGACAACAAGGCCTAATCAGGTACCCAAATACAATGAAATCTCTATGAACTAGAGAAATAGAGAAAACCACATGGGAACAAAACTCTACTCCAAAAAGAGATGGAAAAAATATCACTGAAGCATGAAGACCCTACAAAATCTGTCAAAGAATAACTGCTGATCTGAAGAACATCCACTGAATTAGAACATGACCAAGTAGAGAAGACTGTAATCTGCATGAGTGCCCTTAAATGACACTACTCGAATCAGGAGGCAAACAAGGTAAAACAACTAAAATCGAAGATACAGATGGCATGAGAAACCAAAGCCTGAAGAGCTGATCAATCGAACCATGGAAGCATTAGAACCAACAGGATAAACCTCCCCATAATGCGGAAGTGGGAGAGGGACAGGAACACTGAAAAGGACAGCCAAAAACAACTGCATGACAAAGAACCAAGAACATCAAAGGTGCTGAGACACATCATCATGAGGCAAATGTCATGGAAGGAACACTCACTTGACAAAGGAAGATGGCAAACAAAGGCAAACATCAACCCCCTCATGGCACTTGATCAACAGTGCATGTACAACAAGACACAATATATGCAAGATTCCAAGTAAACAATGCATGATGGCACTTTATCTCAGTGCATTTGCATAATTACAAGATACAATGATAAGAAGACTGGAAAAAGAAACGAGAATAAAAACAGAGACATCCTACTCAGAAAAGAGATCCCAGGACCTAAAACAACCATGATATCCACCAGAGTGCTGAAAAGCAAAAAACTGAATAAAATATGCATGGAGTAGAATCTGGAAAAAAAACTCATATTTCTAGAAAGTACACAGAACACGCTTTCCGAAAATATAAAGTTTTCAAAAAACGGAGGTCGAATGCTCATTCTACGTCTCCCGGAGTGCAAAAAAGAGACCTCACTTTGACTGCAAAAAAACATAGTCAAACAGAAAAATTGAAAAAAATTACCAACACCATGAGGTCGGCCTTGGAACCAGCTTTCTGACGCCTATTCGTTCGCCAAAATCTGACTCTGTATGCCCAAGATAGGGCCAAAAAACCAAACCCCCCCTTAAAAATCCCAAGAAAGGGGGTCTGGTGGCCTGTGGGTGGTCCGGTGGCTAGGGAGCGAAGCTCCGGTGGCACACTGATGGCGGCCCGGTGGCCGACTGGAAAAAAGGGCCAGGGACTGAGCGGTGTTGGAGGCACTGCATGGGGGCCGGCAGCGGTGGGCTGCATGGAGGTCAGCGGCCGCGGTAGGTAGGGCGGCTGGGAGGATTCCGGCGGCGGGGAGACCAGCAGCGGCGGGAGGATTCCGGCAGCAGGGAGACCAGAGGCGGCGGTAGGCAGGGCGGCCGGGAGGATTCCGGCGGCGGGGAGACCAGCGGCGGCGGCCGGTAGGACGGGAGGGCCGGCGGGGACCGGGAGACCAATGGCGTGGGGCTCGAGGTGACAGCGACAGCTTGCAACAACGCAGGGGCCCCACGGTACCCTGTGTACTGTGGGGGCCCCCAAAAACTTTGCCACAATTTTTTTTTTTTTCTTAAAAAGAAACAAATCTCTTTTTTTTTTTTTCGCTTTTTTTGAAAGATATTTTTTTAAAAGCAAATTTCGGCCTGCATGCCGTAAAAAGGCAAATTTTTTATTTTTTTGAAATTTTTTTTTCTCGATTTGCGTGCCAAGGTCGTACAACCTGGATCTGAGAAAAAAATTGCTCCTAGAGGCTCAAGAACCAAAATAGGTCAAATTTTATATGACCATAGGGGTTTTCGGGCCTTCTGAGCATGATGGTGAGGTCCGTTTAGGCCCAAAGTGCTCAAAAAAAATCTCGAACCCTAGGTACATAAAAAATTCCTGAAACCCCAGATCTGCTTCCAAAGCCAAAAATCTCAAAATAAGAACAGGTAGCTGCAGATCTGATGCTCTGATACCATATAGGAGTTGAGAAAATACAACACCATAGGAGCCTGAAGATCTTCTGCAAGCCGAATAACCTGTTACAAGGAGAAGCAATGAAGCAAAATCTGAAGAACATACAAAACACAAAGAATATGCTCAAAAAGAGAGAGCTCAATATTCACAAAAAATATGTAATGTGATTCTTACAATGAAAAGAAAGAACTCAACCTTTAATAGGTCAAGAAACCCTAAAAAGGGAAAACCTAGGTTTGCACATAATAATTAATTAAAACAATTAATTATATGCACCTAAAGTTAGCTTAAGTGTAAAAGAGATAAAGGGAACTTAAATAATTAAACAAATAATGTTTAATTAATCAAGTAAATACCCGAATACTCTAACATGGATTTCTTGAGATCTTTATAGCACTTTGATTATCACAAAAGATGATAGTAGGCTTCCTAACTGGAATACCAAACTCAGTGAGAATATTCTGAAGCCAAATAGCCTTAGTGGTGGCATTAACTGCCCCTCGATACTCAGCCTCTGTTGATGAAAGAGAAATTGCAGACTGCTTCTTACTCAACCAACAAACTGGACCAGAACCAAGTGAGAAGCAATACCCTAAAGTGGATTTGTGATCTTGAGAATCACCCGCCCAATCTGAATCCGTATATCCCACCAAGTCAATATCCATGCCTGCTGCATACTGAATTCCATAATTGTGAGTACCTTGAATGTAGTGGAGAATCTGCTTAGTTGCTTTCCAATGCAACTCATGTGGCTCCCGCACGAATCTAGAGACCATGCCCATCGCATATGAAATGTCAGGTCTCGTATGAGTCAAGTAGATGAGGCTCCCAACAATTTGTCGATACAAAGTGCTATCAACCAAGGGTGAAGAGCACTTAGCCTCAAGTTTGACCCCAGACAAAAAAGGAGTAGGTGCAGGCTTACAGTTAGCCATGTGAAATCTAGAGAGCATATCAAGTGCATACTTGGGTTGTTTAAGGAAGATGCCTGAAGAAGATTGAGTAATCTCAATTCCCAAGAAGTAATGTAGAAGACCCAAGTCTGACATTAGAAATCTATCATGTAGAGCATTTTTCACTACCTTGATGGTAGATGAGTGACTCCCTGTGATCAACAAGTCATCAACATAGAGAACTAGAAATGTGAGAGTATCATCCTGGTGTAGAATGTAGACGTTCGGATTAGAATGGCATCGAGTAAAACCAATTGTCAGAAGGAAGGAGTCCATCTTGGCATACCAAGCTTGAGGAGCTTGTTTGAGGCCATAGAGAGACTTTCGAAGTCGACACACAAGTGAAGGATCTTGAACAAACCCTTGTGGCTGCTCCATGTAGATTTCCTCCTGAAGGTCACCATGAAGAAATGCACTCTTGACATCCATCTGATGAACTTCCCAATGATGGGTTGCAGCAATAGCAAGGACAAGCCGGATGGAATTCATCTTAGCAATTGGAGCAAAAGTCTCCGAGTAATCAACCCCTCGAACTTGGGAAAATCCTTTTGCTACCAAGCAAGCCTTATACTTATCAACCGACCCATCTGCTGCAAATTTTGTTCAATAGATCCACTTGTATCGAACAAGTTTCCTTCCCTTAGGAAGAGGAACTAAATTCCATGTGTGATTCTTTTCCAAGGAATTAAACTCTTCTTGCATTGCAGCATCCCATTCGGAAACACCTGTAGCTTCTCAAAAAGACTGTGGATCAGAAGTTGAAGCAATGAAGAGATGTGGAGCTTGCTGAAATTGTGACCTAGTTCTTCTAGTATCTGATGGATCACCAAGCCAATCTCCTGCTAACTCAAAAGTTTGTCGAGCCCAAAGAGGCACTAAAGCTAGAGAGTCTGGGGGAGAATCATCAACCTCCGAAGGATGACTATGAGAATAATGTGAATCCTCACCATCACTGTCACCATCTGAAGTAGAGGAAGAAGACTCCTCAATAGGATTAGGAGGATTAAGATCCTCAGAAGAACTATCATCATCATGCAATGTCTCCAATGTGATAGTGGATGGAGAAGTGGTATGAGAAGAAATAGAAGAACTCTCCTCAAAATGAACACTCCTCTCAATGAAAAACTCATGTGTAGAGGGATGGAGAAGTCTATACCCTTTGATATTATCAAGATACCCAACAAATATGCAAGGCTTGCTTTGCGGATCCATAGCCTTGTGTTTCTCTCCTGGAATGTGGGCCCATGCAAGAGAACCAAACACTCTGAAATGCTTAACTGTAGGTTTCCAACCGATCCAAGCTTGAAAAGGAGTTATCCCCTTCACATCTTTATGAGGAACTCGGTTCTAGATGTAACATGCACAACTGATGGCCTCTGCCCAACATTGAGGTGCCAAATACTTGGAGTGAATCATACAATTTTCCATCTCCTTCAAGGACCTATTCTTCCATTCTACGACACCATTCTACTAAGGGCTGTATGGAACTATGTGCTGCATGTTGATACCTTCTGAAGCACAAAATTGTTCAAACTGATTATTAACATATTCACCCCTATTATCTGTACGCAGAATCTTGATGAACTTCCCAGATTGTTTCTCTGCAAAAGCTTTGAAATCTAGAAAATTCTCAAATACCTCAGACTTTTGTTTGAGAAAGTAAACCCATGTAAATCTGGAAAAGTCATCAATAAATGTTAAGACATATCTAGCCCTGCTGAAAGATGGTTGTGAAATGGTCCTGCCAAGTCACTATGTACCAACTCCAATAGCTATGGAGCTCTCCATGCTTTGCCTTTATCATACTTCTCCTCAGGATGCTTACCAAGAATACATCCCTAGAAAACTCCATCAGAAAATCGAATAGAAGGCAACCCTGAAACCATGTCCTGTTGATTGAGTTGTTGCAAGGTACGATAGTTCAAGTGGCCAAATCATTGATGCCACAAACAACTAATCTCATCTGCATGAGTGAGTAAAACTGTCGAAGGAGAGTCAGGAACAAAGTGAGAAAACTGATATAATTTAGATTGATGATCTTCTTTTCCCACAACAATAGTAGACCCATTATGCATTTCACTAATTACCACTGTATCTAGTGTGAACTCAACTCGCTTGCTAGAACCAGTGTGAGTGATCTAATAAATAGATATGAGATTAGTTGATAAAGATGGAACACAAAGGACATCCTTAAATGTTCCTTTGCCCACATCAACAGACCCTCTCCCATGCACTTCAATAGGAGTGTCATCACCCATTAGTATGGAAGGCATAAAACATGGCTCTAAAGAGGTGAAATCATCTTTTGAAGAAGCCATGTGGTGCGAAGCACCTGAGTCAATTATCCAAGAATTGGGTTGTGAAGCAACAACAACTAGGGCCTTACCCTTTCCTTTCCCTTTACTCTTATCTGTATCCTTAGAAGATCCTTTTGATGAACTCTGTTTGACTGAATCAGGCACCTTGATATTATTCTTTTCAAGAAGATTTGAAAGGTGATCAATTTGTTTCTTTAAACACTTATGTTCTTCATGACCAGGCCTCTTACAATAAGAACACTTGACCTTCTCCTTCTTAGGTTGTTTACCTCTTGATGAAGAGGTTTGATTATCTGCTTTTGAAGTAGCAGATTTCTGATCTTTTTTCTTCTCTCCTTGGTTCTTTTGTTTCTTATCTTGCTTACTAGACCCTTTTTGTTCTTTTGTGCCTTGATTTACAACTAAGGCATGTGACTTAGAGGGTTTTATTGTACCCATTTGAACCAATTTGTCTTGCTCCCTAGTGAGTTCTACAGCAAATTCATCCATAGAAGGCATTTTGAATGTGGTACCTAGGGCACATTTTGTAGCATAGAATGTAGAAACAAACACTGAATAGTTAGGACCAAGCTTAGAAAGACTACTCAAGATTAGTTTCTTATCATCTTTCTTAGTTCCACACCGTTCCAACTGCAATCTTACAGACTTAAGTTTAGTGAAGAAGTCTTGTATAGTATCAAAATTGGTTGGATTCAACCCTATGAGTTCATTCTCTAACTGATGACCTCTTAGCTCATCCTACTTACGAAAGAGGTTTTCCAAAGTGGTCCACACCACATTTGGTGTAGTGGCAGAGTCAATGTGAAAAAGAAGGTCTGGAGAGACTAACATACATAGAGTACCAAAAGCTTCATCACATTTATTAAACCATTTAATCTTTTCTGTAGCATCTTGAGGTTCAATTTCAAGTCCCCTAGTAACATGATGATATCCATGTCTTTTCAGATATATTATCATCTTAGATTTCCATTCAAAATAATTATATGCTATTAAAAGTGGAACTATAGATGCATCCATGATAGTAGAAAAGAAGATTGCAAAGAATTAGGAAAAGTGCAAGAAAGAAGGCACAAGAGACACCCCCCCTTTTCACTAGTCTCAGAAATCCACCCCCCCCCCAAATATTACAAGGTTGGCACTTTATAATTAGTGCATTTACAAGGCTTTTTATCATATTACAATTCTTTTAAGAAACCAATAGAGATTTTAAATACAAATAAATTGAGACAAGATCTGAAACAAATTAGCCTTATAACTGCTTAATTTATCTCAATACCTTTCCAACAACTATTAGTTTTTAAAAACAGAGTTGTGAGGAGAAAGATATGACCAATTGAAGAGAAAATGAAGTGGCTGATACAACCTTTAATATTTGATTAAAAAAGACAAAAAATTTCAATTAGACCTACAATAATGGAGAGTGCTCATTTCTATCTTTCCGTCAAGTATTTGTTTGCAAAAATCTGACACCCGAGGCAAAAGTTGTGCAACTTTTAAGAAATGTTGTTGAATTTCCCTGATAGAAAAACGGCTTAGGCCCTATTAAAGCTTGATTTGTGCAAAATTTATTAATTTTATGGAAATACCATCCGAAACCCAGACATTTTTTGATGCTGGGAAGAAAACCTAGAAATAGTTTTTTTTGAAAGTGAACAGAAGTTGGAACACTAAAGCCGAAATGAAAACAACTCTAGTAACTAAAAATTACTCTGATTTTTTACTATGTCCTCCAAACTCTGATTTTGGTGAAGTAGAAGTCACTTTTGACTTTGTCAAGCCTTATGGACACTCTGGAAATTCTTATTAAGCTTCCAATATTACCACAAAGCTACAATCACCCAGATCTTACAAGAATACATACATGTAAACCAGATTTAACTAGAAGCTATTTTCCTTTAAACTGTTCTGATTCTCCAGATCACATGAGAATGCAGGAGAAGAGCATACTTAGTTTTTAAGGAAAATATTAGCTATATAAAAGTCTCAAATGCCTCAAATAAATAAAAAAATCAATGAGCTATACTAGACAATAAGCTCTGATACCATGTGAGATTCTACGAGAAGTGAGAACCAAGCCAAGATCTGATGTCGGTCATAGATCACATGCAACTCCTCACACAATAGATGATCAAAGATCAAAATAGCCGAATGAAGATAATTTTGATATGAGAGAGAAATAGAGACAAAGAAGAGAATTTGGAGAAGACTCTCACCGAGCTATCACTCCAATTACTTGACTAGTGAAGGTGAGAGTATAGTGCTTATTATATAGAAAAATATAAGCATATACATCCAAGGGGTGCATTAACTCCTATTCCCCATAAAAGTGGGAGGTTTTACCTTCTTGGTGAATGCCAAAACATGTGGCATAACCTCCTTACATGAAGACAAAAAAGGAGTTGAGAAAGTTGGCACATAATGCCAAAAGAGGGTGTGAAACCCAACTACCCCATAACCCACTTAGGAAATGACAAAATAGTGGTTATGAGAGGTGGCACAACAAGCCAAAAGAGGGTGTGTAACTCAACTACCCATGTGAGGTGGAGAGTTACACATGTCGCTGAATTATTTTGCCACGTGTCCTCATATAAACCACTCCTATTAACCCAAGCAAGCTTAAATAAAATATGTGTAGGAAAAATAAATACCCCCTAACATAAGAAAAATAAAAAACCTACACTAATAGAGAGATCCACCGGCTTTCTTAATAGATGTTGAGCATACGTTTCCAATATCTTCTCATCAACCTCATACCCCATGGGCATGATCCAAACAGTTCAAGGCTCAATAGCCTCCATCAAGCATTGATCTGTATCCACCATGAAATAGATGGTATCTTGGTACTTCTCAACTACAGACTTAGGGATTCTATCCCTCTCATGCATTTCCTTCTAAAAATTCTTAAACCCCAAAGATTAGCATTCTGGACCTTTGAATCACTTGAGTTATACAACTATTCTTTTATTTGCACACCTACAGGTTTGCCAAAAGCCCATTGTACCCTCCCAACTCTCGAAACTTCATTCATGAAGTAGAAAAACAAACACAGGATCAGAGTTCCATACTTGAATGGATGTTTCTTTTTTTCTTTTTTCTTCAAGTTCTTTATTATCTTACTCTAGAGCAGTTCACGTCGGTTATACTTCTTATTTTCCTTCATCATGTCTCATATGCAACATATATGGTTGTTCTAGAAATAGAATTCTCCCTGCTAGAGTAGTAAACCTTGTATCCAACCACCATTGAGGCAAACTTAACATCATACTCCAAAATGTCATTGATAGTCATTGCTCTTTGATCAAATTTTTATCTGGATGCATTTGTAACAATCTTATTCTTCATAACCTTCAGTGAGGGCAGCTATCTGGATGAACATAAACCAGTAACAACCCTAATGTCATTCTCCATGATCTTGAATGGTTTATTCAGCCACATGAATTCATCATGCATTCTACTCAATATGTACCAGACCCATTTGGGTTCATCAAACATTGAAAATCTGACAAACTGTGCAAAATACTTCTCCTCCAATACTTGAAATTATGGTTTAAGCATTGAATTCCCATTGGCCAATTGTTTGTTGTAGAGATTTAACAGGTTGGATCTTCCTAATTCTTCAATATTACAGTGCGTGTAAAACCTAATATCCTCAATGTGTAGAACATTGTGTTGAACCGATCAAAATGCACTCTTTGAATCATCTTCCATGGAAATAAATGGACGTTACTTGAAATTTGGCTGAGGTCAATCGGTGATGTCTACAACTAATGGGGTAGCAGTTCCAGAGGCAGCCATTTCAGAAATTTTAAACTTCAAACTTGAAAAAGTTTCACTGAGAAATACCTTGTCCACTAGATTAGGGTTTCTAGCCAAATCGCCTGAGAAATATTCTTTCACACTTCAGTCTTTGAAAATTCTGCTACCAGATCTCTCTTCTCTTCTTCTCTTTGAATGCATACCTAACTTTTCATTGTAATAAATGCACTTTTCCCTAATACTTCTGAATACTCTATATTGTACAAAAATCTTTCGTGGATCTTCAAATCTGCTCATACTCTTCTAGAACTCCAAAAACATCTACAATCATCAAATACAACTTTTGCGACCTGTCAAAATTAGGCACAAATCTCAAACAGGGGGTTTATAAGATTTTCATGAAAACTCCCCCAAGGTCGAATGCCTTAGCTTATTTATCAGATGTAGTTCCAACACTAGAATTAGGTGTGGATTTAGTACCTACTTTTGGATCATTCTTCTTAATGTTAAGACCCATAGGCAACTGAGAGGGGGGGTGAATCAGTTGTCTAATAGTTTCAACCCAATTATAACTTAATCAAACTTGATACTTAATATCGGTAAACCAAAATTAATGCTGGTTAATAGATTAACAGTTGATATTAATACCAGTGAATCTTAATGCATGAAACAGGAAGAGAAACGACATCCACAACACATAACACATATGTTTGTACATGGAAACCCTGTAAGGGGAAAAAACATGGTGGGCATAGCTAGGAAATCGGAAATCATCATAGCAATAGCAAATTGGACTAGTTCAATCACAAAACCAGATTGCAATGATCAATCCTAACACACTCAATAAAGACATGAAAAGAAAAACATTCAAAACTAAAAACTAAGCAAACCAGATGCAGATCTGAATGTCTCCTTCATGCGGCTCCATTGTCCTTCTTTCTTCTCCAAATAGCCTTTGTTTGTGGATCTCACCTTCAAGTGCATAAACCTAATGTGAAAGCAAGATTGACATTGGCACAAGAATACTCAAAGTGTGATTGATTCGACAAAGTGATTCGTTCGATAATGTGATTATTAGTTTGGGATTGAAGAAATTCATCCAATTTATAGACAAATTGGAGAAAAGACAAGATTAGCATTAAATTGACATTAGAGGCAATTGATTTCAAAATGGGAAAATTGAGTGGAAAGAAGAAGGTTATGACACCTTCTATGTCTTGAATTATGACATATTGCCAATGCAAAGGTTAGAAGACTAGAAGCTTATGACATCTTGCTATGTCAAAAGTATGACGCATGAGAAATTCATGCTTCCACCAAAGCACAAAAATAGGGAGAACTAGAGAAAAATTAATTAGGTGGAAATTAAATTTGACAAATTAGAAAATAGGTGGAAATTAGGAATTAGGAAAATTAGAAAATTAGGAAATTAGAAATGATGAAATTAGAAAATTGAGGAAAATAGGAATTAGGAAAATAGTGAATTAATTAATAATTTTTCATTTATTAATTAATTCTCAAAGAGGGAATTTAGAAATTGATGAAAAATTAAGAAATTAGGTAAATCAATTAATAATTTGTCATTTATTAATTAATTCACAAAAAGAGGAATAATTAGTTAGCCAATTAAATTAAACATTAAATTGTGACACGAAGACCTAGGATAAATAAATAAATTATTTAACCTAGAGGAAGAAAATGGAGAGAAAACGACAAACAAGGTTAAATGAATAAATCATAAAACCCTAGAAGATAAATTAGAAATGCAAGGACGACAATTAGGTCTTGATGTAAAATTGATCTGGTGGATATTTTCAGTGAAAATTGAAGTGTCTCTAAATCTCCAAATTTTTGCACCATCAAAAAGATCTCAGCGTCCTGATTCCAACGCAACTTGAACGGAGCAAAACGGAGTCCGCTTGTGCAAGTTATGGTCAGTCAAAGTTGGGTCAAACCTAGTACAAGGGGCGTTCAAAAAGCGAAAAAAATGATGTCATCAAAATTTATCAAAATTGGCATCATCGCGTAGAGCTTGTCAAGACGATTCCAACGATATGCTATTTGTCAAAAACAGAGTTCGTATGCTCGAGTTATAAGCAGTCAAAGTTTGGTTGACTCAAGAGCACAATGATGACGTCAGCATCCGTACATGATGATGTCAGCATGTTTGGTGGAAAAAGAAATATGGATTAAACCATATTGTTAAAAGAAAATACGTATGGTTTAAAAATTAAAAGATTTTTGTGATTTTAAGGAGGATTTGGTGGGATTTTATCCCTTAAAATTCTCTTCCCTTGCCCATAAAACAAGGAGAGGAAAAAAATCCCGTAAACTCACATTTCAACAAAATAAGCCCTTTAACCACCTTTCTCATATTTAAAGGGTCTATTTTAAAGAATATCCAAGGGGATTATTATGGTGGTTATTTGGTTCGTAACCAAATTTTTATTAACCAAACAAATTTATTTTGTTAGGGGGATTAGTTTTATTTGTAAGGCTTATAATTATAAAAGCCAAAATAGGTTATTTTGTTATTTAAAAATGGGGCTATGTAATTATTATGTTGGTTATATGGTTTTAAGCCATTTTTGGTCAAAATTATGTATAAAAGGAGGTGATTTTGTATTTGGAGGGGCAATCAAAAAGTTGGAGAATTATTGTAATTCTTGAAGGAGACTTGTAGAGAAATTGGTCTTGGTGAAGTTTTGAAAGAATAGAGAGGTCTTGTAAGGAGATTTTGAGCCATTCTTGTACGTCGGAGTTTTGTTGCTGCCGAAGTGCTCGAAGGAATGGACTTGGTGCATTTGTAATTTGATTTTGGAGATTAATCGGATCAGTCGTACTCTATTGGAGCCGACCCGGAGACGTAGTCACGTTGTGGCGAACTCCGTAATCAAACTTTGTTTGCGCCTTCTATCTTCTCTCTCTCAATCTTGCTTATTTCACCTTAAGATTTTAAGTTTTGATGCATAATTTCATTTATGTATAAATGCATTAAGACTTCCGCTAAATTGATTTTATTTAAGCATTCCATACTGCAATTAGTCTAGATCCGTTTTCAGATCAAGTGGTATCAGAGCTCAGTTGACTATTATTGCAGTTATTTGTTTTTTGAATGCTAACGAGATCCAGGATTCAGAAGGGTGAAGGCAAGCTTATAGACTTTGATTCTGAGATCGGGAAGCAAAGAATTTTTCCAAAGATGTCTATTTCTGGAATGGAGGTTCCTGATGATATCAGTGAGCAAGATTTTCGAAGAGCATTCCTCGAGATGAAGGCTAAGGTGGACATACTTTTTCAAGAGAGACAAGAGCGGAAAGAACGTGAAGACAAGAAAGGGAAACATCATGGGGATGGTGACAAGAAACCAGATCCACCCTTTTCTTCTTCTCCTCCCTCTTCTCCTTCTCCTCCATCTTCTCCTCATTCTACTTCTTCTAATCCGTTTAAGACTGGATATAAGCCTAAGATTAAATTGGATGTAAAATTTGATTTACCAAAGTATTGTGGTGAGCTTAATGCTGAAAAATTGGATGATTGGATTCAACAAGTAGAAGTCTACTGTAGAGTCCAGAACCTATTAGATGATGTTGATAGGATCCAATTAGCTACTCTTCGGTTAGGAGGTACAACTTTAACCTGGTGGGAGAGTCAGTTTAAGACGGAAGTTTCACAACATGGTAGGGTCAATTTAACTTGGGCAGAGTTTGTTAATGCTCTTAAGAAGCAGTTTTATCCCTTAGGACATATGCAACAGTTAATGATGGACTGGAAAATGTTTAGGCAAGGGAAAGATCAAACTGTCCAAGAGTACACCCATGAATTTAGGAAAAGGGCTATTGCTTTGAATATTCCTTTGTACACCCAGGACATTTTGTTGAAGTACATAGGAGGTCTTCATTCCTACCTTAGGCATTCTATTTTGGTTTTGAACCCTTGTAATTTGGATGAAGTGTCGGTTCAAGCTACGCACTTAGAGTCAAGGGGTAAAGGATCTTTTATTGATAAGTTTGATAATGATGTAAAGAAATCTTCCAAGGTTGCAGAGATAGGGAAAGGAAAGAAGGCAGCTACAGTCAAGAAGGATGAGAAATTTTCTTGCACTCATTGTGACAAGAAGGGTCATGATGAAGAACATTGTTGGCAGCTGCATCCTGAACTGAAGCCTAAGTGGGCTCAGAGACAGAGTCAGAAACAAAAAGGTAAGGAGAAAGCCGCAAATGTTGTTATGGATCTTGGTTCAGATTCAGATGATGAGACTAAGATAATAGCCATGGGTTTGAAAGGTAAAGCTCCTATTTCTGGTGTTTCTGTTGCTAGTTGTGCTTCTACTTCTACAATTAATGATTTCTCTGAAGATAAGAAAAGGAATGAGTTATTTCATTTAAGGGTTGTTGCTAAGAACACTAAAATTGATGCACTCATAGATAGTGGATCTCATGTTAATCTGATTTCTGAAAGTATTGTAAGAAACTTGGGATTGAAAACTACATTACATAAGAAACCTTATCCACTAGGTTGGATTTGTGAAAATGAAAAGTTGCAAGTAACAAGACAATGCACCTTAAGATTCGCAATCACTAGTAAATTTGTGGATGAAGTTCAGTTTGATGTGGTTCTACTGGATATCTGTGGGATAGTGCTTGGTAGCCCTTATCTTTATGACAGAAAAGCAATTTTCTACAGGGAGAAGAATCATTATCACTTATTTAAAGATGGCATCCAGTATATTGTACATTCTCACAGGATTAAGACTGATCATTCTTTTGCAAACACAGGGTAGTTAAAGAGGGTAATTAATGCAAGTAAAGAGTTAACTCTTATGTCTGTCAGTACAGGTGGTTCTACACTTGAACTTGGAGTAGCTAACCAGGGTCAGATGTTGTAGGATGCACCCATAGTACAGCATGAGGGAATGATGATTGAAAGCATTGATGGTTCCTTGGGTAAAATTGTTCCTGTTGTGAAGGATCGATATGTTGTTGATTTATTCTCTTTCATTTCTGCATTATTGTTCAGCTTGATGCTAGTCAATGTTTGTTGGTTAGTGGCTACGACAGTTGATGTAGATGCTTATGGAAGTGATAGAATAATGTTTATGTTCAACAATGTTGTTGCAGTCTTTATTGTGCTTGTGAGCCAGGTATTCAGATGTACAGATGATACAGGACAAGTGGGGAGGTCAGGTCCTCACTTAATGTCAAAGTAAATGTCACTTTTGGAGGTCCAAAAGGTCTTTAGTGGGGAGGCCTGATCCGGTGGATATTTTCAGTGAAAATTGAAGTGTCTCTAAATCTCCAAATTTTTGCACCATCAGAAAGATCTCAGCATCCTGATTCCAATGCAACTTGAACGGAGCAAAACGGAGTCTGTTTGTGCAAGTTATGGTCGGTCAAAGTTGGGTCAAACCTAGTACAAGGGGCGTCCAAAAAGCGAAAAAAATGATGTCATCAAAATTTATCAAAATTGGCATCATCGCGTAGAGCTCGTCAAGACGATTCCAACGATATGCTATTTGTCAAAAACAGAGTTCGTATGCTCGAGTTATAAGCAGTCAAAGTTTGGTTGACTCAAGAGCACAATGATGACGTCAGCATCCGTACATGATGATGTCATCATGTTTGGTGGAAAAAGAAATATGGATTAAACCATATTGTTAAAAGAAAATACGTATGGTTTAAAAATTAAAAGATTTTTGTGATTTTAAGGAGGATTTGGTGGGATTTTATCCCTTAAAATTCTCTTCCCTTGCCCATAAAACAAGGAGAGGAAAAAAATCCTGTAAACTTACATTTCAACAAAATAAGCCCTTTAACCACCTTTCTCATATTTAAAGGGTCTATTTTAAAGAATATCCAAGGGGATTATTATGGTGGTTATTTGGTTCGTAACCAAATTTTTATTAACCAAACAAATTTGTTTTGTTAGGGGGATTAGTTTTATTTGTAAGGCTTATAATTATAAAAGCCAAAATAGGTTATTTTGTTATTTAAAAATGGGGCTATGTAATTATTATGTTGGTTATATGGTTTTAAGCCATTTTTGGTCAAAATTATGTATAAAAGGAGGTGATTTTGTATTTGGAGGGGCAATCAAAAAGTTGGAGAATTATTGTAATTCTTGAAGGAGACTTGTAGAGAAATTGGTCTTGGTGAAGTTTTGAAAGAATAGAGAGGTCTTGTAAGGAGATTTTGAGCCATTCTTGTACGTCGGAGTTTTGTTGCTGCTGAAGTGCTCGAAGGAATGGACTTGGTGCATTTGTAATTTGATTTTGGAGATTAATTGGATCGGTCATACTCTATTGGAGCCGACCCGGAGACGTAGTCACGTTGTGGCGAACTCCGTAATCAAACTTTGTTTGCACCTTCTATCTTCTCTCTCTCAATCTTGCTTATTTCACCTTAAGATTTTAAGTTTTGATGCATAATTTCATTTATGTATAAATGCATTAAGACTTCCGCTAAATTGATTTTATTTAAGCATTCCATACTGCAATTGGTCTACATCCGTTTTCAGATCAAAAATTGATTTGATGTTGATTCGATCACGACTTTGAATTGATAAATGATCAATGTGATAAATGATTTGATTGATAAATGCACCAATTTACGAGGAATAATGACAAATTGATCCAAATTAACACAATTGAGAAGAACAACGATCGATGACAAATTGATCGCAAAACAACAAGATTGACAAAAGGATAAAACCCTAATTAGGATTGACGATGTCCAAAATGATGAAAAATTAGCACGCACATTAATGCGACAGGATAAGATTGATCAAAATCATGACTGAAGATTATTGTCGACAAGACCAAATTTGAAAGCAAGATAAATGAAGAAATGCAAAAGAAAGACTCGATGCTCACAAATGATAAAGACCAAGTGTGAATCATAGGAGAAATGTTAATGCGACGCAAAAACCCTAAAATAAGGCAATGCGCAAATGTTAAAGTATGACTCCACAAGCGTTGGCCATTTTTAGACATCTACAGTGGGAAACCTTACCCATAATTAGATGATACTACTACAGATAGTATGTGTGTACAAATGGGGTCTGCACATGCAGAAAGGCTAGCTTCCTAGAGCTCACTGCTCAATCACAAGAAGGGAGTCACACTAACTACAAATGGATGATTAAATCCAATGATAATGTACTCCTCAAAGTAGCATCTCCAATGTTGGATTCAGTACCGGTTAAGTTCTGATTATCTCCTTCAAACCTTCCTTGAATCTTCAAATGATGTCTATGTGAGTAGCTCTGCTTATATATGCATATACCGAATATCACAATCTTACCATACCATATTACATCTCATTACATAATCTCACAAATGAGATCTTACGTATATACCAAAACCTAAAACCAAATGTGTAGGTCAGCTCACTAAGAATATTACAATAAAATCAATTAAAAGTCAATATGCAATGCATCATGTCGGCTCAACAATAATACCAATTGATTAAACCATCTCCATAACGTGTTGTGTTGATGAGGAATAGATAATGCATGCTGATCCATAACCTAGACCAATTTACCGGTAACAACAAATATGTCAACCCGATTAGACCAATAACCAAATCACCAAAACCAAGTGTCCAAACCATGTCTTTGACATAACCAAGTGATCTCCAGATGATAACAAGTCATCCTTAGTGCCGGTGAACAATATAACCTGTCGGTGAACCAAATACTGATGACTGTGCATAAGTCACTAAACTTGTCAGTGAACATAACCAAAGATCTCCAGAAGGATAAGTGTTGATAAGTGTTAAAACCAATGACAAAACCAATGCAACATATTCATACTACCAACAATCTCCCCCTTTGGCATTGATGGCAACACAATATGGAAAAACCATCTAAGTGCCAAAGCCGAAATGCCAAAAACCAAAAACCAACAATCTTTAGAATAGATCAATACCAAAAATCAAAATACAAATGCAGAGAGTAAAAATATCTCCCCCAATGAATAATCTCTCCCCAAAGGATAATGTTTTAATGTTTTTCCATAGATATATCTCCCCCTTTGACATCAAATGCCAAAGCAATACAAATACCAGATACAATCAGTTCATAGAACCAATTATAAATACCAATTGTTGTAACCAACTCATCCAACTACTCCCCCTGAGAAGTAGCTCTCCTCCATCAAAGCCGGAAAAAGGTTTCTCTGTAAATTCTATCGATTTGATGCCAAGCATCAACTATCTAAGTCTCTACTGGTGAGGGTATTACCCCAAGCTACTCTCTGAGATATTCAAAAGTTTCCTTAGGCAAAGGCTTAGTAAATATGTCTGCAATCTACTCTTTTGTATTCACATAAACCAATCTCACTTCTTTTGCTTCAACATTCTCTTTCAAAAAATTGTATTTGATAGAGATATGTTTAGTTTTAGATTGGAATACCAGATTCTTAGATATATCAATTGCTATTGAATTATCACAATATATGATTATAGGTTCTTTGCATTTTACCTTTATGTCCTTCAACATTTTCTTAATCCATAATACCTTAGTACAATTAGTTGTTGCTGCAACATATTCTGATTCTACTATTGATAATGATGTACAACTCTATTTCTTGCTCAACCATGAAATCAACCTGCTACCAAGAAAGAATGCCCCACCGGTGGTGCTCTTTTTGTCATCTACATCTCCTACCCAATTAGCATTGGTGTATGCACATAAATCAAAATTTTCATCTTTAGGATACCATAAACCAAGATTTGTTGTGCCTTGTAAATACCGGAAAATCCTTTTTACAGCCGATTCATGATATTCTCTAGGATTACTTTGAATCTTGAACCAATACATACTAGATTCATTATATCAGGTCTTGTTTGTGTCAAATATAGTAAACCTCCAATCATAGATTTGTATCTTGTTGGATTAACAAGAGTTGAATCATCCTTCAATGATAGTTTATCAATTGTAGTCATAGGAGTACTTACCGGTTTAGAGTTTTCCATACCAAATTTCTTTAGTAATTCCTTCAAGTACTTTGATTGACATAAGAATATACCTTTATCAGCCTTTGAAATATGCAATCCTAAAAAGAATTTTATTTCCCCAATCATAGACATTTCAAATTCTTCCTGCATCTTGTTAGAAAAGTCTGTACACAATCCATCTTCTCCTCCAAAAATGATGTCGTCAACAAAAACTTCAATAACCAAAATGTCTTCATTAGTCACTTTGAAATATAAGTTGTTGTTAGCATTACCTTTAGTGTAACCAAGCTTCATAAGATATTTGTCCAATCTAGCATACCAAGCTCTAGGAGCTTGCTTAAATCCATATAAATATTTCCTTAATCTGCGAACCATATCTTTATCATTTGTTAATGAAAATCCATCAGATTGTTCAATGTAAACTTTCTCTTCAAGATCACCATTCAAAAATGCACATTTTACATCCATTTGATTTACTTTAAAGTTCTTGTGTGCTGCAAATGCAAGAAATGGTTTGACTACCTCAATTCTAGCTACAAGTGTAAAGGTTTCATTATAATCAATTCCCTCTTTCTGTGAATATCCTTTACACACTAATCTTGCTCTGTTTTTTATTACCTTACCATCTTCATTAAGCTTATTTCTAAATACCCATTTAGTTCCAATTACATTTTTATTTTTAGGCCAAGGAACCAATGTCCATGTATTGTTCTTTTCAATTTGTTCCAATTCATCTTCCATAGCTTTAATCCAATGTTTATCTTCACATGCCTCAATGACAGATGTTGGTTCAGTTTGAGAAATTAAATATACCTCTTCATTTGCCAGTCTTCCTCTTGTCATAACTCCTTGATACTTATTCCCAATTATCTGACTTTCAGAGTGATCCAATCTTACATACCTGGGTGTGTTCACTTGTTGTTGTTCTTCAGTCACTATGGAATTCTCTGATGATGCCGGTGTGACTGGATCAACATTCAGTACCAATTCACTCTATATATGTTCATTTGTGATTATCTCAATTGTTGATTCAGAATCCCTAGACCTTGAATTTATTTTAAAGTGTTCATCTATCTTCACATTTTCACTCTCAATGATTTTTTGCAATCTTTTATTAAAACATCTATATGCTTTGCTCTTAGATGAATAGCCAAGAAATATTCCTTCATCACTTCTAGGATCAAATTTACCAATTACTCATCTCTCCTAATGTAAAATTTGCCTCCAAATATTCTGAAGTACTTAAGAGTAGGAATATTACCAAACCATAATTCATAGGGTGTCTTATCGGTTTCAACTTTGATGTGAACTCTTTTGAAAGTGTAAACTATTGTATTCACTGCTTCTCTCCAATACACATGAGGTAGATTTGCTTTTGATATCATGCTTCTAGCTGCATCCAGAATAGTTATGTTCTTCCTTTCCACAACTCCATTTTGCTGAGGTGTTTGGGGTGCTGATAGTTGTCTTCATTGAACTCCTTAGATGTAAATTCAGCTCCTTGATCTAATCTTAAACATTTGATTTTCTTACCGGTTTCATTCTCCACAAGTGCCTTGAATAATTTGAATTTCCCAAAAGCTTCTAATTTCTCCTTGAGAAAAGTAACCCAACACATTCTAGAATAATCATCAATGATTAGCATAAAGTATCTATCTCCTTGTAGACTTATTATTCTTGTCAGACCACATAAGTCAGTATGAATTAAATCAAGAACATCATTGGTTTTCTCATAAATACGCTTGAAAGTTGTTCTAACTTTATTTCCCATTTGGCATTCCTTACATACCAGATTATGAGGTTTTGCAATATTAGGTAAATCCCTTACTACTTTAGATGAACTAATCTTTACAATGCAATCAAAATTCACATGACAGAGTCTTTTATGCCATAACCAACTTTCATCAATATGTGCAATCAAGCATGTCTTTTCATTGTTATTCAAATGAAAGATATTACCTCTAGTCTGATTACTGGTTGCAATTTCCAAACCAGTTCTATTCATGATTTTGCATTTACCATTCTTGAATTGTAACTGAAATCCTTTTTCAACTAATTGACCAACACTCAAAATATTATGCTTCAAACCTTGAACATAATAAACTTTGTCAGTATTGTGCTTACCATCAAAAGATATAGTGCCTTTTTGTCTAATCAAACAAGCTTTGTCATCTACAAATCTCACTAGACCTCCATTGCATTCCTAAAAAAGATAGAAATTTACTTTTATCACCAATCATATGATGTGAACATCCAGAGTCTATAATTCATTCATCCTTTTCTTCAATTTTAGCTACCAGGGCCTGTTCTACCGATGGAACACTAGGTGTCGGTTGATCTTTTGTTATTGCAACAAAAGCCCATCCATTGTCTCTTGGTTCTTCATCAGAATCATCAGTAACTCCTTCATCAACATAGTAACATGATTGATCTCTATTCTTCTTAAATTTGTATCTCTGATATTCAGGGTTAGGCTTATATGTTCTTTTAGCTTCTTCTCTCAATCTTGGTTGTTTGTCAAGACATCTAGATGTCATATGACCAATTTTATTGCAGTTAAAACATTTAAAGGGTGTTTTACCTTCATGCTTACTTCCAATAGGACCTTTAGGCATTTTCCTTACAAATAGTGCTTCAAGTTCTTCTAGTTCTTCATTTTCCTTTCTGATGTCTTCAAGTTCTCTTGCATAGAGTGCTTTCCAATCAGATTTATCAGCTGATGATGATGCTTTGAAAGCTAAATTTGTTTTAATTGTAGTTGTTGGTATTTTGGTATGGTTTTGTCATTGATGTCAACACCTACTAAAACTCTAGCACTTTGGAGAATCAACAACATTCACCGGCAAGCAAGTGACTCATGCATAGTCACTGGTATCTGGTACATCAGCAAGATTTAATGATCACCGACACTTGGACTAATATGGAAAACACTTGGTAATGTCAAAGACATCACTTGGGCATCTTGTCTTGGAGTTTTGTCTATTGGTATACTCATATTTGCATATTTGTTGTTACTGGCAAATAGGTTCAGGGTTACACCGACATGTTTATCTTTTCCAGATCAGCATGGCATGCTATGGAGATGATTAATTATTGTTGTAAATGCATTAAGCCAACATGTTCAATCGGTTATTGCATCGGATATTATATTGTTTGTTAAATGTTTTTATTGTAATATCTTGTAGAGCCGACCTACTAAAATTGGTCTTAGGTTATGGTATAAATGTAAGATCTTATTTGTAAGATCAGATGAGGAATGCAAAAAAGGATTGTGTGAAGGTATATGCAAGAATAAGCAGAGCTATACATGCAGACATCATTTGAAGATTGAAGGAGGGTTTTTGTGAAGACAATTAGAATTACACCGGTACTAAATCTAGCATATGAAGATACTATTTTGTGCAGTACATTATTATTGGATTTAACCATCCAACTGTAGTCAGTGTGACTCCCATTTTGTGATTGAGCAGTGAGCTCTAGGCACTTGGCCTTTCTGCATGTGCAAACCCCATTTATGTACACTTACTATATGCAATAGTATCATCTGATTGTGGGTAAGGTTTCCCACCATGGTTTTTCCCCTTATAGGGTTTCCACGTACAAATATTGGTGTTATATGTTGTGGATGATTTTGTCTTTATGTTTCATGCACTAATCCTTATCGGTATAGCAATTAACTATTCAAACTGTCTATCAACATATTGAACTGGTTTACCGGTATTAAGCATTAAGTTGGTTAAGTTGTTTTTTGTTTGAATTTATTTGACAACTGATTCACCCCCCCCTCTTAGTTGTCTCTGGGACCTAACAATTGGTATCAGAGCTTAGTCCTCTTTTGCATAAGTTTAACAGCTTGAGGAGATCCAATGTCTACTAATTATTTCAAAAAGGACAATCCTAAACTTGATGGAACCAACTATGGCATATGGAAGATCAGAATGGAAAAACATCTAAATTTCATTGGAAAAGACATCTGGGATGTTACAAAGAATGGTTATACTGCTCCTACTCAGAGTCAGTCCACTCCACCCAACATGACTAAAGATGAGGAAAATGATTGCAAAGCAAGACAAGCACTTTTGAGCACATTATCAGATCAACAAATCATGGGACTATCATATAGGTCTACTGATAAAGCTATTTGGGATCATTTGGAAACACTGAATGAAGGAGATTCCATAGTCAAAATTGCAAAACTTGAAAGCATTCAGGTTAGGTATGAACATCTGAAAATGGAAGAAGATGAAAGGATTTCTGCTTTTATGGAAAGATTAAATGAGATTGTTTTGGGTATTAAATGTTGTGGAGGAACCTTAAGTGAAGATGAAATTGTTTCAAAAGTTTTAAGAGGATTGCCACCGACATATAAAATGAAAGTCATTGCTATAAATGAGTTAAGAACAATGCCTAATACATCAGTAACTAGGGATACATTGATTGGGAAACTTTTAGCTTTTGAAATTGAAGAATTTGGTCCTGTTGCTACTATAAAGACAGATTTGGCCTTTAAAGCATCAACATCATCTGCTCCATCATTTGACAAATCTTATTGGAAAGTCTTTTATGCAAGAGAACTTGAAGAAAATAGGAAAGAAAACGAAGAACTTGAAGCACTATTTGCAAGAAAAATGCCTAAAGGTCCAGTTGGAAGTAAGTATGAAGGTAAAGCACCCTTTAAATGCCTTAACTACAATAAGATTGGTAATATGGTTTCAAGATGCCCTGATTAACATGCTAGAATAAGAGAAGAAGATAGAAGAACATACAAATCTAACCTTGAATATCAGAGATACAGATTTAAGAAGAATAAAGACAAATCTTGTTACATTGCTGATGAAGGTGTGACTGATGATTCTGATGAGGATCCAATAGACAATGGATGGGTTTTTGTTGCTATAACAGAAGATCAACCGACACCTACTACTCAACCGGTAGTATAGGCCTTGGCAGCTAAAGTTGAAATAAAGGATGAATGGATCATTGATTCAAGATGCTCACATCATATGACAGGAGACAAAGGTAAATTCTTGAACTTTCAAGAATACAATGGAGGCTTAGTGAGATTTGGAGATGACAAAGCTTGTTCAATCAAAGGTAAGGGTACAATATCTCTTGATGGTAAGCATAACACTAACAATGTTTACTATGTTGAAGGATTAAAGAATAATATTTTGAGTGTTGGTCAATTAGTTGAGAAAGGATTTCAGTTACAATTCAAAAATGGAAAATGCAAAATCATGAATAGAACTGGTTTGGAAATTGCAACTAGTAATCAGACTAGAGGTAATATCTTTCATTTGAATAATAGTGAAAAAACATGCTTGATTGCTCATATTGATGAAAGTTGGTTATGGCATAAGAGACTCTGTCATGTAAAATTTGATTGCATGGTGAAGATCAATACTACTAAGGCAGTTAGAGATTTACCTAAAATTGTCAAACCTCAGAATACAGTATGTAAGGAATGTTAATTTGGAAAACAAGTTAGAACTAGTTTCAAAAGTATTCCAGAAAAATCCAATAATGCTCTTGATTTGATTCACACTGATTTATGTGGTCCAGCTAGAACTAAAAGCTTATAAGGTGATAGATGTTTCATACTAATCATTGATGACTATTCTAGAATGTTTTGGGTTACTTTTCTTAGAGAAAAATCAGAAGCACTTGGAAAGTTAAAACTATTCAAAGCAATGGTTGAAAATGAAACTAGTAAGAAAATCAAATGTCTAAGATCAGATCAAGGAGGTGAATTTACATCTAAGAAATTTAATATATTCTATGAAGTAAATGGAATCAGAAGAGAGCTATCAGCACCTCGGACACCACAACAAAATGGAGTTGTTGAAAGGAAAAATAGAACTATCTTGGATGCAACAAGAAGTATGTTATCAGAAGCAAACCTACCACATGTATATTGTAGAGAGGTACAATGATCTATACATTCAACAAAGTTCACATCAAAGGTGAAACCGGTAAGACCCCTCATGAACTATGGTTTGGTAATACTCCTACTCTTAAGTATTTCAGAATTTTTGGAAGTAAATGTTATATCAGAAGAGATGATTATATTGGCAAATTTGATCCTAGAAGTGATGAAGGAATATTTCTTGGTTATTCATCTAAGAGCAAGGCATATAGATATTTTAACAAAAGATTACAAAAAATTGTTGAAAGTACAAATGTAAAGATTGATGAACAATTCAGAGAAACTTCAAGGTATATAGACTCTAAACCAGCAATAGAAATTTTGACAAATGAACCTACACTAAATCCACCGGTACAAAATGAAGATCCAGCTACCCCAGTATCATCTGAGGATTCCATAGTAACTGAGGAACAACAACAAACGAAGACACCCCGGTATGTAAAACTGAATCGTTCTGAAGATCAGATAATTGGAAACAAGTTTAAAGGAGTTATGACAAGAGGAAGATTGGAAAATGAAGAGGTATGTCTTATTTCTCAAACTGAACCATCATCTGTTAATGAGGCATGCGAAGATAAATTTTGGATTAAAGCTATGGAAGAAGAATTAGAACAAATTGAGAAAAACAACACTTGGACATTAGTTCCCTGGCCTAAAGATAAAAATGGAATTGGAACCAAATGGGTATTTAGAAACAAACTTAATGAAGATGGTAAGGTTGTTATAAATAAAGCAAGACTAGTGTGTAAGGGATATTCTCAGAAGGAAGGAGTTGATTACAATGAAACCTTTGCACCGGTAGCTAGAATTGAGGCAGTCATATTGTTTTTGGCTTTTGCAGCACACAAGAACTACAAAGTTTATCAAATGGATATTAAATGTGTATTTTTAAAAGGAGATCTTGAAGAGGAAGTGTACATTGAACAACCTGATGGATTTTCTTTGACAGATGACAATGATATGGTTTGCAGGTTAAGAAAAGCTTTGTATGGATTGAAGCAAGCTCCAAGAGCTTGGTATGCAAGATTGGATAAGTATCTTTTCAAGATTGGTTTTACTAAAGGAAATGCAGACAACAATTTATATTATAAAGTAACTAATGATGAGATCTTGATTATAGAAGTATTTGTTGATGATATAATCTTTGGAGGAGAAGATGGATTATGTAAAGAATTTTCTATTAAAATACAGTAAGAATTTGAAATGTCTATGATTGGAGAAATAAAATTCTTTTTAGGATTGCAAATTTCATAGACTGATAAAGGTATATTCTTGAGTCAATCCAAGTACTTAAAAGAGTTACTAAAGAAATTATCACTAAGGGATGAATCTACACCTGTTAATCCAACTAGATACAAATCTATGATAGGAGGTTTACAGTCTTTGACACAAACCAGACCAGATATTATGAATGCAGTATGTATTGTTTCAAGATTTCAAAGTAATCCTAGAGAAAATCATGAATCAACAGTAAAAAGGATTTTCTGGTACTTACAAGGCACTATAAATCTTGGATTATGGTATCCCAGAGATGAAAACTTTGAATTATGTGCATACACAGATGCAAATTGGGCAGGAGATGTGGATGATAAAAAAAGCACCATCGACAGAGCATTCTTTCTTGGAAACAGATTAGTTTCTTGGTTGAGTAAAAAACAAAGTTGTACATCTTGATCAACAGTAGAATCAGAATATGTTGTAGCAGCAACTAACTGTACACAGGTACTATGGCTTAAGCAAATGTTGAAAGACATAAAGGTAAAATGCAAGGAACCTATTACTATCTATTGTGATAAAACTGCAGCAATTTATATATCTAAGAATCTGGTATTACATTCTAAAACCAAACATGTTTCTATCAAACTAAATTTTCTAAGGGAAAATGTTGAAGCAAAGGAGATAAAACTGGTTTATGTGAATACTAAAGAGAAGATTGCAGATATTTTCACTAAACCTTTGCCTAAGGAGACTTTTGAATATCTCAGAGATCAGCTTGGAGTCATACCACCATCGGTAGAGACTTAGACAGTTGATGATTGTCATCAACCGACAAAATTAATAGAGAAATCTTTTTTCCAACTTTGATGAGAAGCTACTTCTTAGGTGGAGTAGTTGGTATATTAAATTGATTGGTATTTTGTATATGAACTTGGTTTTATTGTAACTTTGGCATTTGATGTCAAAAAGGGAGAGATTGGTATGGAAAAACTTTGAAAAACATAAGGAAAACACATGTTGCTTCCAGGGGGAGAGATTGTTGTTTGGGAGAGATTATTACTCTCTGTATATGTATTTTGATTTCTGGTTATGATCTCTTTTTGGAGACTATTGGTTTTTGGTATTTGGTAGTTCTGTTTTGGCACTTTGATGGTTTTTCTATCTTGTGTTGCCATCAATGCCAAAGGGGGATATTGTTGGTATTTTGGTATGGTTTTGTCATTGATGTCAACACCTACTAATACTCTAGCACTTTGGAGAATCAGCAACATTCACCGACAAGCAAGTGACTCATGCACAGTCACTGGTATCTGGTACACCGGCAAGATATAATGATCACAAGCTCTTGGAATAATATGGAAAACATTTGGTAATGTTGAAGACATCGTTTGGACATCTTGTCCTGGAGTTTTGTCTATTGGTATATTCATGTTTGCATATTTGTTGTTACCAACAAATAGGTCTAGGGTTACATCGGTAGGTTTATCTTTTCTAGATCAACATGGCACGCCATGGAGATGATTAATTATTGTTGTAAATGCATTAAGCCGACATGTTCAATCGGTTATTGCATCGGATATTGTATTGTTTGTAAAAATTTTTTATTGTAATATCTTGTAGAGCCGACCTACTAAAATTGGTCTTAGGTTATGGTATAAATGTAAGATCTTATTTGTAAGATCAAATGAGGAATGCGAAAAAGGATTGTGTGAAGGTATATGCAAGAATAAGTAGAGCCATACACACAGACATCATTTGAAGATTGAAGGAGGGTTTTTGTGAAGAAAATCAAAATTACACCGGTACTAATTCCAACATATGAAGATGCTATTTTGTGCAGTACATTCTTATTGGATTTAACCATCCAACTGTAGTCAGTGTGACTCCCATTTTGTGATTGAGCAGTGAGCTCTAGGCGCTTGGCCTTTCTGCATGTGCAGACCCCATTTATGTACACTTACTATCTACAGTAGTATCATATGATTGTGGGTAAGGTATCCCACTGTATTTTTTCCCCTTACAAGGTTTCCACATACAAATATTGGTGTTATGTGTTGTGGATGACTTTGTCTTTATGTTTCATGCACTAATCCTTACTGGTATAGCAATTAACTGTTAAAACTATCTACTGGCATATTGAACTAGTTGACTGGTATTAACCATTAAGTTGGTTAAGTTGTTTTTGGTTTGAATTTATTTGACAACCAATTCACCCCCCCCCCCTCTCAGTTGTCTCCGGGACCTAACAATAGCAACAGGAACAAATTCCTCAAGCTCAAATGTTGAAAGTTTTCCAACCAAGATATCTCTGGATACTGATGTATTAGGCATAATTCTTAACTCATTAATAGCAGTTACTTTCATTTTGTATGCTAGTGGAAATTCTCTTAAAACTTTAGAAATAATTTCATCTTCACTTAAGGAACCTCTACAACAATGTATTCCCAGAACAATTTCATTAACCCTTTCCATAAAAGAAAAAATTCTTTCATCTTCTTCCATTTTCAAATTTTCATACCTAACTCGGAAGCATTCCAGTTTTGCTATTTTAACAATGGAATCACCTTCATTCAATGTCTCCAATTTATCCCAAATAGATTTAGCAGTAGATCGGTCTGATAATCCCATGATTTGTTGATCTGACAAGGCGCTCAAAAGTGTTTCTCTTGCTTTGTAATCATTCTCTTGATCCTTACTTAATGTAGTTGGATTAGGTTGACTTGGTGTAGGACCAACATAGCCATTTTGTGTAACATTTCATATGTATTTTCTAATGCAATTCAGATGTGTCTCCATTCTAATCTTCCATATACCATAGTTTGTTCCATCAAGTTTCAAATTGTCCTTCCTGAAATAGTTAGTTGCCATAAAATCTCCTCAAGTTGTTAAAATTTTGCAAAAAGAGGACTTAACTCTGATACCAATTGTTAGGACCCAGACGCAACTGGGAGGGGGGTGTGAACCAGTTGTCTAATAATTTAAACCCAATTATAACTTAATCAAACTTGATACTTAATACCGGTAAACAAAACTTAATGTCGGTTAATAGATTAACAGTTAATATTAATATTGGTGAAGCTTAATGCATGAAATGGGAAGAGAAACAACATCCACAACACATAACACAGAGATTTGTATGTGGAAACCCTATAAGGGGAAAAGCCATGGTGGGAAACCTTACCCACAATAAAATGATACTACTGTAGATAGTATGTGTGTACAAATGGGGTTTGCACATGCAAAAAGGGTAGTTGCATAGATCTCACTGCTCAATCACAAGAAGGGAGTCACACTAACTACAAATGGATGATTAAATCTAATGATAATGTACTACTCAAAGTAGCATCTCCAATGCTAGATTCAGTACCGGTTAAGCTCTGATTATCTCCTTCAAACCTTCCTTGAATCTTCAAATGATGCCTACATGAGTAGCTCTTCTTATATTCGCATATACCGAATATCACAATCTTACCATACCATATTACATCCCATTACATAATCTCACAAATGAGATCTTACATATATACCAAAACATAAGACCAAATGTGTAGGTCGGCTCACTAAGAATATTACAATAAAATCAATTACAAGTCAAGATTTGGTGCATCATGTTGGCTCAACAACAATACCAATTGATTAAACCATCTTCATAATGGTTCGTGCTGAGCAGGAATAGATAACGCATGCCAATCCATAACCTAGACCAATTTACCAGTAACAACAAATATGTCAACCCGATTAGACCAATAACCAAATCACCAAAACCAAGTGTCCAAACCATGTCTTTGACATAACCAAGTGATCTCCAGATGATAACAAGTCATCCTTAGTGCCGGTGAACAATATAACCTACCAGTGAACCAATTACTGGTGACTATGCATAAGTCACTGAACTTTCTGGTGCACATAACCAAAGATTTCTAGAAGGATAAGTGTTGATAAGTGTTGACATCAATGACAAAATCAATGCAACATAACCATAATACCAACACTTAACCCATGTCTTCTTCAAATGATCTTTGATCTCATCAACTTTTTCTTTCCCCTTCTCATCTGCCTTCATATTCTTGTTCTTGTCTTTCAAACCCTTTCTATTCACTTTTCTACTTTTGCATTATTTTACAATGTGATTGGATTTGTTGCAAGCATAGGAAACAACATTTTGTTGCATAGGTCTGAAGTTAATCTGATTTTCTCTTGATCTACATTTATTAGAAACATGTCCAAATATACCACATGCATAACATCTAACATTTCTTCTATTTTGAAAATTGTTCATCACACTTCTACATTCATTTGACTTATGACTATACTTATTGCATTTGAAACATTGTCTAGAGAAGGATGGACCATTATTATTCATCCTATTTTTGCATTGACTAGCCATATGAACAAATTTATTGCAAACAAAGTAGTTACCATTGAACTTATGAGCATTAGGTTGCCTTATTAGAGGCCTTCTTGAATTGTTCTTCTATTGTGTTGATTTGGAAATTTCACCTTTCTCAAATCTAAGACATCTTGTGTCATTATCATTCTTATAGCTTTCAAGCATCTCATCAAGTTTGGCTGAACTAATTCTGAACTTTTCCTTGTACTCATTTGTAGCTTCAAGATCAAATTCAAGAAGTATCTACTTACCAAGTTCTTCCTCATGTTCTCTTGATTCTTGCAAGTCAATCTTTGATTGTCTATTTTCACATTCAAGTTGGAGCAGTCATCGGTGAGGAGGGACCTCAAAGAGATCAATTCAGACTGGTCAACAAGAGTAAACACAACAAAAACACAAAGATATGATGGAGGCAATGTAGAACAAATTGTTTTATTGCATGAAATTTGATTACATCCAACTGGTAACAACCGAGTTACAACATATCGACTCATAGGCTTGGTAGAATAAGTCACAACCGGGACCTTGAATCTTATGATCTAACATGTATGCACAGTCTAGCTACTTGATTCTCTGTTTGATTCTTCTTAATTGTATTAAAATTCATAATTACAAATATATATATTGATCCAAAGGTTCTAGTCGGCCCAAAAGGGACCAAAACCCGAAGAATAAGACCTAAGGTGCAAAATAAACAAGGTCGGCCTCTGCCAAGAGATTCCTTCGGAAAATCCAAAGGATGAAACGTAGATCATGAGAAAAGGTTGGCCACATGACAAGGAACAATGGAATCAACTCCCAAGGCTCCAAAAGCTTCAGAATAGGTTTTGGTAGATCACCATAATAGGTCTCAGGCAATCGGTAACAAAGGAACAATTGGTAACAAGAAACTGTCATGAAAACCGGTAGCGATATCTTGTTGGAAAATGATCCAAATGTGATGTGGTTTGGAATCAAGAAAGATAATCAAGTCTTCAAGTAGAATCCAACTCCATAGGATCTGGTGAGCCAAAATTGGGAGACACAGAAAGGAAAACTGAAACTACAAACAAAAAACAAACAAAAAGGAAAATGTTTTTGGTTGATGCAAGATTGCAATGAAACGGGGATGCTCCCACATCACAAGTCTGCAACATTCTTCATATTTATCTTTCAGAAACTAAACAAGATTCTCCTAATTTTTCTTCCTTTCCTCAATTTCCTTTTTCCATCTCATCACTATAGATTCCATAGATTCATTCTTGTGATTTGGATTATCTCTAGCTAGCTTCTCATCTTCTTCTATCTTTTCCTTCAAGGCTTGGTCATCAATGCTAGTGCAGTCACCGATTAGGAGGGACCTTAAAGAGATCAATCTGGACCGGTCAAAAAGGGTAAACACAACAGAAACACAAGGATATGATGGAGGCAATGCAAAACATAATGAATTATATCATGAAAACTTATTACAATCAACTGGTAACAATTGGGTTACAAAAACTGGCTCACTGGCCTATTAAAACATGCTCAATTATTGAACATGTCACAACTGGGACCTCAAATCTTAAGATCTAGCTTTTATGTTTGGTCTACTTCCTACTATCTCCTATCTGAATTCTAATGCTCAATTACAATGATATATATGATCCAAGAGATCCGGTCGGCCCAAAAAGGGATCAAATACCGAAGAACAAGACCTAATGTGTACAACCAACAAGTTTAGCCTCCGCCAAATAAATTCCTCCCAGAAAATCCAAAGAATGAAGTGTAGATCAAAGGGAAGGTTGGCCACCCACCAAGGAACATTGGAATCAACTCTCAAGAATCTGCAAGCTATGGAAGGGATCTGTAGATCACAAATGCAAATAGGTCCAAGCAACTAGTACCAGAAAACTATCTTGGAAACTGGTAGTGATAACTTGCCGGAAAATAATCCAAATGCTCCGCGGTTTGGGAATAAGGTAGATGATCAAGTCCTCAAGTAAAATCCAACACCTCAAGATTCGGTGGCCCAATGCCAAAAAAAGAAGAATGAAATGCTGAAACTGCAAAACAGAAAGAAAAATAGAAAGGAAATATTTTTGGTTGATGCAAGATTGCCACGAACTGGGGATGCTCCTGCATCAGACATCTGGGGTTGTTGAAAAAGTGAGTCTCTCACTTTGTTGAGGTTAGAGGAAAACCAAGGCGGTCTACTTCTACCTAATAAATCCAAGATGAGTCTTCAACTGGTCTGTCCTTCCACTTCACAAGATACTCCTTATATTGACTGCTCTGGATACTACACCCAATCCTACTGTCCAAATTGTCTTCAATCTGATCTGGTTCCTTCTGGGGCAACTGTTTCTCCAAGTTTGCAATATTGTCCTCACTGAATTTTGGTTCATGATACTGATGTAGATCTACAATGTTGAATATAGATGAAATACTCTGACTATCTAATAACTCCACTTTATATGCATTTTCGGAGCTGAACTTTCTCAAAATTTTGCAAGGTCCAAACTTCCTCATATGCGACTTGTTATAAGTTCCAACTGGGAATCTTTTTTTTTCTTAGATACACCATCACTTCATTGCCAACTTAAAATTCCTTGTCTCCTCTTCTCATCTTCTTTCTCCTTATACTTGTTGTTCATGTCCTCCAAATGTTGCTTAACCTGAATATGTAAGGCTGTCATTATTGGCATAACTAATGGAGATGATGATGAGATGAGAAGATGACCGATAAAGTTGATATAAGGAGATTATTGGCTTGGTGATGATGATATAATTATAATAGGATGTTTGATGACTTCATTTGTGTTGTCATTGATGGAAACCATGATTTTTTAGTCATCTAGGTCATCTAGATCAACCGATATAGCCTAGCTGGTAGTGGAATCAGTTAGACAACAAAAATGTTAAGTTGTTGTCAACCGGTAAACAAGAACAGAGCAATGATCAAGTGACTGATATAGACAATTTGAGAAGATTTAGGTGTTGCGGTTCATAATATATGTTCATAACATTGGCATGAGTCTATGATTAAAATCACATAAAGTTTGGTGAATCGGAAAGCACATTTGTAATTGATTGTTATGAACTCTGTGAAGAAGAATGAATGTCGGTATTAGATCTTTAATCAATAATGATTTAAGGTTTGGTGATGGATCTTATCATCATCATAACTAAGTGATGATGTGTCATAATCTATGTGTAATGATAATAAGGTATTTGAGCATGTACAAGGATCAGATTTATTGGAAAACAACAAAGTTCTTAGTAGAATGAAACAAGGGTTTGATTGATTATCAAATCAATGTGCAGTGATCATTCAATGGTGGAAATCATATAGAAATTTGTTGTAATGATTTGTAATGATCTGTAATGTAAATTCATTGTATCTTGTTGATATAAATAGGGTTTGTAGCCACCCTAACTGAAAAGTGCATTTAGTGCTAGTTGGAGAAGAGATTTTGTGTCAGTAGTTTGAGAAGAAGGTATTGCCGAACCAACTTGAAGTATCTGCATGTGTGTAGAAAATTTGTGTTAAAAAGGATTTGTACTAGAAAGCAAGGAAGTGTTGTAATCAAATCATTTGCCCTGTTGTTCCCTAACAGTTATAGCAGTTTGAAATCCCTTAACCAAATAGATCCTAACAGGCCTTATATTATAAATCCCTTCATCGAGTGGCTCATTAAATTGAGTTTGAAATCCTCTAACAAGGTTACTCTTAATAGGGTAGAGCTCCTAATAGGGCTGATGCAAAATCCCTTAACCGGGTGACTCCTAATATGGTCTGATCTTAACCGGGCATATTGTAAGCTCTTAACTGGGCTAGGCCTTTAACCGGGAGCATTCCAAAACAGTGCAAATATTTTGTGGGTGCTAATTCCCATGGTTGTTTTCCCAGTAGGGTTTCCACGTGAAAAATCTATGTGTTCATTTGGTGGATGCATTGTTGATTTTTGCATTTGATATATTTACTTTGTTTGCATGTTGATGAACACTTGAGTGAACGGTTTGATAAATCAGCTTAAGAAGTCTATTTGAGTAGTTACTTGTACAATTTTGTGAAGTATTATAGATTTGTTTTATCACTGATTCACCCCCCTCTCAGTAATAACCAGATTTTCATAATAACAATTGGTATCAGAGCACTAGGTCCTCTTTGTGCAGAAGCTTAACCGCTTGAGGTGAAACATCCAAGATGATGAAGAAGAAGGGTCCAAAGTTCACAAAGGATAACTACAAAATTTGAAGCGACAAAATGAAGATCTACATCAAAGGTATGGGGCCACAGTTCTAGGAGCATGTGGTTAATCAGTACACACCTCCTACCAGTACTCTGACTGTAGATCAGCTCAAGGAGCAGTGAGAGAATGTTCAATCATTGGAAGTCATTGTAAGTACTCTTTCTAATTCTGAGTATATTGATGTTCATGGTTTAGAAAATGCTTATGAAGTTTGGGAAAAGTTGAAGTTGATTTATGGTGGAGATGAGCATGCGCAAAAAGCTAAAGAAGAAAGCCTAAGAGGCAATTTTAATGACATGAAGATGATGGAAGGTGAGAACATCACCCAGTATAGACAAGGAATCATTAGTGTTGGTGGAACCATAGTAGAAGACACTGTGGTAAGTAAAATGCTTAGAACCTTACTACATGCTTATGCTATTAGATTATCTACTATCCAAAAATTGAGGTCAGTCAACAAAGATAAAGTTACAGTTGATTCATCGATAGGCAAGCTTACTGGTTTTTAATTGAATAGCTTTGACAATAGTCTACCTAAAGTAGAATCTGCTTTCAAAGTATCAGTATCTAATGCACCACTAAGAAAAGGAAAGGATGTCTATCATAACTATGAATATAGGTCAAGGCATCATGGTGGTGGTAATGAAGGAGTGGATGATGAGCATAACTTGATGGAAATTGAGGCTTTATTGGCAAAGAAACTTCCTAGAGGCACCGGTAAGTACAAAGGCAATCTTCCTCTTAAGTGCTTCTCATGTAACAAAATAGGACATATTTTTGTTGATTGTCCTAACAATGATCAGAAGAAAAAGTTAAGAAAATTTAAGGGAAAAGACAAGAAACAATGTTATGTTGTAGTAGATGAAGGTGTTACCGATGAGGAATCAGAGGATGAAGATAATGAGGAAATTGTTTTGTAGCAGTTAAGGAAGATCTCTCTGACAAGAAATCTTTAGTGCCCCATATTGATAGCAGTTATGAGTGGGTCATTGATAGTGGTTGCTCATACCACATGACCGGTGACAAGAACAAGTTCATCTCACTTGAAGAATTTGATGGTGGAGTAGTGAGATTCGACAACAATACACAATGCTTGGTAAAAGGTAAAGGTTCAATTTCCTTAAATGGAAAAAGTAATGTTGACGATGTGTATTGGGTTGAAGGATTGAAGCATAACTTGTTGAGTGTTGATCAGGTAAATGATAAAGGTTATCATCTTGAGTTAAAAAATGGAGTGTGCAAGATTTTAGGAAGCAAAGGAGAACTGATTGCTATAGGTAGATAGACAAAAGGTAACTTATTTCATCTAAACACTAATGTTAACAATTGTTTGGTTGCAAAAGTTGAGGACAGTTGGTTATGACATAAAATATTTTGTCATGTAAATTTTGATAATTTGGTCAAGGTCAACAAGTCAAGTATGGCTAGAGGTATACCACAACTAGTCAAACCAAACAATGTGATTTGTAAGGAGTGTCAGCTGGGTAAAATGACTACTTTGTTGGCATTCTAGTGAATTTTATATGACCGGTGAATGATATGGTTGTCATTGTTGGCAATATCATCTTCCAAGTCTTCACAGTCTATCGGCAGTAAGTACACCGATATACAGAGGTTAAATAGTTAAGCAATATGTAGACAGGGCAAGCAGTGAGTAAATCAACACACAGGAGATTAGCTGACAAGCAGTGAGTAGACTAGCACACAAGAGGTCAATTGAAAAGAAGTGAGTAGACCGACACACAGGAGATCAACTAGCTAAGTAGTGAAACGGTCGGTATACAGGAGGTGATAGAATAAGTAGATTTTGATTGGTCACCGACAGAGTGTAACTAACAGACTTGGTAACATTCAATTAGCATCCAGTTAAACTGGCAGTCTTCTCCAGTCAACCGGTGGACTTATGACATGAATGATTGTCTTGACAGAGATTCCTAGAATGATTTTTGGAGAGTGATTTATGGAACAGTAACATAATTTTGAATAGAATATTTTTGGAGGGAAAATTGGCGACAAATCCATAGGGTAATAAATTCACATAATTCATTTTGTTGAGGCTATTGTTCATGTGAAAAGAGATATGGAAAAGTGAACACGGGGGGAGTAGAATAGAGTGCAGAGCCGAGGGACAGAGGACTAGTAGAGTGAAGAGTCAAGGATTATTAAATTAGCAGAGTGTAGAGCGGAAGGTATATTCAAAAAATTGGTGTTGTACAGAGAAGACACAACCAGTGCAGATAGAGTATGATTTTCAGTGTGATCTAATCAAGCTATCAATAGCCACTCGAGCAGATCATCTTTATGTTGCTTTCTAGCCATTGCAACTAAAATCCCTTAATAGGGTGGACTTTAATAGGTCCCATTGTAAAAATACCTTAATCGGGTGTCATCTCAATTATTGATTCTAAGACCTTTAACAAGGCCACCTTTAACAGGGTAAAGGCATTGACATAACTTAATCAAAATCCCTTAACCGGATGGCACCTAATAGTGTCTTTGTAATATCCTAACAGGGATGGCTCTTCATCGGGTGTACTCCAGAAGAGTATAAATTTTGCGAGTTCCTACTCACACCATGGTTCTCTCCCATTTGGGTTTCCACGAGATAAATCTTGTTGTCACTATGTATCTTTTCATGCATGCATATTCTTCTGTAGTAATTACTTATATTGATGAATGTCAAATTAGTGTAAACTTGAGTTAAAATTTTTAATTGAGTAAAACTGGTAAAGTGTTGATTCACCCCTCCCCTCTCAGCACCAATTGGGACTAACAATTGGTATCAAAGATCTGGTCCTCTGAAGTGAATCTTGACAGCTTGAGGATAAAGATCATGGAAGAATACCGGTATCAGAAACATATTGATGAAGAAAATGAAATTATTGCTCATCTGAAAGAGAGACTGAGAAAATATCTTGCAAAAAGAAAGGAAATAGCTCAACAGCTAAATGAGACTCAGGAAATCATAGATCAAATCTCTAAACAGAGTTGAACTGAAGAAGCTAAAGAAGCAGTCTTAGAACTCATGGAAAAGAATAAGAAGCTGACTGAAGAAATCACACATCTCAAAAGAGAACATGAAAGTCAGGCTCTGAGGATGACTGAGATACTGGAAGCTAGCAGAAGTATTGATGAAAGAAAAAGAGAGGCAGGAGAAGCTTTGTCAAAAGATGAAAGAGCCAAAAGGCTTGCTGAAGATGCCCTGAGAGAAAATGATGCAATCATGATTGAAAGAGATAAATAAATCTGAATTCTCTCATGAGAATGAATACATGCATAAGCATCTACATGACAACATAGAAGAAAAGGATAAGATGATGAAATAGATTGAACAACTCAAAAGTGATTTGAAAGTTGAAAATGAAAGAAATGAGAAGCTGAGGAAAATCAATGAAAGCTTTGAGAAGATAGATAAAAAGTTGAAGGCTTAGAGAAGAACAAAGGAAACAACAGGTCTTGGTTACTCTAGTACAGGTCCTATGGAAATAGCAGAATCATCTACATAAAAAAAAAAAAAAGATGATAGAAGAAATCATTCAGAAGTGAAAGGTATGAAGTTTCCCAAATCTTCTTGTAATCATTGTGGTAAACCGGGTCATAAGTCTGATGTCTGGAGAAATAAACCAGTTAGTCAAAAGAATATTTTCACCTTTGATGGTTACTGTCATAATTGTAATAAGTATGCCCACACTACTTATGAGTGTAGATCTCAATCTAGCAGTATGTCAAATAGAAGAAGATTTAATGGACATTGTTTTACATGCAATAAGTTTGGACACAAATATGAAGAATGTAGGTTGAAGTCAAATGTATCAAGATCACCATTCAAACTGGTTAGTCCTAATAAAAGAAGTAATCAATTCAGTGCCACATGTTCCACGTGTAGTAATTTTGGTCATGTTGTAGAAAATTGCAGAGTGAGATTGGGGCAGAGAAATAATTCAGGACCATGGAGGACAACTGGTATGGCATGTTTCAATTGCCATAAGATTGGTCACTTAGCCAGAGAGTGCAGGAACCAGTTTAGCAAAAGAAAGAGAAGAATAACCTGAAAGGAAAGAAGACAATTGAAGAAGGGAGAAATGAAATGAAAAGAACATGGATCAAGAAGGAAGAAAGAAAAGAAGGAGAAGGTCATTCTGAAACCAAGTCATCATCCATTGGTGATGATAGTTCCTCTTCTAACTAGGCATACCGATGCTCAGGGGGAGCACATATGGTGAGATTACATTTGAATCCCCTTAACAAATATAAGGCTATGTCTATCTACATAGTTGAGATGCATAAAAGCTATTCTAAAAGTTCTTGTTTGAGAAATGCCTTGTGAATTAATTGTTTGTGTATCGGTATCAGTAACAAACAACTGGTAAAAGGCAAATCGGTGTACTTTAAGTTGTAAGTTTCAAAAGTAACCATTGTATCATAACATCAATAAATCTCAACGGATAAATAAGGAAACGTCATCACATTTTATTTACCTTGATTTCTTGTGAACTTTCTCAAGCTCTTGTGCGATCAAAGGTGATTGAAATCATGCTAGTAATATTTGTGTGAAAAGTTCAAGCAGAGTGATAGTGGTGTTTGATATTTTTGAGGAGAAGCTATTCAAACCCCATTTAAGAAAATATTGTTTGAAGGTCATGATGGCAACACCTATATCAAATCCTATGTTGGTTGAAGTTATCAAAGAACCCCAACCTGAGTTCAAACTGTATCTAATGAAAGCCAATGAGATCAACATATGTGGTGCCTTATCATTCTTGCCCTCTAGTGTATTATTGGTTAAGACATTCTCTCCTACATTCACTGCGATCTCGAAGAACTTGGAGACAAATTCATTCAGAATGAATTTAAAGGGTTTTGTGTTAATGATCTGTTGAAGGCAGAATATCTACCTCTGAAGACCAAGGGTTTGTCTAATGTTGTCGATTTTCCCGATTAGTTTCATGCCGACTAGGTTAGGCATGTACTGAGAAGAGTTCATGATCAATTTTTGTGGCTATAAAATCAAGCACCGATCAAGATCACAAACGATGTGATTTGAAGAGTTACAGGGTTTAGTGCAATCGATGAAGCATTAACCCTAAGAACAATTTCATCAACTGAAGTCACCCGGTTAACCAAATCCTAATGTGACAGTATAGCAATGACAATTACTCATATTGAGAATGCTAAAGTAAAATTTGTTTTGTCGTGCTAGGTTATAGGGTATATCAATCAAGCTGAATAAATAGTGCACTGAGCGGTGCCATACATGTTGCCTATCAAATTATCAAGGAGGATGCAACCTATGATATTTATGAGATGATCAAAAGCCAATTTATGGTGAACATGGAAAGAATTAAGAAGGATAAGAAGCAATCCTTCAAATATGGCTCACTACTGGTATGTATATTTTTCTATGTGCAAAATTTTTTCCTCGGTAAGGGTAATGTATTATAGTCTGAAGAAAAATCTATCATGGTTCAGATAGGTGAAATAATTAGAGATCTTAGAGATAGGTTTGTTAGGCCCAATATGGAAAGCTAATGTATTGAGAGGGGAGGGGTGAATCAGTACTACAAATCCTTTTACCAACAATATCTTCACTGTTATACATAAACCACAAACTGTTGTAACATAACATAAAGCTAAAACAAATAAATAAAAATCATACATGATTCACTCCATAACACATATATTTTGGTTACGCAGAAACTCTTGGTTAGAGAGAAAAACTGTGGTGGGGATGGCACCCACAACTTCACTACTGCAATAATAAAGGTTGCTCGATTAGAGCTACATGTTCAGCTATTTCTGATAGCTTACCCTATTATGAGTATCAAGATCATTAGATCTACCTTGCTAAAGGATTTTACAACACTTATTCTAAATGTTGCACCTGGTTAAAGGCTTTACAATTTATAGAATTTGTCAGAGTCTTTTACCCTATTAAAGGTTTCTCTTACAACTTCAAAATATTGCAATAAAATCTTTACAAATATCTACAACTTTACATCTGGAATGTTATAGTAGATTCTATGTGCTCAAAATGAGATTACCTTACTTATAGCTTACCTTGGTAACCCATAAAGTAACTCGGTAAACCCTTCTGTTTACTCTGTACCTTGACTGTTCTCTAAAATGCTTCTTGGTGACCTCTATGTCTCTGACAGTTGCATTACTCAGTGCTTCCTTATCTGTCACATGTGTCTTGCTTCACACACATTCATCTCTTCTTTTTTTTTCTCATTTTTACTGATCCTCAATTCATGCTGTATAAATAGATATCTTATGTCAGTGATCAGGTTCATTGCTTCAATCTTACAAACATGATTTATCGAATGAATAACCATACAAAATATTTCATTGGATAGATGACCTCTGTAGTCACATAAATCTGTCCACTTAATTAAATGAATACTTAGTATTTATTTGATTATTTAAACCATCAATTAATAATTAATTAAATTAATATTTAATTAATTCATCTTAACCCTATTCTCCTATTAATTAAATAAATTATTCAATTTATTTGATTTAATTCACTTAACCAAATTCAGACCATTAATTAAATAAATAAATCATATTTATTTAATTAAATCTTCTCTCACATTTAAATAAATTAATATTTATTTAAAACCCCCAAAATCCCACCTCTCACATTTAAATAAATAAATCATTTATTTAAAATCACCTTTATCCTCCACCCACTTGTATTTTCCTACAAAAGCAAGTTGCACAATTATTTTAAATAAATAATTTATTTAAATCACCTTTATCCTCCACCCACTTGTATTTTCCTACAAAAGCAAGTTGCACAACTATTTTAAATAAATTATTTATTTAAAATCCTATTTATCCTCACCCACTTGAAACCTTTAATGGTTTCCCTTAAAGTAGTCAAACTTGATGGCTTTAAAGTCTTCAAACTTGATGGCTTCCTTCTATAGTCTTCTTAAGACTTTAATGGTTTTCCTTAAAGTCTTCAAGCCTTTAATGGTTTCCCTCAAAGTCTTCAAGCATTTTAAATGCTTTATCTTCTTTTTCTCATTTAAATAAATTAATATTTATTTAAATATTTATCCAAATTCAACTTACACCATTTAATTGAAATAAATGATTTTATTTTAATTGAAAATACCAAAATTTCTCCCACTTGCATTTTCCTACAAAATCCACTTGTATGCCTAAACCCCTTCTAGATTCTTCTAAACCCTTCCTAATTAGCCTAATCCATCCCCTAAATATTGTCACATTCCTAAGCAAATTGGAGTCACTTCTCAAAGACTCCAAAGTCTTTGAAAAGCAATTAATGCTTTGTGTGTTCAACAAATTAACCCTCAAAGTCTTGGATAACCTTTGAAAGCTTCCAACCTTCAACCACTAAATGGCTCAAAGTCTTGGATAACCTTTGAAAGCTTTCAACCTTCAATCACTTAATCCCCAAAGTCTCCAATAACCATTAATGGTTAATTCAACCCTCCCACATGGTTAAAACATTTGTTTTGACTCAACCTCTACCCAACCCAAAGGTCTCATCAGGCCATTAATGCTTTGACCATGATTATCTCTTAAACATTTGCACAAAGGTTTATCCTTGGATTAACTCTTAATCCAATGGGTAATCTTAATTTAGACTTGACCCTTACCTTCTAGATAACTATGAGGTCTTCTCAGGCCTTTAATGCCTCCAACCTCTTCTCTCAACCCAATCCTATGTTGACACTTGTCACCATTTTATTGGTGCCAATTGTGCACATGGATCCCCAACTTTCAATCCTAACCCTTGTTAAGATTGCTCAATCTTAACCCTTCATTTCCCTATTTCTTCTATAAATAGAACCCTTCTCCTCAAGCAAAAGGAGAAGCATTTTAGAGTATTGTTGTTATACTGGCATTAGCATAGAGCTTTTTCATAGCATCACTATCTACTCTAGCATAGTATTTAGCTTTTCATTTCATATTTGAAGCTTAGTATTAAATCTCAATCCTCCATAAGCATCCATAGTGCAAAAAGCTGCTGAGAGCTACACTCATTTGGGACTTGGAGAGGAGAGGAACAAGGGAGGAGCAACTATGAGCATCTTGATTAGCTATTTTATTTTATGTTTATATGCTTTCTATTTCATGCTTAATATCTCTCTTGATATGCCTGTTTAGGATAATCTTTTGTTGCTAACACTAACGTTTGTTTCTTGTGCTCTTGTGTGTGTTGCCATCAAACAGATTTTCTAATCCTTTTTGTAGAGCATCAACCTCAAAATCATACACAATCCTTAAGTTCAATTTCCAATGTGATAACAGTTCTATATTCCTCGATCTTGTAACACATTTTCCCATGTGTGTCTAAATTCAATGAAGATGGTAACATGATTCACTTGGTGTATCATTTTTTCTGCTCAGTAGACATGGAATGTTACTCGGTAGACATCTTGGTGTATACTGGGCTCTGTGACTACTTTCTTCTATAACCAACTGCTCTGTGCATACCGACTGAATGTTTCAGTAGTAGTAACCGACTAGAGTATATAGAATGACTTTGGATATAAAACTAATGGCAACTATAATAAGTAGTAACAATCTCCCCTTTTGACATTAGTTGAGATGTTTGACAAAACTACTTTCAAAGTCATAACTCAAAAATCTATATACTTACAAAATTTTGACAAAACTAACAGCATATACTTTTGTCAATGAAATAGTATATTCATATATACTCCCCTTATCAATATACTGTACAAAACTCTGATTTTGCATGCTCCGTGATCAATATTCTGTACTTGGTTCTGTTTGGTGATCACTGCTCAGTATACTCCCCCTGTATACAACACTTCCCTCTTTGGTACTTTCATGCTATACTCAGTCCCCCTTTTTGACAAACATCAAAACTTAGTTACCATTCGGTGGTGGCAACTGGCCAAAAATGGATTTATACTTTGTCTTTGCATCGATAAGGGTAGCAGAGAGGGCATCCTTGACACTGACCATAAATGAATTCTGAGCTGTAATATCAGCTAACAGTGAAATTAGTCCATCTAAGGTGCTTCCCTCTTGCTGAGTGGATAGGGAGGTAGCTTTGTTGATCTGTTCTTGGACGGATGAAAGATGAGGAATGAATAATGTTTGAAGTGTCATTATGTCCATCCTTATCTCATGCTCTTCATTCCCAAGTTCCAATTATTGAGCCATGAGCTTTTGTAGCTTTGTATAAAAATTTTGAATGGAATTTGGCTCAGTGGTCAACTTATTTGAGAGATCGGTGATCTCTTTCTCAATCACCTCAGTTTTATTTTTGATATCTTTAATGAATAAGAAAATGTACAGAGTTTCTAAAATAAATAAAGAATGTGCTTGAGTTGAGGGGTCAACTCAACAATAAATTTGACAAGTTTAACTTTGCCAATAGTAATAGCTTTCTGTACCTCTTCAATCAGTTTAGCAGTGAGCTCCTTGTCCTTTAACTTGCTCAAATATTTAGATGCATCTACTCCAGATGTCTCTATCTTGGTTAGGATTTCATCCAGTTGAATGTGGATGGCGGCATCTTTTGTCACTGTTGCTTCATGTAGCATATCGGTTAAGAGTGCTTTCACCTTCTGAAGTACTTTATTTTTCTTTTGAATAGCCATTTGCTTCTCCTATTCGGCTTTGGCTTTACATAGTTCACTGAATTCAATGAGTGCTTTCCCTTTTAATTTGGATATATCAACATTGGGCAACACTATTGGTTTTGATAAATCTAATTTGAAACTATGCTTTTTCATTTTCTTTTCTTTACCTTTCATCGGTTGAACTAAAACAATGGTTTGGGAGGCTTGTTGACCCTTGGTAGGTTGCTCGATAGAGGCAACACTTTGGTCAGTTTCTTTAGCCTCTGTAGTGTCCTTTGGTGTCTCTGAGCTTGGTGTCTCGGTTGTAACATTTTCAGTGCTAGATGGAGCTTGAGAGGTCTGTTCTTGAGAAGTAGCTTCTCCTGTTGTTGACTTGTGACCTTTTGTGCCTTGTTCTGTATCCTGAAGGGCCTTGATTGAAATAGGCTGATTGACCGAAGGATAGGGCTGAACTTGTTCCAAAACTGATTCACTGGATACAAGTTGGGCATAAGAATTCCCTTCTATCATTTCTTGTTCTGGTGCCTTGGTGTCCATGATATCCTCATCAACTTGTATAGTGTCAGCAGGGTCTTGCTCAGTGATATCAGGATCTTGCTCGGTGAGATCAACTATTTCAACTTCAGCTTGCTCACCAACATTCTTGATTTGAAAGATTTCCAACCATTTTTCTTTGGTCTCATTCTCTACATCCAAGTAAAGGACATTCATCAATTTCAAGGCTCTTTGCTTGACTAGGAATTTTTTGTGGCAGTTTTTTAGGTGTTCGGTGATCTCATCTACCGACATGTCTGGGAAATGATGTACCAGACTTCTTTCTCTCATCTGTTTCTCTAAGTCCATGGCATACTTCCACCTGTTATCAATATGCAAATATAATTCATTTGGTAGAGATTTAGATACTTCCAATGGGACCAATCAGAATTTCAATAGTGTGCAGATGAAAGCTTCTTCTATTTGTCTCTTTTCATTATCAGATCTGGATTCATATTTTACATATCTGAATGATCCAAATCCACCATATTGCTTCAAATTAGTACAAAAATTGTCAACACTATGTACATTTACCTTTTTACTCTTGACAATTTGAAATTTGCTTGCATCTTCAGATTCAGTGTCACTAGACTCTTTAGCCAAAATGAGTCTCCAAGTAGATTTCTTGTAAGTTTTTGTTACCTTTGGTGCGGCAGCATTCTTTGGTTTCTTGCTTGGTGATGGTGCAGATGCTCTTGTGTTAGGTCACTTTGTTGGAGGAGTCGGTGATACTTTTGATGTATCCTGTTTCTTTCTTTTCAAAACTTTCCCTTTAGGCAATTCAGTGCTCAGTGTTATAGTTGTCTCTTGGGCTTCAGATACCTCTTCGATGATGGCTAGAGTGCCCTTGATAGGTGTGGAGGAAGAACCTTCTCCAAATTTCTGTGTTAATACCTTGATCATTTTTATTGCCTTCCTTGTAGCCTTGGGTACTACAATGCTCATTTTTACTTTTTCCTTCACTTCTTCATATTGATAGTTATGTTACTAAATGTAAGTATAGATCCAATAGCCAATAGGATGAGAGGGGTGGTGAATCATACAAACTTAATCTTCCATAAAAACATCAGATTCAACCTCGGTAACATATACTTTAGTAATATAACCAAAACTGTTAATCATGCAAACTCAAAAGCATATAAACATCATAAACCTCATAACACCAAATTTAACGTGGAAACCCAAAAAGGGAAAAACCACTATGGGATTTCGGACCCACTAAGAAATATACTCTTCTAGAGTATGCTCGGTTAAAAGCAAATCATGTTAAAGATTACAAACACATTGCTAGATGTGACCTGGTTAAGGGATTTCCCTCAGATCTGTTAGGATCTTCACCTTGTTAGAAGTGACCTTGTTAAAGGATTTCAAACACTCAATCAGAATGTCACCTTGTTAGAGGGTTTTACAAATAAGACTATTAAGTCCACTCAGTTTAGAGATTTTTTGTTACTCAACAAAATAACAGTAATAAAACATATCTACAACTTCACATCTAAAAATGCTAAAGCATATTCTTATTCGCTCTATACAATTTAGTCATAGGACTTATCTTGTCCCTCTGTTGGGCTCTATACTCTGTTATTCAAAACAGGTCTTCAAGCTTTAGTGCTCGGTAATCACTATGTAGCATCCCTATGCATACACTTGCCCACATACATTGTTTATCAATAGTTCCCTATTTATAAACAATTAGCTAACCACTTAATCTCCTTGATCATATTTCCCATGATCAATCATAGCCATCAGATCTTCAAACTTGACCAAGTTCAATGCATCTTTCGGTCTGAAAATATTTTACCCTACCTTGGAACTTGCATACATTTCTTAGAACTTGTGCTAGGGTATTGCGGTTCAATCTGAACTGTAGATCTTCCTGCCGATCTTCCACTGCCACAGATTCTTCACAAACTTTATTTACGGCATACCAATCATTTAAGCAACTCCATCTCATTAGCTTCCTTCATTAAATAACACATGTAAACATTTAATGCATTTTGTTACAGCTTGGTTACAACTCAGTTATAACTCGGTAAATACTAAACTTCACTTGATAGACATTCCACCTTCATTAACCGATACCGATAACCTTAGGGTTTACCGACTAGGTTCCTTAGGGTTTACCGAATAGGTTCTTTGCTTAGTAACATAGTATAGTATTAACCTTACAATTTATAACATATGTATGATGTCAAAACAATCTAAACATCATGATCTCATCATTGTCTAACTCAGTAATAGTTGCCCATTGAATACCTTATTCATCCCCTTATCCATCATAAACTTTCTGTGTCTTTTACCAACACCTTTATACTCTTTAAATCATATTTCTCAAGATATGGCAACATCATACTGAATTAGAAAATCAATTTCTTGACATCAATGACAAAATAATAATATTAAGACAGTAGATATCCTTGATCAGTTGTATCCATAATCATCAACAACCTTCTCAATATCTTGTATTGAAATGTCAACAATCCTTCATTGTCTGTTATAATGCTAAATTGCCAACAATCTCCCCTTTTGGAATTGATGGCAAAACCAATTGAGTTGACCTTAAAAGATTCGGATTGCTGTGATTCTGAAATGCTGAAATGCTCTCTTGTTGTCAACAGATTTTCTCCCCCATACATTAGACTTCTCAGTTTTCTGTCCAATCTCAGTCTTCTCCCCTTTCTCAGTTTTCTCCGCCTTTGACAACAATGCCAAAAAGTAAAGAACTAAAACATAATTTCTTCCTATATGAAGTGAATTCCTACTATGATGTGTCAATTCAGTTTTGATCAGAGCATTTTGTTTGCAATTCTTGTTCCCTGTATTGTTTCCTTCATTATTTCCTATAATATTTCCTGTACACCTTTAGAAAACATCCTAAAGTGTGTAAATCAACATCAACTCCTAAAAGATATTCGATAGAGTCATCGGATTGATGCTTTCACCGAAATCGGTTAGTGAGTAGAAGATAGGGGTAGGACCCCTAACTTACTTCTGAGATATTCAAAAGTGTCCCTTGGTAGTGGTTTGGTGAAGATATCTACTATTTGTTCCTTTGTGCTAACATATTCCAACACCACTTTCTTCTCTTGAGCTTCTTCTCTAAGATAATGATATTTGATAGAGATGTGCTTTGTCTTAGAGTGCATAAAAGGATTTTTTGAAATGTTAATGGCACTAGTATTGTCATAGAATATAGTTACTGGCTCAGTAACTTTCTCATTTATACCTTCAAACAATTGTTTGATCCATGCAATGTTAGTACAATTCAATGTTGCAACAACGTATTCAGCTTCTGCTGTTGACTGTGAAACACATCCTTGTTTCTTGCTAAGCCAACTCACTAGCCTTTCTCCTAAAAAGAAAGCTCCTCCACTTATGCTTTTTTTGTCATCAATGTTGCCTACCCAATCAGCATCAGTATAAACTTTTAAATCAAAATCATTTCCTTTTTGTTTGTGTAAATAATTATTCATCTTGGATATTATTACACCTTACTTAAGTTTACTTAGGAAATGCATTTCATAGTAGTTTGGGTATGAGACACTTGGGTGTTTGTGTCACATTGGGATAGTGTGTGTAGGAGAATTTCCACCTTTTATGGTGTTGATCTTGTTGTTACACTCCACATTCAGTGGGTGATCCACTTCATGTGGACTATTATATTATTTCTCCTACCTACCCTTGTTTCTTATTGAGCCACATGTCATGTTTGTGTGCTCACATATCCATAAGCCTTGCCTACATAAGCAGGCTCATCTACATTGCATGTAATTGAACGATTGATGATCTAGTTGATCAGTATTTTCATCTTGATAGAATACAGTTTATTTCTATCATCTATTTTGTTCTCTCTTATTTGTGCTTTCCATTGCCTCTTGATCTTGGCAAAATCTCACATGGTATCAGGGCTGGTCCATGTCTCACATGGTATCAGAGCCATTAGAGTGTCATTGGTTTGCTAATTGAGAGGAATTTGATGCTATTTGGGGTTGCGTATTTTGGAGTTTTCTATTGCAGGTTATTATTAAAGCTTGATGGGTCAAATCTGAGGTTACCATTGGATTGAGGAGGACCAAGAAAGTCAGTTTTTCTTTTTGTTTCATCCAAATCAGACTTCGGAGTCCAAATCTAGAGGCATTTGAAGTTTGACGTTGCGGTGGAAATTTTCCAGAAATTATAATTTTGCAGGCATTTTTCAAATAGCGATATCTCACTCATCTGAACTTGTTTTTTCGAGCAATTTTTTTTGTTTTGGAGTAGAATTTTGTGATATGTATAGTGGTGCAGGATTTTTCTTATTTTCAGATATAGGTTTTTCGGAAATCACAAAATCCTAATTTTTACAACTTTGGAGGCTTCGTTTGGGCTCATATGGACTCCTTTTCAGGTGCCATTTTTTTTGAAAATGCATATTTTTTCATCTACTTTCATAATCTACCATCTGTTTGCAGTGATTTTAAGTAGAAATTTTACTTTCAATATTTGGCCATTTTTGGCATATTTGGTACTTGTATTTTGTTTGGATCTCAGTTTAGATCACTAGCAGTATTTGTTGAAGTCTCTTAGATCTCATTTTGAGAAGTTGTAAATTGAAATCAGAAGTCCACTTTGCCTTGTTTTGCAAGTGGCCCATTGTATACGCACTAAGTATAAAGTGCCAAAATCACATTTTGGGGGATTTCTTGATTGAGTATTTTGGGGGGGTGTCTTGTGTGATTGTGCCTCTCTCTATCTTGTATTTTTTCATTTTGGTGCTATGGATTCTCCTAAATTTCCACTTTTAACTCCTCATAATTATGCATCATGGAAAATTAAGGCATGGAGTAAACTAATGGAAAAAGGACTCATTCATTATGTAAATGAAACTATTACAGCACCACCTGATCCTAAGGCTGATCCTAATGCTCAAATTGAATGGCTTACTAAGAATGCTATGGCACTTGGAACTCTTAGAAAGTATGTATCAGATGACCTCATTTTTCACATTGATAAGTGTACAACAATTAAAGAGGCTTGGGATATTTTTAAGAAATTGTATGGTCAAGTTGATAAGATTAAGGGCTACAAGCTTGCTAGTGAACTCACAACTTTGAATCCCAAGGATTTTGATACAATCCAAGATTATGTCACAAAAGCAACTAAATTAAGAGAAAAGCTAAAGGATTGTGGAATTGACAAAAAGGATGCTCAATTGGTTTATAACTTGTTAGACAAGCTTCCTTCAGAGTATGCAGCCTTTGTATCTAGCTTTCACACCCATAGGTTAGCTCAAGGTTCCTCATACACTTCTCCCTCATTTGATTCATTCATGGAGATGTTGATACTTGAGCAATCTAAGTTGACCACGATGGGGATTCTCAAATCTTCAAAGTCACAAGCTTTGGTGGCTAACAAAGGGAATCAAAGTAATCAAGGAAAAGGGAAGAATCAAAAGCAACCTAAGTCTAAACCACAACAAGATGGAGCACAATCTTCCTCTCCACAACAAGGTGATTCACCATTCTCACCTAAGTGGAAATCATATAAGGACAATCTTTTTTGTGGATATTGCAAGAAGTCAGGACATGATGAACATCATTGTTATAAGAAGGATATTGATGAGTTGAAGAATCTTCTTGAGAAGAATAGAATCAACCTACCTTCTAGAATGTCTACATCGGCTTCTTCTTCCAAGGATAAAGGAAAGGATCACTCTTTTGGGATAGATAAAGGAAAGGGACAAGCTCTTTGTGGTACTAGAAGTCATGATTTAGGGAGATGGCTTCTAGATTTGGGGGCTTCTCATCATATGGCATCTTCGCAGTCTATGTTTTCTACATTTGAGCCTTGCCACATGCCACAGATTTTGATGGGCAATCATACATACATGGATGTGATTGGGAAAGGATCTATTGCCATTGGGGATAACTCCTTCAATGATGTGTTGTGTGTACCACACTTGACAAATAATCTTCTTTCCATCTATCAAATCACACATGGGGCAACTAGGAAAACTATGGAGTTCACACTTGATTCAATTATCATTAGAGACTTGGAGAGTGGAGCTATCATTGCAATTGGGGTGGTTGATCATGCATCTCGGTTGTACTCTTTTTCAGATTTTGGTCCTATTGATAAGGTTGGTTCTTCCTATGTTGATGATTCAGATTTTGAGGAGAACTTTGGGCATTTGAACTTGGGGATTCTCACATGTGACCCCATTCTTGAGCCTTGCATTTCATCTCCTATTGATATCACACCATCTATTGCACCTGATGATGCAGCTAGTGCGACAGTTTTGCCTTTGTATGATTTAGTGCAACAGGATATTTCATGTCTTCTAGCTTTAGTTGATTGGGATGCCTACTTGACAGACATTGCAGGTTTGTTTGTGGACTCCTACATTGCAAATTTGGGAGACACCATTGATGACATTCATCTTCTCTTTGATGAAGATGATCCTTCTTTGATTGCTGTGAGGGATAACTCTGACCCTCTTGTGCATTCTCTACATGATCAATCTTTAGAGGTTGACATGATTGTGGATACTTTTGTACAACACTTGGAGGAGGTCTCTTTATCTTTTGAGGAGACATATGAGTCTTTGGATATTGTTCTACAATCATCTCCACTAGATCTTGGAGTGCCTTTTTCAGCAGTGTGGCACAATTTACCACCTTTGGAGGGGGTATCTTTCAGCATAGACATGGGGACACTTGAGTAGTTTTCAGAGATTCCTTTCATCATGAGTATTTTTGCTTCATCTTCCCTTCATGGTTGGGGAGACTTTTTGGATACACCTTTGGTTTTGTTTCTTCCTAAGGGGAGGAACATGGTTCGATGTTCATGGAGTTGTTTCTTCATTCATCTTCAAGCTTCTATCATTGGTGCAGATTCCAAATTGAGGGGGGGCTTCCTAGTCTCTCTTCTTCTTCTCTCATATTGGGGGGAATTTTTCCTCGCATGGGGTTTTGTCCTTCACATACTTATATGAGAGTTCTTTGTATCTAGTCTTCATCTCTCTTTTGGGGGAGGGTTTTTTCCCATTGGGTTTTCCTCTCTTTCCCCGCTTTGTGAGAGATTTCCTTGCATTGGTTTTCATGCATTTTGCATTTGTACATGGGTACCTAACATGGCCTTGTAGTTGGGACCCATCTTTTATTACTTAGTTGTATTGTAGACTTAAGTGCATTCCTCTAAGTTGCACTTAAGGGGAGGTGTTGGTGTAAATAATTATTCATCTTGGATATTATTACACCTTACTTAAGTTTACTTAGGAAATGCATTTCATAGTAGTTTGGGTATGAGACACTTGGGTGTTTGTGTCACATTGGGATAGTGTGTGTATGGTGTTGATCTTGTTGTTACACTCCACATTCAGTGGGTGATCCACCTCATGTGGACTATTATATTGTTTCTCCTACCTACCCACACCTATTTCCTACCTACCCTTGTTTCTTATTGAGCCACATGTCATGTTTGTGTGCTCACATATCCATAAGCCTTGCCTATATAAGCAAGCTCATCTACATTGTATGTAATTGAACGATTGATGATCCAGTTGATCAGTATTTTCATCTTGATAGAATACAGTTTATTTCTATCATCTATTTTGTTCTCTCTTATTTGTGCTTTCCATTGCCTCTTGATCTTGGCAAAATCTCACATGGTATTAGAGCTAGTCCATGTCTCACACTTTCTGATATTCTAAGCCATAATCTTCAATGCCTTTCAAGTATCTAAAAATTCTTTTGATTGTTGTCATGTGTGTTTCCTTAGGATCTGTAGAGAATCTTGCAACTATACCTACTGCATGTGCTATGTCTAGTCTACTATGAACAACATATTGTAGCTTTCCAATCATGGATCGGTAAAGTGTCTCATCAATAGATGCAGATTCATCATTCTTTAATAATTTACAGTTGGTAGTCATAGGAGTACTTACTGGTTTTGAATCCTCCATTCCAAATTTCTTCAAGATTTCCTTTATGTACTTGGATTGAGTAATGAAAATCTCATTTTTCATTTGTAGTATATGTAAACCTATAAAATACTTTATCTCACCGATTAATGACATCTCAAATTCTTTACTCATTTCATTTCCAAAGTTCTTGCATAAAGAGTCATTTCCACAAAATATAATATCAACAACAAATATGGCTGAGATCAGTATTCCATTTTCATCATTCTTCATGTACATATTGATGTTCTCACTTGTCCTTATAAAACCAATCTTAATCAAATAAGAGTGCAATCTTTCATACCATGCTCTAGGTGCTTGTTTCAAACCATATAAAGCTTTGTTCAATTTACATACTTGATCTTTATTCTTGTCTTCAACAAATCCTTCAAGTTGTTCAATAAAAACTTCTTCTTCTAATATTCCATTTAGAAATGCAGATTTGACATCTATTTGATATACCTTGAAGTTTTTGAAAGAAACATATGCCAACAATGTTCTTACTCCTTCAAGTCTAGCAACAGGTGAAAAAGTTTCACCATAATCAATTCCTTCTTCTTGAGCATAACCTTTGCAAACTAGTCTTGCTTTGTTTCGAATGACCTCTCCTTTTTCATTTAGCTTGTTTATGAAAATCCACTTTGTACCAATTATATTTTTGTCCTTCAGTCTTGGGATTAGTGTCCATGTGTCATTCTTCTTGATTTGATCAATCTCTTTTGTCATAGCATTTATCCAATCTTCACTGTTAAATGCCTCTTTCACTATTCTTGGTTCAAATTCAGATATCAGACATGTGTTCTGTCTCAGTTTGTTCCTTGTCATCACTGGATCATCCTTATCTCCTATAATCTGACTTGGTGCATGATGCCTTCTAACATACTTGGCTAATATAGGCTCGGTAAGCTCTGTATGATCTTCTTCATCACTCAGTAACTAGATATTCTCTTCATTTTCTTCAACAGTTTTCTCGGTAAGACTTGTTGGTTGAACATAGACAAATTCATCATAGTCTTCTGGTTCCTTGGAATTTCCTTCATCATTTCTTTCTACAAATTCATCAATTTTCACATTTGCACTTTCTACTATTTTGTTAGATGATTTGATCAAACATTTAAATGCTTTGCTTCTAGAAGAATAACCTAGAAATGTTCCTTCTTCACTTTTCTGATCAAACTTGCCATTTCTATCATCTTTGTGAACATAGCATCTACTTCCAAAGATTTTAAAATAACTTACATTGGGTTTCTTATCATACCAGATTTCATATGGTGTCTTCAAAGTACCTTTATTCAATTGTACTCGGTTTAGGGTGTAAACTGCTGTGCTTATTGCTTCTCTCCAAAATTTTTGTGGCACTTTCTTTTCAATCATCAGTATTCTAGCACAATCCACAATAGATCTGTTTCTTCTCTTAGCTATTCCATTCTACTGTGGAGTTCTCGGTGTAGAGACTTGTCTTTTAATACCATGATCATTGCAGAATAAGTTGAATTCATCAAATGTGAACTCTCCTCCTCTATCTGATCTAAGAAATTTCAATTGTCTTCCTGTTTCATTTTCAACTCTTGTCTTGTACCATTTAAACATTTCAAAAGCTTCTGATTTTTCTTTTAAAAACATTACTGACATCATTCTTGAATAGTCATCCACAAATAATATGAAATATTTATCACCATAATAACTTTGAACTTTCATAGGACCACAAAGATCAGTGTGCACAAGATCTAAAATTCCCTTAGAAGTGTAAGACTTACTTGTAAAGCTTGATCTTTTCATCTTACCCATCTGGCATCCTCGACACATAGCATTCTTAGGTTTTTCAAGAATTGGTAGACCTCTTACTCGGTGCTTCTTACTTATTTTGATCAGATTATCAAAATTTACATGACAAAACCTTTTATACCATAACCAGGTATCATCTATCTTTGCATAAAGACATTTATTCTGAGTTGAGTCAAGATGAAATGTATTACCTTTTGTTTGTGTCCCAGTAGCAGCTAACTTTCCATTCTTGTCATGAACTTTGACAATTCCTTTCTGAAATTCTATTCTGTAACCTGTGTTGTTTAGCTGTGCTACACTCAACAAATTGTATTTCAAACCTTCAACCCAATAAACATCATTACATTTAGCATTGTCAAGAAGTGTTATGGATCCTTTACCTCTTACCGGACATGGTGCATCATTACCAAATCTAACATAGCCTCCATCATAATCTTCTAACATAACAAACTTGTGTCTATCTCCTATCATATGATGTGAGCATCTACTATCTATGATCCAAGAATCATTAGTGTTTATGTGAGATATTAGGGCTTTTTCCTCATACTTTTCTTCATATGATCCATCTTTGATAGCCACATAAACTACTTCCTCTATATCAGTGTCATCTGATTTATCATCATTGGATTCCTCATCGGCTATTAAGCATGTCTTTCTATCTCTTCTTCTGAAGTCTTGGTGTCCTTTGTAATGATTATCTTTTTGTCTGTCATCTCAGTAATCTCTCTTTTCAGTAGAATCTTTGTTGGGATAGTTAGAAGCTATATGTCCTATTTTATCACAATTGAAACATTTCAAAGGTAGTTTTCCTTTATACTTACCTTTGCCTCTCGGTAACCTTCTGGCTAATAGTGCTTCAAACTCTTCCTGCTTTCTGATATCCTCATACAGTTTATGTACTTCTTCCATGTTCTTACAAAATCTTTCACTTGCTCCACTATGATCTCCTTCAGAGTGCTTATACTTTCTTTCATTGTAATCATTAGATTCATCAAGATGAAAAGAACTAAATGCAGATTCAACTTTATTTACCGAAGATCCACTGTTATCAAAGTTACTTAACTCAAATGCATGTAGCTTACCAATGGTAGCATCTAAAGAAACTGGCATATTAGGTGCAGACCTAAATTCATTGATTGCAGAGACTCGGATTACATAAGCTGGTAGAAGGGTTCTTAACAACTTACTTGTTATATCCTTTTCTTCAATAGTCCCACCTGCTCCTTTGATTTGATTGACAATCTCTTTTAGTCTTGTACTGTACTAAGTTATGTTCTCACCTTCATTCATCCTCATGGATTCAAGTTGTCCTCTTAGAGTATCTACTATTTCTCTTTGAACATGTTCATCTCCTCCATACACAGATATGAGCTTATCCCACATTTCCTTTGCATCATTGCAACCTTCTAGGTCATTAAACTCTGAGTCGGTCAATGTAGATGTTATTTCAATCATTGCTTGGATATGTTCTTTCTTTACCTTTATCTCTTCCATTGTCAATGGATAGGTGCTCAGTGTAAAAAAATCATTCTCCAGATAGTATACAGCATATTCTCCAACTCCTGATAGATGCAACTTCATTCTTTTCTGCCATGTAGAGAAGCTTGACTTGTTTAGCTTCGGTGCATCCCTCTTATACATCTTTGGATCTTTAACTCAAGTGCCTTTAAACTTTTCTTCTGGAGTCCAATGCTCTGATACCAATTGATAGTTATGTTACTAAATGTAAGTACAGATCCAATAGCCAACAAGATGAGAGGGGGGGGTGAATCATACAAACTTAATCTTCCATAAAAACATCAGATTCAACCTCAATAACATATACTTTAGTAATATAAACAAAACTATTAATCATGCAAACTCAAAAGCATATAAACATCATAAACCTCATAACACCAGATTTAACATGGAAACCCAAATAGGGAAAAACCACTGTGGGATTTTTGGATCCACTAAGAAATATACTCTTCTAGAGTATGCTGGGTTAAAAGCAAATCATGTTAAAGATTACAAACACATTGCTAGATGTGACCCGGTTAAGGGATTTCCCTCAAATCTGTTAGAATCTTCACCTTGTTAGAAGTGACCTTGTTAAAGGATTTCAAACACTCAATCAGAATGTCACCTTGTTAGAGGGTTTTACAAATAAGACTGTTAAGTCCACTCGGTTAAGAGATTTTCTATTACTTCACAAAATAATAGTAATAAAACATATCTGCAACTTCACATCTAAAAATGCTAAAGTAGATTCTTATTTTCTCTATACAATCTAGTCATAGGACTTATCTTGTCCCTCTGTTGGGCTCTATACTCTGTTATTCAAAATAGGTCTTCAAGCTTTAGTGCTCGGTAATCACTATGTAGCATCCCTGTGCATACACTTGCCCACATACATTGTTTATCAACAATTCCCTATTTATAAACAATTAGCTAACCGCTTAATCTCCTTGATCACATTTCCCATGATCAATCATAGCCATCAGATCTTCAAACTTGACCAGGTTCAATGCATCTTTCAGTCTGAAAACATTTTACCTTGTCTTGGAACTTACATACATTTCTTGGAACTTGTGCTAGGGTATTGCGGTTCAATATAAACTGTAGATCTTCCTGCCGATCTTCCATTGCCATAGATTCTTAACAAACCTTATTTACAGCATACCAATCATTTAAGCAACTCCAGCTCATCATCTTCCTTCATTAAATAACGCATGTAAACATTTAATGCATTTTGTTACAACTCGGTTACAACTCGGTTATAACTCGATAAATACTAAACTTCACTCGGTAGACATTCTGCCTTGATTAACCAATAGCGATAACCTCAGGGTTTACCAACTAGGTTCTTTGCTTGGTAACATAGTATATTATTAACCTTACAATTTATAACATATGTATGATGTCGAAACAATCTAAACATCATGATCTCATCATTGTCTGACTCAGTAATAGTTGCCCATTGAATACCTTATTCATCCCCTTATCCATCATAAACTTTTTGTGTCTTTTACCAACACCTTTATACTCTTTAAATCATATTTCTCAAGATATGGCAACATCATACTGAATTAGAAAATCAATTTCTTGACATCAATGACAAAATAATAATATTAAGACGGTAGACATCCTTAATCAGTTTTATCCATAATCATCAACAACCTTCTCAATATCCTTTATTGAAATGTCAACAATCCTTCATTGTCTGTTATAATGTTAAATTGCCAACACATATGTTCCATACCTCAGTTCAGTAGCATGCCTTGGTAATGTAAGAAAAGCATCTATCTGCTATTGTGTGATGTCAAAATCAATCTCATAACCCATAGGTGGCAAAGATTGAGTTCTCAGTTCCATAACATTAACATAGCAATAATCAGTGTCCACTTCAAAACATATGTCATCCTTGTATCTCTCCACTAACTTGGGTGGAATTCTATATCTGTTATGCATCTTCTCCTGAAACTTGCTGAAATAATCATCCATAATATCATTAAAATTATCACCTAGCTTCTTGATGAAGTCATTGATTTGATGGGTGATTGGTCGATGTAGCTCCCAAACAACTTTACTGACTGATGGAAAGAATTTCTCAAAATAGAAAAACATGCATACCATAAGTGATCCAAATTTTAGTGTATTAGCCGAATTGTTCTTCTTTGGCTTCCTTATGGTATTGAGATTCTCAAATAGGTTTTTCAACAATACCTCACATAAATCAATTTTCATGCCTTTCTTCACAATTTTATATGCTAAGTCGACTAATGCACAGGGTACACTGTTTTCCCTTGCCGATTGGAAGAAACAATAACCTATTACTCTAATGGAAAACTTTAGCTCTGCATCTGTGACATTGTTCAATTTTAGTCCCCTGCAATTAGATTCTACTCTGGTTAAACTGATCAATTCCTTCTGTGATATCATTTTCTGAGCTCGGGCATGATCATAAATAGGGTAGTTGGTGATCAAATGAACGATTTCCTTGGTGATCTTAAATGGTTGCTCTTCTAGCCACATGAAGTCATCATGAACTCTGCTCAGAACAAACTTGACCCATTAGGGTTTGAAGACACAGGGATAGGTTAGGGCTTTGGTCAATCCCTTGATTTTGATGTGTTCATATTTGTTATCCATTTTACCATGGATACACAATTCATCATATGTGTCTTTGATCTCAACATGACCTAGTTCCTCAACTTGACACTTAGTGAAGAATCTCACATCCTCGACTAATAAAACTCTATCCGGAATGAGTGAAAATGCAGTTTTGTCATCCGGTTCAGATGCAATTTTGGGAGTTAAAGAGTATTTTAGTAAGGTCTTTTCAATGTTCTCAACAACAAGAAGCTTCTAGATCTTAGGTGCCATTGTAGATTTCAGATAAATACTAACAAAAGATCCTTAGGGTTTGAAGACTTTCAAATGGCGGATGCTTTCTACTTAGCAAATACTAACAACTTGATATGATCGGTATACTATCTTGATAATGCATTGTGATTGATGTAAATACCTTTGAATTTTCTTTGGAGGAGGTTTGATCACCTTTGATTCGCTTTGCTCTGCTTTCTTGAAAACTTGGTCAGTTAAAAATGACCGCACAATAGCTTTAAGTATTCATTGTACCTCATTGGGCTTCATGCAGTTAGGTCAGAAAACATTAAATGCACTTGGTACCACTACTTCTTTTTATGCTTTTACCAAGTAGCCAAACTTCTTGCATTTATTGACTTGACAGGATTCCAAAAGACTTTGATAAAATTTCAAATTTTCTAATGCATCTTTAATTATGTAGATTTTGAATTAAGTACAAGATGAAATAGGAACTGTTAAGATTTGACCTTTGAGAGAATGCAGTCCCTTCATACCTTTATCGATTAATTTGGAATAGGTGCACCTAGCTTGGTAGGTAAGGTGCTTTCTTCATTTGACACAATTTCCTTCTTTCTCCAAATCATCTGTAATTTGCCTTTTATTTCCTCAGTGACTCCTCTAGGTTGATCTCTACAAGCTCTGGCCAAGTGTCCAACTTTGTGACAATGAAAACATGCCATACTAGGATTTCTCCATGATCTTCGGTTGTTCATTCTAAACCTTATAAAGCAGTTGGCACTTATATGTCCATATCTTCCACAACATTCACATCATATCCTTGTATTGTAATCCCATGGTACTGCAGAATACTGTCAGTAAGGATTTGTGTGAGTTCGGTAGCCTCTAGTATTTGCTCGGTGTGTAGACCACATATAGTTTTTTTGCTTAAACCAATACTCCTCGGTACTATGTCCATATCTATTGCAATTTTTACAAAACCCTTTGAATTTTGCCTTCTTATAATTTCTAGTAGACTTTGTCCTACATTGGTTAGATGTGTGACCATATTTGTTGCAATTGTGACAATAACCATTAGACCTAGTAACATTCGGTTGCTTACCTTTTTTGATTTGGCACATGTTAGCAGTGTGACCTTGTTTTCCATAGTAGTTGCAAACAAGCTTCTTTCCTTTCATATTCTTCTTATTTCCAGCTTTCTTTGATGATTCTCCTCTCTCGGTAGAGTCTTTTCCTTTGTAACTGAGTCCTGCTTCTTTGTTGGGTCTTCTTGTATTCAGTTGCTCATCCAACATCTTTGATGCTTCATAACTCTTTTTCAGTCTTTCCCTGGATTTCTTTTCTATTTCAAGTTCATTGGTCAACCTTGATACTTCAAGTTTCAATGCTTGATTCTCATCATCTTTCAGATTTGCTTCATGATGTGCATAGCCCAATTGATCTAACAGATTTTGTTGAATCCCAGTCAACCTTGTGATTTCATCATTCTTTTCAGATACTAATGCTTCAAGCTGTTATTTTTCTCTTTCTAGATCTCTTACTTTATCTTCAGTTGTCCTCAATGCATCAAGATTCTCAGTCATCTTTGTGCTGAAATGTTCATGTCCTCTTTTCATTGCTTTTAGCTGATCAGTCAGTGCTTTGTTCTTCTCCTTCAGTTCTTCAATCATCTCTTCAGTCTCTTCAGATATACTATTCTCAGATGATGTTTCAATTTGTTCCACTAACTCTTGAGAGTCCTGCAAATCATCAAATAATCTCCTTCTAACTTTCAATGATTTTTGCATTTGTCTTTGCATGTCTGCAATCACTTGATTAGCATGATCTAACTCTTCTTGCAGATACACAATTTTCTGAGATTGTTTATAGCCTTCTATTGATAAGATCTTTCTCTTTAGGCTATTAAACTTTTTTCCAAGATTCAAGCTTTGATACCAATTGTTAGGAACAATATGGAAAGCTAATGTACTAACTACAAATCCTTTTACCAATAATATCATCACTGTTATGCATAAACCACAAACTATTGTAACATAACATAAAGCTAAAACAAATAAATAAAAATCATACATGATTCACTCCATAACACATATATTTTGGTTACGCATAAACTCTTGGTTAGAGAGAAAAACTATGGTGGGGATGGCACCCACAACTTCACTACTGCAATAATAAAGGTTACTTGGTTAGAGCTACATGTTCAGCTATTTCTGATAGCTTACCCTATTAGGAGTATCAAGATCATTAGATCTACCTTGCTAAAGGATTTTACAACACTTATTCTAAATGTTGCACCTGGTTAATGGCTTTACAATTTATAGACTTTGTTAGAGTATTTTACCCTATTAAAGGTTTCTCTTACAAATTCAAAATATTACAATAAAATCTTTACAAATATTTGCAACTTTACATCTGGAATGTTATAGCAGATTCTATGTGCTCAAAATGAGATTACCTTGCTTATAGCTTACCTCGGTAACCCATAAAGTAACTCAGTAAACCTTTCTATTTACTCTACACCTTGACTGTTCTCTGAAATGCTTCTCGGTGACCTCTGTGTCTCTGACAGTCGCATTACTCAGTGCTTCCTTATCTGTCACATGTGTCTTGCTTCACACACATTCATCTCTTCTTTTTTTTCTCATTTTTACTGATCCTCAATTCATGTTGTTTAAATAGATATCTTATGTCAGTGATCAGGTTCATTGCTTCGATCTTACAAACATGATTTATCAAATGAATAACCATACAAAATATTTCATTGGATAGATGACCTCAAAATCATACACAATCCTTAAGTGCAATTTCCAATGTGATAATGGTTCTATGTTCCTCGATCTTGTAACATGTTTTCCCATGTGTGTCTAGATTTAATGAATCTGGTAACATGATTCACTCAGTGTATATCAACTCGGTGTATCATTGTTTCTGCTTGGTAGACATGGAATGTTACTCAGTAGACAGCTTGGTGTATACTGGGCTCTATGACTACTTTCTTCTATAACCGACTGCTTTGTGCATACCGACTGAATGTTTCGGTAGTAGTAACCGACTAGAGTATATAGAATGACTTTGGATTTAAAACTAATGGCAACTATAATAAGTAGTAACATGGTTTGATGAAACAATATGGGGATATTTCAAGGAATTTCAAATTAGGATGCACAAAAGGGAAAGAATTCCAACCGGTATAGTGCAGAAATACAAAGACAACATTTGCTTTCTTGTAGACATAGATTGTTGTATTATTCAAGTGGTTCAACCCAAAACCTTATGGGTTCCACCTATGGGTTATGAGGTTGTAGCAGACATTGTTAAAATACATTTCAATATGCTATTGTCCAAACCGATACACATAGAATCAGATTGATAGTGTTAAAGATTGTTGAACACTATTTCACCCCCCCCCCCCCCCCTCTCTCTTAGTGTTCCTTGATTCCAATAATTCCAACTATAATGAATTAATCTTACTAATTACTACACCATATTTTGATGGTATGATGAAAAAATAAGTATCCGGTAGAATACTGAGAGGTGGGGTGAATCAGTATACTAAAAAATTGATACAAAGTTCCCAAACTCAAACTCAGTCAAACAAAGTAATCATATCTCAGTCAAGGTCAATATTCATAAGAATACTTGACATCAACAGGTTTAACTGTTATGACAACTTTAATAGTAAACAACCTCAATCTTGTGAATATCAGTAATGCTTAATCATAACTCAACATATTCATCTCTTAATGCTTCTACTTAACATGCCTTGTCAGAGATTAACCAAATCAACAAATAAGATCACAACCACAAAATCATTCACCACTTAACACAAATGTTTATACGTGGAAAACCCAAATAGGTAAAGACCACGGTGAGATGATACTCACAAGGATAGCTATCTAAATTCTTTCGAAGTTCACCCTGTTAGGAGCCAAAGCCTGTTAGAGCTTTACAATAAGTCCTATTAAGAACTAATTATGGTTAGGAATCACCTAGTTAAGGGTAAAAATATGCCTTGTCAGAAGAATAATACCCTGTTAGGAGCAACCTCGCTGGAGGATTTAAGAATCCAAGCTAATGGACCACCTTGTTAGAGGATTTAATGAGTAACCAAGCTTGTTAGAGCTTACCCGGTTAAGGGATTTAACTTCTGTTGTAATTGATAGAAAACAATAGTTTAGTTTATCTATCTGAATAGCACTACTTTTGCTTGATCATATCCTTCTATAACCTTCAGTCCGCCTTCACTCAGAGTGCAGATCCATTCACCAGTTTGGAAACTACACACTCAACAGGTTTTCTACCAACCTTGCCAACAACCTTAACAAACAACTTCATCGACCTTAAATAGAAATCAATTAGGTTGGTAAAACAACAAAAACCTAATTCTCGTCATCGAGATTACAAACAAGTCAATAAAATCTTGACCATTAGAAATTATGACAATCTCTTCACATTCTTCAAGACAATTTCAACCGCTCCATGATCACCGCTCTATTCGACTTTGTAACTCATCACACGATGTGCATTAGATGCAATCCACTTTGCTCCTTCCCTAAATAAGAACAAACGTGCAAAAATTATTTGAATATCTCCTTAATCAAATGATCACATGTGTCTCCATCATTACTTCTTATCAGATAACAAACCATCAAACTTGGTCGGTTAGGGTTTAATAGTTGATAGGGTTTACTAGTTACATTACATAGAAAGGTTTAACCCTTTACACTGGTTCAACTCACAAACTTAACATACAGGTTTACAACATCTTCCACAAATCTCTTCTTACCGGTTACCAACAAATATCAAAAACAACAATATCAGCAATAACATGAACACCATTTACTGGTTCAATTGACATCAATGACAACATATCATTAATGCAATCTTGATGCAAAATACCAACAAACTCAAAATGCCAACATCTTTATCCTTGAAAATATTGAAATATCTTGCATATATGTTCATTTTAGACTCAATGTATTTAATCTTTTCTTTGTGGTTTGTTGTGGCAGTAGGCAACCTAACATAATATTTGAAGATAGTAGCAATTGCACCCACACATTTCTTCATATCCTTTATACATTCAATGAATTTATTTTGTGGAACAATAAAATTTCTGCTCATAGTTCTCTACACTTCATCTTCAAGATCTGGTTGTCCTTTTTAGTAGATTTCAGGGCTAATTGTTCACTCAAATTTTCAAACAAAACATCCAAGAGAAAATTTTCAATAGAACTAAGAACAATATTGTTTTGAGCAAGTAAATAGTCAAATATTCTTCAATCCTTTCTTTGTCATAAGATGGTTGGGATAACCATACATCTCCTAATATCTTTATGTCATCAGGTTCTTCAAGAATTTTAATTACTTTATCAACTTCAAAAGGATCTTCATTAGAGGAACTAGAGGGTTCCTTCTACATTTCTTTTTTTACAAAACTATCTCTTTTTGCTTCACATCGACTTCAATAGTCTCAACATCATCAATGCTAATGATTTCAATATTTTTCCTTTCTATCTGACTTCTTCTTCTTTGAAACCGGAGAGGGGATCTCAATATATTTTCTACTTCTCTTCCTACTATAGGAGGATCCTTCTAGAGCCATCTATCTAAAATCTATCATGTAGAGCAGTTTTCACTATAGTGATAGTGCATGAGTGACTCCCTATAATCAACAAGCTATCGATATAGAGAACTAAAAATGTAAGAGTGTCATACTACTATAGAATATATATGTTTAGATTATAATGGCATCAAGTGAAACCAACTATCAAAAGGAATGAGTCCTTCTTAGCATACCAAGCTTCAGGAACCTGTTTGAGGCCATAGAGAGACTTTCAAAGTCGACACACAAGTTAGAGATCCTAAACAAGCCCATGTGGTTGTTCTATGTAGATATCCTCAAAGGCACTCTTCACATATATTTAATGAACTTCACAATGATGGGTTGTAGCTATAGCTATAGCAGGTGTGGAAAGAAAGAAACAATTGTATATTCAGAAATGTGACTTATTCTTTTGAGATTGTTTTTGAAAAAAATTGTAGAGCTGCTAGAGAGAACTTGAACCTGTCCATTGGTGATGTTGGGCCTATTTCTTAATCTTATGTCAAGGAGGAGGATAATATTATTTCTAGGAATTGGGGTCTTCAAGTTGACATCAGTAACTACAAAGTTAAAAAGAGTAGGGATAGTATTGTCTGGTACTACCCTCCGGAAAGATGGATGAAAATTAACTTTGATGGTGCTGCTAAGGGGAACCCTAGCAGGGCAGGATGTGGGGGTGTTATAAGAGATTCTAATGGGATTTATGTGGCTACTATCGCTTCTCCATTGGGGATTCAGTCCAATCACATAGCGGAGGCCATGGGAGTTTTGGAAATCCTCAAAGTTACTAGACAATTAAAAATTAATAAAGTTTGGATTGAAGGGGACTCATTAAATATTATTAGATGTCTCAAAAAACTAGACAAGTGCTCTTGGAATATTAATAATATCACTCTTAATTCCCTTAAGATTATTGATGACTTTGAGGAGTGTATCATAACTCATATTTTTAGAGAAGCCAATAGGTGTGCAGACTTCTTTGCTAACTTTGGAGTTAGCTCTATTGCCTCTTTTTCATGGAAAAATGAAGGATCATTACCTTTTGTGGTGAAGGGGCACTTATTGTTTGATTGAATTAATGGTATCAATTCTTCCTTGTCTAATAATTATTACACTTAATGAGAGAAGGAATGGAAATTATTATTCTGATAGGGGGAAGCTTCTAGGTGGGATGATCTGGCTCTTTTCGTGAGCTTTTTGGGTTGTTTTATCCGTCAAGTATCTTTCCCATGTTTTCACTATCAAGGTTTTCAGTTTGTGATTGTGATTGATATCTTTGGGGTGGTCATCACCATGGGAGGCAATATCAACAGGATTGAACCCCCGAGCTACTAGGCTTGGAAGAAGGAAAATAAAATCTAGAGGAGGCTGGAGAAGGGAGGAGTGGCTAGTTTCATGGAGAAGTTGCATGGTAAGAAGGATCATGTGTCTAAAGCCTTTGTTAAGGGATGGTCTAAGAATAAAGTCACCCTATTCAGCCATACTATCAAATTGGACAAGGAGTTAATTGCGGAGGTGACAGGTATGTCCATGGAAGGCGTGAAGTTCTTTAGGGATCGGAAGTTGTCTGACAATGTTGTGAAGACCTTCCCTAAATCTGATGTGGAGAGGAATAATCTAGTAAAGTTAAACAAATCTTACTTTATCCCTCTTCAAATTAAACTTTTTTGGAGGAAAATGCTTAGGGAAATTATGGAGTATGTTATTGTTGATGGTAGGTTTACAAAAATCCATAGCTATCATTTTGTCCTTTTAAACCATTTTCGCCATGGCATTAAGATTTTTGTCCCTTATTATCTCACCTGCTCTCTGAATGATAATGTGGTGGATTTCATCAAAAATCCTAAAGATATCCCTCTTTCCCATTAAAGTCTTATCCTCCTGATTTAGGAGTATTGTAAGGTCAAGCCTAAGCAAATTCAAAATGACTATGGTGATGATAAGGGGTATGAACCTAGTGATGAGCTTGGGGAGTCTGACTCTAAGGAGGAGAAGAATGCTAGTTCACCTCCTAGGTCGGGGCATAATTCCATGGATCAGATGTCTGATCCAAAGGAGGAGGGTAAGTTATCTCCACATGAGTATGAAGACCAGGAGTCTGAGCCAATGGATTTAGACTCAGGGGATTTACAGGACAAGCTGGAAACCCTGATTGACATATTGGGCACTGCTAGGAGCTCCTTGATTGATCTTTACTGTTTCAATAGGTGGACTTTCCATGAAATTAAGACTCTGAACTTAAAACTAAGAGCCACAAATGACAAAATTGAAGAGGATGAACTTAAGCAACACAAAGATAGGCAAATGGTGAATTATGAGAGGGCGGTTCAGGTTATAGAAGAGTATGCTACTTGGACTATGGGGGAAAGAAATATGATGTTAGAGATTTTAAAGAATAATGGTGAAGCAGTTGAACTCTTAAAGAGCAAAAATTATTAGAAGAACAATGAGATTAGCCAGAAGATGATGCAAATTGAGGAAGGTATGAAGAAAATTATGAAGAATAGTGCTGCTATGATGAAAGTTTTTATGGTCAATATGAATGCTCTAGTTTCCAAGATGGAGAGAATTCATAATGAGAAGAATGTTGTGGATTTGGAAAATGAAGTTAGGGCCTCAAGCTCAAAGATGACTCCACACACTACTACGAGAACAAGACATAGCACTAAACTGGTAGAAGAGTCTCTTCAACAAGATCTGTTGGACCTTAAGGAAGCTACCAAGGCAATGCTACTACATGAGAAGGAGGCCTCCTAGGATTTAGACATTTTTAAGTAGGTATGTGTTTTTTGTTTTAGCCAACATCTCGCTGGCCTTTTGCTGGTCTTTTTGTGGCTGTTGGGTTGTATTGCTTTTGGATTGCAGTTAGTTTTGTTTCTTAGACCTAGGTTCTTTAATGATACTCTAATTCTTTATCTTTAACTCTTTGATGTAAGGGGTTCTAGGTCCCCTCAAAACCTATTTTTTCTTAATCAAAAATATAAAACTACTTTTATAACTACTTGAGGTACTTGCATCTATTCAGTGATTTCTTTTGGGTTGAAAAAGCTCTAGCAACTTATCAAAGGGAAATGACAATTATATTTCATGATATTCTTCATGACATTGTGGAAGACTATGTTAATGACCTTTTTAGAAAATAAAAATATAAAAGAAGAACATTATTGTTCCCTTAAATGAAATATTTTATTACTTGTGAATGTAATGTTATTCTTAACCCCAACAAATGTATCCTTAACATAATATCAAAAATTATTGGGCTTTATTGTCTCTTAATGAGGTATATAGGTTTATACTAATAAGGTTTTAGCTATTATGGACATGCCATCTCCTAGAAACTTAAAATAAAATTGTAGTCTTTGGGGAAAATTGTAGGCCATTCAAAGATTTATAGCCTAACCAATCAATAAATGTCATCAAATTTTTCATCTTCTCAAAAAGAAAAATGATTTTAAATGGTATAACTCTAGTTAGTAGGACTTTGATATATTAAGGAATATCTTACCTCCCAACCATTTCTTATGGATCCTATACCAAACAAGCCTCTCTTTTACAATTTAGTTGCATTTTTCATTAGGGTTACTTAGCAAAACATGATGACAAGGGCCAAGAGAAAAAAAATTAAATTATATTATTTAAACACTTGTGGGATAGGAGATTCACTATATAGCCATTGAACATTATGTTTAATATTTCTTAGGTTGATCCACTAAAATACATAATATCTTGAACTTTCATCATAGGTAGTATGACTAAGTGGGTTATGTTGTTTAATTAATCTAACATTGAGTATGTAGACAAAAAATCAATCAAAGAATAGGTTGTTGTAGACCAATTCTAGTTGAGACACATGTTACATATAATAACCTTTTGGTTATAGAATTTATGGATGAGTCTATCATTAACATTGAAAAACTCTCTATAAGGAAGCTATATTTTGATGGTTTTTGTATTAGTCATAGATCATGCACTAGAATATTATTTGTCATACCTCAAGGATACTTCATACTAAAAGCATCTAGATGGGCGTTTTCATGTACGAACCATATCATTGAATATGAGGATTTTCTTATTAGCCTTAAATAGCAATTCAATAGAAAATCCAACACATCATTATCTATGGAAATTCTCAACTAGTAATTAAATACTTTAATAATGAATATTAAACAAAAGATGACAAATTTGTCCATTACAAATGAATGGTAGAAAGTTTCAAGTAGTATAAATTTCACACACATCTAGTTTGAATAAGTATCCCACCTAAATTTAACCAAGCTTCTATGCTCTGGTCATAACTAGGTCTCTCTTGGATATTGCCAAAAAATAATTAGCGTTGTGAATTCTAGGTAGAGTAATCATTGTAGACACCTAAAATTGTCTTGTCTAATTAATTATTTTATCCTATCTTCTATTAATTAAATAAATTTTTATTTATTTAATTAATTCATTAATCCTCTTCTAAGTCTTTCCTCATTTAAATAAATACTTTTATTTTTTTAATTGATCCCACTTCCTCTATTAATTAAATAAACCTTTATTTTTTTAATTAATTCATTAGCCTTTTCTACCCATGACACATGTCATTCATCTCTTAATTATTCTCTTACCTATCCCTTTATAATTTAATTATTTACTCTACCTACCCTTTGTTAGGATAATCGGTGGACAACTGAGAGGGGGGGGGGGTGAATCAGTTGTCAACAAATTATATTAATCAAACCACTATATAACCTTTAACTGAAGAACATAAACATTGAATACCGAAATAGCAGAAATAGATATCGGTAAGAAAATAAAACTTAAGAATGAAACAGAGAATTAACACAATGCAACCATACCACATAACACCATGATTTGTACGTGGAAAACCTGGTAAAGGGAAAAACCACAGGGGGGAAGCCTACCCACAGTCAGAAGATACTTCTGTAGAAAGTATGTGATACAATAAGGGGCTTGCACATGCAAGAAGGCACACTTCCAAGAGTGTACTGCTCATTACAAAGGAGTCTCACTGACTACAGAGAGGTTATAACCACCTCAAGATAATTGGACAATAATCCATAAGAATGAACTGCCAGTGATAGCATCTGCCATGCCTGATTACAATCTCGATTAAGCTCAATACGGGAGGCCTTTTACATCTTACATACACCCAATTCGATCACCTATGATCAACCAAATCTCCTTCGCATATGATATTTCATTTCACGACCATGACTATTACAACCATCACAATCTACAATGAGATCTTACATCAATTTATACAAACCCTAAGGCCTAAACCAATTAGGTCGACCACCTAAAAGATATTACAATAAGATCATTACATATATCCACATCACAATGATATGCCATGTCGGCTTTAGACCAAAACAATATTAACCAATCCATAAACCATCCCGGTAAAGTGTAGAGAACACGTTAACATGATACTAGTCCATAACCTGGATAGGTACCAGACCTAAATAGATCCACCACGCCAAAGCAATGTCTCCAATCAATCAAGGCACAAACTGATTGGACTTATTTTGAATAGAGTTGACTTTTATATTATGCTTGATAGACTTACCTAGACTATATTTTGATGATTTGGATGATGTTAGACAATATTGGACATATGCTATTTTGATTTACCTATGTGGATGTTGGTACTATCATGATTGATCATGTGATTTGATGATATATGTACTCGATGGATTTTATATGCTCACTATGTGATGGATTATTTATAAATTAGATTTATCATGGTTTTGATAAAGATTATGATTATGCTAACCCTACTTTATGTTTACATATGATGAGATTTTTATGAGATGTGTCTAACTATTGTTTGATTGTCTTCGTGATAGAGACGATTCCACATCACTCATTGCGGGCGGGATGTGTCGTCGGGATTCTCTATCACTTGCTTGTTCTATATATGTATATGTATATGTTGTATTATCATTTTGTGGTTCCAGGATTTTGCAGGTACCAGACATCGACTCCACCTGGTTTCACAGGTTTGAGCGTATCTTTAGTTCCAATGGCTTATGTGGTTCGGAGATGGCATGAGTTTCCCTTCACATACTCTAGGTTTAAGTTGTCACTAGGCGCAATTGGTCATGTCAGTTGTTAACTGGGCTCTTTCAATTTTGGAGTATGTTAGTATTGATTGACTCTTTTGGTATGAGGATTATTTATGTTGTGGTTGATTTTATTGTCACGTGGTTATTTATGTGGCGTTGGATTATTTGTCTATTTATTGAGAGATTTGATAATTAGTATTATTTCTTTTTTAATTATTTGATTTAAGCTATTTGAGCTTTTGATTATTTAATTTATGATTTTTAGAATTATAGTATTTAATTAATTAATAATTTTGTAAAGATTATTTAATTAATTATTGATTATTGATTATAGTCTAAATATTAATTAATATTTAATATTGGAACTAATAAATTATTTAATGGTTAAATTATTTAATTATTTGATATTTATATTTATTGATTATATGATTATTTTAATATTTGATAAGCTTTGTTGTTGATTATTAATCTTTTCATTCCTGTGAGGTTTTCAAGTTGGGTTGGTTATTCTTTGGGAATCTCTCTAGCATTTTTTTCCTTGGTTTTGGGGAGATTTTTGGCATTCTTGGTTTTTGGGTGGAGTTTTGGTTGGTTTTCGGGTTTGGCTTGTGGGAACTCTTCTTCAACTGCAAACCATCACACAGGTTGTAGGTTGGAGGCCTCTCCATTGGTTTCTTATTTTTCTTTCAAAGTTTTGAAAACTTGTATGCTTCGTGTTTGATTTATTTTAAAAAAAAAAGGATTGGTTTATGCATTCTCTTTTGTCTTCCTAGATTTGCAATGTGTATCCATGGGATTTTAGGTTCTTTGCTTGGTTTATAGTTCAATAAATAATGCTTTCTATGCATTGTCGTGAATGTTCGACATGAGGAATATCTTGCAGATTTTGTATATGTCTTGTATGAATTATTTTAATAGATTTTCTATTTCACTCATCCTCTTGTGTATGGATGTTATTTGTTATGTGGAATGTCTTTTTAAATGTATTTGAGTTATATACTATGCTTTCTATGTTTTAGATTCAAGGTTGTTGAGTATTGCCTCAGTTTTGACAGTTCTAGAGATGTTCTTCCTCAAAAAAAATCTGCAATATGTTTTCAATTGGAGTTCCTTGAGTTAATCTTATTATTTTATTTTGTTCACATATTCTTATAGTGCATTTCGTGCCAATTCCAACGAGTATAAATACGCCATATTTGGCTGATTATATTTCGAGCAGTTTTGATTTCGCACTTAAGTAGTTTTCTGCTGAAATTTACACTTTTTTTGCCATGCGCTAAAGGAATGACTACACGCACTAAGGTAATTATCCCACGCACTAAAAGATCACCTAGACGCGCTAATCTGTCTGTCTTTTGTGCCATTATGTGTATTTTTAGGGTTTTTTTCCTAGTTTGAAGCTTGTTTGATGTAAGTTGGATGTGGGGCCGTACTAGAGGCTTTTTGAGGGCACTTATGATGTTGTCTAATGTTGATTTATGATTGGTAATGTCTTCATATGATTTACTTTTGAGTTTTGTATGAATTTTACTCCATTTGAGTTTTTTGTGCTTCCTCTCTTGTTGTTGCGCCAAGAGAGAGATTGAGATTTTTGTGATTATGCGCTAGCAAGTGGATAGGCCTTGCTGAGATTATTTGATGATTCATTTCAGATTTGATGGCATTTCTTATGGCCTTGATATGTTTATTTGGCCAAGAGGCTCATTTATTTTTGGTTCTCATGATGTTAACTTTCACATGTTTCATGATTGTGAGATGAGATTGTTGTTTGTATATGGATTATTTATGATTTCAGATTTATGTATGTTCTCAGATCTAATTATGATTCTAGAGCCTCTTGTGTTGTCATGTTTGAGACCATGTTAGTGGGGGAGTGGGCTTCCTTGTGATGACCGGGGTCATGAGAGATAGGCTTGCATGAGGTTCCTTGTAAGGATGTATGAAGTCTAGACCACCAGGGCACATTGGAGTTTTCCGTGATTTGTAAATAAGTGATAACCTAATAATTGATGGGTTGGGTAGTTAGATTAATTAATAAGATGATAATTTGATTTGTGCCTCATGACTTAGTCCTGGGGAGGATGTTTTAGGATAAGCATGAGAAGGCCGTGAAGACGGTAAGCTAATCTCCCGTAGTCTCTCATAGGTTGAGATGGCTCCACATGTCTATCAGGCTAGTGCCTTGTGATATTATGTTATTGTTTTATGGGGATGGCATGTGATGAAACTCCACTCCTACATGTGTTTCCCCTTTATGATTTATGATTATGCTTATTGGATGCATTTATATTTTGATGAGTCTTATGCCTCTGGGAGTTCATTCTTGTTGTATTGTGTAAGTTCTTGCTTGAGAGTCTTTGTGTGGTTAGTCTCCTTGGTTATAGGTGCCAGCTTAGGTTTAGAGTATGCGTTGGGGCCTTGTGTCATCTCCTAGCACGGGGGGTGGTTCCTTTGGTTCCACATGGTTGGGAGGTTGGTTCTTTTTAGCCATTGGGAGGTTCTTTGGGATTCTTCTTGCATGGATGTGGATTATTCTTCATGATGTACTATGGATGTACCTTGTAGCAGATTTGTGTAATGAATAAGATAAAATGTATGTAATGCAATACTTTTGTATATCATAGACAGTATCTTGTAGTAGGAAGAGCTATGCTCATAATGTATTTAATGTACTTATATTTGTAGATGAATTGTAGTCGGAATAGAATGGAATTGCATTACGGATCAGTTGTATTATCTTATGGAATGATTAGAGGCTAGTTAGAATGTTAAATAATCTTGAAAGATGAATGCTCATGGAGTAATAAATGAATATGTTATAGGATGTTGAATGGACTTAGTGAACATGAATGTTTCATATAGATGCATTGGTAGAAAGAAAATTATGCATATCATGGAAAGTAAGTAATGTTGTAGGTTGCATATCTTATGAGTAGATAATTAGATTATGATGCATTAATGAAGGTGAAATATACCTACCATGGGCGTAGTATGCTATTGTGGAAATGAATTTAAGTAATGATGCTAAGTACCCTAGGGAAAGATTAATGATGTTGTGTTATTTCCGCTTGCATTAATTCATGAAATGAGTAATGATATATGTTCATATTGGTTAATTGATGAAAATATGTAAATAGATGGAGATGTTATGTGTTGCATTAGTTGTTATTAGATGATAAGTTGAGAAAAATTATCTCTATTTGTATATTATTATTTAGTTTCTCTAGGGTATTTTGACGGGCATTACAACTTGGTATCAGAGCCCATGTTCAACACTGGGTACTCTAGTTTCGAATGATCTCATTGTGCATTTTAGCATTTGGCATGGGGTAGCCCAGCGGTCTTATCCCTGCTATTTATTTTTCCTTGTTATAGTTCCCTTAGATGTTTAGCTTATAGTTTCCTTTTCTTTTTCTTAGATAAGATGCCTGTTAGGGGTAGAGATCATCATCATGCTGGTAGCATGGGTACTCATAGGAACCCTCACCCTAAGGTTTCTGAAGAGTCACACCATGAGGAACAGGAGCAGGAGCAGCCTAGAGATGACCTGATTCCATAGTTGGTGAACGTGCTTTAGGAGCTTCTTGGTCGCCTAGGACCGAGACAGGAGGAGAACCAGCAGGAGGGATCTCGTCATTCAGAGCATCGGGAGAGAGAGTGTTCACATTCTACTAGGATGAGAATTGAGGTGGATCAGGAGGTGCTTGCAGCTAGTCACATTAGAGATCTGAATAGGACTCATCCTCCTACCTTTGATGTCTTAGGCAGTGGCATGGAGGTAGAGACATGGTTATTGGACTTAGGTAGTTGTTTTTCTATGCACCAATGTAGCAGTAACACCAAGGCGAGATGTGCGATTTTGCATCTACATGATTTTGCGTTGACATGGTGTTAAATGGAGGAATAGAAGTTGCATTTGGACATAGCAACAATATCATGGGAGTTATTCTTGGAGCGGTTTCATGCCAGATTTCTTTCTAATCATTGGAGGCAGAGGAAGGTCAATGAGTTCCATGATTTGAGACAATAGAGGATGACTGTGGAGTAGTATGAGTGCAGATTTTTTGAGCTTAGACAGTATGTTGGATATGCAAATGATGAGCCGATGTTGATTCAACACTTTGTTAGAGGTTTCAATGATCGTATTGGTGGAGAGGTTCGGATGCACGAACCTAAGACGTTAGAGGCAGCAGTGGAGAAGGCAAGATTAGCAGAGGAGAATCTTTCATTAGCATCCGGAGGAGCGACTAGAGGACAAGTGAATAGTGTACCTGTTATAGGATCTATGATAAGAGGACCACAACAGCAGTCTTCAGGACATGCTAGGAGCCATCCTTCTTCTTTTCGTAGTGGTCAACGGTTTAAGAAGAGGTTTTCTCAGGGGCAGAGCTTTGCTCAAGGTGCCAGATTTCAGGTTGATAGGAGTCACAATCGTCAGTGTGGTAGGAGACCTACTCCTTCCCAGCCAGCGCAGAGTTCACAACCAGCTTCTAGTTGTTAGGGTTCCCACAGATACTGAGAGGGGGGGTGAATTAGTATCTAACCGGTAATGAAATTTTCTTAAAACTGAATATGCAGAACATAAAGTAACAGTATACCAGTATACAAGAATTAACATAAATAACAGAATCAAAAACATCCACATGAAAAGAACACCATAACACAAGATGTTTAATGAGGAAACCCGGTGTGGGAAAAACCTCACTGGGATTTGTGACCCACAATATTCACTTACTGGCCAATAAGAGAATATTACATACAATAGGGGCCTGCACATGTAGGAAGGCCAATTGCCTAGAGCACACTGCTCAATAAGAAGTCACACTGACTTACAATGAGGATTATGCAAATCCAATGATCTGTACTGCTTTACAATAGCATCTTCAATGCCAGATTCAGTACCGGTTCTTGCTTTGTTCTTTACATATACCCTTGACCTACAATTCGCACATTAGGTCTACCTTATAATTTTCTATATGCTTCCTATCCATATCCTACAAATGTCTACAATGATCTCTTTTATATACAAGAGTCATTTTACAATTTGCCAAGTCAGCTTACAATAATAAAAAAAATATTACATATCAAAAATCCTCTCAGCCTCTGTGCTAGTATACATGTTCTCTTCTGTGCCAGTGCCCATGTAGATTGATCTTGCTGATGCCAGTGAACTATCTTGCTTGAATAATGCTTTGTCGGTATAATGTCTTGCCAGTGCCATAGGATTGCAAGGTTGTCATCAATGACAAAACCTTCAATCACACACAATGTCTCATTGGAGTGTCCATATGCCAACACTAGTAGAGGCAGTGTTCAGCAGTCAAGTACCGCACCAGGTAGCAGAGGGTTTGTTAGGGGAGATTGCTTTGCCTGTGGACAACCAAGTCACATTGCCATTCATTGTCCTCTATGTACTTCTCAGATGTCAGGGCAGCAGAAGCAAACTACTTCTGAGCCTATAGTTGGAGAGACAGGCAGGTCTCATCGCATTTTTGCAGCAGTTAATAACTGGCAGGCTGAGCATCAGGCCACTGTTGTGGAGACATCAGGTGTGATAGGTGGTGTCTCTTGTTCAGTATTATTTGATTCTGGAGCATCAAACTCTTTTGTTTCTCCTTTTCTAGTAGAGCGATGTGGGCTTGCTATGGCAAAGCAAGACGATAGGTGGCAGGTGGAGATAGCTACGGGGTCCAAAGTGGTAGTGGATTCCCTTGTGCTCAATTGTCCTTTAGTTCTAGGAGATTGTCATACTTCTGTGGATCTTCATGTTATGTCTTTGGGATCTTATGATGTGGTTCTCAGTATGGATTGGCTTGGATCTCACCAAGCGCAGATAGATTGTAGAGGCAAGAGAGTGCAGTGAAGGATAATAGTGGGAAGAGTGTGGATATTATAGGTATTCAGAGAACTATCTCTCTTCACATGATTTCTGCTATGTAGATGAAGAGGTGTGCACGTAAGGGTTGCCAGTTGTTTGCAGTTAGAGTGAAGGATGTGGATGAGGGAGCTATCTTAGAGGATTTATTGCAGCAGCATCCCATTCTTCAGGAGTTTGCAGATGTGTTTCCTAGCAAGATTGCAGGTATGCCCCCTCGGCGAGATATAGATTTTAGGATTGATTTGGTGCTAGGAGCTGAGCCTATTTCTAGGGCTCCCTATCAGATGACCATGCAAGAGTTGACTAAGTTGAGGGTTCAGTTGGAGGAGTTGTTGGCAAAGGGATTTATTCATCCTAGTATGTCCCCTTGGGGTGCACCTGTGTTATTTCTGAAGAAGAAGGACGGATCTCTTCGATTATGCATTGACTACAGATAGCTTAATAAGGTGACAGTGAAGAATTGATATCCCTTGCCTTGGATAGATGATTTATTTGACCAGATTAAGGATGCCAAAATCTTCTCTAAGATTGATCTTAAGTCTGGATATTACCAATTAAGGATTCAGGAGGCAGACATTCATCATACAGCTTTTCGCACTAGATATGGTCATTATGAGTTCACAGTGGTGCCTTTTGGTCTCACGAATGCACCATTGGTTTTCATGAGCTTGATGAATGGTGTATTCAGGTTGTATTTGGACAGATTTGTATTAGTATTTTTGGATGATATTTTGATTCATTCGAGATCGGTTGAGGAGCATGAGGATCATGTGAGGCAAGTTTTGTAGTGTCTTAGGGAGAATCAGTTATACACCAATTTGGTGAAGTGTGAGTTCTTCCAAACAGAGGTGAGGTATCTTGGTCATGTGATTTCTGGAGAGGGTACCACAGTCGATCCTTCAAAGATTTAGGCGATTGTCGATTGGCCACCACCCACTAATGTGGGAGAGGGGCATAGTTTCATGGGTTTAGCAGGATATTATCATAGATATGTTCAGGATTTCTCCAAGATAGCTCATCCTATCACTTCTCTTCAGAGAAAAGGGAAGAAGTTTGTTTGGATAGAGCAATGTGAGGTAGCATTTCAGATCCTTAAGGAGCGTTTGACTACTACACCTATTTTAGCAGTACCAGATCCTTTGGGGAATTTTGTGGTGTGCACAGATGCTTCTTTGGAGGGTCTAGGAGCAGTATTGATGTAGTATGGTCGTGTGATTGCATATGACTCGTGAAAACTTAAGAATCATGAGCAAAATTATCCCACCCATGACCTTGAGTTGGTAGTAGTGGTTCATGCTTTGGTTAGATGGAGGCACTTCCTTCTTGGGCATAGATTTGAGTTGCACAGTGATCACCGCAGTTTGTAGTATATCTTCACGCAACCGAATTTGAATGCTAGATAGAGGCATTGGATGGAGTTCTTATGTGAGTATGACTTTGAGGTGAGATATATTTAGGGTAAGGAGAATGTGGTAGCAGATGCTTTTAGTCACAGGAGGCATGAGATTTCAGCAATGTCTCTTTGTGTGGATTTGAGGAGCCGTATTCTTTAGTGCACTTCCTTCATATATATGGTATCAGGAGATTATTGCAGAGGTTGTCCTAGGTAGAGCTCTTGAGGGCAGATATGCAGGTTACTCAGTGGAATCAGATGGACTCCTTAGGCATTTGGGACATATTTATGTTCCACCATCAGACGGTCTTCGAGATTTGATCATGTTGGAGGCACATCGTGCACCTTACTCAGCACATCCAGGTGTCAAGAAGATGCACACGAATTTGAGATAGATATATCATTGGTCTGGCATGAGGAGAGATATTGTAGATTTTGTGGCATGTTGCCTAGAGTGTCAATGAGTGAAGGTAGAGCATCAACATCCTGCAGGATTATTACAATCACATTTGGTTCCAGGATGGAAATGGGATATTATATCTATGGATTTTATAGTTGGATTGCCCATGTCTTCACGCCATCATGACACTATTATGGTCACTATAGACAGATTGACTAAAGTAGCACACTTTTCTCCGATTAGGTCTTCATATACAGCAGCGACAGTAGCTTGGGTTTTTTTGGAAGGAGTTGTGAGGTTGCATGGTATTCCTCAGTGGATCATATCAGATCATGATCCAGTTTTCACATCAGCATTTTGGATAGCTCTTCAGCATGATTTAGGTACACAATTGAACTTTAGTTCAGCTTATCACCCTGAGACAGATAGATAGATAGAGAGGGTGAATCAGTTTTTGGAGGATATGTTGAGGATGTATGTGATGGATTAGCAGTCTCATTGGGAGGATTATCTCTATTTGGTTGAGTTTGTGTACAATAACGGTTACCATAGCTCTATTGATATGTCTCCTTATCAGGCGTTATATGGTAGACCATGTTGCATACCCTTGAGTTGGGACCGTTTAGAGGATATAGTATGTGTAGACACCCAAAATTGTCATGTCTAATTAAATAAATATTTTATTTATTTAATTATCTAAGCCTAATTCTTCTATTAATTAAATAAATCCTTATTTATTTAATTAATTCATTTATCCTCTTCTAGCCTTATTTCTCATTTAAATAAATACATTTATTTATTTAAATTATCCTTTTCCTAAATTAAATAAATATTTTATTTATTTAATTGTCCTACTTCTTCTATTAATTAAATAAATCTTTATTTATTTAATTAATTCATTATCTTTTTCTACACATGACACATGTCATTCATCTCTTAATTCATACACTACCTACCTCTTTCATTATTTTACTATTTTCTCTACCTACCCTCTAATCCTAGCCGACCTCTCTTTTTACACCTCTCAATCTTATCCCTCCATTTCATATTGTGTCTTCTATTTAAGGAGATGCTTTCTTCATTGTCAAACCCTAATGACTGATTTTGGAGTACTTGGCTACACTACGATCCTACTTGCAACCACATTCCGTTCTTTGTTGAGCTCTTGTGCATATAAAAATCTGAGAGCAAATATATCAAGCAAGATCAATGGAGATAGGAAGAATGGAGATCAAAACCCTATTTTTCATGTGATTGGTATAATCTTTGTGATTTTGAGTTATTTGCATTGTCTTAGGTAATCTTCATATGTTATGGTGGATCTTTGTTCATTGTTAGGCTAGGGTTTAGTGGTTGGATTCATTTAGCCTCTCAATATTGTTATTATTGTTATCCATTTTCACCATATACATTTTGGCACGCCCGGTGGGACTCTTGTCCCTTTGCATTTAACATTTTTGTTGCAGATTTCGCATTTTTGAAGTTGCAGATCGGACAATTTTCAACGACATTTTAGGTTTTTCCGCGTCTGCGAGCGTTCGGATCGCGTTTTTGTGTTTCAGAAGCGTCTGCAATATCTTGAATCGCGTCTGTGTTTTTTGCCAGAATTTATTTTTGCATGTTTCTGGAACCACGTCTGTGATTAATCTTATCGCATCTGTGTTCGGGAATAGCGTCTGAGGTATCCAAGCGCGTCTGTGAATTACAGAACCACGTCTGTGTTGTACAGATGCGTCTGTGTCTAGTATAACTGCGTCTATGTTTTCTATTTTGCAAGTTTGTCAATTTTCTTTGATTTGGGTTTTCGGGTTTTGTACTTAGAGTTTTAGATCTAGTTTATTTTCGGCTAACCCTTGCAGATCTAGCTAACCAAGTTTGTGCAGCTTGCTTTGGAGGCAAAAACGTTTTTGTTGAAGGCCCCTTTTCACAAAGTCTTTTGGGTTTTCTAAAATTTACCTAACTTGTGTGCTTGCAGGAAGGGGTGATCATTTGAAACAACCCAAACTACTAACAATTTTGTTGCAGGGCCTTAGCTAGGGTTTTGTAGTTTTGTTGTGTGCCTTGTTTTCATAGATTAGCAAACACTTCCATTGGTGCACTAAAATTGAATCATTGTCTTTTGTGTCTTGAGCAATAGGCTCTTTTTGTTTGATCTTTAGAGGGTCTATCTTCCCGTGTGGTCATTAGGACTACTAGTGAGAAGAGAATGACCCAAGTGGTAGTGAGGAAAACCCACCTCATCCAAACCACTATAATCAAATGTATTCATGGTGAAAACTATGAATAATGTGTGCTGATTAGTTCATACCGACACTATGTCTCCCCATAAACCCGTTTGATCAAATTTATTTGATCATTTGTAGGGCGTAACCCCTACCGGCTGGGAGCCTTCTGTATTTACAGAGCTGAAAGTGCCGCATGTATGGCCACACGAGCGGATGCCCTTACTAGCACCTTTTTGTTTTAGAAGCCCAAATCCTTCTAGTTGTTGAGGCAGGAGGTCGGACCTCTGGTAGCGGCCCACACACATACGGTTCTTAGTAGAGATACAAAGTTCGCCATGGGGAGTTTTCATGGGGACTGATGCTTGGCTGACCCGAGAAGTGAGTGTCGAGGGTGGAGCCAGTGAGGTCAAGCATCTAAGTATCCGCTCTGAATAGCGTAGCCTCGGGGGTAAAACCCTATGTGGGATCAACAACTATTGTCTTGGCCAGCCCTAAGATTTGTGCTTGTCTTATGCTAAACACTCAAACATTCAAGACTAAACAACAAAACATTATGTCTTTTGTGTCTTCAAGTGTATGCAAAACTTTTTACATCAAACAACACACTTTAGGAGTCTAAACAGTTTGCAAACATTGGGTCATCAACATTGTGTCCTCTTGTCACGAAAAATAGTCAAACAGTCGGATTTGGTCACAACAAAACAACTTCACACATTGGAAAAATTGCACTAAGGTTACAGAAACGCGTCTGTGTCTGTTTGAACCGTGTTTGCATCATATAAGCATGTCTGTGAGGGGCAGAATAGCGTCTGTGTTTTTATTAGCGTCTGTGTCAAACAGAGAAGCGTCTGTGTCTGGGAATCGCGTCTGTGAAGTATACAGAGGCGTTTGTGTCAGGAATTGAAAAATTTAACAGTCCAGCAAACAAAGAAAATCAGTTTCGGCATACTTGAGCTTCCTAAGTTGTCTCTTCAGGTTTCATCTAGCATTCAGCCTGTCTTTGGGTCTCACATAGTCCATCATTGCTTCACATCTCATTTTACATCCACAATTGTCTAAACTTGAGTCAAAAGGTCACTTGCTTGTCCTCATCATACTTTGTCAACACACTACATACTACTGCACTTTGCTAAGTGGTCCCTCATCAAGGTTTCTTACCTTTGGGTCTCATTTGGTCTTACTTAGAGTCAAGGTCAACTTACCTCATCAAGAGAAACGATCCTCTCTTTGGAAGTCACACCTACTCTACTACTTACATACTTGGTCTTACACTTTGGACATTGCAAGTACACCTCAAGATTCATTTACACTCCATACAACTCTTGGTCTTCCATACTCTTGTCATTTTTCATCTAGTCTCTCACATATTGGTCAAACACCTAGTTCATGGTTGAAACCCGTCTTCAAAAATCTAGGAGAATAGCTAAAGAAGCTCAAGAATCTGTAAACATGAGTTCTTATGAGTATGACAATGATCTATTCTACAATCCTGAGCACACTACATTACTAGACATGAATGTTTATAGACATAATCCAAATGTGGAAAGCACAAACACTATAAACAACAATGCTACGCATAATGACAATGTTGACAATTCTTCAATACTATCAGCAGACATAGAAGAATCCATAATGAATCCTCAATTCAATAGATTGGTTGAAGAGATAATGAGGAGAGATCGTCAATACTTTTTACACATGATGGCACAAAGTGGAGCTAAAATACCGCATGATTTTGACTTATCTTAACTTATCGAAAGTCGACCCTCACAGCAAACTCAACTCAACATGGATCAAAGGAGACCAAATAGTGGAGGAAATAGAGGACCGAATAATATGATGCCTGAGTCACCATCAGTTTTGCTTCAAAAACTAGCAATCCCACATACACAAGCTCAAACATATGATACTTACACTCAAAGACCATCATGGAGGCCTTATGCTCAGACACATGCTCAAGGTGTGGATCAATCAAAACAAGTGGATACTCAAGGACATCCTCAAAATTTTGACACAAGGAGACCTCATGTCAAAATTGGGGGCAACACAATGGAAAATGAAAGGCCTATGAAATATGGTATATATGCACAAAATAGATATGGGGTCCCTCAACATGAAGTTATGCCAAGTGCTCCATATATGCCACATCAATATAGACCTCCATATGGACATGTCTATGATCAGTATCATCCATACATGCAACAAGATCCTCCTCAAATGGGCATTTCAAACATGGGGTATGCTACAAGTAATCAATCCCCTCCCAAAAATAATTTGGAGCAACAAATTAGGGATCTACAAAAGAAAATGGAGGACATGAGTACACCAAAACCTACATACACTATGAGAGATATATGTCCTTATCCCTTTGATAAGAGAATTCCAATGCCTCCATTTCCTCCACACTTTGTAATGCCAAAATTTGACAAATATAGAGGGAGAGGAGACCCCAAGGCACACATACGACAATTCTTCACAGCTTGCATTGAGGTAGCGGCAAAAGAAACTTACTTGATGAGGTTGTTCCCACAGAGCTTAGGTGATCAAGCTATGGAATGGTTTTCTCAATTACCTGCTGGTATTAAGTCATGGGGCGACTTGGCAGAGGCATTCATTCAGCATTTCTCTTACAACATTGAAACAGATGTCTCAGTTACTACCTTGTGCAATACGAAACAAAAGGAAGGAGAATCTTTCGCAACATTTTTACAAAGATGGAGAAACTTAGCTAGCAGATGCTCTTGCGAAATCCCGCAAAAACAAATGGTAGAAATGTTCACACAAAATGTTAACAAGGCTATTGGATATGATCTCAGGAAAGCTTGTTTGTCTACATTCAAGGATGTTATTGAAAAGGGCCTAGCAATAGAAAAGGTCTTAATTGAACAAGGAGTTATCAAGCTATTCAAAGAAAACAAAGAGGACTTTAAGGGAAAGGACAAACCAAAATTTTGGAACAAGAACAAGAACACAGTTAATGATGGTGTTGTTGATGCCAATACAATGAGACCAAAGTTCGTCTTTTCTGGATCAAGTTCTACCAACAATCAGGTGAACTCTCAAACAACTTCTAGACCACGAAGGAAGTACACCCCATTGGGAGAACCACTTGAATCAGTATTCAAAAAGCTTGTGGCAAACAAAGTGATCATAGTTCCAGATTTTCCTCCATATGAACCAAAGGTCAAACCAAATTGGTGGAATGATGATGAGTATTGTGAGTTTCATAAGAGCAAGGGTCATAAGACAAGTAATTGCCATCGATTGAAAAACATTGTGCAAGATCTCATTGATAGAGGCCACATTGAGATTGAGGGACATTCATCTAATCAAGAGCATGAGATGTTTAAGGAACCATTCCCAAAACATGACAAAGGAAAAGGCAAAGTCACAGATGATCAAGCCAATTACACTAGAGCACCTTACAATTATGATTCTACTATCAATCACATCTCGATGGACAATCATATTTCTACTATCACTATCAAAAACAAAAATCCTGAGAATCCTTCTCAGAGACCCAAGATTGTCCTAAAAGGTGTGGGATCTTCCTCCGAATCTACCTCTGAATGTCATGTTACAACCCGTCGAGGTAAGATCACATTGCCAGGTACCTCCACTAAGAATATCAATCCTTTATCAATCAAGCCTGAGTATGACCTTGTAGAACAATTAGGGAAAACACCCGCGCTCATCTCCATTCTAGAGCTTCTACGTATATCCCCTGCACATAAAGCCATCCTTGACAAAATCTTGAGAGACACTGCCGTCCCTATTGATCTGAATGTGGACCAGTTTCAAGCCATGGTGGGATACCTATCTATTCCACATTCCCTTACGTTTACAGAAGCCGATGACGCCTCCATAAGTCAGCCACATAATGCACCTTTACACGTTGAAGCTTTCATACATAAACACCGAATAAAGTGAGTCCTGATAGATGGAGGAGCAGGTCTAAATATTTGTACCTTGAGTACCATAAGACAATTGGGATATTCTGACAAGGCTGTGAATGCTACAAACCAAATCACCATCAAGGCTTATGATGATGAAGAGCGCTCGTCCAAGGGCACAGCCACCTTACCGCTAAGAATAGGGCCAGTCACAAAGGATGTGGTTTGTCAAGTCCTAGATCTTGATCTCACATACAACATATTGCTAGGACGTCCTTGGATTCATGAAATGAGGGCAGTCCCATCAACATACCATCAATGCATTAAGTTTCCTCATAATGGAGTCGAGGTAACAGTCAACGGTGATCCAAATCCATTCATATATTGCAATAACTTGAGGTCACATACTGAAACTATCATTCCCAGTAATCGTGAGGCTACTCCTTCTTCAGCATACATCGATCCTGAGTCATTAAAACCCTCGACATCCAAACAAGGTGAACTTAGAGGCAAGTTTCAAGACAAAGGCATGGGAGAATACACTTTGAATCAAACAATGTTTTTACGACAAGTCATGAGCTCTCCAAAAGAATATGGGAGGCCACATCCTAACAAGCAAATCTCCATCATGATACTCAAATGGGATCCTACCATCTTTCAAAGATGGGGCGAACTAGAAGAGGAAAATTTATACAAAATGCTTTATAAAGATAGTGAAGAGGACACACATGATCAGACTATTATACCCTGTGAGAACTATGGCAAAGGCTTTAAAATTCTACAAAGATTCGGGTATGATGGAAAAAGCCCTCTCGGGTTACGCAAAGAAGGTGTCATGGAGCCCTTACAACCTGAGCTAACTACAAGAAGAGAACGCTCCAAGGGACTTGGTTTTCTGAATTCCAAGATTCACAATAAAAGAACAAAAGAGGCATGGCGAATCAAATTTGCTGAAGTTCAACAAGAGGATTATCCTTCCACAGATTCTAATGAGTGGGAATGGGGTTCAGACAAATCCTCCAGTGACTATGAGCTCACCGAGACATTCAGAGAGCCAGATGAACCTACAGAGGAGGAGGAATTTTACAAAAAGTTCAGAGTTGGTCAAGAACCAACCCATAAGGATCCCGCACAGTCTTCGTTTCAAGGTCCTAGGTTGAAATCACATAGGATGAGGACACCTGTCCCAGAAGGCGCTACTAGTGATGACAATTTGGATTCACTCACGATCGAAACTGATGAGGAGAGTGCCATCGATGACCTCGACGATTGCCTTGACATACCCGAATATAACCACATCTTCACTCTTAGCCCTGCAAACTCTGAAAACACTAATGACCTTCCCCTTGTTCACCCCCAACTCATTGACTGGGATCATGAAGGACCAGCACAATTTGATACATTTCAAAATGACAAAGCTATTGTCGACTATCTTGGCATTCAAGATGATCTTCCCCCTGGAGACCACAAAGCAGGATACACCATAGAACTCAACAACATGGCATACTTCGGTGAGGGTGTTGGGCCTTCTAGTCGCAAAAATGTGAAAATAAGAACAAAACAAGGGTCTTATGGCGAAAACCACACTGTGGCGTTATCTGACCCCAAAAAAGTAAAAAGAAAGGACGTATCTGAGGGCGAAAACCTCTCTGAGGCACCCGAAGATGGAAGGCTCGACATTCTCCCAGCATCATATGAGGAAAAATCATCCATGTTGGTAGAGGAGACTATAAAGACAAATATTGGTACAGAAGAGGTTCCACACAACATATTCTTGGTGCAATCTTTGACAGAGGCCGAAAGGACAAAATTCATAAGCTTCTTCAAGGAACGACAAGTCAACTTTGCATGGTCATACGCTGATATGCCTGGACTGGATCCGGATTTGGTTATGCATCATTTGATAGTCAAACCGGGGGCAAAGCCAGTAAAACAGAAACTGAGGAAAATGCACCCACAAGTGGCATTACTCGTCAAGGCAGAGCTGGAGAAATTATTGGATGTCGGATTCATACGACCAATTGATTATCCCGAATGGATCTCCAATTTGGTACCTGTCAGCAAACTAGATCGCAGTATCCGAATATGTACAGACTTCAGAGATATCAACAAGGCTTTCCCAAAGGATGATTTCCCTTTACCAAACATTGACTTGATCGTTGATCTCACAGCAGGTCATGAAATGTTATCCTTAATGGACGGATTTTTTGGATATAATCAAATCAGGATTGCGCCTGAAGATCAACATAAAACATCATTCACTTGTCCATGGGGAACCTTCTGTTGGAACGTCATGCCCTTTGGGCTGAAAAATGCAGGCGCCACTTATCAACGAGTGATGACTACTATCTTTCATGATCTCATGCACATAATAGTGGAAGATTATGTTGACGATCTTTTGGGAAAATCAATAGACAGAGACACCCACTTGAACATACTTTCAGTTGTCTTTGATCGGCTGGAAAAATATAACGTAAGACTAAATCCAAAGAAATGCGTCTTTGGAGTAACCTCAGGGAAGCTCCTAGGATTCATTGTGTCTAAAAGAGGAATCGAGGCTGATCCAGCGAAAGTAAAGGCTATCTTGGACATGCCGCCACCCAAGAATATCAGTCAACTTCGATCTTTACAAGGGAGACTCCAGTCCATACAAAGATTCATTGCACAACTTGCAGATAAGTGTAATCCTTTCCAGCACCTGCTACATAAAAATATCAAGTTCAAATGGGATGAGAACTATCAACAGGCTTTTCAGACGCTCAAAGATTATCTTTTGAACCCACCAGTCTTGATGCCACCAATTCCAGATCAACCTTTGTTACTCTACATATCAGCTACTCCAACGGCACTGGGGGCACTCCTAGCACAACAAATACCTGACGGCAAGGAAAAAGCAGTCTACTATATCAGTCGCACATTGGTGGGATATGAGCTAAACTACACACTAATCAAACGTGCATGTCTCGCTGTGGTCTTTGCTTCACAAAAATTACGACATTATATGCTCACTCACAAGACTAAGTTGATTGCCAGAATTGATCCACTAAAATATCTTCTCAACAAAGCTACACTTACTGGGCGGCTGGCCAAGTGGGTAATGATTCTGAGTGAATTTGACATTGAGTACGTGGACAGGAAAGCAATCAAAGGACAAGCCATTGCAGATCAATTGGCAGATGCTCCCATGATAGATGATGTTCCTCTACAGTCAGAATTTTCAGATGAGTCCATTCTAACAATATCACCTGCAAAGCCATGGCAGTTATATTTTGACGGCTCATATACACAGCATGGGGCAGGAGTGGGTATATTCTTTATAACTCCTCAGGGCGATTCTATACCAAAATCATACCGCTTGTCATTTCCTTGCACCAACAATATAGCGGAATATGAGGCATTAACAACTGGATTAAGAATTGCAGTTCAGTGGAAGATCCGGGAACTTCGTGTTTTTGGGGATTCTCAACTTGTCATCCATCAAGCAACTGATGATTACCAAACAAAAGATGAAAAACTAATGCCCTAAAAACAACTGGTAGATGATCTGAAACAGCACTTCGCAAAGATAGAGTTTGAGCAGATACCAAGAGAACATAATCGTGCTGCAGATGCCATGGCTACAATTTCTTCGCTCATTGATCTGCTGCAAAATGAGACCTGCTATGAGTTCCTGGTAGGCAACTTGCTGATTCCATCATATGAGATCACTCCTACGGAAATGATATGTGTTGTTGGTCCTGAATCCCAGTTATATGGTTCCATATTCACATACCTTCGCGACAATATCTTACCTCCCGATCTATCAAACAATCAACGTCGCACTTTCATTCGCCAATCCTCTCGATACGTCATTTTAGCTGATATACTATACCGACGAGGTCTAGATGGCACCCTTCTTAAATGTTTAGAGAATGATGAAGCTCAGATTGCGTTACGAGAAGTGCATGAAGGGATATGTGGCCCGCATACTAGTGGTCCTACCTTGGCCAAGAAACTCATCAGGACTGGATATTAGTGGCCTACTATGGAAAAAGATGCATATCAGTTTGTCAAGAAGTGTAAGCAGTGTCAAATTCATGGAGACCTCATACATGCACCAGCACAAGAACTACAACCACTTGCATCTCCTTGGCCCTTTTGTCAGCGGGGACTCGATCTCATAGGCAAGATTCACCCTCCTTCTTCCAATGGACATACATTCATTATCATAGCCATAGAGTATTTCACAAAGTGGATTGAAGCCGTGCCTCTCACACAAGTTACTGGGAAACAAATTGCTACCTTTATCTTGAACTACATCATTTGCCGATACGGGATTCCTACTTCCATTATTACTGATAATGGGCGTCCCTTCAAAAATTAGGATGTTCGTGAACTCTGTGACTGCTTCCATATCTCTCACCGTTTCTCCACACCATATTACCCCCAAGGTAATGGCCAAGCTGAGGCGTCTAATAAAACAATTCTCAAAATCCTTAAAAAGACAGTCGACGACGCTGGCCGTAACTGGCATATCCAACTCAATCCTGCACTTTGGGCCTATCGCACAAGTATCCGCACACCTACAGGAGCTACACCCTACTCACTTGTCTACGGCGCTGAAGCCATCTTGCCTATTGAGGTCGAGTTACCTTCTTTACGGGTCTCTTTGAGAAACATAATCAACGATGAAGATTACAGGGTCTCTCGCTTACAAGAACTAGAACTGCTGGAGGAACGAAGACACACTACTTTTAATCATCTCAAGGCTTACCAACAAAGAATGTGTCGCAGCTACAATCACAAAGTTAAGCCTTGCACATTTGAAGTAGGTGACTTAGTCCTCAGAGAGAACCCCAAGAATCAGCAAGATAGAGATAAGAAGGGCAAGTTCGAACCAAACTGGCTTGGTCCTTACATCATCATAGCGGTATATGGATCTGGGGCATATCAACTCTCAACTACAGAAGGTGAACCTTTGGAGGATCCTATCAACAACATGCACCTTCGCAAGTTCTACACATAGCTCTTCGGAATATCCTAATTCAAAAATACAAAAAAATAAAAAAAAATCAAAAATACAAAAAAAATTATAAAACAAAAAAATCGTTACTTGGTGAAAACCTGGCAAACAGGCACCTTGTGACACAAAAAACATTGAAAAATTGAAAAAAGTAAAGAGAAATAATTTTGTCCAATGGTGAAAACCACTTCGGTGGTGCCCTGGGCAAGTACCATGGTGAAAACTGGGTCACCAGCGCCATGCGTAGAGACATTACTCCTTCCTCCTTCAGGATTCTCTTTCATCCTTTCACTTCGCACAAACTCACAACCTATTCATCCACAATAAACTTACCCATTCCCATCATCCCTTGTTATTGATCTACCTAAGATTGGTTAGCCATCCATAAACCTCCCTTTTCACATCCCTTTCCATCCATAATAAATCCGACCCTATCTGTGACTACGGCCAATTCCTACGTCTAGTGATGGGTGTGGAACTGAGAACATCACATGTTTCGAGGAGTATAGTTTCTTCCAGCTTTCTTCAGTCTATCCGCGCACAATCCGCAATAAAGCAACATTTGCATCACAGATCCACAATAAAGTTCCATCTTCTCCACAATAAAGTATCAGTTTCATGGATTCAGTCAGTTTCAAATGAGACACAGCAGCAACAATGAGCTTCAACAAAATCAAATCTTTCAACAGACTCAGACAACATATGGTTCAGTGCTATCTATCCTTTTTGTGAAAGTAAACATTGTGACCATAATCGAATAAGACTTAAACAAGTGACAAGAGACACTAAACTTGAGGACTACAATGGATGTTGGTGTCGAGTCTTGATTTTCTTTTGATTTTATCTTTTTGGTGACATGTCTTTTAGCTTTTCCAGGATGCCTTTGACTAGACATTCTATCTCCAGGATGTCTTTGACTAGAAAGGCGAGGATGGGATATCGTCACCTATTTGCATTTGCTGTCTGTGGATTGTCTTTTAGTAATGCTATGACTTGTCCAAGGATATGAGGACACTATGAGTCTAGTATGAACTGGGACATTCCTTGTTTGTGACTATCTTATCTCCATGCAAACAGGTACAATGACTTTCTGGGCCGAACAAATGCCTCGATTGTCATAACCTATCTTGCCATAATAAAGCTCAATGATGATAACGCACAAGAAGCTCTTTCATGTTCATATCTTCTGTCTTCCATCCCCCTTTCTTGATTGACTTCCATCGTCCTTCTCGAGTCCGCGTAGCCCGCTATCACATGACTGAGTATAATGACATACCAAAAATATTTGCATTTCATATAGTCACACCTGCATCACCACATATAAGCATTTCATACATACATATAGATATCACAATCGCATCACATCCTGCATACAACACATGTTAGCACATCTCACATTTTCATTATGTAAATAATCATTTGCATTATCATATTCATGTACATTACATACATTCACATTTGCATCATGCATCACATATACAACATAAAAGAACAAAAATATATTGCATTACATCATATAAGCATCCATATCATAAAACATGTATCACATAAGAACATACATCACATAAGGTACACATGCATATAGCTTCCGCAAAAATGGATCATCTCTCATATATATAATCAAAATGTGTCATGATACAATGATGTCAAAAGAATCATATGGCTACAAAATCACCCGCAGGTGTCTACAATACAAAAATGGTACATATACTGATACAAAGGGGAGCCCTCTATGGCTATGATGAACTCCCTCCCTCGGAGCCGCCTGGCCTCGACGGACGCTGAGCTGTAGATGGACCCGCTCTAGGATCCCTCTGCCTATCTGGTGGTGGTGGACGACCCATGACCCCACCACTAGATGCCTGCCTCCTATGACTCCCTCCCGTAGCCGTCGCTGTGCGCGACGATCTATGGAAGCTCCTCACCCGCTGATCCGCTGGCACAGCACCGTAGTATAGGTCTCTCCAATACCCAATCTCCTCTCTGGCTCGCAACACATATGCGTAGCCTGCCCCTGTATCCTCTACCACCTACCTCCCTGCCCTTAGAGCTGCCTCGGCCTTAGTATATCGCTGGATGGCCTGGTCTCTCTCTCGCTCTGTGTCCCTGAGCCTGATCCTGAAGCGATCCCTCTCCCGCTCCAAATCCGCAATCTCGTCTGCCTGGCCCTGGCAGATCTCTCTCAGCTCTAGCAGCTCATCCTCCTCAGGATCACCATCCTCAGCCTCTGCCTATGGCTCCTCCTCTGCAGGTGCCTGCACATGTGCCTCCCCCTGTACCTGTCTAGGTGCCTGAATAGATACCTGTCTCTGACCCTGCCTGGGAGCCTACACCTGTCTCTGCACCTATCCCTGTCCCTGCACCTGTCTAGGTCCCTGTGCTCTAGGACCCTATGCTGCTGGTACATGTAGGGGCAATCCACCTCGACCCCTCACCACCTGAGCTGCTCCCTCCTGTCCTCCCTCCCTCCGAGGTGCCACTCGCCTCTCCCCCACTACTCCTTTCCGCCTTCGTCGGCCCCTACCTCCATCCCCTCCACTATCATCATCATCATCCCCTCCAGCCTCTCCCTCCAACAGCTCTCCCGGATCTGTCAACCTCGGAAATGGATGCTCTGCCCAATACGCAGCATACTCTGCGTCCATCCCTGCATCCTCCACCTCTGGCCACATATCCCAAGGTAGTGGCAGCATCTCTGTCATCTGTGTCACGGCCTGATCATATGATAACAGTGGTCCAAACTGAGCCTGATCCCTGACTGTATGGGCATACATGCCCGAGCCTCACGGCATCCTCTGGATCCTGCCGAACTGTCTCCCAACCCTATCAACCAACTGCCTCTCTAAAATGTAGGGCGTACGCCCAATCAAATACCTGCTCCTGAATGTATAGGGCAGCTCCACGACATCATCCTCCCACTCCTCGCACCCCAGGTACGGCCTCCAGATAACCATATCAATGTCATCTATGACACACCTCCAGTGCTCCAATCGACCAATCCGAGGCTGTGATGTAATCATATCATACAGGTGTACAAAACTCCGTCCCTGCCCTTTGCCTCTGAAGTGGATAGGTCATGTGATCGGAAGGTGCTCATAAGCCCATACCTGTAACAGTGTCACTCAGCAACCCAAGCCCACTGATCCATGGTAAACAAACTGATGTAGCTCATAGTACAGATGCGCCAAGACACATGGCCCCCATGCATATCTGGTGTGCTCAGTCACCAGTGTCTCTAGTGCTCCTCCCCAGCCCACTGCCAACCCCCGTGTAGCCCTGTCTGGACACAAGAAACCACTGATGGCTCCTCCAATAACAGCTGGCAGCGCTAACCCTGTCGCGATCATGGTATCCCATGCCACGTGCCCTGCTCTCATCTCCAAACCGGGATCCTGGAATACCCGTCTAAGCGCCTCCCTGTCTCCATCTCGATCATATGGAATCAGCTCTCCATCAATCGATATATGCAGTATCCTGTACACATCCTCGAGGGTCACTGTCATCTCCCCCATAGGCAAGTGAAACGTGCAAGTCTCTGAGTGCCATCTCTTAGCCAGTGCAGTCAGCAAACCCATGTTTGCCCGAAACTCAGGCACGTACAACACATGTCTCAAACCCATCTCCTCAATGGCAGCTTTGTCCTCGAGTGACAACTCAGGTCGCAACCTCTGCGTCAATGGGAATCTCTCCCGTGACTCTAGCATCGGCAAATACTCCTACAGTCAAACAACTCAATCATGTCAGTTATAGTGACACTCACTGTTCATCACAAAGTGTTGCTATTTATCCTAGTGGTACTCATTGTTCATCACAAAGTACTACGTGTGTGACACTCCCTGTTCATCATAAAGTGTTACTCACATTTGCACTCCCTGTTCATCACAAAGTGCTGCTCATATTTTAGTACTCCCTGTTCATCACAAAGTACTTTATCTTGGTACTCACTGTTCATCACAAAGTGCCTTGATCTATCCTAGTCTTCCTAGAGGACCTGCTTGAGTGTATCCTCTCAGCAGCTTATCCAATCGACAGCGTATGTTCATCACAGAACTGTCGATTTGACCTAGAAGATGCAAATTCATACTTTTCAAATGCAAATGCACTTTCCTGACATAAATGTGCATTTATTACATTACCTAGTATGCATTAATGACAACAATAAATGCATCAAAGTACGAGGAGGTTTGGTGGTACTTACCGGCTCTCCTGCATCTGCTGGCCTCTGAAATTGGCGAACGCGATCGAATCTATGAACGAAGGCCATTGCTGCTGACTGCTGCTGCTCTATTTTCGCTCTGCACTTTGCTCTCGTGGATGTGTAGATGACAATGAGGATGTATTTTCCCCCGTGGTCTATTTATAGCCTACCCTAGCCCTCGCCTGCATTTTCCTGAGTCAGTCTTCTTCATCCCGTGACTTTGTCATTTTATCCAGTCTGTCCATTCTAGCCTTTCTTTCTTATTGAGAGATTGTCTGCAATCTTTTCAGACATTTTCATCCAATCTCTCGAGGGGGCATATCATTCCCATTCTGGGGCAACTCTGTATCAGTTCATCTTATCTTCTTTGAAACAACGCGACAAGCCGCATTGTCTCAAAGAGGGGCAAAATGTAGACACCCAAAATTGTCATGTCTAATTAAATAAATATTTTATTTATTTAATTATCTAAGCCTAATTCTTCTATTAATTAAATAAATCCTTATTTATTTAATTAATTCATTTATCCTCTTCTAGCCTTATTTCTCATTTAAATAAATACATTTATTTATTTAAATTATCCTTTTCCTAAATTAAATAAATATTTTATTTATTTAATTGTCCTACTTCTTCTATTAATTAAATAAATCTTTATTTATTTAATTAATTCATTATCTTTTTCTACACATGACACATGTCATTCATCTCTTAATTCATACACTACCTACCTCTTTCATTATTTTACTATTTTCTCTACCTACCCTCTAATCCTAGCCGACCTCTCTTTTTACACCTCTCAATCTTATCCCTCCATTTCATATTGTGTCTTCTATTTAAGGAGATGCTTTCTTCATTGTCAAACCCTAATGACTGATTTTGGAGTACTTGGCTACACTACGATCCTACTTGCAACCACATTTCGTTCTTTGTTGAGCTCTTGTGCATATAAAAATCTGAGAGCAAATATATCAAGCAAGATCAATGGAGATAGGAAGAATGGAGATCAAAACCCTATTGGACATGTGATTGGTATAATCTTTGTGATTTTGAGTTATTTGCATTGTCTTAGGTAATCTTCATATGTTATGGTGGATCTTTGTTGATTGTTAGGCTAGGGTTTAGTGGTTGGATTCATTTAGCCTCTCAATATTGTTATTATTGTTATCCATTTTCACCATATACAGTATGTATTGGATCAGAGATGTTGCAGGATATGGAGGAGCAGGTGGCTCGCATTAGAGAGCATTTGTTGGCCGCTTAGAATAGACAGAAGAAATATGCGGATGTTCATCGCGTGGACAGGTAGTTTTCTATTGGTGATAGGGTATTTCTAAGAGTTTACCCATGAAAGAGTCTGCTCCGTTATGGAAAAGGCTCTAAGTTGGCACCTCGGTTTGTTGGACCTTTCAAGATTTTGGAGCGGATTGGTCCTGTGGCTTATCACCTTGCCTTGCCGGCTAGCTTGTCCTGCATCCATGATGTTTTTCATTTTTTAGTTTTGAGGTTATATCATCCTGATATTTTGCATGTGTTGGATTGGAATGCTTTGCCGGTTGAGGATGGGCAGCTTTCTATGGAGCCCGTGCACATTCTTCAGTACAGAGAGATGTCCCTCAGAGGCCGAAGAGTAGAGCAGGTAAGGGTCCAGTGGGATCCGATTGATGATTCTTCAGCTACATGGGAGGATGCAGTGCGGATGAGAGAGCTATATCCCTATTTGTTCTCAGGCTTCCAGGAGTAAGCCTAGGCAAAGGGGGGGAGGATGTAGTGTCCACCCTTGATTTGACTTATTTTGACTAGAGTTGACTTTTATATTATGCTTGATAGACTTACCTAGAGTATATTTTGATGATTTGGATGATGTTAGACAATATTGGACATATGCTATTTTGATTTACCTATGTGGATGTTGGTACTATCATGATTGATCATGCGATTTGATGATATATGTACTCGATGGATTTTATATGCTCACTATGTGATGGATTATTTATAAATTAGATTTGTCATGGTTTTGATGATGATTATGATTACACTAACCCTACTTTATGTTTACATATGATGAGATTTTTATGAGATGTTTTTGACTATTGTTTGATTGTCTTCGTGAAAGAGATGATTCCACATCACTCATTGCGAGTGGGATGTGTCGTTGTGATTCTCTATCACTTGCTTGTTCTATATATGTATATGTATATGTTGTATTATCGTTATGTAGTTGCAGGATTTTGCAAGTACCAGACATCGACTCCACCTGGTTTCACAGGTTTGAGCATATCTTTAGTTCCAATGGCTTATGTGGTTCGAAGATGGCATGGTTTCCCTTCACATACTCTAGGTTTAAGTTGTCACTAGGCGCAATTGGTCATGTCAGTTGTTAGCTGGGCTCTTTCAGTTTTGGAATATGTTAGTATTGATTGACTCTTTTGGTATGAGGATTATTTATGTTGTGGTTGATTTTATTGTCACGTGGTTATTTATGTGGCGTTGGATTATTTGTCTATGTATTGAGAGATTTGATAATTAGTATTATTTCTTTTTTAATTATTTGATTGAAGCTATTTGAGCTTTTCATTATTTAATTTATGATTTTTAGAATTATAGTATTTAATTAATTAATAATTTTGTAAAGATAATTTAATTAATTATTGATTATTGATTATAGTCTAAATATTAATTAATATTTAATATTTGAACTAATAAATTATTTAATGGTTAAATTATTTAATTATTTGATATTTATATTTATTGATTATATGATTATTTTAATATTTGATAAGCTTTGTTGTTGATTATTAATCTTTTTATTCCCGTGAGGTTTTTTGGTTGGGTTGGTTATTCTCTGGGAATCTCTCTAGCATTTTTTTCCTTGGTTTTGGGGAGATTTTTGGCATTCTTGGTTTTTGGGTGGAGTTTTGGTTGGTTTTCAGGTTTGGCTTGTGGGAACTCTTCTTCAACTACAAACCATCACACAGGTTGCAGGTGGGAGGCCTCTCCATTGGTTTCTTATTTTTCTTTCAAAGTTTTGAAAACTTGTATGCTTCGTGTTTGATTTATTTTTTTAAAAAAAGGATTGGTTTATGCATTCTCTTTAGTCTTCCTAGATTTGCAATGTGTATCCATGGGATTTTAGGTTCTTTTCTTGGTTTATAGTTCAATAAATAATACTTTATGTGCATTGTCGTGAATGTTCGACATGAGGAATATCTTGCAGATTTTGTATATGTCTTGTATGAATTATTTTAATAGATTTTCTATTTCACTCATCCTCTTGTGTATGGATGTTATTTGTTATGTGGAATGTCTTTTTAAATGTATTTGAGTTATATACTATGCTTTCTATGTTTTAGATTCAAGTTTGTTGAGTGTTGCCTCAGTTTTGACAATTGTGGAGATGTTCTTCCTCAAAAAAAATCTGCATTATGTTTTCAATAGGAGTTCCTTGGGTTAAAATTATTATTTTATTTTGTTCACATATTCTTATAGTGCATTTTGTGCCAATTCCAACGAGTATAAATACGCCATATTTGGCTGATTATATTTCGAGCAGTTTTGATTTCGCACTTAAGTAGTTTTCTGCTAAAATTTACACTTTTTTTGCCATGCGCTAAAGGAATGACTACACGCGCTAAGGTAATTATCCCACGCACTAAAAGATCACCCAGACGCGCTAATCTGTCAGCCTTTTGTGCCACTATGTGTATTTTTAGGGTTTTTTTCCTACTTTGAAGCTTGTTTGATGTAAGTTGGATTTGGGGCCGTACCAGAGGCTTTTTGAGGGCACTTATGATGTTGTCTAATGTTGATTTATGATTGGTAATGTCTTCATATGATTTACTTTTGAGTTTTTTATGAATTTTACTCCATTTGAGTTTTTTGTGCTTCCTCTCTTGTTGATGCACCAAGAGAGAGATTGAGATTTTTGTGATTATGCACCAGCAAGTGGATAGGCCTTGCTGAGATTATTTGATGATTCATTTCAGATTTGATGGCATTTCTTATGGCCTTGATATGTTTATTTGGCCAAGAGGCTCATTTATTTTTGGTTCTCATGATGTTAACTTTCACATGTTTTATGATTGTGAGATGAGATTGTTGTTTGTATATGGATTATTTATGATTTCAGATTGATGTATGTTCTCAGATCTAATTATGATTCTAGAGCCTCTTGTGTTGTCATGTTTGAGACCATGTTAGGGGGGGAGTGGGCTTCCTTGTGATGAATGGGGTCATGAGAGATAGGCTTGCATGAGGTTCCTTGTAAGGATGCATGAAGTCTAGACCACCAGGGCACATTGGAGTTTTCAGTGATTTGTAAATAAGTGATAACCTAATAATTGATGGGTTGGGTAGTTAGATTAATTAATAAGATGATAATTTGATTTGTGCCTTATGACTTAGTCCTAGGGAGGATGTTTTAGGATAAACATGAGAAGGTCATGAAGATGGTAAGCTAATATCCCTTAGTCTCTCATAGGTTGAGATGGCTCCACATGTCCATCAGGCTAGTGCCTTCTGATATTATGTTATTGTTTTATGAGGATGGCATGTGATGACACTCCACTCCTACATATGTTTCCCCTTTATGATTTATGATTATGCTTATTGGATGCATTTATATTTTGATGATTCTTATGCCTCTGGGAGTTCATTCTTGTTGTATTGTGTAAGTTCTTGCTTGAGAGTCCTTGTGTGGTTAGTCTCCTTGGTTATAGGTGCCAGCTTAGGTTTAGAGTATGCATTGGGACCTTGTGTCATCTCCTAGAATGGCGGGTGGTTCCTTTGGTTCCACATGGTAGGGAGGTTGGTGCTTTTTAGCCATTGGGAGGTTCTTTGGGATTCTTCTTGCGTGGATGTGGATTATTCTTCATGATGTACTATTGATGTACCTTGTAGCAGATTTACGTAATGAATAAGATAAAATGTATGTAATGTAATACTTTTGCATATCATAGACAGTATCTTGTAGTAGGAAGAGCTATGCTCATGATGTATTTAATGTACTTATATTTGTAGATGAATTGTAGTCGGAATAGAATGGAATTGCATTACGGATCAATTGTATTATCTTATGGAATGATTAGAGGCTAGTTAGAATGTTAAATAATCTTGAAAGATGAATGCTCATGGAGTAATAAATGAATATGTTATAGGATGTTGAATGGACTTAGTGAACATGAATGTTTCATATAGATGCATTGGTAGAAAGGAAATTATGCATATCATGGAAAGTAAGTAATGTTGTAGGTTACATATCTTATGAGTAGATAATTAGATTATGATGCATTAATGAAGGTGAAATATACCTATCATGGGCGTAGTATGCTATTGTGGAAATGAATTTAAGTAATGATGCTAAGTACCCTAGGGAAAGATTAATGATGTTGTGTTATTTCCGCTTGCATTAATTCATGAAATGAGTAATGATATATGTTCATATTGGTTAATTGATGAAAATATGTAAATAGATGGAGATGTTATGTGTTGCATTAGTTGTTATTAGATGATAAGTTAAAAAAAATTATCTCTATTTGTATATTATTGTTTAGTTTCTCTGGGGTATTTTGACTGGCATTACAACTTGGTATCAGAGCCCATGTTCAACACTAGGTACTCTGGTTTCAAATGATCTCATTGTGCATTTTAGCATTTGGTGTGGGGTAGCCCAGTGGTCTTATCCCTGCTATTTATTTTTCCTTGTTATAGTTCCCTTAGATGTTTAGCTTATAGTTTCCTTTTCTTTTTCTTAGATAAGATGCCTGTTAGGGGTAGAGATCGTCATCGTGCTGGTAGCATGGGTACTTGTAGGAACCCTCGCCCTAAGGTTTCTGAAGAGTCACACCATGAGGAACAGGAGCAGGAGCAGCCTAGAGATGAACCGATTCCACAGTTGGTGAACATGCTTTAGGATCTTCTTGGTCGCCTAGGACCAAGATAGGAGGAGAACCAGCAAGAGGGATCTCATCATTCAGAGCATCGGGAGAGAGAGTGTTCACATTCTGCTAGGAGGAGAATTGAGGTGGATCAGGAGGCGCTTGCAGCTAGTCACATCAGAGAACTGAATAGGACTCATCCTCCTACCTTTGATGGCTTAGGAAGTGGCATGGAGGTAGAGACATGGTTATAGGACGTAGGTAGGTGTTTTGCTATGCACCAGTGTAGTAGTAACACCAAGGCGAGATGTGCGATTTTGCACCTACGTGATTTTGCGATGACATGGTGGCACATGGAGGAACAGAAGTTGAATATGGACATAGCAACAATATCATGGGAGTTATTCTTGGAGCGGTTTCATGATAGATTTCTTTCAGATCATTGGAGGTAGAGGAAGGTCGATGACTTCCATGATTTGAGACAATAGAGGATGACTGTCGAGTAGTATGAGCACATATTCTTTGAGCTTAGACATTATTCTAGATATGTAGATGATGAGCTGATGTTGATTCAGCACTCTGTTAGAGGTCTCAATGATCGTATTGGTGGAGAGGTTTGGATGCACGAACCTAAGACTTTAGAGGCAACAGTGGAGAAAGCAAAATTAGCAGAGGAGAATCTTTCATTAACATTGGGAGGAGCGATTGGAGGATACACGAATAGTGCACCTATTATAGGATCTATTATGAGAGGACCACATCAGTAGTCTTCAGGACATGCTAGGAGCCATCCTTCTTCTTTTCGTAGTGGTCAGCGGTTTAAGAAGATGTTTTCTCAGGGGCAGAGCTTTGCTTGAGGTGCGAGATTTCAGGTTGATAGGAGTCACAATCGTCAGCGTGATAGGAGACCTACTCCTTCCCAGCCAGTGCAAAGTTCACAACCAGCTTCTAGTAGATGCAGTGTTCAGTAGTCGAGTACCGTACCAGGTAGCAGAGGGTTTGTTAGGAGAGATTGCTTTGCATGTGGACAACCAGGTCACATTGTCATTCATTGTCCTCTGCGTACTTCTCATATGTCAGGGTAGTAGAAGCAAACTACTTCTGAGCCTACAGTTGGAGATGCAGACAGGTCTCATCATGTTTTTGCAGTGGTTGATAACCGGCAGGCTGAGCATCAGGCCACTGTTGTGGAGACATCAGGTGTGATAGGTGGTATCTCTTGTTCAGTATTATTTGATTCTAGAGAGTAAGACTCTTTTATTTCTCCTTTTCTAGTAGAGCGATGCGGGCTTGCTATGGCAAAGCAAGATGATAGGTGGCAGGTGGAGATAGCTACGGGGTCCAAAGTGGTAGTGGATTCCCTTGTGCTCAATTATCTTTTAGTTTGATTGTCATACTTCTGTGGATCTTCATGTTATGTCATTGGGATCTTATGATGTGGTTCTTGGTATGGATTGGCTTGGATCTCACCAAGCATAGATAGATTGTAGTGGCAAGAGAGTGCAATGGAAGGATAATAGTGGGAAGAGTGTTGATATTATAGGTATTCAGAGACCTATCTCTCTTTGCATGATTTCTGCTATGTAGATGAAGAGGTGTGCACGTAAGGGTTGCCAGTTGTTTGCGGTTAGAGTGAAGGATGTGGATGAGGGAGCTAGCTCAGAGGATTTATTGCAGTAGCATCCCATTCTTCAGGAGTTTGCAGATGTGTTTCCTAGCAAGATTCCAGGTATGCGCCCTCGGTGAGATATATATTTCAGGATTGATTTGGTGCCAGGAGCTGAGCCTATTTCTAGGGCTCCCTATCGGATGACCATGCAAGAGTTGAATGAGTTGAGGGTTCAGTTGGAGGAGTTGTTGGCAAAGGGATTTATTCATCCTAGTGTGTCCCCTTGGGGTGCACCTATGTTATTTGTGAAGAAGAAGGATGAATCTCTTCGATTATGCATTGACTACAGATAGCTTAATAAGGTGACGATGAAGAACCAATATCCCTTGCCTCGGATAGATGATTTATTTGACCAGATTAAGGATGCCAAAATCTTCTCTAAGATTGATCTTAAGTCTGGATATCACCAATTAAGGATTCAGGAGGCAGACATTCATCACACAGCTTTTCGCACTAGATATGGTCATTATGAGTTCACAATGGTGCCTTTTGGTCTCACGAATGCACCATCGATTTTCATGAGCTTGATGAATGGTGTATTTAGGTTGTATTTGGATAGATTTGTATTAGTATTTCTAGATGATATTTTGATTTATTCGAGATCGGTTGAGGAGCATGAGGATCATGTGAGGAAAGTTTTGCAGTGTCTTAGGGAGAATTAGTTATACGCCAATTTGGCGAAGTGTGAGTTCTTCCAGACAGAGGTGAGGTATCTTGGGCATGTGATTTCTGGAGAGGGTACCGTAGTTGATCCCTCAAAGTTTCAAGCGATTGTCGATTGGTCACCACCCACTAATGTCGGAGAGGTGCGTAGTTTTATGAGTTTAGCAGGATATTATCACAAATATGTTCAGGATTTCTCCAGGATAGCTCATCCTATCACTTCTCTTCAGAGAAAAGGGAAGAAGTTTGTTTGGACAGAGCAATGTGAGGTAGCATTTCAGATCCTTAAGGAGCATTTGACTAGTGCACCTATTTTAGCAGTTCCAGATCCTTTGGGGAATTTTGTGGTGTGCACAGATGCTTCTTTGGATTGTCTAGGAGTAGCATTGATGCAGTATGGTTGTGTGATTGCATATGAGTCATGAAAACTTAAGAATCATGAGCAAAATTATCCCACCCATGACCTTGAGTTGGCAGCAGTGGTTCATGCTTTAGTTAGATGGAGGCACTTCCTTCTTGGGCATAGATTTGAGTTGCATATCGGACTGATGCTCTGTTCCATCAATTAAGTTTCTGGTGGAAGGGTAGATACCCCTAACCTATCTCTCAAATATTCAAATGATTCCTTAGACAGCGATTTAGTGAATATATTGCAATCTGCTCTTTAGTGTTCACATAAACCAATTTGACTTCCTTTTCTTCCACCTTTTCCATTAGAAAGTTATATTTTATTGAAATGTGCTTAGTCTTAGAGTGAAATACAAGATTCTTAGACATGTCAATAGCTTCAGAGTTATAACAATAGATAACTACTGGTTCACTACAATTTACCTTGATATCCTTCAACATTTGCTTTATCCAAAATACTTGGGTGCAATTAGTTGTTGTTGCAACATATTCAGCTATTGCAGTAGATAAAGAAATGCATGATTTTTTTTTCTTGATCTATGAAACCAATTTCTTTCCAAGAAAGAAAGTTCCACCAGAAGTTCCCTTCCTATCATCAATATCTCCTACCCAATTTGAATCTGTATATGCACATAAAGTGAAGTTATCATCTCTAGGTTACCATAAGCCATATTTTGTTGTTCCTTGCAAATATCGGAATACCCTCTTTACTACACATTCATGATTTTCTTTAGGATTTCTTTGATATCTTGAAATAATACTTATTGCATTCATAATATCTGGTCTAGTCTGAGTTAGATATAACAAGCCACCACTCATAGACTTATACCTTGTAGAATTTACCAGTGCAGATGTGTCTTTGATAGATAGTTTCTCACTAGTCACAATAGGAGTACTTACCCATTTGGAATTATCCATGCCAACCTTCTTCAACAATTCCCTTAGATACTTAGTTTGACAGATAAAAATGTCTTTGTCAGTTTGAGTAATCTGCAAACCTAAGAAAAATCTCATCTCACCAATCATAGACATTTCAAATTCATTCTTCATATTATTAGAGAATTCCATGCACAATTTATCTTCACCTCCAAAAATGATATCATCAATAAATACTTCAATAATCAGAATATCATCATCAGTGATCTTGTAATATAAATCACTAGCAACACTGCCTTTAGTAAAACCAAGCTTCAAAAGATATTTATCCAACCTTGCATATCAAGCTCTAGGAGCTTGTTTCAGTCCATATAATGCTTTCCTTAACCGGCAAACCATATCTTTATCATCTGTCAATGAAAATCCATCAGGCTACTCAGTATATACCTCTTCCTCAAGTTCACCATTCAATAATGCACATTTAACATCCATTTGATATACCTTATAGTTCTTGTATGTTGCATAGGCAAGAAATAGTCTAACAACTTCAATTCTAGCAACTAGTGCAAATGTCTCACCATAATCAATTCCTTCCATTTGAGAATATCCTTTACAAACCAGTCTATCCTTGTTTTTTACAACTTGACCATCCTCATTTAGTTTATTTCTAAAAACCCATTTAGTTCCAATAACATTCTTATTTTTAGGTCAGGGAGCTAAAGTCCAAGCCTTATTCTTCTCTATCTGATCTAATTCATCTCCCATAGCCTTTAACCAATTGTTATCTTTACAAGCTTCAATAACAAATGTTGGTTCAATTTGAGAAATAAGAAATACCTCTTCATTAGCCAATCTTCTTCTTGTCATAACTCCCTTGTTCCTATCTCCAATGATTTGATCTTTATAATGATTTAATCTTACATACCTTGGTGTCTTCTAAACTTCAGGTTTTGTTTTGATCATCAGTCATAGTTGAATTTTCTGATTGTTCTAGTGTAACTGTCTCAGTGTCTTGTATCAGTTGAGGCATTGTCGGTTTAGTTATGATCATTTCCACTATCGATTCCCTTTCATATGATATGGATTTATTTATGTATTTCTCATCCACTTTCACATTTGTGCTCTCCACAAATTTTCTGCAATCTTTTGTTATAACATCTATATGCTTTGCTCTAAATTGAATATCCAAGAAATATACATTCATCACATCTAGGATCAAACTTCCCTATTGAATCATCCCTTTTGATAGAACATTTACTTCCAAAAATTCTGAAATATTTAACAGTTAGTGTATGTCCAAACCATAATTCATAAGGAGTCTTATTGGTTTCATATTTGATATGAACTCTGCTGAATGTGTAGACTGTTGTACTCACTGCTTCTCTCTAGTAGATGTGAGCCAATTTGGCTTGCATCATCATGGTTCTTGCTGCATCCAAGATGGTTCTATTTTTCCTTTCTACTACTCCATTCTGTTGACGAGTCAGGGGTGCAAATAATTGTCTCCTAATTCCATTTGTCTCACAATAACTGTTAAATTCATGAGAAGTGAACTCACTGCTTTGATCTAATCTCAGACATTTGATTTTCAATCCAAATTCTATTTCCACCTTTGATTTGAAGATCTTGAATTTCTCAAAAGCTTCAGACTTCTCCCTTATAAAATTCACCCACTATAGGTATTATGGATATGTTGCTTTGGTTTTGTCATTGATGTCAACACTTATCCTTCTAGAGATCTTTGGTTATGTTCACCGGCAAGACTCAGTGACTTATGCATAGTCACCAGTATCTGGTTCAACAGCAGGTTATATTATTCACCAACATTGAGGATGACTTGTTATCATCTCGAGATCACTTGGTTATGTCGAAGATATGGTTTGGACACTTGGTTTTGGAGATTTGGTTATTGGTCTAATCTGATTGATATATTTGTTGTTATCGGCAAATGGGTCTAGGTTATGGACCGGCAAGCATTATCTATTCTAGATCAGCATGACACATTATGGAGATGGTTTAATCAATTAATATTATTGTTGAGCCAACATGATGCATCACATCTTGACTTACTTGTAATATATTTTATCATATTATTCTTAGTAAGCTGACCCACACATTTTGTCTTAGGTTTTGGTTATATGTAAGATCTCAATTGTGAGATTGATATAGGAGAGGAGATAGGGTATTATAAGGTTGTGATATTCGGTATATGCAAATATAAGAAAAGGTACTCATGCAAACATCATTTGAAGATTCAAGGAAGGTTTGAAGGAGACAATCAGAGCTTAACCGGTACTGAATCCAACATTGGAGATGCTACTTTGAGAAGTACATTATCATTGGACTTAATCATCCAATTGTAGTCAGTGTGACTCTCATTTTGTGATTGAGCAGTGAGCTCTAGGCATTTGTCCTATCTGCATGTGCAAACCCCATTTGTATACACATACTATTTGTAGTAGTATCATTTGATTGTGGGTAAGGTTTCCCACCGTGGTTTTTCCCCTTGCAGGGTTTCCACATACAAATCTATGTGTTATGTGTTGTGGACATTTTTTCTCTTTTTGTTTCATGCATTAAGTTTCACTGGTACTGTTATTAGCTGTTAATCTGTTTACCGACATTAAGTTTGGTTTACTGGTATTAAGTGCCAAGTTTGGTTAAATTATATTTGGGTTGAAATTAATTGACAATTGATTCACCCCCCCCCCTCTCAGTTACCTCCAGGTCCTGACAATTGGTATCAGAGCCTACTCCTTTTTTGCAGAAATTTAACAACTTGGGGAGATTCTATGACAACTAACTATTTCAGGAAGAACAGTTTGAAAGTTGATGGAACTAATTATGGTATATTGAAGATCAGAATAGAGACTCATCTAAATTGTATTGGAAAAGGCATATGGGATGTTACACAGAATGGTTATGTTGGTCCTACATTGGATAAAGATCAAGAGAATGATTGCAAAGCAAGAGAAGCACTTTTGAGCGCCTTGTCAGATCAACAAATCATGGGATTATCAGACTGATCTATTGCTAAAGCTATTTGAGATAAATTGGAGACATTGAATGAAGGTGATTCCACTGTCAAAATTGCAAAACTAGAATGCTTCCGGGTCAGGTATGAAAATTTGAAAATGGAAGAAGATGAAAGAATTTTTGCTTTTATGGAAAGAGTTATTGAAATTGTTTTGGGAATACAATGTTGTGGAGGTTACTTAAGTGAAGATGAAAATGTTTCTAAAGTTTTAAGAGCATTTCCACCGGCATACAAAATGAAAGTAACTGTTATTAATGAGTTGAGAACCATGCCTAATACATCAGTGTCTAGAGATACCTTGGTTAGAAAACTTTCAACATTTGAGCTTGAGGAGTTTGGTCTTGTTGCTACAACTAAGATAGATTTAGCTTTCAAAGCATCATCATCTGTAGCATCTTCATCATAAGCTGATAAATTTGATTGGAAAGCACTTTATGCAAGAGAACTTGAAGACATCAGGAGGGAAAATGAAGAACTTGAAGAGCTTGAAGCACTATTTGCAATGAAAATGTCTAAAGGTCCTATTGGAAGTAAGTATGAAGGTAAAGCACCTTTTAAATGTTTTAACTGTAATAAAATTGGTCATATGGCATATAGATGTCCGGATAGACATGCAAGATTAAGAGAAGCTAAAAGAACACATAAGCCTAACCCTGAATATCAAAGATACTGATTCAAGAAAAATAGAGACAAATCTTGGTAGTATGTTGATGAAGGAGTTACTATTGATTCTGATGAAGAACAAGGAGACAAAGGATGGGATTTTGTTGCAATAACATAAGATATTGGCACCTACTGTTCCACTAGTAGAGAAGACCCTTGTAGCTAAAATTGAAGGAAATGATGAATGGATTATAGATTCTGGATGTTCACATCATATGACTAGTGATAAAAGTAAATTCTTATCTTTTCAGGAATACAATGGAGGTCTAGTAAGATTTGGAGATGACAAAGCTTGTTTGATCAGAGGAAAAGGCACTATATCTTTTGATGGTAAGCACAATATTGAAAATGTTTATTATGTTGAAGGTTTGAAGCACAATCTTTTGAGTGTTGGTCAATTAGTTGAAAAAGGATTTCAGTTACAATTCAAGATTGGTAAATGAAAAATCATGAATAGAATTGGTTTGGAAATTGCAACCAGTAATTGGACTAGAGGTAATATCTTTCATTTGAATAACATTGAAAGGACATGCTTGATTTCATACATTGATAAAAGTTGGTTATGGCACAAAAGACTCTGTCAAGTAAATTTTGATTGCATTGTGAAGATTATTTCATCTAAGGTAGTAAGGGATTTACCTAAGATTGTAAAACCTCATAATCTGGTATGTAAGGAATGTCAAATGGGAAAGCAAGTTAGAAAAATTTTTAAGAGTATTTCTGAGAAAACCAATGATGTTCTTGATTTAATTCATACTGAATTATGTGTTCTGACAAGAACAAGAAGTCTACAGGGAGATAGATACATTATGCTAATCATTGATGATTATTCTAGAATGTGTTGGGTTACTTTTCTCAGGGAGAAATCAGAAGCTTTTGCAAAATTCAAATTATTCAAGGCACTTGTATAGAATGAAACCAACAAGAAAATCAAATGTTTATCCAGTCACACCGGCATCATCACAGAATTCCACAGTGACTGAAGAACAACAACAAGTGAACACACCCAGGTATGTAAGATTGGATCACTCGGAAAGTCAGATAATTGGGAATAAGTATGAAGGAGTTATGACAAGAGGAATACTACCAAATGAAGAAGTATGTTTAATTTCTCAAATTGAACCAACATCTTTCATTAAGGCATGTGAAGATAAACATTGAATTAAGGCTATGAAAGATAAATTGGAACAAATTGAAAAGAACAACACATGGACATTGGTTCCCCAACCTAAAAATAAAAAATGTAATTGGAACTAAATGGGTATTCAGAAATAAACTTAATGAAGATGGTAAGGTAATCAGAAACAAAGCCAGACTAGTATGTAAGGGATATTCATAGAAAGAGGGAATTGATTACAATGAAAACTTTGCACCGGTAGCTAGAATTGAGGCAGTTAGATTATTTCTTGCATTTGCAGCACACAAAAACTATAAAGTATATCAAATGGATGTTAAATGTGCATTTCTAAATGGTGATCTTGGAGAGGAAGTTTATATTGAACAACCTGATGGATTTTGATTAACAAATGATAAAGATATGGTTTGTAGGTTAAGGAAAGCTTTTTATGGATTGAAGCAAGCTCCTATAGCTTGGTATTCTAGATTGGACAAATATCTTATGAAACTTGGTTACACTAAAGGTAATGTTGACAACAACTTATACTTCAAAGTGACTAATGAAGACATTTTGGTTATTGAAGGTTTTGTTGATGACATCATTTTTGGAGGAGAACATGGATTGTGTATAGACTTTTCTAACAAGATGCAGGAAGAATTTGAAATGTCTATGATTGGGGAGATAAAATTCTTTTTAGGATTGTAGATTTCTCAGACTGATAAAGGTATATTTTTATGTCAATCAAATTATTTGAAGGTGTTTATGGTGAAAATCGATAACAACAATATTGAAAGACTAAATGAATTCAACCACAAAACCCTAGCCTAACAATCAACAAAGATCCACCATAACATATAAAGATTACCTAAGACAATGCAAATCAAATGAAATCACAAAGATTATACCATCACATGTCCAATAGGGTTTGGATCTCCATTCTTCCTATCTCCATTGGTCTTGCTTGATATATTTGCTCTCAGATTTTATATGTGCACAAGAGCTCAACAAAGAACGAAAATATGGTTGGAAGTAGGCTTGATCGCATATGCAAGTTCGAAAGTGTAATGTAGTCAAGAAGTGAACTGATCAAGGTTGATAATGAAGAAAGCATCTCCTTATATAGAAGACACCATAAGAAATGGAGGGATAAGATTAAGAGGTGTAAAAGATAAATGGTCGGCTAAGATTAGAGGGTAGGTAGAGAAAATAGGAAAATAATGAGAGGGTAGGTAGTTTAGGAATTAAGAGATGAATGACGTGTGTCATGGGTAGAAAAGGCTAATGAATTAATTAAATAAATAAAGATTTATTTAATTAATAGAGGAAGTGGGATCAATTAAATGAATAAATTTTTTTATTTAATTTAGGAAAAGGATAATTTAAATAAATAAATGTATTTATTTAAATGAGAAATAAGGCTAGAAGAGGATAAATGAATTAATTAAATAAATAAGAATTTATTTAATCAATAGAAGAATTAGGCTTAAATAATTAAATAAATAAAGATATTTATTTAATTAAACATGACAATTTTAGGTGTCTACATTTTGCCCCTCTTTGAGACAATGTAGCTTGTTGCGTTGTTTCAAAGAAGATAATATGAATTGATACAAAGTTGCCCCAAGATGGGAATGATATGCCCCCTCAAGAGATTGGATGAAAATGTCTAAAAAGATCATAGACAGTCTCTCAATAAGAAAAAAAGGCTAGAAATGACTAACAAGACAAGATAGAGTGACAGAGTCACGGGATAAAGAAGACTGACACGGGAGACTAGGGCTAGGGTAGTCTATAAGATAGACCACGAGGGGAAAAAAATCCCCATTGTAATCCACACATCCAAGAGATCAGAGTGCAGAGAAAGTAGAGAGCAGGAGCAGTCAGCAGCGATGGCATTGGTTCATAGATTTGATCTGATTCGCCGATTTCAGAGGCCAGCAGATGCAGGAGAGCCGGTAAGTATGACAAAACCTCCTTGTACTTTGTTGCATTAAATGTTGTCATAAATGAATGTTAGGTAGTGCAATAAATGCATTTTAGTTATGTCAAGCAGGGGGGAAAAATGCTAAGGCCCATCTGTGCTGGTGCCAGGCACGTCTGGGTTGGCTAGGTGCATCTGTGTTTGTGCCAGGTGCATCTATAAATGAAATAGCGTTTGCATCAGATGTGAGCGCATCTATGTATTTCAGGTGTGTTTATGCTATATGGGCGCATCTGTGTAGAGCATAGGCACATCTATGTATTTCAGGCGCGTCTATGCAGAGCAAGCGCGTATGTGCAATATGTAAGCGAATTTATGTCTTAAATGTGCGTTTATGTCTTCTAGGCCAAATCGGTAGTTCTGTGATGAACATACACTGTCGATTGGATAGCTGCTAAGAGGATACACTTGAAAAAGTCCTCTAAGGAAGACTAGGATAGCAGATAGGGCTAGGATTGACAATTTTGTGATAGAACATACGTTGCCAATTAGGAAACTACTCAAGAGGATACACTCAAGCAGAGGCCTTAGGATAGGATAGATCGAGGCACTTTGTGATGAACAAGAAGTACCAAGACAGAGTACTTTGTGATGAACAAGGAATACTAAAAAAAATAAGCAGCACTTTGTGATGAACAGTGAGTGCAAATTTGAGTAGCACTTTGTGATGAACAGAGAGTGCTAAAACATGTAGTACTTTGTGATGAACAGTGAGTACCACAAGGATAAAAAGAAACACTTTGTGATGAACAGTAAGTGTCACTAGGATAGAGCGCCATATGATAAATATAAGCACTAGGATAAAGAGCAGCATTTTGTGATGAACAGGGAATGCCACGATGACTGACATAGTTGATTTGCTTGACTGCAAGAGTACCTACCTATGCTGGAGTCACGGGAGAGATTCCCATCGACTCAGAGTTTACGACCAGAGCTGACATTTGAGGATAGGGAAACGATTAAGGTTATGGGATTTTTCCATATTCTGTATGTGCCTAAGTTTCAGGCAAACATGGGGTTGCTGACTGCATTAGCTGAGAGATGGCACTCAGAGACATGCACGTTTCATTTGTCGATGGGTGAGATGACAGTCACCTTGGAGGATGTTTATAGGATACTGAGGATACTGATCGATGGGGAGTTGATACCCTATGATCGAGACAGAGATAGGGATACCTTGAGATGAGTGTTCCAGGATCCGGGATTGGAGATGAGGGTTGGACACGTGGCTTGGGATACCATGACACACGAACAAGATTGGAGCTACCAACAGTACTGGCAGGAGTGATCAATGGGTTCCTCTATCCGGATAGGGTGACACGAGGGTTGGCAGTGGGATGGGGGAGGACTCTAGAGAGGGATGCAACTAGGCTCAGGAGATAGCTGAGGGACACTGAGTAGGAGAGGGATCAGGCTATTCAACACTATACGGAGGCTAAGATAGCATGAGGGCAGAGAGATAGGCAGCAAAGGACATAGGGGCTAGATATGCCTATGTTTTGCGAGATGGGGAGGAGATAGGTTACTGGCGAGACCTCTATTATGGAGTGGTGCCACCAGATCAATGGGCTAGGAGCTTCCGTGGACCATCACGGACTACGATGACCACTGGAGGGAGAGACATGAGATAGGCATCTAGTGGTGGGGTCATGGGTCCTCCACCACCACTAGATAAAGGGGGCAAGAGAGAAGATCCTTGGGTAGGTCCTTCCAGGGCTCAGATTCCATTGAGGCCAACCAACTTCAAGGGAGGGAGTTTATCATAGCCTTAGAGGGCTCCCTATGTATCATTTTTGTACCATTTTGTATGATGACGTAGACACCTTCGGGTGATTGTAGCCATATGATTTTGACATCATTGTATCATGACACTTATGATTTTTTGAGATATATATATGAGATGATTCATCCTTGCGGTAGCTATATGCATGTGTACCTATGTGATGTATGTTTCTATGTGTTAATGCATGTATCTATGTGATTCTTATGATATGGATGCAAATATGTACATGATGAAATGCAATATTTTTGTTTTTTTATGTTTTTTTATGTTTTTTTATTTTTTTTATGTTTTTTTATGTTATGCCAATGCAAATGTGAATGTATGAAATGTAGATGAATATGATAATGCAAATAACTATTTACATGATAAAAATGTAAGATGTGCTAACATGTGTTGTGTGCAAGATGTGATGCAATTGTGATATCTATATGTATGTATAAAATGCTTATATGTGGTAATGCAGGTGCAACTACATAAAATCCAAATATTTTTGGCGTGTCATTATACTCATTCGTGTAATAGTAGGCTACACGGACTCAAGAAGGATGATGGAGGTCAATCAAGAAAGGGGGATGAAAGATAGAAGATATGGAAGTGAAAAGAGCTTCTTGTGCATTATCATCGTTGAGCTTTATTATGGAAAAATAGGTTATGACAATCGAGGCATATGTTCGACCTAGAAAGTCATTGTACCCGTTTGCATGGAGATAAGATAGTTACAAAGAAAGAATGCCCTAGTTCATACTAGACTCACAGTGTCCTCATATCCTTGGACAAGTCATAGCATTACTAAGAGACAATCCACAGACAACAAAGAAAAATAGGTGACGATACCCCATCCTTGCTTTTCTAGTCAAAGACATCCTGGAGATAGAATCTCTAGTCAAAGACATCCCGAAAAAGCTAAAAGACATGTCACTAAAAGATAAAATCAAAAGAAAACTAAGACTCAACACCAACATCCATTGTAGTCCTCAAGTTTAGTGTCTCTTGTCACTTGTATAAGTCTATTTGATTGTGGTCACAATGTTTACTTTCACAAAAGGATAGCTATCACTGAACCATAATGTTGTCTGAGTTTGTTGAAAGATTTGATTTGTTGAAGCCCATTGTTGCTGCTATGTCTTATCTAAAACTGATACTTATTGCGGAGAATATGAAACTTTATTGCGGACTGGTGATGCAAACACTGCTTTATTGTGAATTGTGCGCGGATAGACTGAAGAAAATTGGAAGAAATTGTACTCCTCGAAACATGTGATGCTCTTAGTTCCACACCCATCACTAGACGTAGGATTTGCCTTAGCCACATATAGGAGCTGATTTATTATGGATGGAAAGGGGTGAAAAGGAATGTTATTATGAATGGCTAACCAATCTTGGGTAGATCAATAACAAGCCATGATGGGAATGGGTAAGTTTGTTATGAATGAATAGGTTGTGAGTGTGTGAAAAGTGAAAGGATGAAAGTGAATCCTGAAGGAGGGAGGAGCAATGTCTCTATGCATGGTGTCGGTGACCCATTTTTCACCATGGTACTTGCCTAGGGCACCACCGAAGTGGTTTTCACCGTTGGACGAAATATTTTCTCTTTACTTTTTTTTTTTTTTCAATTTTTTTTTTGTGTCACAAGGTGCCCGTTTGCCAGGTTTTCACCAAGTAATGATTTTTTATGTTTATGATTTTTTTGTATTTTTGATATTTTTGTATTTTTTTGTATTTTTGAATTAGGATATTCTGAAGATGTATGTGTAAAACCTGCGAAGGTGCATGTTGTTGATAGGATCCTCCAAAGGTTCGCTCTCTGGGGTTGAAAGCTGATATGTACTAGATCCATATGCTGCTGTGATGATGTAAGGACCAAGCCAGTTTGGTTCGAACTTTCCCTTCTTCTCTTTGTCTGGCTGATTTTTAGGATTTTCTCTGAGAACGAAGTCCCCTACCTCAAATGTGCGAGGCTTTATCTTATGATTGTAGTTGTATTGTTCCTTGACTGAATGATGTATAGCTTGAGTGACTGTCTTCCTTGATGAAGGAACTGAGATAGAATTACTAGTGTGTGGACTATGTAGGCCCATATGTGTGTCACCTAAAGAAGTTTGGGCATCCTTGATAACAAAGTCCCTCGAGGAAGATCCATTAAAGGTCCATGATGTATCACTAGAAGGGAATGGATGTGTGAAACAAGTGGATGAGTTATGAAGGCTTATGATTGCAAAAAGAAGTGAAAGTAGGATGACATGATGAATACTTAGGATCAACAAGTATTCTTTTTGGTTTGAAATTGTAGAACTTTTGCCCCCAGTTATTTTGATATTAGGGGAGATCAACTCTTGTTCTTTTTCTTTCATAGGATTTTTATCCTTGACTTTGATTTTTGTAGAGTCCAATAGCTTTTGATTTTGATTTGGACTAAAGGACTTTTCTTTATTTTTGACTTTTAGATTTTTCTTTTCATATCTTGATTTTTGATCCCCAATTAGTAAGGGCTTTTCTAATTCTTGTTGATCTAAGTCTAGGAGCGGAGTGGAAATGGAATGAGCGGATGATATGGTAAAGCTATGCGAGTTCTCAAGAGGGTTGGCGATACACTCAATAGATTCTTCGCTGGAACCACTCTTAGGACTATTGATATCAAGAGATGCTTGCACCACTAGAGGAGATTTTCATTCAGACTTAGTAGCCACAACACTATGTGGTTCACACCCAATTCCTTGGCATTGCAAATTGTTTGTAGGTTTTTCTTGTCAACAAAATGTGTTAGGAGATAGTGGGACTTGATCAACATGAAAGATATACTCACCACATCCCATGTCTTTAAACTTGAACTTTTCTTTGATCTCTACTTGTTTTGATGTAGAAGCTTTTAATGATTCTGGATCCACATATGTTGATGAAGGAATAGCTTCTCTATTAACTGGAATTGTTATTTCTGATCTAGGTCGCAGATTGTTGCAATATATGAATGGATTTGGATCAACTTTGATGGTCACTTCAACTCCATTGTGAGGAAACTTAATGAATTGGTGGTATGTAGATGGGACTGCTCTCATCTCATGAATCCAAGGACGTCCTAGTAGTATATTGTATGTGAGATCCACGTCTAGGACCTGACAAACCATATCCTTTGTAATTGGCCCAACTCTAAGAGGCAAGGTCACTGTGCCTTTGGGTGAATGTTCTTCATCATCATATGCTTTGATGGTAATTTTGTTTGTAAATTTCGTAGCTTTATCAGAATATCCCAATTCTTTAGTAGTGCTCAATGTACAAATGTTTAGACCTTCTCCTCCATCTATCAGGACTCATTTTATTTGATGTTTATGTAGAAAGGCTTCAATGTGTAAAGGTGCATTATATGGCTGACTTATAGAGGCATCGTCGACTTCTATGAATGTAAGGGAGTGTGGAATGGAAAGGTATCCCACCATGGCTTGAAACTGGTCCACATTCAGATCAGTGGGGATAGAAGTGTCTCTCAAGATTTTGTCAACAATGGCTTTATGTGCAGGGGATATGCGTAAGAGCTCAAGGATTGAGATAAGCATGGGTGTCTTCCCTAGCTGTTCTATAAGGTCATACTCAGGTTTGGTTGATGAGGAAGTGGTGTTTTAGCTAGAGCACCTTGCAAAGTGAATTTACCTCGATGAGTTGTGACATTACATTCAGAGGTTGGTTCGGAAGAAGATCCAATGCCTTTTAGGACAATCTTGGGTCTTTGGGTATAATTTTTAGGCGTTTTGTCCTTAAGGATAATGGTAGAGACGTAATTGTCCATTGAGATGTGATTGACAGTTGAATCATAGTTATAGGATGCTCTGGTATAGTTGGTCTACTCATCTGTGGCTTTAGCTTTTCCCTTGTCATGTTTTGGGAATGATTCTTTAAACATCTCATGTTCTTGATTGGATGAGTGTCCTTCAATCTCAATGTCACCTCTATCAATGAGATCTTGTATGATGTTCTTCAGTTGATGATAGTTTCATGTTTTATGTCCTTTGCTTTTATGAAATTCACAATATTCATCATCATTCCACCAATTTGGTTTGACCTTTGGCTCATATGGAGGCAAATCTGGAATTGTTATTATTTTGTTTACCACTAGCTTCTTGAAAGCTGGCTCAAGTGGTTCTCCCAATGGGGTGTACTTCCTTCATGATTTTGAAGTTGTTTGAGTATTCACTTGATTGTTTGTAGAGCTTGATCCAGAAAAAATGATTTTGGGTCGTACTGTATTGGCATCAACAACACCATCATTGACTATGTTCTTGTTTTTATTCCAAAATCTTGGCTTGTCTTTTCCTTTAAAGTAGTCTTTGTTTTCTTTGAATATTTTCATGATGCCTTGTTCAATTAGGACCTTTTCTATCGCTAATCTCTTTTCAATGACGTCTTTATAAAAATGATTTCACAAGAGCATCTACTGGATAGATTTCTCCATCTTTGTAAAAGTGATTAAAAAGATTCTCCATCCCTTTGTTTGGTGTTGCACAAAGTGGTGACTGATATGTCTGTCTCTATGTTGTATGAGAAATGTTGGATAAATGCCTCTTCTAGATCACCCCAAGACTTAATTATAGGTGGGAGTTGGGAGAACCATTCCATAGCTTGATCACCTAAGCTCTGTGGGAATAATCTCATCAAATATGTCTCTTCTGCTGCTATCTCAATGCAAGCTGTGAAAAATTGTCTTATATGTACCTTAGGATCTCCTTTTCCTCTATACTTATCAAACTTAGGTGTCACAAAGTGTGTAGGAAATGGAGGCATTGGAATGCTTTTGTCAAATGGAAAGGGACATATGTCTCTCATTATGTAAGTTGGCTTTGGTATATTCATGTCCTCCATTTTCTTTTGTAAGTCCTTAATTTGTTGTTCCAAATTGTTCTTAGGTGGATATCAACTTCTTAGACCATATCCCATGCCTGAGCCACCAAGTGGAGGAGCGTACTGCATGTATGGATGATATTGATCATACACATGTTCATATGGAGGAGGTCTATAGTGATGTTGCGTGTATGGACCACTTGGTATAGAGTCATGATAAGGAATGGAATATCTATTTTGTCCATGTATGCCATACTTTATAGGCATGTCATGACTTTTTTCTAATGTGTTGCCCCCAAATTTGACACGGGGTTTCCTTATGTCCAAATTTTGATCATGCCTTTGGATATCCAATTGCTTTGGTGGTTGGTCCTTAGCATTGGTATGTGATTGAGTATATTTTTCTGCATAAGACTTCCATAATGGTCTGTGAAGGTGAGTATAATATGCTTGACCATGTGTGTATGGGACCTCTGGTTTTTGAAACAAAGATGATGGTGATTCAGGCACAAGATGTGGTCCTCTATTGCCTCCAATATTAGGCCTTAGGCCTCCTTTGATCCATGTTGAGGTGAGGTTGTTGCAAAGGTCGATATTCCATTATTTGAGACTTGTCAAAATCATGAGGTATCTTGGCTCCACTTTGTGCCATCACTTGTAAGAAATATTGTCTATCTCTCCTCATTATTTCCTCAACCAATCTATTGAAATGGGGATCCATAATGGAGTCTTCCACTTCTGCTAAATGTACGGAAATGTTGTCCATATTCTCATTGTGTGTACCATTGTTGTTTGTAGTGTCCATGTTCTCAACATTTGGAATGTTTCTATAAGCATCCATGTCAGGTAATGTAGTATGATCAGAATTGAAAAGGATATCATTGTCATACTCATAGGAACTCATGTTTGTGGACTCTTGAGCCTCTTTAGCTTCTCTCCTAGATTTTTGGAAACAGGTTTCAACCATGAACTAGGTATTGACCAAGATGTGTGAGACTAGATGAAAATGGAAAGAGTATGGAAGACCAAGAGTTGGATGGAATGTAAATGAATCTGAAGTTTACTTGAAATGTCCAAAGTGTAAGACCAAGTATGTATGTAGTAGAGTAGGTGTGACTTCCAAAGAGATGATAGTTTATCTTGATGAGGTAAGTTGACCTTGACTCTAAATAAGACCAAATGAGACCCAAAGGTGATAGACCTTGATGAGGGACCACTTAGCAAAATGTTGTTGTATGTAATGTGTTGACAAAGTATGATGAGGACAAGCAAGTGACCTTTTGACTCAAGTTTAGAAAAATGTGAATTTAATGCAAGGTGTAAAGCAATGATGGACTTTGTGAGACCCAAAGATAAGTTGAATGCTATATGAAAATATAGAGAAATAACTTAAGAAGCTAAAGAATTCTAAAACTGATTGCTCTTGTTTATTGGACTCTAAATTTTCCCAATTTGTGAAGTTGTTGTTGTGACCAAATCTGAATTTTTGACTGGCTTTCGTGATAAGAGGACACAATGTTGATGAGGACTTAATGTTTGCAAGTGTTTAGACTCAAAATGAATCAAAGAAAAGTGTGTTGTTTGATGTAAAATTGTTTTGCATACACTTGAAGACACAAAAGACACAATATTTTGATGTTTGATCTTGAATGTTTGATTGTTCAAAATAAGGCAAGCACAATTCTTATGGTTGGCCAGGACAATAGTTGTTGATCCCACATGGGGTTTCCCCCGAGGCTACGCTATTCAGAGTGGATACTTAGATGCTTGATCCCACTGGCTCCACCCTCGACACTCACTTCTCGGGGCAGCCAAGCATCAGTCCCCATGAAAACTCCTTGTGGCAAACTTTGTATCTCTACTAAGAACCGTATGTGTGTGGGTCTCTCCAAAGTTCCAACCTCCTGACCCAACAACTAGAAGGATTTTGGCTTCTAAAACAAAAAGGTGCTAGTAAGGGCATCCACTCATGTGGCCATACATGCAACACTTTTAGCTCTGTAAATACAGAAAGCTCCCAGCCGGTAGGGGTTACGCCCTACAACTGATCAAATAAATTTGATCAAACGGGTTTATGGGGAGACATAGTGTCGATATGAACTAATTAGCACACGTTACCCATCGTTTTCACCATGAATACAGTTGTTTATAGTGGTTCGAAAGAGGTGGGTTTTCCTTGCTACCACTTGGGTCGTTCTCTCTTGACTAGTAGTCCTAATGACCACATGGGGAGACATGCCCTCTAAAGATTAAACAAAAAGAGCCTATTGCTCAAAACACAAAAGACACTAGTTCAATTTTAGTGCACCAATTGAAGTGTTTGCTAATCTATGAAAGCAAGGCACGCAATAAAAAAAGAAAATCCTTGTCCAGGTCCTGCAACAAAGATCTGTTAGTAGTTTGGATTGTTTCAAATGATCACCCCTTCCTGGAAGCACACAAGTTAGGTCAATTTTAGATCCAAAAGACTTTATGAAATAGGGACCTTTGACAAAATGATTTTTTTGACCAATTCAAATATCTGATTCATCATAAAAAAAGACCACCTGTAAAATTTCAACAAATTTCCAGAAATGTAAGAAAATCCAAAATATTTGCTAATTTGCTCCAAAAAATAATTTTTTAGGAAAAATCATAATAAATTCATATAAAATGCAAAATTGATCCAAAAAATATGAAATTTTTTATGCACACTCTTGATGGTATTCCTACTCTTAAGTACTTCAGAATATTTGGAGGCAAATGTTACATTAGGAGAGATGAGTAATTGGTAAATTTGATCCTAGAAGTGATGAAGGAATATTTTTGGGTTATTCATCTAAGAGCAAAGCATATAGATGTTTTAATAAAATATTGCAGAAAATCATTGAGAGTGAAAATGTGAAGATACATGAACACTTTAAAAGAAATTCAAGGTCTATGGATTTTGAACCGGAAATTGAGATAATCACAAATGAACCTATACAGAGTGAACCGGTACAAAATGTTGATCCAGTCACACCGGCATCATCACAGAATTCCACAGTGACTGAAGAACAACAACAAGTGAACACACCTAGGTATGTAAGATTGGATCACTCTGAAAGTCAGATAATTGGGAATAAGTATCAAGGAGTTATGACAAGAGGAATACTGCCAAATGAAGAGGTATGTTTAATTTCTCAAATTGAACCAGCATCTTTCATTGAGGCATGTGAAGATAAACGTTGAATTAAGGCTATGGAAGATGAATTAGAACAAATTGAAAAGAACAACATATGGACATTTGTTCCCCGACCTAAAAATAAAAATGTAATTGGAACTAAATGGGTATTTAGAAATAAACTTAATGAAGATGGTAAGGTAATTAGAAACAAAGCCAGACTAGTATGTAAGGGATATTCACAGAAAGAGGGAATTGATTACAATGAAAACTTTGCACTGGTAGCTAGAATTGAGGCAGTCAGATTATTTCTTGCATTTGCAGCACACAAAAACTATAAAGTATATCAAATGGATGTTAAATGTGCATTTCTTAATGGTGATCTTGGAGAGAAAGTTTACATTGAACAACCTAATGGATTTTCATTAACAAATGATAAAGATATGGTTTGTAGGTTAAGGAAAGCTTTATATGGATTGAAGAAAGCTCCTAGAGCTTGGTATGCTAGATTGGACTAATATCTTATGAAACTTGGTTACACTAAAGGTAATGCTAACAATAACTTGTAATACCCTAAAAATGGTCATCTAAACCATGAGCCCCTAATCTCAACAACATCACCAAAGTCCTAACCAAAGGCAATTAAATAAATCTTGAGCACACAATTAATTCTTTAATCATCAAATGTCACATGGCAAAATCAATCACTCAATATTAATTAAATATTTATTTAATTAATTAAATCATTACAAGTAAATCATTTTAAACAATTATCTTATTTATTTTATTTAAATATCCTAGCATATTTAATTAAATAAATCAAATTGTCATAAATCTTCAAAAAAGGAAACAAATCAAGAAAGAGGAATTAATTCAATTAAATAAATCAATTGAGCACAAATCTTCAAAAATGGAAATAAATCAAAAAAGGAATTAATTGACCAAGAAACGAATTAATTGAGAAAAGAAATCAATTGGAAACAATCTTGAAAAAACAAATTAAAAATTGATAAATAATCTCAAAGAAAGCAATTAAAACAATTAAATATTAAAATTGAATGAAATAGATAATAAATCAGTTTTTTCCTGATTTTTATCTTAATTTTAGTTCAATTTCCTTTAAATCAGTTTTTGATTTAATCTTAATTTTAGTTCAATTTCCTTTAAAACTGAGAAAAGCATCCAATCACATCAATTCACCTGGATTGTGCTTCCTCTTGGAAAATCTTGACCGCTCATCATCATTTGATCTCAACCGTTGGTTTCTTTCTTAATTTTCTATAAATTCAGGCTCATCTCTCATTCAAAGAGAGGTTGGAGAATACATCGTTATTATACTGTTTTTTCTCTAGACTCATTGATATATTGCATATTTATTATTTCATATTGATTAAATCATTTAGCTTAATATTGTTTAAATCTTGTTAGATTAATATTGCATCCATCTAGCATTCATCATGCTCATATAGATAAAATCCTTCGTCTTGATGTTGTCTAGTCACTGGTATTGCTTATAATCTGAGAGAAATCTTCTACTCGCAACTTTTAGAAGGCAATGGGTCGATTTGTTATGGTTTATTATTCATTGATTATATCTGATCAACCATGCATGTAATGACTTGATTGAAGTGTTGTGCTTACAGATACAGGTTCACTTTTCACACACATATTTCTGGCGCTCACCATGGGGCCTGAACCCACAACTACAAGATTTCTAATATTTCTTGAACAAATTTAATGTTTGGATTTTATAACTAATAAACATGTGTTAAATTTGCAGATAAAAATCTTTCTTTTTGTTTGTTCTTCTATGACAGTCAAAAATGGTCTCGGTTTGGAAGGAATAAATTTTTATTGAACCGTTAGATCTAAACCAATTTTTGATATGTTGTTGAAAACCAAGCTTTCTATAGGTTCATTGTATGGATTTTCCTAAATATTTTGGGTTTGAAAGTTATGATTGACATAGTGCAGGACTATCATTTTACTTATTCTTTTGTGATAGTAAAAAATAGTCTCATTTTGGAGAGCATCACTTTTTTTTTGAACCGTTGGATCTAAACCAATTTTTTATATGTTGTTTAAAATAATTTTTTCTACAGATTCACTGAAGGGATTTTCCTAAATATGTTTGGTTTGAAAGTTATGATTGACAGAGTGCAGGACTGTTATTTTACTTGTTCTTCTATGATAGTCAAAAATGGTCTCGGTTTAGAGAGCATAATTTTGTATTGAACCGTTGGATCTAACTCAAATTTTAATATGTTTTGTAAAACCAAGTTTTTCACATTTTTACTGAAGTGATTTTCCAAATTATATCTGGCTTAAAAGTTATAAATGACAGAGTGCAGTACTATCAAAACTATCATAACTAGGATAGTCATAAAAAATGGAAATTCTTGTTAGATTAGTTCAATTTATAGTTTGGATGCTAGAATTTTCTTTTGATAATTATTTTTTATGTTATTTTGGAAACTAATTTTGGGATTTTAATGTTTTCAGGATGCTTGTCAAAGAATCTATCAATCAAACATACACCTGCCAAAGAATCAAGAAGAAAATGACTGCTGACATATTGGTTTTGTAGGTTGCCTAAGGAGAATCGACTAAACATTGTGTATTCATTTAATATTTTCTTAGGCACTTAAATTGCTATCTAGTTAAAGAAAAATTTGTCTTTCATGTTTTCAGAAAAATCTAAGAGGTAGGAGAGTATGCTCTTGGCTTTTATAGACAATCAGAAATCTACACCCTCAAAGCTTTTTTCTAAGTTTTGAGATTTGTGTACGTTTAGCGGTCCTGTCATAGTGGGAAAAAGTAATCACCCTATGAGAATGACCCAAGTGATTACAGCTAGACCGGAGCATTCCAACTCACTGTAATAAATAGGCCTCTGGTGATTAATGTCTCAAAGGATGGGATTATTTGAGTTTTCTCTTTGAGATATCTCATATCAAGCATTTTGTAGGGCCTCGTGGTCTCAATCACGTTTATGTGACTACATCTTGTTTTGGTACCTTGTTGGGCTATAGGCCTCAATCATGCTTGCATGACTTCAAGGGGTAATTTCAAATAAAATTCCTAACTAAGAACTCTAAGACAGAAGCTACCTGATTCACCTCCGAAAGGTTGATAATCTTTGTGCAAGAGAGATAGTAACTCTCCCAAGACACTTGCCATATTTTGCCCCCATTAGCATTTGGAGTCGGCTAATACGGCATTGAGAATCCATTGCATGAGACTCAACAGTCATATTCTGATTAGCTATTGGGTGTGTACCTAAGTCAGCAAGCAAAAGTTTTCTTCTCTAAGCCAACTTCCATAGGGTTAGCATGCTGTGATTGAATTATTATATATCTTGCATGTTTTCTATGTTTTCATCCCTAAAACTAAAACTGGAATACCAAAACTGGAGAAAACAACAAACAAAATCAGTGATAAACTCTGTTTGTGTCCAAACTGGTCTTTGTCAGTAATTGAAACATCAATCCTTATCAAAAACTAGTAGTCGTTAGTCATTGAAACTCTATCTATCAGAATCTCGTCTCTGTCCAATCCTCTATCGTATGAATTCATGATCTTGTTAGTCAAAATAGTCAAAGTTTACCAGATCAGTCTACAATGAGCATAAAACTGGTCATCATCCTCTTGAGCATAAACAACCTTGATAGTGTACCCCTGTCGTTGTGTTGCACAATTTTGTCGATCATCTTTCAGCTAGTTCAAACAACATCATATCAAACCTAAGTTAAATTAGATAGCATCTTACATAGGATAGATCAATCCTGAAACCATACTAGATCTTAAGTTACTTCCCTCAATCACCACGTTAAACGAAACTACTAGCTACAATTTGATCTTGACTTCTGCAACACATCTCGCTCTCGGTCCTGTCGGTTAAAAATGTCTGTTCAAACTAAAAGCTCTTCTAATTTTTTTGACAAAAGTAAGAATCTCATGGATACCTTAGCTCCAATTCCCATGGCTGCCTATGCTCAAATGCTTCAAGATATAAAGGAAGAAATATATGACATGGAAATCCAACAAAATAAATCAATGACTCCATTTGAAAAACAAATGTATGATATCAAGTGTGAGAAACTTCAAGAAGTGCTAATATGATTATGTGATTTGACAAGCAAATACCAACAAATTATTGACAATCAAAAGCCAAATCTCAAACAAGCTCATGAGACACCTTCACCAAGACATAAAGACATTTCCTCCAAATATTCCCTAAATAGATAGTTTACACCTCTGGGGCAATCTATTGAGTCAGCTTTGGAAGAGTTTATTAAGAACAATCTTATCACATTGCCTAAAAAGACCACGTGGGGATGTGCAGTTTTGAGTAGTTATTGTGTATATCATAGGTATAACAAACATAAGACTTCAATGTGTATGGAATTAAAACATAAGATTCAAGATCTCCTTGATGATGGTGTCATTGAAATTGAAGATCCTAATGACTCACCTAAAGAAAAAGAAGGAACTACTTCTAAGCATAATCAAAATCATGAACCTATGTCTAGCAACGCTCCATATGTAGCCTCCATCCCTTCCATGATGCCTTCATTGCCTAAAACTTCTCAGCAACAATCCATATCATCTCCTTCAAACAATGAAACTTCTAATGTTGACCTTCAAGGGCTATCTCCTATGGAAATCCAAGTTAATGCCAATATTGATACAAGTTCCTCTAAAGATTTAAAAATCCTAGATCCTATTCCATCATGCACTCCAATTCCAATCATACCCACTCCAGAAGGCCCTTTCCAAAATGCTTCCCCATCATGCCAAAATATGGAGACCTTCCAAGAATCCCCTACACCTATGCGAAATCCTATCCCTTCCTTAGAAGTGACTCCATGTCAAGAGGATAATCTAAAAAATGAAAGAATAAGTCGTACCATAAATCAAGATCAAGACACCAAAACTCCTCAATCCCATCTAATGATTGAAAAAGATCTCGTTCTCCTGGAATCCCATGATGATCCCCTTATACCTTTCCATTTCTTCCAAGATGAACTCCTTCCATCTCAAGAGAAAAGAATCCTTCCAAATCCCATTCCTAATCCACTTCCTAAGCAAGATCATGATGCCTCTTACACCTTTTCAAACAATCCTATTCAAAATGAAGAGTCAAACATCTTATCCAATGGTCCTCTTCCATGTCAAGATAAAAGTATCCCTTCATCTCCTTGTCATAATCCTACATGTTCACTTCATGATCCTATCATACCTTGCAATCCACCTCCACCTCAAAATGGACTTGCCTCTAGCATCAAAAGTAAGAAGAAACCCTTTTTTAAAAAGATCTTTCAAAGCATGCATTATCAAATAAAAGGGTTAGACATTCATGGACAAGGTATATTAGAACCCCCTGCTATAAAAGAAAAACTTGATTATAATGGCTATATTTCTCACTCTCAAGATGTTGGTATCCCTCATAAATCCTACATTTCTCCAATTAAATCCAAATATATGCTTTCCCCATCATCACTTCCATCCATTCTAGGTCCCTATATCCCTCCATCCCTTATGAAGGATCAAAAAAGGCACACGTCTTCAAGTACCTTCCATCCATCTAAAAGACCTCCATATCATTCCTATATATCCACACATCTCCCTCCAAGCAATTTGGATGCCAAGCATAAAAGTCATAAGTCAAGTAACCCACATGTATTCAAAGATCAACATGTCCCATCTAATCGACATGTCAAAACAAAGCAAAATATGATCCAAAAAGAAAAAGAAAAATACAAAATGCCACAAAGGCCCACAAAGAAAGAAGAAAAGTCAAAAGTTATATGGGTTCCTAAGGCACTTGTACAAGCAATGCGCTCTAAGGATTTACAAAAGCATAAAAAATCAAAAAACATGTGGATCCCTAAGCGGATTCTTGAAGCACAACAGTCTAAAGAAAAATCAAAATTGGCATCCAAAATTGTTGTTCCTCCATCCAAACCTTCCGAGTCTATTCCTCCATTACCTCCTTCATCCATTTTGGGTTCTTATGCCACAAAATTTGTAATATTTCCTCCATCCAAATCTCAAAATTTGAGATTCACTTCTCCTCCATATGTCCACCATCCCTCAAGGTGTGTGCCAATGTTGATCTTTCTAGCATTTCCATCTATCGATACACAATTCTTCCAACATCCCATCCATTATCCAACACCTCTTTTTCACCCTTCCATCCCTCTTATCCAATCTTTTGCATAATTCCTTTCCCTAGTTTCATTTCATTATCCTACCAACATCTTTGAGCATACCTTCATAGCCATGGTCTATTGCAACTCATATTCTAAAGGTACCATCCAAAGCAACAAGACATTGGGGTCCTTCTTCCATCTCCTCTCATGCCTCCATTATCTTCCAAAAGAAAAAAAAGATGAAAAAAAGTAAAAAAAAAAGAAGTAAATATAAATAAATTCGTCCTTGTGTGAAAACCACTTCTTGTGGGACCTTGGGCAAGTACCATGATGAAAACCTAGTAAACAGGAGTCATGCGCAATCCATTATCCTTTTGCACTTTACACTGGGGGCAAGTTCCATCCATGTACATCCATCTATTATCCATCTTCCTCCATTGTCCTTCATCCTCCATTATCCCTCATTCGCTCTATCTAAATTCATATCCGTTTTCCACCTTTGATCTTGACAAGGTTAAGGATCTTTACAAGTTTTGTATGTCCTATATATTGCACTTGATCCAAACCCTTTAGCTCCTATCCATTGCTCGCTTACATCCTTCATTACCACCTTTGATCTTGATTATCCTATCTGCCTCCTATCTAGATCTATTCCTTGATCTTGATCAACACTATGGACAAAATGCAAAAACATGCTTTCCACAAACCTCTTGACATGGCCACTTCTTTGGACCATATGGATTAGTTACGCTATATCATTTCTTTTCATTGCTAAAATCCTTGCTTTACATCACTAAAATCCTTGGTTTATATTGCTATATCTGGAACATGTGCTTGGATTAATGTTGTGAGATAGTCCTTGAAAGCATCCACCATCATTCGCTTATCCATTCATGTACTCAAAATCCCTTTTGCCTTGCTAGACACTAGGGGAAAACATTTAAAAATAAAAAAAATCATAAAATGTCCTGAAACAAAATCCTAAAAATCAGAAAAAGTCCTGAAAAAATCCTAAAAACTAGAAAAAGTCCTTAAAAAATCCTAAAAATCAGAAAAAGTCCTGAAGAAATCATAAAAATCAGAAAAAGTCCTGAAGAAATTCAAAGAAAAAAAGAAAAACAGAAGAAAAAAAAAAGGAAAAAAGAGAGAAAATGCCCTAGTGAAAACCTGGTAAACAGGCACCTTGGTAAAAAATATATATATATGAATTTCTGCCAAGTAGGTGAAAACCTGGCAAATAGGCACCTCTTGTACTCAAGCGCTCCATCTATCAATGCAACATTGGCATTCCTGCTTTCATGTATCTTTGCTTTCACTTGTACATATTTTAGTCACTTTTGTGACATCCTAGTTCGCTGGAACGCTCATGGCTTGAAACTGGTCATTGTCCTAGTCTTAGGTAATCGACAAGAGCACATTACATGTCCTAAGAAGTATCAACCAAGTCAACCTTACGTCAGTGAAACCTGGTCGTCCACTCTGAGTCAGTTACCTGTCTCCTGACTAGTGAAGAGTTTTATCACCGAGTTAACAAGAAAAACAACATAACAAAAAACAATCACTAAGTTGTTTGAGATATGCATGAAAATTTTCTTTGTGTGTTGCCTTTTATATTGGTTTTCGATTATTATCCCTTTGAGTAACTCGAGGAAGTCTATTGTGACTAAGAGGAGCAAGGATTGGGGGCATAATATTTTCTTGTTTTATACTTGTAGGAATGATCCCAATGATGTGGAAACATCTAAATTAGCTGGGTGTCTGTGATAAGAGCCTTCACATCAAGGTGGAATCACCTCACATACCTCGAGTCCACTTATTTGAATGCTACAGGGAGGTCCATATCATTTCTTTATTCATTTTGAGTAAATTTCTTTATCATGCAATCCGAGTCCCTGCAAAATTTGTCCAAGGATATGAACAAAAAAAGGTCATTGCAGACAAGATCCTTATTTTGCACATGAAAAGAAAGGAACTCTACTCTGCCTGCTATAATTGTAAAATGCTCAATGATGACAATTAAGCTGTTCAAAATCCAGTGACTAGGTTTAGGTTGCATTTTGCATCTCATTTTGCATTTCATTCCTGCATTTTGTGAATTTAGAGTGATTTCGGTATGGTAACAATGATTTCTTTATCTTTTGAATAAGAGTTGGAAACTTCATCATTTCTTTGCTAAGTGGTCTCTTTTCATCATTTCTTCGATCGAGTACTTGTGTATTGAGATTCTAGATGCATACATAAGCATCTTATATAGATTCATACATTCATTATCATTCATTTGCATTCATCTTATTGCATAGAAAAATGAAAAAAATTGCATTACTCATTATTCATTACTCATTTGCATTATCATTTATTTGCATATGAAAAGAAACAAAAATAAAAACCCATATTCCATTTGCATTCATTCATCTATACTAAAAACAAATGCATACATATAGAATAAAGCATATAGAACAACATCTCATAATCCATCAACACAAGTACGATGAAATCAAATCAAGAGCTTGTAAATCAGTTGTCCTGAGTCCATTTTCGGGATTGAAATTGAAAATTGAGATCATTTTGCTAGTCAATTTCAAAATTTGGACCACTTAGTTCTTTTCATCAAAAGCTCATTCTCTCTTCTAATTGCGCTCAATTTCTTGTTAATCAACATTGAATCTCAATCTAATTTCTACAAATCAACTTGGTGGTTAATCTTATCAATCAATGCAAAATTTTCACAAATATCCTCTAAATCAATTTGTGCCCAGACAACCTATCATCGCTAAAAATTGCCTATCATCATGTAACCTCGCTATCTTTCAATTTCGCTCTCGAGGGGCATACTCATGACCTTATGACCTCACATCTTCAAATGTCGAGAAAAAATTTCAAATCTTCATTGCAAGTCGAACAACTAATCTTTGCTAATCAATCAAATAAGACCTCATCGCTAGGGGCATTTCAACTTCATCACTTTATATCAACTCAAGATCTCTCGATCATCTAAATCAAATCAATCTCTAGGGGCATATCAGTTTCATCACTTCATATCAAGTTGATATTTGTCTTTTATCTGAATCAATCTCTTTACGTTAATCAGTTCCATCGCTTTTCATCAAGCTAATTTTTCGTTTAAACTCAATCAAGGTTTTAAAGAGTATCTTTGATCATGCTAAATCTAAACAGGTGTTACATTTTATTCATTTCTTGATCAAGCTGAACAATTTATCTTCATCATATCTTGATCAATCAAGTTCAAGATTGATTTTTAACATCACTCACTGTGTCTAGATCAATCAAGTTCTAGATCAATAAGATCCGCTTCTTGATCAATCAAGTTCAAGTTCGGTATCTTTTGTTTTCTATCATTCCTAAGTTCAATCAAGTTCTACAATGGTATCTCTTTAATCAGACTTCATTTAGCTTTGTCATTTCGAATCAAACTAAAAACCTCACTTTTTTATGTAGTTCGTGATCAATCAAGTTCAGAACTGACATCTCCTAGACATCAAATTTCCTTTGAACCAACACACTGCTCACACATTAATTCAAAGAGGGGCAAATGTAATACCCTAAAAATGGTCATCTAAACCATGAGCCCCTAATCTCGACGACATCACCAAGGTCCTAACCAAAGGCAATTAAATAAATCTTGAGCACACAATTAATTCTTTAATCATCAAATGTCACATGGCAAAATCAATCACTCAATATTAATTAAATATTTATTTAACTAATTAAATCATTCCAAGTAAATCATTTTAAACAATTATCTTATTTATTTTATTTAAATATCCTAGCATATTTAATTAAATAAATCAAATTGCCATAAATCTTCAAAAAAAGAAATAAATCAAGAAAGAGGAATTAATTCAATTAAATAAATCAATTGAGCACAAATCTTCAAAAATGGAAATAAATCAAAAAAGGAATTAATTGAGAAAATAAATCAATTGGAAACAATCTTGAAAAAACAAATTAAAAATTGATAAATAATCTCAAAGAAAGCAATTAAAACAATTAAATATTAAAATTGAATGAAATAGATAATAAATCAATTTTTTCCTGATTTTATCTTAATTTTAGTTTAATTTCCTTTAAATTAATTTTTTCTTGATTTAATCTTAATTTTAGTTCAATTTCCTTTAAAACTGAGAAAAGCATCCAATCACATCAATTCACCTGGATTGTGCTTCCTCTTGGAAAATCTTGACCGCTCATCATCATTTGATCTCAACCGTTGGTTTCTTTCCGAATTTTCTATAAATTCAGGTTCATCTCTCATTCAAAGAGAGGCTAGAGAATACATCATTATTATACTATTTTTGCTCTAGACTCATTGATATATTGCATATTTATTATTTCATATTGATTAAATCATTTAGCTTAATATTGTTTAAATCTTGTTAGATTAATATTGCATCCATCTAGCATTCATCATGCTCATATAGATAAAATCCTTCATCTTGATGTTGTCTAGTCACTGGTATTGCTTATAATCTAAGAGCAATCTTATACTTGCATCTTTTAGAAGGCAATGGGTCGATTTGTTATGGTTTATTATTTATTGATTATATCTGATCAACCATGCATGTAATGACTTGATTGAAGTGTTGTGCTTACAGATACAGGTTCACTTTTCACACACACACAACTTATACTTCAAAGTGACTAATGAAGACATTTTGGTTATTGAAGTTTTTGTTGATGACATCATTTTTGGAGGAGAAGATGGATTGTGTATAGACTTTTCTAACAAGATGTAGGAAGAATTTGAAATGTCTATGATTGGGGAGATAAAATTCTTTTTAGGATTGCAAATTTCTCAGACTGATAAAGGTATATTTTTATGTCAATCAAAGTATTTGAAGGTGTTTCTGGTGAAAATCGATAACAACAATATTGAAAGACTAAATGAATTCAACCACAAAACCCTAGCCTAATAATCAACAAAGATCCACCATAACATATGAAGATTATCTAAGACAATGCAAATCAAATGAAATCACAACGATTATACCATCACATGCCCAATAGGGTTTGGATATCCATTCTTCCTATCTCCATTGATCTTGTTTGATATATTTGCTCTCAGATTTTATATGTGCACAAGAGCTCAACAAAGAATGAAAAAGTGGTTGCAAGTAGGCTTGATCGCATATGCAAGTTTGAAAGTGTAATGTAGTCAAGAAGTCAACTGATCAGGGTTGATAATGAAGAAAGCATCTCCTTATATAGAAGACACCATAAGAAATGGAGGGATAAGATTAAGATGTGTAAGAGATAAATGGTCAGCTAAGATTAGAGGGTAGGTAGAGAAAATAAGAAAATAATGAGAGGGTAGGTAGTGTAGGAATTAAGAGATGAATGACATGTGTCATGGGTAGAAAAGGCTAATGAATTAATTAAATAAATAAAGATTTATTTAATTAATAGAGGAAATGGGATCAATTAAATAAATAAAATATTTATTTAATTTAGGAAAAGGATAATTTAAATAAATGAATATATTTATTTAAATGAGAAATAAGGCTAGAAGAGGATAAATGAATTAATTAAATAAATAAGAATTTATTTAATTAATAGAAGAATTAGGCTTAAATAATTAAATAAATAAAGATATTTATTTAATTAGAAATGACAATTTTAGGTGTCTACAAAAGGAATTATTGAAGAAATTTGGTATGGAAAACTCTAAACCGGTAAGTACTCCTATGACTACAATTGATAAACTATCATTGAAAGATGATTCAGCTCCTGTTAGTCCAACAAGATACAAATCTATGATTGGAGGTTTACTGTATTTGACACAAACGAGACCTGATATAATGAATGCAATGTGTATTGTTTCAAGATTTCAGAGTAATCTTAGAGAAAATCATGAATCAGCAGTAAAAAGGATTTTCTGGTATTTACAAGGCACAATAAATCTTGGTTTATGGTATCCTAAAGATGAAAATTTTGGTTTATGTGCATATACCGATGCTAATTGGGGAGAAGATGTAGATGATAGAAAGAGAACCACCGACGGGGCATTCTTTCTTGGTAGCAGATTGATTTCATGGTTGAGCAAGAAACAAAGTTGTACATCATTATCAACAATAAAATTAGAATATGTTGCAGCAGCAACCAATTGTACTCAGGTATTATGGATTAAACAAATGTTGAAAGACATAAAGGTAAAATGCAAAGAACCTATAATCATCTATTGTGCTAATTCAGCAGCAAGTGATATATCTAAGAATCCAGTATTTCACTCTAAAACTAAACATGTTTCTATCAAATACAATTTTCTGTAAGAGAATGTAGAAGCAAAAGAAGTAAGATTGGTTTATGTGAATACTAAAGAGCAGATTGCAAACATCTTTATTAAGCCTTTGCCTAAGGAAACATTTGAATATCTCAAAGAGTATCTTTGGGTCATACCCTCACCGGTAGAGACTTGGACAGTTGATGTTTGGCATCAAACCGACATAATTTATAGAGAAACCTTTTTCTGGCTTTGATGGAGGAGAGCTACTTCTCAAGGGGAGTAGTAAGATAAGTTGGTATTTGTAATTGGTTCTATGAATTGGTTGTATCTTGTATTTGTATTGCTTTGGCATTTGATGTCAAAGGGGGAGAGATATCTATGGAAAAATATTATCCTTTGGAGAGATTATTCATTAGGGGAAGAGATTTTTACTCTCTGCATTTGTATTTTGATTTCTGGTATTGATCTATTCTGGAGATTGTAGGTTTTTGGTTTTTGGCATTTTTTCTTTGGCACCTAGATGGTTTTTCCATCTTGTGTTGCCATCAATGCCAAAGGGGGTGATTGTTGGTATTATGGATATGTTGCATTGGTTTTGTCATTGATGTCAACACTTATCAACACTTATCCTTCTGGAGATCTTTGGTTATGTTCACCGAAAAGACTCAGTGACTTATGCACAGTCACTGGTATCTAGTTCACCAATAGGTTATATTGTTCACCAGCACTAAGGATGACTTGTTATCATCTAGAGATCACTTGGTTATGTCAAAGACATGGTTTGGACACTTGGTTTTGGAGATTTGGTTATTGGTCTAATCAGGTTGACATATTTGTTGTTACTGGTAAATGGGTCTAGGTTATGGACCGGCAAGTAGTATCTATTCCAGATCAGCATGACAAGTTATGGATATGGTTTAATCAATTAATATTGTTGTTGAGCCAACATGATGCATCACATCTTGACTTACTTGTAATATATTTTATTATATTATTCTTAGTAAGTTGACCTACACATTTGGTTTTAGGTTTTGGCATATATGTAAGATCTCAATTGTGAGATTGATATAGGAGAGGAGATAAGGTATTATAAGGTTGTGATATTTGATATATGCAAATATAAGAAGAGCTACTCATGCAAACATCATTTGAAGATTCAAGGAAGGTTTGAAGGAGACATTCAGAGCTCAACTGATATTGAATCCAGCATTGGAGATGCTACTTTGAGTAGTACATTATCATTTAATCATCCAATTGTAGTCAGTGTGACTCTCATTTTGTGATTGAGCAGTGAGCTCTAGGCAGCTGGCCTATCTGCATGTTTAGACCCCATTTGCATACACATACTATCTATAGTAGTATCATTTGATTGTGGGTAAGGTTTCCCACCGTAGTTTTTCCCCTTACAGGGTTTCCATGTACAAGTCTTTGCATTATGTGTTGTGGACTTTGTTTCTCTTTTTGTTTCATGTATTAAGTTTCACCAGTACTATTATTAACTGTTAATCTATTTACCGGTATTAAGTATCAAGTTTGGTTAAAGTATATTTGGGTTGAAATTAATAGACAACTGATTCACCCCCCCCCCTCTCAGTTGCCTTCGGGTCCTAACACCCACATCATTCTAGAGTAATCATCAATTATTAGCATGAAGTACCTATCACCTTGAAAGCTTCTTGTCCTTGCTGGACCACATAAGTCAGTATGAATCAAATCAAGTACATCATTAGATTTATCATGTATTTTTTATAATAAGTTCTAACTTGTTTTCCAAATTGACATTCCTTATATATTGGATTATGAGGCTTTATAATGTTAGGTATATCTCTAACTTCCTTTGTTTAACTAATCTTAATAATACAATCAAAATTAACATGACACAACCTCTTATGCCATAACCAACTCTCATCAATATGAGCAATCAAACATGTCTTATTACCAGTGTTCAAGTGAAAGATATTACCTCTAGTATGAGTACCGGTTGCAATCTCCAAACTAGTTTTGTTAATGATTTTGCATTTTCTATCTTTGAACTGAAGTTGGAATCCCTTATCCACCAATTGACCAATACTTAAAAGATTATGCTTTAAACCTTCTACATAATAGACATTATTAGTATTATGCTTTCCATCTAGAGAAATAATACCTCTACCTTTGATCATACATGCTTTGTCATCTGCAAATCTAACTTGACCACCATTCTATTCTTGCAGGGACACAAACTTTCTTTTATCTCCAGTCATATGATGTGAGCATCCACTATCAATTACCCATTCATACTTGTCTTCAAATTTTGCTGCCAGGGCCTTCTCCTCATTCTTGATAGCTGGTTCTAGTTCATCTTCCTTTAAAGCATAGAACACCCATTCCTTTCCATTGTCAAATCCACTAGCAGATTCTCCTATCGGTTCATCCTTTGAATCATCATTTATTCCTTCCTCATTTGCTATGTAGCATTGTTTATTTTTCTTGAATCTATATTTGTTCTGATTAGGCTTTAATGATTTCTTAACTATTTCTTCAAATCTAGCTTTCCTTTCAGGACATCTAGATGCAAAATGACCAATCTCATTACATGCAAAACATTTAAAAGGTTGTTTTCCTTCATACTTACTTTATGTCGGTCCTTTAGGTACTCTTCTAGAAAATAAGGCTTCAAGTTGCTCAAATTATTCATCCTCTTTCCTCATATCCTCCAATTCTTTTGCATATAGGGATTTCCAATCACTTTTGTCGGTAGATGATGATGCATGAAAAGCAGTTTCAGAATTTGCAGCTCCAGAGGGTCCAAATTCTTCAATCTCAAAATCAGATAATTTCCAAATGTCTTTGTTAACTAAAGTGTTTTCCATTGTTCTCAATTCATTAATTCCAGTAGCCTTCATCTTGTAAGCTGATGGTAAGGCTCTCAATACTTTAGAAACTATTTCATCTTCACTCAGAGATCCTCCACAACATTGAATTCCCATGACAATATCATTTACTTTTTCCATAAATGTAGCAATTATTTCATTATCTTCCATCTTCAAGTTCTCATATCTTACCTACTAACCATCAAGTTTATAAATTTTGACAGTAGGGTCACCTTCATTTAGAGTTTGGAATTTACCCCACATAACCTTTGTCGATGATTTATTAGTCAATCTCATGATTTGCTGATTAGTGAGTGCACACAAGAGGGTTTCTCTTGCTCTGCAATCATTTTCAATATTCTTGTCCAAGTCTGCAGGAGCAAGATTGCCAAATGTCAGATCATAAGGTGTGTATCCTTTCTCAATGATCTCCCAAATATCCTTGCCAAGACATCTAAGATGAATATCCATTCGGGTTTTCCATATCCCATAGTGTGTTCCATCAAGCTTAGGGATTTCTCTTCTAAAAATAGTTGTCGATGGATTTGAAGTATTACTTGCCATATGATCTACCTTAAGCGGTTAAGCTTTTGCAAAAGAGGACCAAAGCGCTGATACTAATTGTTAGGATAACTGGTGGACAACTGAGAGGGGGGGTGAATAAGTTGTCAACGGATTACTTTAATCAAACCACTATATAACCTTTAACCAGAGAACATAAATATTGAATATCGGAATAGCAAAAATAGATACCAGTAAGTGATAAAACTTAAGAATAAAACAGAGAATTAACACAATGCAACCATATCACATAATGTTAGGATTAATGATAGTCCCAAAGATACTGAGAGGGGGGTGAATTAGTATCTAATCGGTTAACAGAATATTTAACCTTATTAAGTACTTTGCTTTCCAAAATAGTGTACCGGTAAACAAGAATTAATGCAGTAAATATGAACAATAAAGGAAACATAGAAAGCACACCATAACATAAGATTTTTAATGAGAAAACCTAGTGTGGGAAAAACCTTAGTGGGATTTGTGACCCACAATATTCACTCACTAGCCAATGAATAAATATTACTTACAAGAGGGTGCCTGCGCATGCAGGAAGGCCAACTTCCTAAAGCTCATTGCTCAATTACAAATGGAAGTCTCACTAACTTACAAAATGGATTATGAGAATCCAATATAATGTACTGCTATAATTCAGCATCTACTATGCCAAGTTTAGTACCAGTTTAAGCTCATACTATAACCATAAACCTTATACAAAATCTGCCTTAATATGCGCTCATCACTTCTACTATCATGTATCCATCATTACAAAATGATTTACAAGATCTTATACATATATGAGTCTATTACAATATGCCATGTCAGCTTTACAAAAATATATTTACAATTAAATACAATAAACAAAAGTTGTTCATGTCGGCTAGGGTGTCGGTATACATTCTTGCCATTGTCGATGAAGTGTCTAATGATGTCGGTGTGTGCTGGTGGGTTGCCATCAATGACAACACCATCATTTCTCACCAGAGTGTAGAATTCCAACACATAATACCATGATTTGTATGTGGAAAACCCGGTAAAGGGAAAAACCATGGTGGGAATCCTACCCACAGTCAGATGATACTTCTGCAAAAATTATGTGATACAATAAAGGGGCCTACACATGTAGGAAGGAACACTACCTAGAGTGTATTGCTCATTACAAAGGAGTCTCACTGACTACAGAGAGGTTATAACCACCTCAAGATAATTGGACAATAATCCATAATAACGAACTACCAGTGATAGCATCTACCATGCCTGATTACAGTCCTGGTTAAGCTCAATACGGGAGGCCTTTGACCTCTCACATAAACCTAATTTGATCACCTATGATCAACCAAATCTCCTTCGCATATAATATTTCATTCCACGACCATGACCATTACAACCACCATGATTTACAATAAGATCTTACATCAATTTATACAAACCCTAAGGCCTAAACCAATACGGTCGGCCACCTAAAAGATATTACAATAAGATCATTACATATATCCACATCACAATGATATGCCATGTCATCTTTAGACCAAAACAACATTAACCAATCCATAAACCATCTCGGTAACGTGTAGAGAACATGTTAACATGATATCGGTCCATAACCTGGATAGGTACTGGACCTAAATAGATCCACCATGTCAAAGCGATGTCTCCAATCAGTCGAGGCATGAACAAAGATCACCTTCTGCATCCTTAATTCTATCTAGAAGCCGCACCAACACCACTTGTGCATCCTATCAAAGATTATCAGTAAAAACTCTGCCAGTAAAACCTTAAACCCTTACCGATATAGGCTTACTAGAGTGTATGATAGCACCCGATCACCAAGTCAATACCAACTGACTAAAACATACTCCAAAAACATGCAACACATTAAAAAAAACATATTCCATTGATCCAAACATGTTAGTAGTATCCAACTGATAGTCCCTTCTGCCGGTAACACAAGTTCTTATATCGGTAACCAAAATCTGTCTATCGGTAACCAACCATAAAAGCTAGTGTTGACATCAATGCAACACATAATCAATTCCTTCATATTACCAACACCCTTTAATCCTAGCCAACTATTTATCCTCTTCACCTCTTAAATCTTATCCCTTTGTTTCTTACAGTGTCTTCTATATAAGAGGATGCTTCCTTCATCATCAACCCTAATAAGCATCCTAATTGTCTAATCATCAAATCAATATAATGACACAATCAATCCTTCTTGTGATCAAGCTATCAACCACATTTACATTCTTTGTTGAGCTCTTATGCACACATAAAATCTGAGAGCAAATATATGAAACAAGATCAATCGAGATAGGAAGAAATGCAGATTGAAACCTACAAGACATGTGAATGGTATATATGGTCTATTTTTTTTATTTGCATGGTCTTACATATCTTCATTTGTATATGGTGGATTTCTTTCATTGTTATGCTAGGATTTTTTATGTTGATCCTTGTTAGTCTTTCCATATTGTTGTTTCTCACTATCCATTTTCACCGTATACATTTTGGCATACCAGGTAGGACTCTTATCCCTTTTATTTTGACATCTTATTTGCACATTTTGTGTTTTTACAATTTGCAAGTTCGACATTGTGACGATTCTATTTTTTTTGCATCCGAGATAGATCTAGCCGCATCTGCACTCTGTTTATGTGTCTACGACTGCTAATTCTATGTTTTTGATTTTCTGTTGTTTTTGCAAATCTATCATCCTAAATTTGTGTCTACATAGCATCTTATCACGTTTTTGTTTTATTTTCACATCTGCGTTGCATATTGTTGCATTTTTGTTTTTTGTAGGGTTTTTACTTAGTTTGCAGTTTCAGGTCTCTAGAATCATGTATGTGAGCTATTTTGTTGCATCTATGTCCAGATCGTGCATCTATGTAGGTTTTTGTCACGTTTGTGTTTTGTTGTCTATTTTGTAGGTCTTAGATCTAGGAAACTATGTTTGTGTTTCATCATTCTGCGTCTGTGTCTGGTATAGTTGCATCTGTGTTTTCAGTTTTCCATTTTTGGTTTCATTTAGGGTTTTCAGATTTGGTTTTTAGAGCTAACCTCTTTTGATCTAACTAATGAAGTGGTGCAGCTATTTAAAAAGGAGAAAAACTTGTTGAAGGCCCCTATTTCACAAAGTCTTTTGGATCTAAAATTTACCTAACTTGCGTGCTTGTAGGAGGGGCATCATTTAGAAACTACTAACAAGTTTGGTGCAGGACCTTTGGCAAAGATTTGATTTTGAAATTGCTTGCTTTGTCTTCTTTAGTTTAGCAGCACTTCAATTGGTGCTCTAAAATTAACAAGTGTCTTGTGTGTCTTAAGAAATAGGCTCTTTTTGTTTTTACCTTTCAGAGGGTCTACCTCTCAAGTAGCCCATAACGCTAAGTGAGAGGAAACGACCCAAGTGGTAACAAGATAAAGTCAAGCTCTTCCAAGCCACTATAAATAAAAGTGTTTGTGACAAAAGTTGCAAGCAACAAGTGTTACATGCTACTATAATGGTGTTATGACTCCCCATAAACCCTATAGAGCACAACCTCTATAGGTTGGGAGGCCTTCCATTTAGCAGAGTGTAACACGCTGCTGATTATAGCCACCCAAATGGATGCCCTTGCTAGACACCATATTGTTTTAAAAGCCAAAAACCTTCTAGTTGTTGGTGCAGGAGGTCAGACCTCTGAAGTGGCTCACATTCTTACGATTCTTAGTAGAGATACAAAGTTCACCACGGGGAGTTTTTGTGGGGACTGGTACTTGGCTACCCTGAAGAAATGAGTGTCAAGGGTGGAGCCAGTGAGGTCAAGAATCTAAGTATCCGCTCTGAATTGTGTAGCCTTGAGGTAACCCCCCAAGTAAGATTCAACAACTATTGTCCTGACTAGCCATATGATTTGTGCTTGCATGATCAAAACACCCAAACATTTTTCAAATAAAACAAAGAAACATTGTGTCTACCATGTTTTTCAAGTGTATGCAAAAACATTTCACATTTGGAAACATTTTTTATCTTTTGGACAAAACACCTTCAAACATTGGGTTTTCATTGTTATTGTCTCCCCTTGCCACAAAAAAAGTCAAAACATTAAGATTTGGTCACATTAAACAACTTTAAAATTAGACATAATTGCACAAAATATCAAAAAAGGCATCTGTGACTGATAAAACCATGTATATGTTGAGAAAATGCGTTTGTGTAGTACATAACTGTGTCCTAGTCCTACAACATATCATCAACAAAAAATTGTCACATTTCCAGAAACTGTGTTTCTGTCAGTTAAAACCAAGTTTGTGCTGAGAAATCGTGTTTGTGCATAGCATAATTGCATTTTTGACTTTCAGGTTAAAATTATCATTATCACCTAGAAAAATGCGTTTGTGCCTACTAGAATTATGTTTGGGATCAGAAATCATGGTTGCATTCATAGTTGAAAGATTACAGAAAATTCTTGAGAACAAAAGGGACTTAAGTTTTCAGATTCAAATATCTTCTACAACTTCTTTCTATAGGGCTTCATTTTTCAGTCAACCTGTCTTGGTCACACATAGTTAATCATTTTCCTTCACTTGCATATGCCCTCATACATATTTTCCAAATTTGAGTCAAAAGGTTACTTTGCTTGTCCTCATCACACTTTGCAAACATACTACAACACAACACTAGGTGATTCCTGCATCAAGATCTATCATCTTAGGATCTCATTTGGTCTTCTAAATTCAAGGTCAACTTACCTCATCAAGAGATCCATCATCTCTTTGGAAGCCGCATCTTACTCTCAAACATACATACTTTGGTCTTACACTCTTGGACCTTTCAAGTTTACCCTAGATTCATCTACACTTCATACACCTCTTGGTCTTCCATAGTCTTTGCATCTTCATCTTATCCTTTCATTTTGGTCAAGACTTTAGTCTATGGTTGAAACCTATTCCCAAAGGTCTAAAAGGGAAGCTAGAGAAGCTTTAAGGTCTTTAAATATGAGTACCTATGAGTTTGATGGAGACTAATTCTACAAGCCATTTAACAATCGTAGTAATATACCAGATCATGACAATGACAACAACAATGGAAATGATAATGATAATGACAATGTATCTGTGGATTCTACAGAAGTTGAGGAAACTATCATGGATCCTCATTTTAATAAATTGGTTCAATAAATCATGAAGAGGGATAGACAATATTTCCTACAAGTCATGGCACAAAGTGGGACAAGATTACCCCATGATTTTAGTATGTCACAAATTTTGGAGGATGATACAAACCAAATAAATCAAGTTAATACAAGACAAAGGAGGCCCAATAGTGGTGGTATGAAAGAGTGTCTCATGCTTGAGTCACCTTCCTCCCTATTTCAAAAACCTGAGATTCCAAACACATAGACTCATTCTCATGCCAGTTATGATAGAACCTCTCATGAACAACCCCACAATCTTCCTTTCCCATGGACAAGAACTACCACCATGAATGACCATGATGATACCCAAGATCATACCAATGCATATAATTACACTCAATTGAACATTCAAAATCATGACATGAGGAGACCTCATGTCAGATTTTGGGGCAATACTCAAGACCATTCTTATTATACCTCTTACCCTCATGGTCATGACATGTATTGACCAAGACCTAGTGCTCCTCATTACAACACCATACCAAGTGGTCCATATGCAAGATATAACTATGTCCCTCCTCCATATGAACACATCTAGGATCAATACCATCCATACATGCATTATATCCCTCCTCCTCCGCCTGATGGCTCGGGCATGGGGCTAGCTCAAAGAGAAAAGACTCCACCCAAGAATGACTTGCAACAACAGATTAAGGATTTGCAAAAGCAAATGGTGGACATGAATGTTAGGTCCCGGAGACAACTGAGAGGGGGGGGTGAATCAGTTATCAAATAAATTCAAACCAAAAACAACTTAATCAAATTAATGCTTAATATCCGTAAACTAGTCTTTTATACCGGTTGACAGTTTTATCAATTAATTGCAATACCGGTAAAAATTAATGCATGAAACAAAAAGACAAAGTCATCCACAACACATAACACCAATATTTGTATGTGGAAACCCTGTATGGGGAAAAACCATGGTGGGAAACCTTACCCACAATTAGATGATACTACTACATATAGTAAGTGTATACAAATGGGGTTTGCACATGCAGAAAGGCCAAGCGCCTAAAGCTCACTGCTCAAACACAAAATAGGAGTCACACTAACTACAATTGGATGGTTAAATCCAATAAGGATGTACTACTCAAAATAGCATCTTCATATGTTGGATTCAGTACCGGTGTAATTTTGATATGTTTTCACAAAAACCTCACTTCACCTTCAAATGATGTCTGTGTGTATAGCTCTACTTATTCTCGCATATACCTTCACACAATTCTTTTTCGCATTCCACATTCGATCTTACAACTAAGATCATACATTTATATCATAACCTAGGACCAATTTAGTAGGTCGGCTCTAAAGGATATTACAATAAAATCAATTTAAAAATAAATTAATGCCCGATGCAATAACTGATTCAACATGTCAACTTAATGCATTTACAACAATAATAAATCATCTCCATAGCATGTCATGTTGATCTGGAAAAGATAATCCTGTCGGTGTATAACCTGGCCCTATTTGTCAGTAACAACAAATATGCTAATATGAATATGCCAATAAACAAATCTCCAAGACAAAGTGTCCAAACAATGTCTTCGACATAACCAAGTGTTTTCCATGCCATTCCAAGTGCCGGTGAACATTATATCCTATCGGTGTATCAAATACCAGTAATTGTGCATAAGTCACTTGCTTGCCGGTGAATGTTGTTGATCCTCCAAAGTGGCAGAGTTGATAAGGTTTAGTAGGTGTTGACATCAATGACAAAACTATACCAAAATACCAACAATCTCCCCCTTTGGCATTGATGGCAACACAAGATGGAAAAACCATCAAAGTGCCAAAACAGAAATACCAAATACTAAAAGCCAACAAAAGCCAACAATCTCCCAAAAGAGATCATAACTAGAAATCAAAATTCAGATATAAATAATCTCTCCCAAAGTAACAATCTCTCCCCTTGAGAGTGACATGTGTTTTCCTTGTGTTTTTCCATACCAATCTCTCCCCCTTTGACATCAAATGCCAAAGTAAAAAACATTTTTTTCAGATACAAAATACCAACCAATTCAGTATACCAACTACTCCCCCTGAGAAGTAGCTTCCTTATCAAAGCCAGAGTAAGAGATTTCTCTGTTAATTCTGTCAGTTGATGACAAACATCAACTACCTAAGTCTCTACCAGTGGGGGTATGACCCCAAGCTGATCTCTGAGATATTCAAAAGTTTCCTTAGGCAGAGGTTTAGTGAAAATATCTACAATCTGTTCTTTAGTATTCACATAAACCAGTTTTATTTCTTTTGCTTCAACATTCTCCCTTAGAAAATTCAGTTTGATAGAAACATGTTTGGTTTTAGAATATAGTACCAGATTCTTAGATATATCAATTGTTGCAGTGTTATCACAGTAGATAGTAATAGGTTCATTGCATTTTACCTTTATATCCTTCAACATTTGGTTAAGCCATAATACTTGTGTATAGTTAGTTGTTGCTGCAACATATTTTGATTCAGCTGTTGATAAAGATGTACAACTTTGTTTCTTACTCAACCAAGAAATTAATCTGCTTCCAAGAAAAAATGCTCCGCCGGTGGCACTTTTTCTATCATCCACATCTCCTACCCAATTTGCATCTATGTATGCACATAATTCAAAGTTTTCATCTCTAGGATACCATAATCCAAGATTTGTAGTGCCTTGCAAGTACTGAAAAATCCTTTTTACTGTTGATTCATGATTCTCTCTAGGATTACTCTAAAATCTTGAAACAATACATACTGCATTCATGATATCAGGTCTTGTTTGTGTCAAATACAGTAAACCTCCTACCATAGATTTGTATCTAGTTGAATTAACAGGTGTAGATTCATCCCTTTGTGATAATTTGCCATTTGTAGTCATAGGTGTGCTTACTGGTTTAGAGTTATCCATCCCAAATTTCTTTAATAACTCCTTCAAGTACTTGGATTGACTCAAGAATATACCTTTATCAGTCTGTGAAATCTGCAATCCTAAAAAGAATTTTATTTCTCCAATCATAGACATTTCAAATTCTTGCTGCATTTCAATAGAAAATTCTTTACATAGTCCATCTTCTCCTCCTTGATATGATCTCAGACGTTTGATTTTCTTACCGATTTCATTCTCTACCATTGCTTTGAACAGTTTGAACTTTCCAAGTGCTTCTAATTTTTCTATGAGAAAAGTAACCCAACACATTCTAGAGTAGTCATCAATGATTAGCATGAAATATCTATCACCTTGCAAACTTTTAGTTCTAGCTAGACCACATAAATCAGTATGGATTAAGTCAAGAGCATTATTTGATTTTTCTACAATACTTTTAAAATTAGCTCTAACTTGTTTTCCAAATTGACATTCCTTACATACTGTATTGTGAAGTTTGACAATTTTAGGTAAATCTCTAATTGCCTTAGTAGTACTTATTTTTACCATGCAATCAAAGTTTACATGACAGAGTCTCTTATGCCATAGCCAACTTTCATCAATATGTGCAATCAAGCATGTCTTTTCATTGTTATTTAGATGAAAGATATTACCTCTAGTTTGATTACCGGTTGCAATTTCCAAACCAATTCTATTCATGATTTTGCATTTTCCATTTTTTAATTGTAATTGGAATCCTTTCTCAACTAATTGACCAACACTCAAAAGATTATGCTTTAAATCTTCAACATAGTAAACATTGTCAGTATTATGCTTACCTTCAAGAGATATTGTACCTTTACCTTTGATCAAACAAGCTTTATCATCTCCAAATCTCACTAAGCCTCCATTATATTCTTGAAAGTTCAAGAATTTACTTTTATCTCCAGTCATGTGATGTGAGCATCCTGAATCAATGATCCATTCATCCTTTGCTTCAACTTTAGCTGCCAGGGCCTGCTCTACCAGTTGAATAGTAGGTGTCAGTGGGTCTTCTGTTATAGCAACAAAAACCCATCCATTGTCTGCTAGATTCTCATCAGAATCATTAGTCACTCCTTCATCAACAAGATAACAAGATTTGTCTTTATTCTTCTTAAATTTGTATCTCTGATATCCAGGGTTAGGCTTGTATGTTATTCTAGCTTCTTCTCTTAGTCTAGCATGTCTATCAGGGCATCTAGAAGCCATATGACCAATCTTATTATAGTTAAAGCATTTAAAGGGTGCTTTACCTTCATACTTACTTCCTACTAGACCTTTAGGCTTTTTTCTTGCAAATAGTGCTTCTAGACCTTTAGGCTTTTTTCTTGCAAATAGTGCTTCAAGTTCTTCAAGTTTTTCATTTTCTCTCCTGCTTTCCTCAAGTTGTCTTGCATAAAAGGCTTTCCAATCAGACTTGTCAAATGATGGTGTAGATGATGTTGATGCCTTAAAAGCTAAATTTGTCTTTATAGTAGCAACAAGACCAAATTCCTCAATTTCAAAAGCTAAGAGTTTTCCAATCAATGTATCCCTAGTTACTGATGTATTAGGCATTGTTCTTAACTCATTTATAGCAGTAACCTTCATTTTATATGCCGGTGGAAATCCTCTTAAAACTTTTGAAACAATTTCATCTTCACTTAAGGTTCCTCCACAACATTTAATACCCAAGACAATTTCATTAACTCTTTCCATAAAAGTAGAAATCCTTTCATCTTCTTCCATTTTCAGATTTTTATACCTGACCTGGAAGCTTTCAAGTTTTGCAATTTTGACTGTGGAATCTCCTTCATTCAGTGTTTCTAAATGATCCCAAATAGCTTTAGAAGTTGATCTATCTGATAATCCCATGATTTGTTGATCTATTAATGCGCTCAAAAGTGCTTCTCTTGCTTTGCAATCATTTTCTTCATATTTTCCCAAGGTAGGTGGATTATGCTGGCCAGGAGTAGGAGAAATATAGCCATTCTTTGTAACTTCCCAGATCTCTTTTCCAATGCAATTCATATGTGTCTCCATTTTGATCTTCCATATACCATAGTTGGTTCCATCAAGTTTAGGACTGTCTCTTGAAATAGTTAGTAGACATTAGATCTCCTCAAGCTGTTAAACTTCTGCAAAAAGAGGACTAGGCTCTGATACCAATTGTTAGGTACCGAAGACAAATGAGAGGGGGGGGGGGGGTGAATCAATTGTCAGATAAATTCAAACCAAAAACAACTTAACCAACTTAATGCTTAATACCGATAAACCAGTCTTTTATACCGGTTGACAGTTTTATCAGTTAATTGCAATACCGGTAAAGATTAATGCATGAAACAAAAAGACAAAGTCATCCACAACACATAATACCAATATTTGTACGTGGAAACCATGTAAGGGGAAAAACCATGGTGGAAAACCTTACCCACAATTAGATGATACTATTGCAGATAGTAAGTGTATACAAATGGGGTCTGCACATGCAGAAAGGCCAAGCACCTAGAGCTCACTGCTCAAACACAAAATATGAGTCACACTGACTACAATTGGATGGTTAAATCCAATAAGGATATACTGCTCAAAATAGCATCTTCATATGCTGGATTCAGTACTAGTGTAGTTTTGATATGTTTTCACAAAAACCTTGCTTCACCTTCAAATGATGTCTGCATGTATAGCTCTGCTTATTCTCGCATATACCTTCACACAATTCTTTTTTGCATTCCACATTCAATCTTACAAATAAGATCTTACATTTATATCATAACCTAGGACCAATTTAGTAGGTCGGCTCTAAAGGATATTATAATAAAATCAATTTACAAATAAATTAATGCCTGATGCAATAACCGATTCAACATGTCGGCTTAATATGGCGGAAGCGAGAGCAGCTGGCAGTAATGGGAGAACTCAAATTTCAAATTCTCAACAAGGCGGGAACCTTGGTTCCAATGGTGGGAGCGGCCAGATCAAAGCTGCTGGTCCCATAGGCGATAAGGATAAGCCTCCGGACATCCTAGAGGCTATTGTTGACTTGCAGTCTGATGGTACTCTACCAAAGGAGACAGCGGGTTCATCTAGGCTTCTGGGGGAAGGGTCCAATGGGGGGCCCATTCCATGTGATGACTCCGTTGACAATGGAAGGGAAAAAAAGAAATGGTCGTCCATTTTTGGAACTAGACCTACTGGTAAATCCTCCCTACCTCCTATTAAGAATATTTTTTACCCTTCTAGTGGTAAGTTCGCTATCTCTATCTCTGACCAGATTCTGGACCATAATATCAATAGTATGTCGAACTCCTTGTTAGGGAAATTTATGGGTTCGCATCCTAATATTGAAGTTGTAAGGACTTTTGTCAAATGAAAATGGGTCCTCAAGGGAAATGTTGAAGTATCGGCTTTACCTAAAGGCCTTCTGTCTTTTTCATTTTCATGTGAAGAAGATAAGGTTAAGATTTTGTGCGGGAGCCCCTGGATGGTAGGAAAGACAGCTCTGGTCCTTAGAAAATGGCATCCAAACCTAAACATGAATGATTCTCTCCTGGCGCAAGTTCCAGTCTGGATAAAGCTACTAGGATTGCCTCTTGAATATTGGGCTGAAAGTATTTTTTCTGGAATAGCAAGCTCCTTTGGCAAGTTGCTCTCAATAGACCCAGTCACTGCTTCAAAAAGAAGACTAACTCATGCAAGGTTATGTGTAGGAGTAGCCCTTGAAGCAGATATGTCAGAACAGATAGATCTAGTTTCAAAGCTGGGAACTTGGAAACAGCACATCGAATATGAATCTATCCCTTTTGCATGCTTCCACTGTAAAAAATCCAGTCATTGGGCAAAATCTTGCCCAAACAAGCCAAAGGTGGAACCTAAGTAGCCTAAACCCCAGATGGAAAATCAAAAGGTGCTAGAGAAAATGGTGTGGCAAGTTAAAAATCCAGAGAATAAGGAAGAAAATTCCAATCACTTTAATCCTTTGGGGGAAAAGAAGGAAGTCACCTCAAATTCTATCTCTAGTCCCTCAACCCAGGAAGTAGTGAGAAATGAACCAACCAAAGTCAGCCCCATGGATAGAACTCAAAAAAAGGAAATGAAAGATCATAATGATCCTTCAAATGAGATAGTTGAAGTGGTTGCTAACACTTATGAAGGCAAGGAACTGGAAAAAAAAGATTACCAACCTGAGGAAGGAGAGATCCCTGACCCCCAAGAAGAAAGGACTGATTCTTCTCTAGCCATTCCAAGTTTTGAAATTCAAGAAGCCCAAAAATGTGCAATTTTGGGTATGAACCTCTCAGACTCAGAACAGATCTCAAGAATAGTGAACAATGTTTCAACTGATTCTAGAACTCCTAACTAGGGCAATGAAGAAGAAATCTCCAAAATTCTCAACAACATGGAAGCAACTCCTGTGATAGAAACTGAATGGAAGAAACCAAAATATAGGAATAAGAAAGGATCTACTCCCTCGACTTCTCTACTAGGGAAATCCAGCAGAATAGCTCAAGTTGATGTGGGGTATATTTCCTCTTCCCCAGGACAGCCCTCTAACCACAAAGTTAGAGACAAGGAGGCCAACAAGAACATTGCAGATGGAACCCAAAAGACTCTCAAGGAGCTGGGAATTGGTAAGTAGCTATGAGGATAATCTCTTGGAATATTAGGGGACTCAATGATCCCCATAAACATGATATTATTAGGAATATGATAAGAGATAGTAATCCTGATATTTTTCTAATTCAAGAAACCAAAATGAGTAGAGAAAAAGTTGAATCTTTGAAGTTCTTCAAAAATGGTAATGTTAGTGGTGGCAATTCTGAAGGCGCTTCAAGAGGCATTGCTACCATCTGGAACCTTAATACTATTAAAGGTCAGGTCATAATTTAGGACAGTAATTTCTCTTGTATTAAATTTGAGCATTTAAAAGATGGTACTTCATGGGTTCTTACCAACATTTATGCTCCTAATACCTTAATGGCTAGAAACTCTTTTTGGAAAAAAATCATTCAGGCTAGGGACAGCTTCAAAAATCTTAGTTGGATGGTTATGGGGGACTTCAACACTCCTTTGAGAGAGGAGGAAAAATTTGGAGGTAGTCCTCCTCAATTGGAAAGTAGGATGACCCTTATGGATTTTATTAATTCTCAAGCTCTTAATGACTTGGAAATACAGGGTTGTAATTACACTTGGACTAACAGAAGAACTGGTAATGACCTCATCCAAGTGCGACTTGATAGGACTCTCATCTTTGATGACTGGTATGGTCAGTATTTTTGTTCTTTGTCAGCCCACATACGGGTTGGATCTGATCATTTCCCTATCACCTTCATTGCTGACTCAATCAATAGAAAGAGAAACTTTCCCTTCAGATTTGAAAAAATGTGGACCCTCCATCCCGAAATCAGAAGAAATATTCAGAAATGGTGGAGCATCCAAGTTGAGGGAACGACTATGTTTAAAGTTGTCAAGAAACTCAAAAGTGTGAAGGACAATATACGACTCTAGAACAAAACCAGTTTTGGAAATATATTTGAGGCTAAGAGTAAAATTCAGGAAGACCTTAAAGAAATACAAGATCAGATCTAGAAGGATGGTTTCAGTACTATGTCTATTGCTGATGAAAACAAGACTCTCAAAAAATACCATGATATTATTGCCAAAGAGGAAACATTCTGGAAGCAGAGATTGAGATGCATCTAGCTTAAGGAAGGAGATATGAATACAAGATTCTTCCATATGTCGACTATCAAGCATAAAACAGTTAATAGAATGAACAAGCTAGTTGTGGAGAACGGGGAGCTGGTCAAGGAGGATGAAATAAGGAATGAAGCTAAGAGGTATTTCTCGGACCTCCTCAAGAGGGATCACAGTCTGGATGCTGAAGCCCAATCCTCTTTTCTTCAGAACATTCCTTGTCTCATTGATGCTCAAAATAATGCCTCCCTCTCCTCCATTCCATCTAACTTAGAAATTAAAAATGTTGTTTTCTCCTTTGATGGTAACAAAGCACCTGGTCCAAATGGCTTCCCAATGTTCTTTTTTCAATATTTTTGGGAGATTGTTGGAATTGATGTTTCCAATGGGGTTAAGGAATTTTTTGGGGCTAGAAAACTCTTGAAAGAAATCAATGGAACTTTTATTGCTCTCATCCCCAAGATTCAAGGTGTTGACTCTTTGGACAAATTCAGACCTATTAGCCTCTGCAATTCTTTTTACAAGATTATCTCCAAGGTCCTTACCTCTAGAATTCTGGGTGTCCTTCCTGCATTAATTAAACACCAACAAAATGGGTTTGTTCCTGGAAGACAAATTCTTGACTCCATTATTATGGTCCATGAGAACATTCACTCTCTTGCTAGAGCAAAGAAGCAGGGTCTCATCCTAAAGCTAGATCTCTCCAAAGCCTATGATAGGGTTGACTAGTCTTTACTTTAGAAAATCTTCACTTTTTTTGGGTTCTCCTCTAGAGTTGTCGCCCTTTTCTCCCAACTTAACACCTCTGCTACTTTTGTTGTTCTTGTCAATGGTTCTCCTTCTACTTTTTTCCAAGCTTCTAGAGGTCTTAGGCAAGGAGATCCTATCTCCCCCATCCTCTTTATTATTATGGCCGAATGCTTTGGAAGGACCATGGAAAAAATGGTGTTGCAAGGCTCCTTTAAGGACCTCCAACCATCCTCTATTGACCTTATCTGCTCCCACCAACAGTTTGTTGATGACACTATTATTATGGGGGAATCAAGTATTTTAGAAGATAAAGTTTTGAAGAGCACCCTGTGTAAAATTGCCTCTGCTTCAGGTTAGCTTATCAACTGGGCTAAAAGTGAAGTCTTTTTCATTAATACTCCAAAGAGAAGACAACAGAGGATTAGCAGAATCTTGGAGTGTAGGATTGTTGACCTTCCTGCCACCTACCTTGGTCTCCCCATGGGAATTGCCCCTCTTGATCCCTTCTGGAGTTCTCTAGTGGATAAATTTCATAAAAAACTTGCTGGTTGAAAAGGGGCCCTCTTAAGTCAAGCTGGCAAGCTCCAACTCCTTGAGGCTACTCTTCAAAGTATTCTAATTTATGCTCTTAGTCTTTTCAGAATTCCAGTTAAGTATGCTAAAGCAATTGAGAAAATTGAAAGAAGATTCCTATGGTCTAGGGTTGAGGATAAGAAAAGAATGTCCTTGGTGGCCTGGGACTAGGTCTGTAGGCTAAAAAGCAAAGGAGGTCCGGGCCTCAGGAGGATTCGTACTTTAAATGAAGCTCTCTTGTCCAAACAAGTCTGGAGAATGTTTCATTCCGATTCTAAATGGTGCAAAATTTGGTGAAGTAAGTACTCTCTTCTATCCTCCCCTCTCTCCTCTTTTCTCAATTTGGATCTCAGTATTAATGGATCCCACATTTGGAATCATGCCTCTAAATGTAAAGAAAGTATAGCTAAAAGAGTGATATGGAAACTTGGAAATGGTAGGGAAGTAAAATTCTGGGAGGATCCCTAGCTTTTTGATAAACCTCTAATGGACTTCAATGAATGGGCCCCCCATGCTCCCTCCTGTATTAGATCTTTTGGTTCCTTAGTTGCTAAGTACTGGGATGGTAATGAATGGCATAACATTGAAAGTATCCACCCTAGCCTTTCTAAGCTCAAGATCCATCTGTCTGCGGTATGGCTGAATAATGAAGAGGACTCCCTTATTTGGAAACATGTTCTTCTGGACTATCCTCCAAAATAAGTTCTTGACCCTTGACAACCTCAAAGGAAGAGGTTTTTCCCTCCCTAATAGATGTGTGTTGTGCCTTTAAGAGGAAGAGTCTGTGGACCATCTTTCTCTCCACTATTCCTTCTCAGCCTCTGTTTGGGAAAGCTTCCTCAAGAGCTTTAGTATCTCTTGGGTGTTTCCTAATAACATTAGAGATATGTTCTCCTCCTGGAATATTCAATGGGCTAACCCTTTTTTGAGATGTTTGTGGTAGCTTTCTTTTCCTCACATCTTGTGGGGTCTATGGAAAGAAAGAAATAACCGAATCTTCAGGGATGTCTCCCTCAATCAAGATATTGTATTTCAAAAAATTCAATGGTCTATTCAGGAAAATATAGGGATCATTGAGGGTCCCTGTTACTCGAACAATCCACTAGATTCAAATATCTTAAGGGTATGGAATATGAAGATCACTGATGGTCCTAATCTCAACCAAGATAAAAGGCTTGAAGCTAAGTGGCAAACCCTTCCTCAAGGTTGGCTCAAAGTTAATTTTGATGGTGCTACCAAAGGTAACCCAGGTCCTTTAGGTTGTGGAGCTATTCTTAGAGATCATAGAGGAATTTGCAAGGAAATGGTTGTTGTCCCTATTGGAACCCAAACCAATCATAAAGCTGAAGCAATGGCAGCTCTTCAAGGCATCATCCTAGCCAAAAAATGGAAATGCCCCTATCTATGGATAGAAGGGGATTCAAATAATATAATAAAGTGCCTTAATGGGACTTCAAAACCTTCTTGGTCGATTCACAACATAATTACCTTTGCTATTGACATTATTAGCACCTTTAAAAAATGCCATATTTCCCACATCTACCGGGAGGCCAATGGCTCTGCTGACTGGGCTACCAATGCGGCAGTTAAAAGTGAGGCAATTACCACGTGGACAGGTGAAAGCGGACTCCCCGAAGATGTTAGACAAATCATTAGCAATGAGCGATATAAAAGCACTCCAAAGACTCTTGATGGACAGGATAATTATGAAAAGTACTGATGTGAGTACTTCGAGTTATTTTAATAATGAGAAAATCACTCATTATAACATCAATGCCATAAACTCTCATGCTTTTTGGGTAATTGTTATAGCTCCGAAAAGCTCTCAGTTTAATCAGCTCTGTAAGTTTCAAAATTTGGCTAGGGACAACATGGGCGGAAATAGGAGGCGATATGAACCAAGTAGTTGTAAAGAATGGAAACAGAAGGAAGAGGTTTGGGGTATTCTGCAGCAAGGTGGTCTCTCGAACTTCATGGAGAGACTCCACGGCCGAGATGGTATGGTAACCAGTCTTTTCTACAAGAACTGGAAGAAGGGCATGTTAAAAATGGGCGATCAAATGGTTGAAATCGACGAAGATTTAATTGCTCAAGCTACGGGCCTCACCAGAGAAGGTTGCAACTTCTACAGAGATAGGAAGGTCAGCAGGGAAGCTATTGAAAGGTACCCGGTAATTGAGAAAGAGAAAAAATGACTAGTAAAGTTGAGAAAAACCTACTACCCACCTAGGGCTTTTGCCAAACCCTAGCGGGAGATTCTTTTTGTTTTAATGCGATATATCACTCTAGATGGTAGGTTTATGAAAGTTTATGGGTATCACTTTGTTCTGTTAAATCACTTTAGGCACAATGATAAGGTTAATTTCCCTTATTTCCTGCTTTGTTCAATGAATGCATCCCTTAAGGCTTACAAAGAGAATCCTCTGGGTGATATTGCTATGCACCAAGGTCTAATGGTCCTAATTTATGACCATTTAAAGGCCACTCAAATTGCTCGTATGCAGCCCTCTGTGGATTCTGAGGAAGAGATGTCTGATTCTGCCTTTTCTGAGGAGGAGGAATCTGATAGTGACTCTTCATTTGATACAGAGGATAGTTTTGATGACTCGGAGTATGAAAGTGGGAAGAAGAGGAAATACAGAAAAACAAGACCCTCTTCATCCAAGGGCAAAAAGCCTCAAAGCAAACCCCTGATTAGCATCTCTTCGGAAGGGGAGGATTCGGATGATTCTGAGAAGGAGAACCCTAAAGGGTTGTTGAAGAAGAAAACAAAAATCCATACCCAGACCAAAAAAAAGCACAAGAAAAAAGAGGAGATTGGCAAGGAACCGGAAGCAAACAAGTAAGCAAGGACCCTGGAAGTTGAGCACAGCTTGGAAAAGGAGACTATGGAAGAGACTCTTAGGGTTGCCGACACAATTTCCGCCCTCCACATCCCCAAAGAAGAACAGGTTACTCCTGGAAAAGTTGCTCCCTCATCTGGCCCTCCTCCCAAGGGTTTGAATGGTTTCATGGAAACTATGGAGTGGCTCATTAATGGTTACAAGAAAGTTGTGGATGAATACAAGAAGCTCTGTAATAGAGTCTTGATTCTGGAAACCATTAATATTGGGGAGGGAAATACAATGGCCGACTATATTGAGGACCTAAAAAACACCATCGCCAAAGCTGAAGACATCAGAGATGCTTTCAACCCCAGGTTTGAGAAGATTGAAAAGGAGATGCTGGATAGAAAAAGCCTTGCAGACACTAGCGAAAAAACCCTCTCGGATACTATCACCAAAGTTGATAAAATTGAGGAGTGCCTGAAGAACATCATTGAACAGAGCCTAAGTATTTTGAAGATCTCGGCCAACAACACCCACACCCTCATTAGCAAGATGGATGACGAAAAGGAAATCCAAGACATAGAACTGGAAGCTGAAGGAACAGGGGAAGCTCAAGGTCCCAAAACCCGCACCAGAGGCAAGAGGAAGGAAAAGAAACCAAACAAGGATCTGGAAGACCTGAAAGCTGTCAGGCCACCTATGACGAGCTGGTGACAAAGGTGGAGGATCTACTAAAGAAAATCATTGAGTAGCGCATTCCCTATTTCTTTGCTATTTTTTTGTTAAGTTGTTCTTTCTATTCACTGCTCTTTTGGCTAGTCTTTTTGTCTGTGGACTCTTTTGTTCTGTTCTTCTCAGTTCTTTTCTCTATCTATGATGTAAAGGTTTCGAGTCCTGAAAACCTATTTTTTAATTAATCAGAACATGTCGGCTTAATGCATTTACAACAATAATAAATCATCTCCATAGCGTGCCATGTTGATCTAGAAAAGATAATCCTGCCGGTGTATAACCTGGACCTATTTGTCAGTAACAACAAATATGCTAATACAAATATGCCAATAAATAAATCTCCAAGACAAAGTGTCCAAACAATGTCTTTGACATAACCAAGTGTTTTCCATGCCATTACAAGTGTCGGTGAATATTATATCCTGTCGGTGTACCAGATACCGGTGACTGTGCATAAGTCACTTGCTTGTCGGTGAATGTTGTTGATCCTCCAAAGTGCCAGAGTTGATAAGGTTTAGTAGGTGTTGACATCAATGACAAAACTATACAAAAATACCAACAATGAATACACCAAAGCAACAATACACAATGAAAGATATATGTCCTTACCCATTCGATAGAAGCATTCTAATGACTCCATTCGCTCCATATTTTGTGACACCAAAGTTTGACAAGTACAAAGTCAAAGGCGATCCTAAGGCACACATAAGACAATTTTTCACAGCTTGCATTGAGGTAGCAGGAGAAGAAACATACGTGATGAGATTGTTTCCACAAAGCTTAGCTGAACAAGCAATGGAATGGTTCTCCCAACTTTCGCTTAGAATTAAGTCTTGCAGTGATCTAGTAGAGGCTTTTATATAACACTTCTCATACAACATTGAAACAAACGTGTTAGTAGATACCTTGTGCAATACTAAGCAGAAAAATGGGGAATCCTTCTCTTCATTCTTACAATGATGGAGAGGTCTTGCTAGTCGATGCTCCTATGATGTACCACAAAAACAAATGGTATAAATTTTCACTCAAAACGTCAACTAGGATATTGGATATGAGCTAAGAAAGGCTTGTTTGTCTATCTTCAAAGAGGTCATTAAAAAGGAATGGCGGCATAAAAAGTCCTTATTGAACAAGGTGTCATTAGGATATTCAAAGAGAACAAAGAGAAATCAAATGGGAAAGACAAACCCCACTTTTAGAACAAGAAAAAGAACACAGTCAATGATGGGGTAGTAGATGCAAATGTTGTGAAAGCTAAGATGGTTTTCCCTGGTGAAAACTCATCCAATGTGAACGATCAAGTGAACAATCAAAGGCAATCAAAAACTCAAAGAAAATACACTTCATTGGGAGAACCAATTGAAACAACATTCAATAAGTTAGTGGCAAACAAGCTCATAACACTACTAGATAATCCACCATATGAGCCGAAAGTAAAACCAAATTGGTGGAATGGTGATGAATATTGTGAATATCATAAGAGTAAAGGGCATTTAACTAGCAATTTCCATAGATTGAAGAATATCTTACAAGATCTCATTGATAGAGGTGACATAGAAGTTGATGGTCACACCTCCAATGAAAAGCATGCAATGTTCAAGGATCCATTTCCTAAACATGACAAGGGAAAAGCCAAAACTAAAGATAATCAAGCTAATTATCCTAAGACACCCTATGATTATGATTCTAATGTTAATCACATTTCAATGGATAATCATGTGTATACCATTATCATAAAGGACAAAACATAAAGGACAAAACTCCTGAAGGATCTACCCAAAGGAGTAAATTTGTTTTAAAAGGCATTGGACCATCTTCCTCATCTTCTAAAGATGAAACCTCCAAATTTAATGTCACAACCCGTCAAAGTCAAGTCACCTTGAAAGGCATTCCATCTAAGACCATAGCCTCTTCAACCACAAAGAATGAGTATGACCTTGTAGAGAAGTCAGGGAAAACACCCACCCTCATTTCTATCCTTGAGCTTCTACGCATATCCCCTGCACATAAAGCCATCATTGATAAGACTTTGAGAGAAACTTTCGTTCCCACTGATCTAAACGTAGACCAATTTTAAGCCATGGTGGGATACCTTTCCATTCTTCATATCCTCACATTCATATAATCCGATGATGCATCTATCACCCAGCCGCACAATGCACCTCTACATATTGAAGCCTTTCTCCATAAAAACTATATCAAACGAGTCTTGATAGATGGAGGAGTAGGCCTGAACATTTATACATTGAACACTATTAAGTAATTGGGATATTTTAAAAAACTGTATCAAACGAGTCTTGATAGATGGAGGAGTAGGCCTAAACATTTATACATTGAACACTATTAAGCAATTGGGATATTTTAAAAAGGCTATGAATTCTACACCTTCGATCACCATAAAAGCATTTGATGACGAAGAGCGCTCATCCAAGGGCACAATCGCCTTACCTCTTAAAGTTGGTCTAGTTACAAAGGATGTGGTTTGTCAAGTCCTTGATTTAGAGCTCACATACAATATACTCTTGGGATGGCCATGGATCCATGAAATGAAAGATGTTATGGAAACAACTCCCCATGGATCGGTATCCTCATAATCTTGTAAACATCCTCTAACATGACTGACATCTCATTAGTTGGCAAATGAAATGAACAGGTCTCAGAGTGTCATCTCTTTGCTAGAGCAGTCAATAATCCTATGTTCGCCCGAGTCTCAAGCAGATACATGATGTGTCTCAATCCTATACCCTCAATAGCTTCCCGCTCCTCAAAGGTCAACTCTAGCTTCAATCTCTGTGTCATAGGGAATCTCTCCCACGACTCAATCTGGGGAAAGTACTTATGCATCCAACCAAACAAATCATGTCAATCCTAGTGGTACTTATGTCTATCACATAGTGTTACTCCTATCCTAGTGCTTATGTTTATCACATGGCACTGCATCCTAGGGTATATGTTCATCACATTGCACTTGATCCTATTTAAAGGCCCTGCTTGAGTGTATCCTCTTAGTAGCTTATCCAATTGGCAACATATGTTCATCACAAAATTGTCAATTCTAGCCTATCTCTCTGTTTGTCTTCTTTGTGGCAACTACTTGAGTGTATCCTCTCAGCAGCTTATCCAATCGACAGTGTATGTTCATCACAGAACTGTCAACTTGTGCTCACTTAGACACAAACACATTTTTACAACACAGATGTGGTTTTTATCAACTCAAATGTGCTTCTTTCCCTAGATGCACCTGAATGTCACAGATGCACAACTGCCCTACACAAACACATCTTTGTGACACAGACGTGTTTTTTGCATATAGATGCGTCCTTATTGAACATAGGCATGATTACATTCACAAACGCGACTATACTTGACCTAAACATGACTATCCATCCTAGACGTGCCTAACACTGACCTAGACACGTTTCTAGTGCAAAACACCAATTTTGTGTTTTTGTTAATCTACCCTAAAATGCATTAATGACATAAATAAATGCAATAAATATACAAAGTGGCTTCAAGGTACTTACCAGCTCACCCATGTCGTCTGGTCTTTGATATCGCCGGACTCGATTGAACCTGTGAACTCTATCCATCGTCGATGACTACTCTGACTGCTCTAGGCTCTCTCTCTCTGCACTCTGATCTCTTAGGTGTGTGGATGCAAATGAGGATGTTTTCCTTGTGGCCTTATCTTATAGGTTACTTAACCTTAGTCTCTCGTGCCAACTTTCCTGTATCAGCCTCTTCTTCCTACTTGACCTTGTCACCCTATCTTTTCAGTCCTTTCTAGCCTTTCTTTCTTATCTAGAGATTGTTTGCGATTTTTCAAATATTTTCATCCAATCTATTGAGGGGGAATATCATTCCCATCATGGGGAAACTTTGTATTAGTTTATCTTATCTTCTTTCAGCCAACGCGACAAGTTGCGTTGTCTCAAAGAGGGACAAAATGTAGAAACCTAAAATTGTCCTGTCTAATTAAATAAATATTTTTATTTATTTAATTATTTTATCCCGAGTCTTCTATTAATTAAATAAATCTTTATTTATTTAATTAATTCATTAATCCTCTTCTAAGTCTTTCCTCATTTAAATAAATACTTTTATTTATTTAATTGATCCCACTGCCTCTATTAATTAAATAAATATTAATTTTGTTAATTAATTCATTAGCCTTTTCTACCCATGACACATGTCATTCATCTCTTAATTCTTCTCTTACCTACCCCTTTATCATTTAATTATTTCCTCTACCTACCCTTTAATCCTAGTCGACCATTTATCCTCTTCACCTCTTAAATCTCATCCCTATGTTTCTTACAGTGTCTTCTATATAAGAGGATGCTTCCTTCATTATCAACCCTAATGAGAATCCTAATCGTCTAATCATCAAATCAATCTAATGACAAAATCAAGCCTTCTTACGATCAAGCTATCAACCACATTTTGTTCTTTATTGAGCTCTTGTGCACACATAAAATCTAAGAGCAAATATTCAAACAAGATCGATGGAGATTGAAACCCTATTAGACATGTGAATGGTATATTTGGTCTATTTTTTTTATTTGCATGGTCTTAGGTATCTTCATTTGGGTATGGTGGATTGCTTTCATTGTTAGGCTAGGATTTTTGTGGTTGATCCTTGTTAGTCTTTCAATATTGTTGTTTTTCACTATCCATTTTCATCGTATACAATCACTAGTGCCTACATATGATGTCTTGGATTCCAAACTTGTATTTGAGCTTGTTGGTTCAAATTTACCCTAATATCATGATATTTGCAATGTACCTCCATGACCAAACTTCATCGTCTAAATTTTTAGATAACCAATGGAAAAAAATTCTCCAGTGCACATCACATTTCACTATCCTTGGTGATACTTTATATTGAAGAGGTTTTGATGATTCCTTACATAGGTGTTGTTTGCTTCATTTTCAACATTGCCAAATTTTTAAAAATTTCATGATGATTGAATTAGCATGTGTGTAGGGGAAAAAGCAAGACCAGGTGACTAGGACCTAATCCCACTTTAGCCAACACATTGGGAATACAAAAGAGTCTAGGGAGATAGCTCACTTTGGATACTTCTTGTGAGAAAGAGAGAGCCAAGGATTATCTCTTAGGGTTTCTATTCCTCTTGTTGTATGTGATGAGAAAAATTGGGTTTGATTGATCAACTAGACTAGGAGATGAACAATGAAGGATATATGAACTGAAATTGAACAAACTTGTAGATCTGAAAGTGAGATACTAAAAGCATGAAAGGGGGAGGAATTTGGATGTGTACCTGTTGTGACCATTTCACACATCGCCCCATCGCAAATGGGGACCCCCTCTTTTTGTTTTTTTTTTGCTCGTTTTCGCTTTCGTTTTTTAGGGTTTTGTTAGTTAGTTAGTTGTCTGGATTTAGGGCTAAGCCTTAGGGTTTTAAATATTGCCTTTTCAAGCCAAAATCCAGTCACTTTTGAGAGCTTTTGAGCTTCTTTTCTAGAATGCAAATTTTAAATGCAATGAATTCGCCAAAATGGTCTAATTTTCAATTGGAATGTTCATGCAGAGCTTAAACTTGTCTAAATGATGACCGTCAATATGAATTTTTGTCGGATTGAATATTTTGACCAAATTTTGACTTTTTTGAAGTTTGATCCTGGGCATTGGAATTGATTTGTTTTCGCCTCGTGAAGTGTTAAAATGTGAAAAATCTTGTTATTTTGGCCTGTAGGAGCAAAATCGCTCCTGTCCCTCAGTGAAGGACGGGAGCTCAATTTCAAATATCTTATTGTCCTTGCAGAGTCCAGACAAGTTTTACGTTTGAAGTGATAGAGAACGACAAGATCTTTCATTTGAATATAAATTGAAGATTTTCATGAGCACAGAAATGCCTCCAGGAGGAAAATTGCTCCTGTCCCTCAGTGAAGGACCGGAGCTACAATTCAAATTTCACCTTGTCCGTGCAAGATTTTGATGACTTAGCAATTGGAGGACGTCCGAAGGAAGATATTTTGCCAAATGAATATAATTTGGGATGCAAAAAATGAAGGAAAATGACCTATATTGACTAAATCGCTCCTGTCCCTCTCCAAGGGACCAGGGCGAGGTACCTTGTAGCTCTCGTCCCTCTCCCAGGGACCAGAGCGATTTCCTTCATTTTGCAAAATCCAGACAAGGATCAAGGCAAGTTTACGTTCAAAAACGAAGGAGAACATGAGATGAATGCATTGAATATAAATTGAAGATTTTTGGGACGTCCATACCAATGCTAAATGCCTAGTTCGCTCCTGTCCCTCAGGAAGGGACCAGAGCGATTTTTGATATAATTGCCTTTTTTGCAAAATTCCAAACAATGTCAAGGCATGGACGGATCGAGTAAAGAAGGATGAATCCGTTGAATATAAACTTAGCGCATGGCAAAGTGAGATGAAAGCCACAAGGGAAGGATCGCTCCTGTCCCTCTCCAAGGGACCAGAGCGATACAATGGTGATGATACGTCCCTCCAAAGTTCAAGGTCGTCCCTCCAAGGTTCAAGGCCGATCCTAGCCAGGACAAAGGGTGGCGAGGACATTTCAAGGCATTTCCATCAAGCGCAACGTTGCAAAGGTCATCACATGGAAGGATTTGCACTCTAAAGACCTAGATCGCTCCTGTCCTTTGGCAAGGGACCAGAGCGATATTTACATAATGGCGTAAATTTCAAAAGGCAAACAAGTTTCAAGTTACCAATAGGGTCGAAAGGACATCATTCCACGCAATGAAGATGATTGCAAGTTGGTACAAACAAGAACAAGCATGTTATGATGAACTTCGCTCCTGTCCCTCAGGAAGGGACTAGAGCGATATTGATATATTAGATTAATCCATGCAAGATTTACGTAAAGACAAAGATACACAAGGTTACATATGCTCCAGGACATCGTTTGAAGACAATTTGCAAGAGTTTTAACGTCCAAACATTGCTAATCAAGGTAAAAGTCTCCCATCGCTCCTATCCTTTGGACAAGGACCAAGGCAATCCTATCAAAACACTCACGTTCCTTCAAAGATCAAGGCGAAATGAGGATAGGAAGTGCGAAGGACGACATTGGGAGGACATTGCAAAGAGGATCGAAGTTTAAAAATCGCCAAGACAAAGGAAAACATGTGGATCGCTCCTGTCCCTCTCCAAGGGACAAGGGCGATGATCCTTATAACATCGAAGGTACCTTGCAAAAGCAATTGGAAATAAGCGCAAAGGACACGAGCAATGATATTTCGAAGGTCAAAGATGCAAGGTGAATGTGAAAACATGGAGATCGCTCCTGTCCCTCTCCAAGGGACCAGGGCGATAATGGTCATAGGATGCACTTGCTCGCACGAGGAAGAAATATCAAGTTCGAAGGACCACCAGATAATCGATTTGGGACGTAGAAATGAAGGGGTTGAATGTTGAAAATGCAAGAATCATGCCAAAGATGGTGAATCGCTCCTGTCCCTCTCCAAGGGACCAGAGCGATGAGGTACGTCCCTCTATTTACATATTTTTTGGCGCCAAATTAAAACAATTCGAACTTTCTTTAAATGCTAAATCAATTTAAAAAATTGAAAATCCATTTTTTATTGGCATTTATTATGGCGTAAACATTTATTAATTATTTTTGCCTTATTTAAAAATCGAAATTTACAATTTAAAAACGCAAGGCATTAATAGTTAATTATTTAATTAATAAAAAATCGATTTGAGCGCTCATATATGGGGGTCGGCCTTGTCATTTCATTGCAAATCATTTAAAAAATGATTTTATTTTTTATTAAGTCGGCCTAAGGGGTAAAAGGATGCAAGCGCTATATAAGGGGGGTAGAATTATCATTTTCTACACCATTATTTTACCTTCCTTTATGCGAGTTGACAAGAGGCGAATATAGTGCGAGTTTCATTCATCCAAGGTGGCGAAGACACTCCAAAGGTGGTGCGAATTGCATTGAAGACCAAGGGTGGCGCGCTTAGACATTCCAAAGGTGATGCGACTTCAAACCAAAGGTGGTGTAGACATTCCCAAGGTGATGTGTTTAAAGAGGTGCGAATTGCATTGAAGATCAAAGGTGGAGCGAATTTGGAGATCCATCCAAGACCACGCCTAAGGCGAATTTGCTAAGGACTTGGTGATTTATTTGTGCGAAATTGAAGATCACATTCTCTCCAGAGGTGGCGAAATCAAATTTGAGGGGATCATATTGAAGATTATCTTTATACCTCAATTTTGCCTAGGCAAATTTTGTTTTTGCATTCTAGAGTTAGCTCTCTATCGAGGTATGGCGATTTAATTATTATTGTTTTATTCATTCATCGTCATATTTCAAATTTTGATTTTTTAAATCTCTTAGCTCAATCGTTGTATTTTAGGAAATGATAACTCTAGGGACTTATCATGAGGTTTCCTAAAATCTATCTCTCTTATCTACGTTATTTATTGCAAAATCTATTTCTTATAATGAAATGTTGTGTAGGTATGGCAACCCCAAAAGCGGGAGCATCCACCAGTCGCTCGGCTCTCATGAAAGAAGATCAGAAGACTGAAGAAGTGGAGACCAAGATCGTGTCCAAGTGGAGCAACATTGGAGATACAAACTTGGGGAACTTTAGCACGAAGAAGTTCCGAGAGGTCCCTTACATCGGCAAGCCATCACCTGTCACCCGGAGAATAATAGAAAGTGGCATTATTAAGGCGGCCGGTTTTCCTCCAGCCATTCAGTGTCACGAGTTGATGATCGAGTGTGCCCGTCATTACAATCCACAGTCCAGGACAATTGTGTCCAATGAGGGAAACATTTTGGCGTACCTTTCAGAGGAAGCCATAAGTGAAGCCTTCCATCTTCCAGAGCACAGGGACATGATATACAAGAGCATTGAAGGAGCCAGATCAGTGTACGATGATGATCCAGATGCTTGTCTAAGCATAATCAACAAGAACTGGCTACTCAAGAGTCGTCCCCGTCTGAGCAAAGTACCGAACACACCACACAGGATCGATTTCCAAGAGGAGTACAGAGATTTGATCACCATGCTCAACAGAGTTACAGGAGCACCTCATGCCTTCTATTTTGAGAAATGGATGTTTTACTTCATCCAGGTGATTGTTCAAGGAAAGGGTACAATACATTGGGCTAGGATAATTAGCCATTGCTTAGACGTACAGTTGAGAAGACTCAGGGCTACTAAGTCCTTCCACATGAGTTCATACGTCACCTATGCCTTAATCAGGAGCGTTGAGTACGCAGGACTACCTCACAGAGGAGTGATTGGAAGAGGACCCGGCGAGGTCAGAGTTTGTGAATCCTATACCTACTTGCATCATCCACCAGGGAAGAATTACAAGTTAATCAATGATACTTTCACGATGAACATCACCAGGACGTTGCAAGGAGGGATTCACAACATATTATCTCAGGATGCCCAGGAGTTAATCAAGAGGTACGGTGCTTGGTTCATTCAGTTTCCTAAGTTCACTTACATTAGAGTGTATGGATGTCCTTTACCTCCATACATGTTGCCGAGATACCCGACAGACAGGATTGTGTTACTTGAAGTAACAAGGCAGTTGGCAGCATATGTGAAGGCATTCAGACACAGACATCAGAATGGAGTTCAGGTACCTATTATTTTGGGTAATTCAGTTGAGGTATGTCCCAATGTCTCAGCCATGGATGATGCAGAGAGGGAGTTAGCCTTGTATCCTTTTTCATCTTTTGCTTGGAGGAATAGTTTTGATCCACATGGACATTTAGAGGAGACGGTCGGTAGAAGATTTAGACATGAGCATCAGATTGAAGATTTTATGATGAATCTCCTAGATGATCTCGAAGTGAAACGAAAGATACATTCTAGATTGCCTTTGGATTTCATCAGGAAATGCAGGATTTACAGAGTGGCCGACCAAGCTCAAGACAATGGCAGGCACATTCAGTCTTCATATGATAGAGAAAGCAAAACAATTGGTTTGAATTGGAATGAGCCCGAGGTCGTGGATTTAGATGATTTGATGGCACCAGTCTTGTCTTGTACTCGCAGATGGGTAGACATTCAACATCAGAAGTTGAGAGAACAAGGCATAGCCATGTCTTTTACTTTGGAAGAAAAGCCAGCCGAAGGTGGAGCCAGTGTTAGTGAAGGCAATCCTAATCCTAGGAATTCAGGTGAAGGTAGCCTTCGATGTGCCAGTGAGGGCAATCTCCATTCGAGAGGTTCAAAGAGAAAGGAAAGATCAGAAAAGAAAGAGCCTTCCAAGAAAAAGCAAGGTGCTAACAAAGATCAAACACCAGGTACTTCTTCCAGGCCAGAAGATAGAACAGTTCGAGTGGAAGAATCCATGGAATCGATGGTACAGAATGACAGACAAGAGGAAGAACAGACGCAGCATGTTTCATCCGATGGATCTCTCCAAGACTATGATTTAGATAATGATAATGAAGTAACATCTCCTCCCAGACAAGAAGAAGTAGTACACAAAGAAATTCAAGTTCAAGAGACAAGATCAAATATCCCAGATTGGTTGAAGGAAAGATTGACTAAGGTGATCGTAATTGAGGACGAGGACAGTGCAATCGATCTAGAGAGCCTTGTTGGACGTTCACATATGACAACAGAGAAGAAGAAGGCTACAAAGATGTCCAAGATGATTCGAGATGAGACTAGATCTAGAAAACTGCAGATAGCTACACCGGCAGCAGACAAATATGAGGGTGAGATCCTAGCAGAGGACTATCATATACAGACTATTGAGTTAGGACCATCCACAGCAGAGCAGACTTTAGATGATGCCACCGACACATTTGAGGCATTGAAGGATAAATTTAGAGAAGAAGTAGAAAAGAATAGAAAGCTTGAGAAAGAGGTCGGTGCATGGAGGACATATTTCAGTCACATCAATGAACCTTTGGGACGTCAGGATCCAGTTAGGTCACCATTGCAGGCATTGCCCCTCCAATCAATCAATGAAGCAGAAAGATTCAGGAATATGGTCCAGCGTACATGTAATTGGATGGATAGATCTCACACGGTGGCCATTGAGTTTATTACAAGGATGTCGAAGATCACCCACCAGGCTATCCAAGTTCTTGAGATAATCCACAGATTGATGGCAACAGTAGCTGCATTTGCCCATACCAAGGACGTTGTCATCCCTATCTTGAAAGTTATAAGACATACATCCAGAAGAATCTTAGCACAAGAGAAGATCTTGGAAGGTGATTCTCACAGTTTGTTTCAGTGGTCAACCTTACTCCATATAAAGAGTGTTCTCTTTGAGGACATCAGTATTAGATGTGGTCAAGTTGAGGAGGTGATCAATCCGATCCAGGACAGAGTATTTGAGGTACTTCGTACCATTCTTGGCAGAAGGATCGAGGTCGAGACAGATGTGGATCTACAAGAATTTGAAGATAGAATCAAGATCATCTTTCGCAAGGACGCAGATGTTACAGATGAGCAGTATGATCAGATGTACGCCACCATGCTCCTAATTGATAGAACTAAGGAACTTGAACCCACTTGGGACACAGCTCTTCTAGATGCATTTGATCAGGTTATCCACTTAGAAGAGAGTATCAAGAATCTTCCCGAGATTCCAAGCACAGAAATCGAAGGAATTGTGACAAAATTCATTGCATATGCTAAGAAGGAAAATTGGAAAGGGAATAAGATTCTAGATGAAAGGTTGTTACAGATGACATGACATCTTATTTCTCATTGGCTGATACCTCCTAGATCTTTGTGCCAAATTTAATATTTGGCTATGTATTTAATATTGTTCAGTAAAAAGGAGGTCATTTGTAACAAACCGTAATTAGGGTTTAGGTGTCATGATCTTGTCCGTTGATTTACTTTCAATCTGGACCTTTCATTGTAATTGGGGATGCTATTTATACCCCCATTTTTCATTTCATTTAAAAATATAGAATAGTCAATAGAAGAAATAGAGAATAGAGTTGAGAGATTAGAGTTGTAAGCAATTTTTATTTTGTAGCAAGATTGAGTCTTGAAGAGAGAAGTTCAAGCAATTGTTGTATATGATGACTTGGAAATCAATAAAATATTGAAGTTATGGTGTTTTGTTGCAAGTTTCTTGAGTTATCTTCATGGTTGTTGGATGTACTTGAATCACGCTCAATCAAAGTAGTTTGTTAATTTGAAAGGCTAAGTGTGAGGTTTGATATTTGGTAGGATTCGCTATCCAAACCACTAGCTTCTTGTTGATTGTAGGAACGCCTTGCGTGGTCGACTGGAAAACGTTTTGAGTCCTTAACCTTCAAGCATTTTCGCATCTAGGATATGTACCTTCGTAGTAGTGTCCTTGGTCTTTGATGCATTGAACACCATTGTTACCTTAGAAGATCGCACTAATTTCAGTTGAGTTGTTATCTTATGGCAAAATTGAAATTGGTTGAGTCTTGCCGAATCTCATTCATGCTAAGTCGCTCATAGGATTAGGCTAGATTAGATTTACTCAAACCCTGTCCTTTTTTTCCTTTTTTTTGAAAATTCCTTTTAGATTAGTAAAACCTTCGAACTATTGAATCCGTAAGAAGCCTTGAAGGAAACAGCAAATCACATCATACCACTAAAAAAGCTTGTCCACACGTGGAGACCCCACTAAAAGAACCTTGGAGTCCACCTAACTGATCCTTTTTGCAGATCTTCAGCAGTTAGAGACTATTTTCTCAAGAGAGGATAAGATGCCTAATGGTATTTTATTCTGTGTATGATTGTGTACAAAATACACGTCAACAGAATTGGCGCTAGAAGGAGGGCCTAGTTTCCGAAGTTCGAAGTCCGAAGATTTTGAAAAGAGAAAAATATTGCAAACATGATCATGAAGTACGATGGTGTTGCCGAATGAAGGACTGAATCAAGTGGTGCAACCCAATTTGCAAGTAGGCAATGCCCAAGAAGACATCATTTCCCAATTGAATCAAGTAGCTTGGAATGCAAGGAGAAGCCAAGTCGAATATAACAGAGTCAGAATCATCTTAGAGCAAGAGGAAGATATAGCCGAAGAACATCAAAGGGTCATAGCTAGGAATCTTCACAATCAAAGGAACGTACAATAATCCTTGCAAGACTTCACGCTGGATCGCATTGGTTCATTCTCGCCCGAGAAACATCAAAGGTTGTTGAGGTCCACACCAGGCATCAAAGATCTAAGTGAACTTCAGTTCACTTCCAAAGCAAAGCGAGTTAAGAGAGAGGACACTCCCAAAGAGTTCGAACTGAGATTGGAAGGATCTCCTGAGTCATCACAAGTTCTCCAAGAACAAGTCCAAGCGGCGATCCAATCTAGTATCCAGGCAATTTCACAAACAAAGAGCCAAGCTAGTTCATCAAGTTCAGTTTCAAGGAATACAATAGCTCATCGTGCTCCACCACCACCTCCTCCTCCTCATGTACTCAATGGTGCGACGTGGCTAGTCAACAATCCATCACCATTGGAATTTGCAGTTTATCATGATATGCCAAAGAATCCTGAACACTTTTGTTCCAAGTTCAATGTTAGTGATTTCCATCGCACAGCAGAGGATCACATCAAGATGTTCGAGGACCTTCTTCGTAACAGACAAATTGAATATGGAGATGTGGCATGTAGGCTTTTTCCCTACTCATTGGGAGAAGAGGCATATTTTTGGTTTATTCATTTGCCTACAGGATCCATTAGGACTTGGGACGCGATGAAAGACGCATTCATTGCTAAATTTGGCATCCCAACTACACCAGCAGAGTTATACAGACAGTTTGTTGAGGTTCGAAGAAGAGAACATGAACCTATTACTTCTTTTAACGACAGATTTCACCGAGCATACACAATGCTACGTCCTCCTTATCTTATTGTAGATCCAAGGGAAATTTACTATGGAGCCTTAGATCATCTCACAGCCATGTTCGTAAGGACACACCCAACTCCGAATGATCTAAATGCGGCATATACTAGAGCCATTGAAGTGAGTAAGCACATGGGACAAAACATCACTGGACCACTACTACATATGGGATCCGTCGCAGCACCTAACCAGATGCAGGCAGTTGGCACGGCTTTGGCCAACCATACTCCAGTCATGAACCCAATCCCGCAAGCGACTTATCCAAGCGTACAGCCGGCAAATCAGTTGGTCCTTCACCCAGGAGCTCCAATCTCTCAAGCCCCACCCGCTCAACCTGTGTACCTACAAAATGCCACAAATTCGTCAAGGACACAAGAAGAGAAAGATGAAATGAAAGAGCTAATTGAGCAAGTCAAGAAGTTATCAACCGAGGTAACTCATTTGAGGAACCAGAATAACCAACTCCAGAGCATGCAGAGGGCCAACCATGGCCAACACACGAACAATCAGAATTTCCAAGGGAATAACAATCAAGGATTTAGAAACAACTATCAAGGAAATAACAATCAAGGTTTCCAAAGAAGACCATGGAACACGGCTCCAAACAATGGAAATGTGGTGACGCCTTTGGATAATCCACCAAACGCGCAAAGTCAAGAGAACCCCTCTTCGAGCAAAGTGTTTTTAGCCGAAGCAGCCTTGTCTAGTTGGTGCAGACTCCACAACACGAACCAACATTCCGAGTTGCAATGCCCTGAGTTCAAGATTGCGGCCGACATTTTCCAACAAGAGATGCGTACTACCAATCCGCCTGAAAATCCTCCCACCACAGGGTACGAAATTGTTCCAACCACGCAGTATGGTCAAGCTATGATCGTTGAAACCTGCAGATATTCACAAGAAGAAATTAGTCAAGTACAAAATGGGAGATTTCCTCCAGAATCGGCCAATGGACCAATGGTGCCACCAGGATCTCAGTTTCCGCCAGCATCTGCAAATGGACCTGTAGAGGATTCAGAATACTATTTCCCACCATTGAACGACAGTGTTTTAGTAGAAGGAATCAAGGAAGTATTCCACCAATCATCAGGTGGGAACCAAAAAGTTTATCATCGGAATCAGAGAAATCCCGAACCATTAACAACATCGATTCCTCCAAACAATTTTTCGACTCCGCCGGATCCCCAAGCTAGCAACGTCCCTGAATATCCACAAAACACTCAAGAATACAGACAAAGAAATATTTCACCTCCTGCGGGAAATGAAATGAAAAGATTGGCCGCCTTGGTGTTAGATGAACTCAAGAAAGTCAAGATGAGTTTACCACTCTATGAGTTGCTCAAAGTGTCTGAAATTAAAGAGGCAGTGATCAATAGTTTGAGTGAACCTAGTGCAACAAGGTCAAATGTTCAAGCCACTATCAATGTGACTCAAGAGGAAGCCGATTCTCAAGAACAACCTGAGCAAAACGAGTGCATGGTTCAAACTATAACCTTCCCAGCTAAAAAGGAAGATATGTTAGAAGGAAAAGTATTACTCAAAAGAGGCGAAACCAAGAAAGCTCAGCCTACAGTCAAAGAGAACCTCACCACTAACTTGGTTCTTCCCGAAAAGGAAGTCGCAATCAAGAAAGATGTGGTTAAAAAAGGAAAATCTGCAAACCAAGCCAGTCACTCGAAAGAGGAGAGCCCAGCAAAGGATGATCATTCAAAGATTAATCAAGTCAAACATCAAGAATCAAGTGAAGAAAATTCAGTGCCTTCTCAAGGAAAGGACGAACCGGCCCCGTTCCTACTATCAGTCAGAATATTTGGAAAATTATTACACAATTGCCTTTATGATTCCGGAGCCTCAAGCAATGTCATGCCCTTAGCCGTTTGTCAAAGACTGGGAATAACTCCCGCACCTACCAAGAGAAAAGTCACTCAGCTTGACAAGACAGAAGTTCCAGTCATGGGAGAATTGAACAATATTCACATGCAATTGGCCGCAGACCCAAGAGTCCAGAATTTTATAGATATATCAGTAGTGGATATTCCAGATTCATATGGAATGCTCCTAAGTCGAGATTGGTCCCGAAAATTGAATGGATATGTATCGACCGATTTCGCACACATGTGGCTACCATGGAGAGGAGTCCCGAACCAGGTTAAAATTGATAGCACCCCAAGGTTGAGATTGATGATAACTGAATATGGAGAGGACAATGAAGTTCTATTTTTAGAATCCGACCTAGGAACATATAAACCCAAAGTGGAGGAAATCTTGATGATACAAGATATACAAGATGAAAATACCCAACAAGAGGTCATGGAGTCAACCGAGATCGTCATTGAAAGCGATCAAGGATCCGACCAAGAGGACGAAGGGATGTTTGAAAACTTCAGAAGGTTCGTACAAAGAAACATCCAGCAAAGTGTACAACTTGGCAATATAGCATCCGTCCGAGATCTGCTCCTTCCGAATTGGTGTAGAATTCACAATGCCGTCCACTCAGAATTATCTTGTGCTTTATGCCAGACCGCATTGGAACAAGTATACAAAAGGATCCCATAAACACCAATTATAGAAGAAATTCAGGATTCAGAGAATGAAGGCTCTACAGACATCGAAAGTTCTGTGGAAGATGAAGTTTCGTCCGATACAACAAATGAAAGTCATGAAAGTCCAGAAACAGACAATCAAGAAAATCAAATATGGACATTAAGATTCGACGGATCTAAGTCCAAACAAGGATCCGGAGCCGGATATGAATTAATTAGTCCTAAGGGAGAAACATACCTTGCCGCTCACAGATTGCAGTTCCCTTGCACCAACAACGTAGCAGAATATGAATCTTTGGTTCATGGATTACTGTTAGCCATCCAAAAGGGGGCAAAGATACTGCAAGTATACGGAGACTCAGAAATCGCAATAAGGCAAATCAGGAAGCAATATGTTTGCCATGACAAAAGGCTAACTAAGTATAGAAACCGAGTCTGGGATCTAATTGAAAGTTTTGATGCTTTCAATATCAATTCAATTTATAGACATCAGAATCAAGTGGCCAATTCACTTGCACAGGCCGCGAGCTCATTGATTCCATTAGCAATGGAAGGATTAAAGAAGTTTACCATCGAGTTAATATCAGTTCCTTCAGTCCCAGATAACATCACCAATTTCCAGGTTTTCGAAGACGACAAGCACATTCTAGACTTCCTAACCAGCACGGACGTCTTCTTAACACAGATCATAGATGAAGATGAAGTAGGTGAAGCTGAGTTCGATGCCGAAGGAGTCCTAAACTTAAAGACAAACACTATTCCGAAAGGAATGGTTGAATTAGAAAGGATTTTTGATCCTGACAAGTTGAAAGAAAAGAAGAATCACAGCGTAGAAGGCAATATGTGCGACGCGATCAATCTAGGTGACGAGACACAAGTTAAGAATGTTTTCATTGGAAAGTCCTGCACAGCAATTGAAAAAGATGGAATCCTAAAGAACATGAGGGACTTCCCAGATGTCATCGCATGGAGCTATGAAGATCTCAAGACCTACGACACTGCGATTATCACTCACACAATCCCGTTGAAACCAGGAAGCAAGCCATTCAGGAAAAGACAAAGACCCGTCAATCCTTTGTTAGAACCACTGATATACCAAGAAGTGAAGAAGTTACTCACAGCTAAAATCATCTTCCCAGTAAGACACTCGACGTGGGTCGCCAACCTGGTACCTGTTAGAAAGAAAAATGGAGAGATCAGATTGTGTGTGGATTTCAGAAATCTCAATAGAGCGTCAGAGAAAGACAACTATCCACTCCCATCATTAGATGAAGTACTGCAGATCGTCAATGGATCGCAAATGATGTCCTTCCTAGACGGATATTCAGGATACAATCAAGTCCTAGTCGAACCTGAAGATCGAATAAAGACTGCTTTCACCACCAAATGGGGAACATTTGCTTATAAGAGAATGCCTTTTGGACTCATAAACGCCGGGGCCACATTCCAGAGAGCTATGGATATCGCTTTCAGAGATTTAATTGGTAAAAGCATTATTATATATATGGATGACATCACAGTTTTTTCCAGGCAGAGAGAAGATCATGTGGACGATTTGAGAAGAGTCTTCCAAAGATGTAGAAGATACGGTGTCTCCCTTAATCCGAAGAAATGCATATTTGGAGTCACAGAAGGAAAGCTTTTAGGACATGTCATTTCAGAGAAAGGAATATCTATTGATCCTGAAAGGGTGAAGGCCATATCTACTATCAATTTGCCAGCAAGTAAGAAAGAGCTCAAATCATTTTTCGGCAAAATCAACTTCGTCCAAAAGTTCATTACCGGATTTGCCGAGATTGTCAGGCCATTGAATGAAATGTTAAAGAAAGATGCAAAGGTCGAGTGGACTCCACAAGCCAGAAGAGCATTTGAAGAAATAAAGGCCGCCATCATGGAAGCACCAGTTTTGATTAGTCCTGATTATCTCAAACCATTTTATTTATATTCCTTCGCTTCTGATTACACTTGTGCCGCCATTCTCACCCAAAGAAGTGAAGAGAGGGATGAAAATCCCATTGCTTTCATGAGCACCCCGTTGAAGGATGCAGAATTAAGATATCCAAATGTTGAAAAGCAAGCATACGCATTAGTAAAGGCAGTTAAGAAATTCAGACATTACCTCCTGAGAGCCAAGATTTATGCAATAGTGCCTGATGCGGCAGTCAAGACTCTTCTCATGCAAAATGAATTAGGAGAGAGAAGAGGAAAGTGGGTCGCCATTATCCAAGAATTTGATATTGAGATACAGCCCATGAAACTTGTCCGAGGACAAGCTTTGGCACAGACATTAGCAATAGATGGGCCAGGATTAGTTCAACAAATTTATGAATTAGAAGATGTCACACCTGATGAATGGTACAAAGACATTGTGACATATTTGCTTAATCACAGATGTCCTACTCATATGGCACCTACACAAAAGAGAGCATTAAGACTAAAGTGTCAACATTACGTGCTTCAAGGATCTGTCCTATACCGGAAAAATTATGAAGGAGTATACCTGAGATGTGTTGGCAAAGACGAAGCAAAGCAGATAATTGAACATTTCCATTCCAAGTTTGGAACCGGACATGGAGCCAACCTCGCCACAGCTCACCAGATCCTAAGAGCAGGATATTACTGGCCTACGCTTTTTAAAGATACGTTCAATCACATTAAGACGTGCCACACATGTCAAGTCGCAGCTATAAGAGAGAGAAATCCTGCCATGCCACTGAATCCCGTGATTGAAGCCAGACCATTTGCGAAATGGGGAATGGACTTTATTGGTGTTATCAATCCCGCATCCTCAGCACAACACAAGTACATCATTACAGCTACAGATTATTGCACCAGATGGTCAGAGGCACAGGCACTTAAGGTTTGTTCTACGGAAGTTGTAATCAAGTTTCTAGAAGAGAACATAATCACAAGGTTTGGATGTCCCTATGCATTGGTTGGCGACAATGGATCGGCATTCACATCATTGAGATTCTCAAATTGGGCTTTTGAGTACGGGATCACCCTCAAGTTTTCATCAAATTATTATCCTCAGGGTAATGGATTAGCAGAATCTACAAATAAAAATTTGCTCAGTGTTATCAAGAAATTATTAGAGAGAAGCCCCAGAGAATGGCACACCCAGTTGAGATTTGCTTTATGGGCAGACAGAATCAGAACAAAGAACGCATTAGGCATTTCGCCTTATTTTCTAGTCTATGGTCAGGACCCAGTCTTCCCCATGCAACTCAGGATTCCAACCTTGAGATTCAATCAGGAATACATGGAAGACACTGATGCAGTGCAGGCCAGGTTGACACAGTTGATGAACCTAGAAGAGAAAAGAGATCAAGCACTAGAGAACTTTGCTAAACACCAAGGAGTGGTGAAGAGATGGTTTGATCGACAAGCAAGAGTCAAGGCGTTCCGAATTTCGGATCTCGTCCTGTATTGGGACAAAGCTCATGAGAAAAGAGGAGAACATGATAAGTTTGATAAGCTTTGGAAAGGTCCTTATCAAATTTCAGAGATATTGGGAGAAAACGCATTTAGATTGCAGACTTTAACTGGAGAAGACATCCCGTTGCCTGTCAACGGGAGATATCTCAAACATTATTTTCAATCCTAAAATGCCAAGGCCTTCCCTTGTACATAGTTAGTTTAGTTCGCTTTCGTTGTTTTTTGTTTTTGTTTTGTTTCCGTTTTGTTGTAGTTTAGGTGCTTTTGCTTTTAGGTTAGTTTTTTTTGTCCTGAGGGGTATCCATTTGACATTGGGTGATTTTGTTATATTACGCTCTGACTTCCTGCTGGATTGTTGGATGCATTTGGAAAATCATGAGGTCTTTTGGAATTACTAAGGGAGTTTCTTTTAATGAAGCTTTGAGTCAGGACGTATTTGCATTGAAGTAGGTTAGCTTATTGAACTCACGTATTCTGTCCTTCAGTTATTATATTTTCACATACTTATAATCTCCGAGTCATTATGGTTTACAGGCGAAGCTGTGATCAGTGAAAAATCTAAAGTCTAGCTTCAGCGCCACCGCAATCCTCAAACCCTAGTGAGTTTCACTACTCACGAGCCAAAGAATTGACAGAACTGAAAAGCAGTATCAAAAGAAAAGATGAAAAAATGAGAAAAAATCAAAAGAAAAGAAATGAGCTAAGAGGAAATATCAAATTGGCTAAAGGGAATATGCGAGTAACTCCATCGGGGCTATAGACGCCTGACTGGCAATGGAGCAATATTCGTGAGCTTGTGGCGATAACCTCGTCGGGACTATAGACGTCTGACTGGCAGCGAGGCTCTATCCAGGATGCTTTTGGAGTTTAGACAAACTACGTAGCTTATCACAGGGGAACCTGAAGATCATGATTGTCTTGTTGAGGGGAATTAACGCATTTGCACACACATGGGTAACTGTGGACTTAATACTTTGTCTCAATATGATGGTCTCTTCTTGTAAGTGTTTCTTAACTCCTGGATTTGTTGAGAGAGGTTTTCTGAGTCTTCCTTTAGAAAGATTGATTCCCAAATGTTTTGCAACATTTCTTAGTGGTGTCGCCAGATGTTGTGACCATTTCACACATCGCCCCATCGCAAATGGGGACCCCCTCTTTTTGTTTGTTTTTTGCTCGTTTTCGCTTTCGTTTTTTAGGGTTTTGTTAGTTAGTTAGTTGTCTGGATTTAGGGCTAAGCCTTAGGGTTTTAAATATTGCCTTTTCAAGCCAAAATCCAGTCACTTTTGAGAGCTTTTGAGCTTCTTTTCTAGAATGCAAATTTTAAATGCAATGAATTCGCCAAAATGGTCTAATTTTCAATTGGAATGTTCATGCAGAGCTTAAACTTGTCTAAATGATGACCGTCAATATGAATTTTTGTCGGATTGAATATTTTGACCAAATTTTGACTTTTTTGAAGTTTGATCCTGGGCATTGGAATTGATTTGTTTTCGCCTCGTGAAGTGTTAAAATGTGAAAAATCTTGTTATTTTGGCCTGTAGGAGCAAAATCGCTCCTGTCCCTCAGTGAAGGACGGGAGCTCAATTTCAAATATCTTATTGTCCTTGCAGAGTCCAGACAAGTTTTACGTTTGAAGTGATAGAGAACGACAAGATCTTTCATTTGAATATAAATTGAAGATTTTCATGAGCACAGAAATGCCTCCAGGAGGAAAATCGCTCCTGTCCCTCAGTGAAGGACCGGAGCTACAATTCAAATTTCACCTTGTCCGTGCAAGATTTTGATGACTTAGCAATTGGAGGACGTCCGAAGGAAGATATTTTGCCAAATGAATATAATTTGGGATGCAAAAAATGAAGGAAAATGACCTATATTGACTAAATCGCTCCTGTCCCTCTCCAAGGGACCAGGGCGAGGTACCTTGTAGCTCTCGTCCCTCTCCCAGGGACCAGAGCGATTTCCTCCATTTTGCAAAATCCAGACAAGGATCAAGGCAAGTTTACGTTCAAAAACGAAGGAGAACATGAGATGAATGCATTGAATATAAATTGAAGATTTTTGGGACGTCCATACCAATGCTAAATGCCTAGTTCGCTCCTGTCCCTCAGGAAGGGACCAGAGCGATTTTTGATATAATTGCCTTTTTTGCAAAATTCCAAACAATGTCAAGGCATGGACGGATCGAGTAAAGAAGGACGAATCCGTTGAATATAAACTTAGCGCATGGCAAAGTGAGATGAAAGCCACAAGGGAAGGATCGCTCCTGTCCCTCTCCAAGGGACCAGAGCGATACAATGGTGATGATACGTCCCTCCAAAGTTCAAGGTCGTCCCTCCAAGGTTCAAGGCCGATCCTAGCCAGGACGAAGGGTGGCGAGGACATTTCAAGGCATTTCCATCAAGCGCAACGTTGCAAAGGTCATCACATGGAAGGATTTGCACTCTAAAGACCTAGATCGCTCCTGTCCTTTGGCAAGGGACCAGAGCGATATTTACATAATGGCGTAAATTTCAAAAGGCAAACAAGTTTCAAGTTACCAATAGGGTCGAAAGGACATCATTCCACGCAATGAAGATGATTGCAAGTTGGTACAAACAAGAACAAGCATGTTATGATGAACTTCGCTCCTGTCCCTCAGGAAGGGACTAGAGCGATATTGATATATTAGATTAATCCATGCAAGATTTACGTAAAGACAAAGATACACAAGGTTACATATGCTCCAGGACATCGTTTGAAGACAATTTGCAAGAGTTTTAACGTCCAACCATTGCTAATCAAGGTAAAAGTCTCCCATCGCTCCTGTCCTTTGGACAAGGACCAAGGCGATCCTATCAAAACACTCACGTTCCTTCAAAGATCAAGGCGAAATGAGGATAGGAAGTGCGAAGGACGACATTGGGAGGACATTGCAAAGAGGATTGAAGTTTAAAAATCGCCAAGACCAAGGAAAACATGTGGATCGCTCCTGTCCCTCTCCAAGGGACAAGGGCGATGATCCTTATAACATCGAAGGTACCTTGCAAAAGCAATTGGAAATAAGCGCAAAGGACACGAGCAATGATATTTCGAAGGTCAAAGATGCAAGGTGAATGTGAAAACATGGAGATCGCTCCTGTCCCTCTCCAAGGGACCAGGGCGATAATGGTCATAGGATGCACTTGCTCGCACGAGGAAGAAATATCAAGTTCGAAGGACCACCAGATGATCGATTTGGGACGTAGAAATGAAGGGGTTGAATGTTGAAAACGCAAGAATCATGCCAAAGATGGTGAATCGCTCCTGTCCCTCTCCAAGGGACCAGAGCGATGAGGTACGTCCCTCTATTTACATATTTTTTGGCGCCAAATTAAAACAATTCGAACTTTCTTTAAATGCTAAATCAATTTAAAAAATTGAAAATCCATTTTTTATTGGCATTTATTATGGCGTAAACATTTATTAATTATTTTTGCCTTATTTAAAAATCGAAATTTACAATTTAAAAACGCAAGGCATTAATAGTTAATTATTTAATTAATAAAAAATCGATTTGAGCGCTCATATATGGGGGTCGGCCTTGTCATTTCATTGCAAATCATTTAAAAAATGATTTTATTTTTTATTAAGTCGGCCTAAGGGGTAAAAGGATGCAAGCGCTATATAAGGGGGGTAGAATTATCATTTTCTACACCATTATTTTACCTTCCTTTATGCGAGTTGACAAGAGGCGAATATAGTGCGAGTTTCATTCATCCAAGGTGGCGAAGACACTCCAAAGGTGGTGCGAATTGCATTGAAGACCAAGGGTGGCGCGCTTAGACATTCCAAAGGTGATGCGACTTCAAACCAAAGGTGGTGTAGACATTCCCAAGGTGATGTGTTTAAAGAGGTGCGAATTGCATTGAAGATCAAAGGTGGAGCGAATTTGGAGATCCATCCAAGACCACGCCTAAGGCGAATTTGCTAAGGACTTGGTGATTTATTTGTGCGAAATTGAAGATCACATTCTCTCCAGAGGTGGCGAAATCAAATTTGAGGGGATCATATTGAAGATTATCTTTATACCTCAATTTTGCCTAGGCAAATTTTGTTTTTGCATTCTAGAGTTAGCTCTCTATCGAGGTATGGCGATTTAATTATTATTGTTTTATTCATTCATCGTCATATTTCAAATTTTGATTTTTTAAATCTCTTAGCTCAATCGTTGTATTTTAGGAAATGATAACTCTAGGGACTTATCATGAGGTTTCCTAAAATCTATCTCTCTTATCTACGTTATTTATTGCAAAATCTATTTCTTATAATGAAATGTTGTGTAGGTATGGCAACCCCAAAAGCGGGAGCATCCACCAGTCGCTCGGCTCTCATGAAAGAAGATCAGAAGACTGAAGAAGTGGAGACCAAGATCGTGTCCAAGTGGAGCAACATTGGAGATACAAACTTGGGGAACTTTAGCACGAAGAAGTTCCGAGAGGTCCCTTACATCGGCAAGCCATCACCTGTCACCCGGAGAATAATAGAAAGTGGCATTATTAAGGCGGCCGGTTTTCCTCCAGCCATTCAGTGTCACGAGTTGATGATCGAGTGTGCCCGTCATTACAATCCACAGTCCAGGACAATTGTGTCCAATGAGGGAAACATTTTGGCGTACCTTTCAGAGGAAGCCATAAGTGAAGCCTTCCATCTTCCAGAGCACAGGGACATGATATACAAGAGCATTGAAGGAGCCAGATCAGTGTACGATGATGATCCAGATGCTTGTCTAAGCATAATCAACAAGAACTGGCTACTCAAGAGTCGTCCCCGTCTGAGCAAAGTACCGAACACACCACACAGGATCGATTTCCAAGAGGAGTACAGAGATTTGATCACCATGCTCAACAGAGTTACAGGAGCACCTCATGCCTTCTATTTTGAGAAATGGATGTTTTACTTCATCCAGGTGATTGTTCAAGGAAAGGGTACAATACATTGGGCTAGGATAATTAGCCATTGCTTAGACGTACAGTTGAGAAGACTCAGGGCTACTAAGTCCTTCCACATGAGTTCATACGTCACCTATGCCTTAATCAGGAGCGTTGAGTACGCAGGACTACCTCACAGAGGAGTGATTGGAAGAGGACCCGGCGAGGTCAGAGTTTGTGAATCCTATACCTACTTGCATCATCCACCAGGGAAGAATTACAAGTTAATCAATGATACTTTCACGATGAACATCACCAGGACGTTGCAAGGAGGGATTCACAACAGATTATCTCAGGATGCCCAGGAGTTAATCAAGAGGTACGGTGCTTGGTTCATTCAGTTTCCTAAGTTCACTTACATTAGAGTGTATGGATGTCCTTTACCTCCATACATGTTGCCGAGATACCCGACAGACAGGATTGTGTTACTTGAAGTAACAAGGCAGTTGGCAGCATATGTGAAGGCATTCAGACACAGACATCAGAATGGAGTTCAGGTACCTATTATTTTGGGTAATTCAGTTGAGGTATGTCCCAATGTCTCAGCCATGGATGATGCAGAGAGGGAGTTAGCCTTGTATCCTTTTTCATCTTTTGCTTGGAGGAATAGTTTTGATCCACATGGACATTTAGAGGAGACGGTCGGTAGAAGATTTAGACATGAGCATCAGATTGAAGATTTTATGATGAATCTCCTAGATGATCTCGAAGTGAAACGAAAGATACATTCTAGATTGCCTTTGGATTTCATCAGGAAATGCAGGATTTACAGAGTGGCCGACCAAGCTCAAGACAATGGCAGGCACATTCAGTCTTCATATGATAGAGAAAGCAAAACAATTGGTTTGAATTGGAATGAGCCCGAGGTCGTGGATTTAGATGATTTGATGGCACCAGTCTTGTCTTGTACTCGCAGATGGGTAGACATTCAACATCAGAAGTTGAGAGAACAAGGCATAGCCATGTCTTTTACTTTGGAAGAAAAGCCAGCCGAAGGTGGAGCCAGTGTTAGTGAAGGCAATCCTAATCCTAGGAATTCAGGTGAAGGTAGCCTTCGATGTGCCAGTGAGGGCAATCTCCATTCGAGAGGTTCAAAGAGAAAGGAAAGATCAGAAAAGAAAGAGCCTTCCAAGAAAAAGCAAGGTGCTAACAAAGATCAAACACCAGGTACTTCTTCCAGGCCAGAAGATAGAACAGTTCGAGTGGAAGAATCCATGGAATCGATGGTACAGAATGACAGACAAGAGGAAGAACAGACGCAGCATGTTTCATCCGATGGATCTCTCCAAGACTATGATTTAGATAATGATAATGAAGTAACATCTCCTCCCAGACAAGAAGAAGTAGTACACAAAGAAATTCAAGTTCAAGAGACAAGATCAAATATCCCAGATTGGTTGAAGGAAAGATTGACTAAGGTGATCGTAATTGAGGACGAGGACAGTGCAATCGATCTAGAGAGCCTTGTTGGACGTTCACATATGACAACAGAGAAGAAGAAGGCTACAAAGATGTCCAAGATGATTCGAGATGAGACTGGATCTAGAAAACTGCAGATAGCTACACCGGCAGCAGACAAATATGAGGGTGAGATCCTAGCAGAGGACTATCATATACAGACTATTGAGTTAGGACCATCCACAGCAGAGCAGACTTTAGATGATGCCACCGACACATTTGAGGCATTGAAGGATAAATTTAGAGAAGAAGTAGAAAAGAATAGAAAGCTTGAGAAAGAGGTCGGTGCATGGAGGACATATTTCAGTCACATCAATGAACCTTTGGGACGTCAGGATCCAGTTAGGTCACCATTGCAGGCATTGCCCCTCCAATCAATCAATGAAGCAGAAAGATTCAGGAATATGGTCCAGCGTACATGTAATTGGATGGATAGATCTCACACGGTGGCCATTGAGTTTATTACAAGGATGTCGAAGATCACCCACCAGGCTATCCAAGTTCTTGAGATAATCCACAGATTGATGGCAACAGTAGCTGCATTTGCCCATACCAAGGACGTTGTCATCCCTGTCTTGAAAGTTATAAGACATACATCCAGAAGAATCTTAGCACAAGAGAAGATCTTGGAAGGCGATTCTCACAGTTTGTTTCAGTGGTCAACCTTACTCCATATAAAGAGTGTTCTCTTTGAGGACATCAGTATTAGATGTGGTCAAGTTGAGGAGGTGATCAATCCGATCCAGGACAGAGTATTTGAGGTACTTCGTACCATTCTTGGCAGAAGGATCGAGGTCGAGACAGATGTGGATCTACAAGAATTTGAAGATAGAATCAAGATCATCTTTCGCAAGGACGCAGATGTTACAGATGAGCAGTATGATCAGATGTACGCCACCATGCTCCTAATTGATAGAACTAAGGAACTTGAACCCACTTGGGACACAGCTCTTCTAGATGCATTTGATCAGGTTATCCACTTAGAAGAGAGTATCAAGAATCTTCCCGAGATTCCAAGCACAGAAATCGAAGGAATTGTGACAAAATTCATTGCATATGCTAAGAAGGAAAATTGGAAAGGGAATAAGATTCTAGATGAAAGGTTGTTACAGATGACATGACATCTTATTTCTCATTGGCTGATACCTCCTAGATCTTTGTGCCAAATTTAATATTTGGCTATGTATTTAATATTGTTCAGTAAAAAGGAGGTCATTTGTAACAAACCCTAATTAGGGTTTAGGTGTCATGATCTTGTCCGTTGATTTACTTTCAATCTGGACCTTTCATTGTAATTGGGGATGCTATTTATACCCCCATTTTTCATTTCATTTAAAAATATAGAATAGTCAATAGAAGAAATAGAGAATAGAGTTGAGAGATTAGAGTTGTAAGCAATTTTTATTTTGTAGCAAGATTGAGTCTTGAAGAGAGAAGTTCAAGCAATTGTTGTATATGATGACTTGGAAATCAATAAAATATTGAAGTTATGGTGTTTTGTTGCAAGTTTCTTGAGTTATCTTCATGGTTGTTGGATGTACTTGAATCACGCTCAATCAAAGTAGTTTGTTAATTTGAAAGGCTAAGTGTGAGGTTTGATATTTGGTAGGATTCGCTATCCAAACCACTAGCTTCTTGCTGATTGTAGGAATGCCTTGCGTGGTCGACTGGAAAACGTTTTGAGTCCTTAACCTTCAAGCATTTTCGCATCTAGGATATGTACCTTCGTAGTAGTGTCCTTGGTCTTTGATGCATTGAACACCATTGTTACCTTAGAAGATCGCACTAATTTCAGTTGAGTTGTTATCTTATGGCAAAATTGAAATTGGTTGAGTCTTGCCGAATCTCATTCATGCTAAGTCGCTCATAGGATTAGGCTAGATTAGATTTACTCAAACCCTGTCCTATTTTTCCTTTTTTTTGAAAATTCCTTTTAGATTAGTAAAACCTTCGAACTATTGAATCCGTAAGAAGCCTTGAAGGAAACAGCAAATCACATCATACCACTAAAAAAGCTTGTCCACACGTGGAGACCCCACTAAAAGAACCTTGGAGTCCACCTAACTGATCCTTTTTGCAGATCTTCAGCAGTTAGAGACTATTTTCTCAAGAGAGGATAAGATGCCTAATGGTATTTTATTCTGTGTATGATTGTGTACAAAATACACGTCAACAGTACCAAATGCTAAAAACTGAACCAAACTGACTAGGACCAGGGCACCATGCCCCTGTCCCTGAGAACCTGATAGAAAGCTGCAACTGAGGGGATGCAATTCTGAGACCCTGAACCTGTACCCTATCAAAAATCACTGATTTTGAGGGGGGGGCATGGTGTTAGGCCACTGTCCTAGGAAGGACCAGGAAACCACACCCCTGTCCTTGACAGTTTTGAGCAATTCTGAGACTTTTGGGTGGTACTTGTGCCTTTTCCTAATCTGAAACTCCTTTCAGGTACCTGTTTCTGCACCTACAACTAAAAAGATAGGGTTTGGGTGGCTATATAGGGTTTTGCCTCATTCAAACCCCTATGTTGGTGATTTCCACCTCCACAAATAGCTGATTTATATAGTAAAATAGTGTGTGTAGGAATCTTGTGTGTGTGCAAGACCCTAAAATGAAAGCAAACAATCTAGAGCAACCCTAAAGAGTAAACCCTAATTGCTTATAATTGACAAAGTAAATGCTCTAAATCAATGATGCAAAGTGATCTAAAGCATGAATGTAAATATGTAAATTGATGTAATGAAGCTCATGCAAAGACATGAAAATAACATGAAACCATACCCAACCCCTAAGGGAGGGGTACAAGCCAATCGTTAGTCAGTGATCTCCTATTATTCTTCAATGTCTTCAAGGATCCTAATTCATGATGAATGCTTGATAAAATGTTGTTGAATATTGCTGAAGACTCCACATAGGCTTCTCTTTCACTATATAGAAGGCTCCTTGTGCTCCAAAAACTTGCTCTTAGATTCTTAGATAGATCCTTTCAAATGAAGAAAGATGACTCTTATGTATGAAACCCTAGATCTTAATTTCATCTTTAGGTCATCTTAGAGATTGAATTTCTCGCCAATTTCTTGGGGTTAAGCATTATAATATCATAGGATTATGCTCTCGAAATGAAGAAAAAAAAGTCGAGGACCATGTGCACTTTGCACATGGTCTGACCAAATTTTCACCAAATTTTTCTCAAGATCAAGATACTCTTTCTAATTTTGAAGAAGAATCATCAGTCTTATACCAAACTTAATAACATGGAATATCTAACAATCAACTTAGCCATGAGGGGCTTATTTTAACCTTAACCTCCATGTAGCCTCCTCAAACACAACATTTGTTACATGTGATGTTCATGTTTAACTCAAACTCTGGCAGTTGAGAAGTCTGTGTTCCTTCCAAACTCAAAGTATTTGCTTCATGAGTCGATAATAAATGATGATATTAGAGCGAATCCCAAAGTTACAGCTGATTTCAAGATGTTTGATATGTTAAATCGAGCCTTAAAGGTTGAAATAGGACATAATTAGGGTTTATGATTTAATAATTTATTGGAGGAATAAAATAAAAAGGTGCACACTTAGAGTAAAGGGCCCAATTTTATGACATGGGGAGTGATGAAATGTGACTTTAGATTTAATTAAAATAATTAATTAAATGTTTAAAGGGAAATTACAATGCAAGATGCAGACACACTAAAGCGGGTGCTAAACTAAGTGTGGAATTGTACCACCCTAGGAAGGGTGTACAATTTACGACACTGCAACATGTATCGTCGTGCATCAATTTCCTTTATCATGTCAATTTGTCTAATTTAGAGTTGGTAGACTATCATCTCCAATTATCAATTCACTTATCAAAATGTAGTCATCAATTTGAGTTCAAATGTGTAGGACATTAGTGTCTAAATTTGTGTTGCATGCTTTCTACACCAAGTCATTGTAGCTTATCCATCTTGTAATTTGTACAAGATTGATAATACACTTGCTCAGGTTTGCATCAAACAATTTAGGCTTCAACAAAATTGTAAGAATAAGTTGCCCTTGGGAATTTGACAAGTGCTCATGATTTATGATATAGTGGGTATGTTTCCAGGGAAACCCATTTTGATTTGCAAGCATGCTTTTATGTCATTTTTGCCAAATAAAAGTCAATCAGCCAAAGTGATTAAATTGTCATACATTCACAACTCTTGATCAAAGGTTGTCATCTCAATTCATAAACGTTTTGTGAGGTCAAACTCATAGTTGTTTTGAGTTAGATTAACTAAAATATTAAATTATGAAAGAAATAAAATTAATGGAAGTATTTTTATTGATATAATAATGTCAAGAAAAAATCATGATTTAATAATTACATCCATTGAAAAGGAAATAATACATATTCAACTAAAATCCTATTCAAAATAATTCAAAATTTATTCAATAGATTAAAAAACTATGATCTATATGTTGTATTAAAGCCCATATTGATTATCATAATTAACTTCGTTATCATGTCCTAATCCCTCACATAAAGTATATTAAGTGTTAGTAGATTTCCACAATCCATGAAATTAAACTTGTTGCTGGTTCTGGATTAGATTGTGTGTATTTTTTTGCATCAACGTTTTGGATCACACTGACTAGTAGATTTCCACAATCCATGAAATTAAACTTGTTGATGCTTCTAGATTAGATTGTGTGTATTTTTTTTGCATCAACATTTCAGATCACACTGATCCATCGTGAGAATGATAGAAAGCATAAAATGATTGAAAATGATTTTAAAAACTTGTTAACTCTTGTTAACTATTTTCACAATTCTGAAAGCAAATAAAATCAAAAGTTCCAAACACTCAAGTCGAAGAAGGGAACTTAAGTTTCCACAAAGACTCTCTAAAAGAAATGGGTGGATATCATTAAAGTTTCAGAACCTTAAATTGCCATCAATAGATTGTGACAACCTCATAAAAGGCCACTGTGTTTCGACAAAGACTCTCTAAAAGAAATGGGTGGATATCATTAAAGTTTCAGAACCTTAAATTACCATCAATAGGTTGTGACAACCTCATAAAAGGCCACTGTGTTGTGAAGAATCCATGAAAAATTCGCATCTGAAGAACAATAGATGCCAATTTTTCATACTCCTACTTGCGTAAAATGGGAGCATTAGAGCAGTTTTAAAGCATAAAGAATTGAGGATATTTGTTTGTTGTTGTAGTTATAGCTAACATGCTAGGTGAAACGTACGTAAAATATGAAGCCATTGACAATGCATATGAATTGTTTGACAAAATGTCTCACTTAGTCAATGCATATGAACTGTTTGACAAAATGCCTCACTTAGACAATGCATATGAACTGTTTGACAAAATGCCTCACTTAGACAATGCACATGAACTGTTTGACAAAATGCCTCACAGTAGATTTCACTAGCTCTCGAATGTGATGATTGCTAGATATGGACTAAATGGGTTTAATTGATACAGGTTTTGAATCTTAGGTATCATGGTTGGAAACGATAAAATGGGATCTACACATTTCACAATGTGGAACTAATAAGACTGCACATGAAACGTTTGACAGAATGCCTCAAAGAAATGCGAGCTTCATGGACGATACACAAAATGGATTTCATTGCATGGCTCCATTTAAACTTTTAAGTAAACCCAATTGGTAAGCATAAATCCAAATTCCTTTAATTTGACATGGCTCCAGTGGCATTCTCTGCATGGAATATCTTCTGTTCATTTGACCAATATAATATGCTACAATGTTTCAGTATGGAATATCTTCTGTTCACACAAATGGTGATATATGAAGTATTAGTCTATTTCCTAAAAAATAACCTGTGTAATAAAGCTATCACAGATGGTGTATGCTTTTGTGCCTCTACTGTGTTTGTGCCAGAGTATGATAATTTTCACAATGATAAGGATAAATATTTATTTATTTTATTCAGTTCATATGTGCCTTCTACAACCTTGAAAAGAAAATCTGTAAGCTCATTCCATTTGTCTAGAAAACAGTAGATCATTTGAGACAAAGTTAATGGTAAAGGCGCCATTAGAAAGTATCAATTTTAGAAGAGGGTGGTGATAAATTTATATATGAAAGTTGTAGTTATTTGTCTATTTCATTTGATTCAATTCAAGCTTAGTAAGATTTATTTTTGTGTGGTTTCTATTCTTCTTTATATTTTGAGATTACAGGAGAGTACAAAACAAGTTATTATTTTCTTTCATTTTGATGATGGTTTAGGTAGTGTAACCCAAAATGTTGATGCAAAAATATTTAAAAAATTGAATTTAAAAATCAATTACAATTATTAACATGGATTTTGGAAATCTGATAGATCTAATAAGTTACTATTTTGTTTGCAGGGGTATGAAAGTAGGAAAACCTGATTGTCTCAGATCTCTTTATGATGATCATTAAAGAAATTAAACAACTTTCTTTAAATCTTCCAAAAGTTATTTACTTTTTAAAAATTTATTAAGATAAAACTTTATTTAATTGTATTTTAAAAAGTAATTATTACTTAATTATAGATGAAGCAAATTATAAATGCAATCATTTCTAATCTAAAGAAGTTCTTGTTGGGTCACATTGTAGAGGAGCATGAGTCTTTAAGCTCTTCATTTTGGAATTGAATAAAGAATGATATGGTTGGTCAATGAGCCAATATGTTCTTTTGTGTTGTAGATTTGTCATATGTTAAATTGATAACCTTTTCTTTGAATATATCTTATCATGTGAAGAATGGAAATGTTTTCGTTTCATATATATGTATTTATGCTATGCAACTTGGATGAGGTAATGGATTGTTTTCTGATTCATGAAACCATATTTGGATGTATCTTTCTTATGTTGACAACATTTTGCCTTCAAAACCTTAGTTACATTTACTTTTCTTTTATGATAATTCTTGAGAAATGAATCTATGTGATTGTCCCTCTTTTTTTTTTTCTAAATCCCTTTCTTTTAAAAAAATCTAAAAAATTTGGGCAATCTAAGGTTTTCTCTTTTTTTCTTTTAGTTTTAGTGTGTATTCCTTTCATGACTTCTAGTTAAATTCATACACTTGAAAATCCTCAAATTTTATCTTATGAGGGAGTGTCCCTTCTCAAACAAAGAGAAACATTGCTAACCCAAAAGTAGTTTCTCTAACTATGGTAAATTTTGTTGCTACTCGTTGAGTGAGTTCAAGTTGATTTTCAATGGTAATTATAGCAAAAAAAAATTACTAATAGATTTTTGGTGACTCTATCAGGGATAAAATGTTGATTCATTTTGTCCGTAAAAAATCTATAGATACCTCCCTACAAACAAAGGTTAGCAACTCTATTTGAGAAAAAATTGAACCTAGAATAATTACTTGATGCCAATGAAGACAATCATATCTCAAATCCATAATTGATTATGATAATAATGAATATGAAAAAGACATATCTATGCTTGCATCTCAAGAAAGTTAGGTACTTGAAGATCCTAAGTAAGTGAACTTTTTGAAGAAAAACAATTATGCCAACATACAATTCCAGGCCCAACAAATGCATTACTATTTTATTCAAACAAATTGTAAAAGTTTGAAGATGCAATGTTCATTTCTTTGTAACTTAATGAAGTCATTATGTCTTCTTCAACAACCATGGAAGAGGCTACTCCAAGTGATAAAACTCATGAGATGGATTTAGTATTTTCTCTTCCTCTAGTTAAAGCAATTTTTTAGTTGTAGTAAAAAAGGAAGAAGTTTATTCTATTAAAAATAACCATATACATATGAAAATTGTTGTTCTTAATGTGATTTCACTACCTCATGATATTTTTTGTTTCAAACTGGTGCCTTGAGACATTAGGTGATTACTTTCTTTGTGGTAAATTTTATTTTCCTACCTCTCTAAAAATTATGTATGAAAGTAATCCATAGATTGGTTCCAAAATGCCAAGTTATTTCCTATTTATCATCTTTCATATTTTTTGGATAAAGATTATTTTGAATTTCTTGTGACAAGGAGAGAAAAATTTTATGCTTAGAGATAATCTTATGTTCATGAAAGTCAATAGCCAAAAACTAAATCCACAATCTAAACTAGTAGGAGCCTCCTCACTTCATAGTTGACATAAAGCATATCAAATTTGTGACTTTCTCTCCCCTAATCCAAATAATTAAAAATATATTTAGATGTGGTATATTGGTATTGCTCAATGCAATCAAAGAATACAATACTATGCAAGCCAATATCAAAGTAAACCAAGAGACATAAAAAATCTATGATGAGAAGTGGTTGTTTGGTACATTATTCAAGGTAAATCTACACATGTTGTGAATGATCACAAATAGGTATTGGGGGCACCTTTCCATCATACATTAAAAATCATGGTTCCATGAAACCCATGGGTAATGGATATGTCACAATATCAAAAGCTAGCTTGGGTATATGTCTAGAATTTGAAAAGTCATCAACTATTATCTTGACCACTTGTCCTTATATTATCTTTCTTTTCTACATGATATATTTTATGAAATAGTACATCTAGGATTGAGGAAGAATTAGTGACACAGAGGGTTGGAAACCACTATGGTGTGTATGAACATCATTATCAGACATATTAGGGGTGGATGAAATAATTTATTGGGATAATGGTATGTAAGAGTTAAGTTACTTAAGGATATTCAATGTATGAGATGTAGTATCAGATGTGGAAGAGGTTTGAGTGAGTGTGATATGAGTAGGCACAATGGTGGTTGATAAAAAAGGCATGGAAGTATGATACATTATTTGGGTGACGAGTATAGGTACTAAATGGTAGGACACTAGTAGTAGTGGTAGTATGATGATGAATAATAGTTACATAGAGGTCAATGGTAGTAGTGAGATATTTAAGAGGCATGAAAGTGTGATATTTTTTGGGGGTGATGAGTATAGGTACTAAATGGTATGACACTAGTAGTAGCGGTACTATGACAATGAATAGTAGTTACATAGAGGTCAATGGTAGTAGTGGCATATGGTACAAATGTACTTGTCATTATAAAAGAAATGGTCATACAAAGTTCAAATATAAAATTAAGATATAAATAGATCATAAAAGTATATATCAGAGAAACCCTAATATGAATAAGAAACCTTAGAAGAAGACTAGGTTGTATAGGACTGATTAGGTTCACTAAAATGCAAATAAAAAATAAAACTTCCTTTAAGTTTTATAGACATCTAAAAATGACTGATGTATTTTCATCATGTCACCTTCTCATTAATTCTTATATCCATATTTTTTAATAGGTAAGTGTTGCCTAGAGGGAAGCTCCCTTTGTAATAACATAAAAGAAATATTAAAGCAATTTGTGCATTACATACTTTTGACTCTTAATTTTACCTTAAACTTGAATAGCCTTATGGGAAATTCAGTGATGGTGGACCCTTTGCACAAAACTCACTGAATGACCTTCGGGTTAATGAAGCCAGCTCCTCATATAATTGGGGGAGAAAAGGGGAAAGAGAAAATTTTAAAGCAAATGATCTACACTACTTAAGTGATATGCCAGAGCATTTCAGAATAGTATTAACAACCTATAAAACCTAGAGACATGTGGTTTTAAAGCTCATTCAACAATTTTACATGCCCAGAACCGTTTGAGAGAATAATTCAACAAAAACTCATTCAACATAAAATGATATTTAACCATTCATCCAACATATAACAAGTCTCGAAACATAGTTTAATCCATGGAGTCTCACAACCAGTATCATAGAAGTTATTAAACTTGAAAACATCATAGAAGTCAATATATTAAGCTTCAAATAAAACCATCACAAAGGCCATAGGCACAATCTAACATGTCTATCATTCACCAAAATTAACATAAAGGCCTCTTAATGAGCCAAAGTCTAGAAAACCTCTCTAAAAGTCTGAGCCCTCTTAACAAGGAAAACATAAGCATAAATAGAGCCCACGACTCTTAACTAATAGCTCGCAGCACAACAACATCCTAGCAACCGCTTCTGACAAGATAACCTAGCGTGGCAAACCATAAGATCATACCCAGCAAAACCACCCCCAAAGTTGTTATTTCCTCTGTATTGTCATGATCCCTACACCTGCCCAACAAGAAAATTACGATGCAAATCGTAGCCTGGTTCATGTACTACCATGGAGGACACACAATAGCTCGGGGGGTGTCCAAAGTTGAGCGCAAAGAGAGAACCAAATCGAGTAGCCCGGAGACACCAAGTGTCTTTTCCTTTGTACAATGGATGGTGGGGTCGAGAAAAGTGCAACACCATAAAAACTCGAGACATGTGGCAGCTCTGCATTCTCTCAACTCTGAACAATAAAAGCGAGCACCTAGAGGCAACGACGAGATGACACCTGGCTCGCGCGCTTTCACACGAGAAGCATAGCTGGAAAATCAAAAGGAATGGGTGCCACTCGATCAAAATTCTGCCTATGGATGACCTTGAAATAATGTTAACACATACATTATCCCCTTCTCACACTCATAGGGCCTCTCAATTTGCAAGAAAGAGAAGAAATACCCATACATTCCAATGAATTGGCCAAAGGTTGACTAAGGTAGCCCTTTCTATCCCATTCCTATAGAGTTGTGCCTTGTAGATAGTTTGCTTTGATTTGACAACCTTCATATCAAAAATTCCAACAATCAATCCACAAGCGAGGAGAAAAGGAACGACATCCAACATTGCCTTGATCACAACCCAATTTGGTTCTACCACCATCCTGTGTGTATAGGACAAGCCCCATATAATGTTTACCATGACTTAAATAATGTTGGTCAAGAAGCATCCATACATAGCATCACCATGGATGTTGTCTACATTTCAAATCGCTTCTCCAGTACTCTTCACCACAGCCCCAACAACCATGGACTCTCCCTCTTTTTTGAACAAATTGTTAATTTGTTATGTCCTCATCTCCTCCTTGCATTGACATTCCACCCCAAACCTGTATGAAATTTTGTATTTTTTTTTGAAGTCATCCTCTATGTTGAACATACCATAGGATTGAGAGGGATGGGAGGTGAATCAATGTTGAGCAAATCCTTATTTTATTCAATTGCAAAAACTCAAGATGTGTCACGACTACTAAGCCATGTTAGGTACCCATGAACAAATGCAATGCAATATCTCACAAATGGAGAAAATGATAAAACCATGTGGGACAATAATCCTCCCCAAAAGAGAGATATAAACACACAATTATCTCCATGATGAATGATTAGAACAAAACCTCTTGTGAGGAAAAAGTCCCCCCCATAAGAGAGAAGAAGAGATACCATGAAGCCCCCCTCAATGTAGAATCTGCTGCAAAGATGGTCCAATATGTCAACCAACATTCCCCTTATTAGGATGAAATAGAGCCAATGTTGCACCAAGAATATCAAGTGTGACAAAACCAAGTACCAATGTTGATGAAGAACTACCGATGAATTACTCACTGCAACATGATAGAGATCAGGCATGGAGATGACTTGTATGAGCATCAACTGGATATTCAAACTACATAGATTCTCAACTAGAGACATGTATCAAGTCTCAAAAAATAGTTCTCAATCTACTGAGTATAGGAGGATTACATCAAATATGTCATCAATAAAAAAGTAAAAAGAAGGATGACACTTTCTATTAGTGCGTGTACAACATAGCTCATGAAAGAGATTATAAAAATGATCACAATGATGTAAATTTGTAAACATGAAGATGATGCCCTATAGAAGACCACAAATGAAGATGCATTTGATTGGTATGTTGCTAAGAAAAATGTATGATCAATTGGCTCTCTCGGCTGCTAGTTGGAGGATGCTACAAGTCAAGTATGATAAGTGGACAAAAAAAACCTTTTTCCCAAATTTGCTTATTATGCAAAAATTTGCTATAAAAAAACATAAAAAGCTTAATTAAAAAAATTGAATTTTTTATATTTTTGAAAAAAACTTTATTAAAAATAATAAAGGAAAAAACTCACACAATTTTTTTCTTTTTCTATAATATTTTTTTAATTAAAAATAAAGACAAAAAAATACTTTTCTTTTATCAGTAGAAAAGGTGCTAGGAGCAGCACCCTTGTATTGATAATAGATTTTTACATTGAAAGTTCTTGCCTGTATATATACTACTACTTCCTTGTAAACCACTATTTTCCCCTATATGCGCCAGTATACCTATCACCATTGTCTTGTACAATTATTTCTACCTATACTGTATTATACCCATACAGATTCAAAATTAGGCGTAAAAACTGATCCTATATCCGCTAACATCAAAAAAAAATTCACCACAAAAATGGGATTCCATCCCAATAGACCCAACATATGAACAGAAACAGAAAAAACAAGGCAAAGGATTGCTAGGCAACAAAAATGACCCCTAGTCCTCATTGGACTCTAACACGGCCTCTGCATGAACCTTTTGCACCACTAATGCTATAGTTATCATTGGACATTCTAGGTCACACAACACGTGAGTCTGGTCGGCAACAATCTCCTCAACATCTCTAGCATCATTTGGTATCCACTCCTCTCGAAGCCCCAACCCCCAATCATTCTCTCCATCCTTATTCCCCTTCTCATCAATGTCGATGTCCCTACGTTCAATGAGTCCCTCCTCTCGAACATAGTTTTCAAACCCCCCATCCACAGGGCTCACTTAATACTCATTATTCTCAGAATGAGAGCAATGTTTTGGTTCTTCTTTAGCCAACCTTTCTTCAACCCCTTAAGCTCCAAGGTTTGAACTATCACGTATTTCTTGACTTCCACTTCATTCTCCATATACATATAATATTTATGAGCCAACGAGATGTAGAAATTCCCATCTATGTTATCCAAGGTAGCATCTATCTCCCCCAAGAATGCATGTTGAAAGATCATTTGGCAAACCTTCTTTGCCCTCTGCTTTCTCACCCCTATGTATAGTAGCATTGTCAGGAACATGGCAGGGATATCAACATTGACCCAATACAAATGATATTCCTTCATGAATTCATCCCCCATGTTGGTTAACAGATTTTGTTCTCTTCAAAATGTGACAATATTGACCCCTACCCCCAAACAAGAGAACAAATTGTTAACAACAGTTGCAGAACTTGCAAGAACTTTGCAATTTTCCTCTAAAATTGAGAGGTACAGCTCCCTCTTATGATGTCAATTTAGGATTTTTCTAGGTGTTCTTTTAACCAAAAAGCAGGAAAGGTGAGACTTTTAACTAGAAATCCATAAAGGAAAGGAAAATAAGTAGCATGCAGAAAGTAGCTTGCAACTAATTATTAACTAATGCCACTGTTATTCTATATTTATTCAAAGATAAACATTATATTAAAGTGAATAAAGGAGGAGAAACAAGTTCTTTAACAATTCAGAGCATAGAATCTTGAACAAGGATGCATCCACTTAAGAGAAATGCAAATTTATCCAACATAGCACAAAGCCTAATCGCATCAAATAAACTTTTCAAAAGTCCATTACTTGATATTAAAGCATCAAAAACTACTAAGACTAGAATTTCAAGAAAACAACACAAAGTCTGTATTTCTATAAACCTCCCCCCCCCCCCCCCCCCCCCGCCCCCCTTTACGTATCTCCTACTTCCTTTTTATAACTAAAACTCCTTTAGCCATTTCCAAGAAACAATTTCTACCAGAGTAATGTTCTTGAAAATGATTGTTTTAGACATTGTCCAAGATAAAATTAAATTATTATAAAAAAACCATCATTAACACTAAAGCCATATTATAAATAACTTTCTAACTTCATACTTCTTCATCGGGTATAGGGTTCCTGCCAGCAATTCGGTTGTCAATCAATTCGGATTTTGTTTCTTCTTCAATTAGTACCTAGAGGACTGTTGAAAATTCATCTTCATCTAGAATGATTTCTCAGGCAAGGTCGGTTAGATCGAAGAAGATATCATCTTGCATATTATCAACATCTAGTTGTATCACCGAAGCCTTTTCTTTGAGCACCATCTTCTATGTTATCTGAAAAACTAATCACCAGGATTCCTTCTCGCAATTATCTCCTCTTGCAGATGTCATTCGTGATTTTTGGCCTGCTCCGCAATCTTTCCTAATAGGGTGATGGTCATTTTATATCTAGTAAAATTAGTTTGTTGTTTCCATGCAAGAGATCGTAGCCCTTGGATAATATTCCCTCATTCACTTTCCGGCTAATTTAGTTATGGATTATCAACCAATAGCTGGTTATCATGAGGAAAAACCATTCCAATAGGGGAAACTCATGATGGCATGCATTACTTCGGTCGGTTCCAAAGGACAGTGCATTAAATTTCATCTACAAAAGGTGGTAAGATCAAATGCTACGACACATGTCTCCACCTTTAGGTTCCCTAAGTCATTTAATCAGCCATTAATAAGGGTACCAGCAAATATTCATCCAATTTGTTCCTTGGAAGTTGTGTGACATACGACAACAAGCTAACCTAGAGGCCTCCAGAAAGTTTGAACTCTCTGATACCCAGACATCAACCCATAAGAGAGTATCGGACATTGGGGAGAAAAAGGAAACAATAGTGGTGTGGGTTTTTAATTATCGCCCAATAGATATCAGCTCTTCCTTCAGGATCACGGTGTTGGGTAAAATCAAAACTTGACAACTCCAAGGCACTCTTCTGATGGGCTAAGGTTTCGCCGATAAGGCATGACTGATAAGAAAAAAAAATTGCATGTTAAGTAGGGGCAGGTATTTTAAAAAATAAAAGGGGCTAACACCCCAGAATCTTTTTTACTGTGTGCAAAACAAGGGAATGACTAGTCTCCATTACAGATAATAGTCTCTTGTTCGAAATCTCCCCTAGAAATGCCATCTATTGTTTTGAAGTCTCCAACAGGATAGGTGTATCCATCTTCAGCATCTCACCACCTCTCAACCACTATCCAAATCCAGTGAGGAAATTTTGGAGCTCCTCTAACATGTCGATCTCCTAAATACTTGCCTATCACTTGTGATATTCCTTGGCATGAATTTATAAATTATGATATCACAACCTCGCTTTGTCCTCCAAATCTTGCTCATTAATTTTGGGATATTTTCCAACCATGCTTGCCAATCTCGCTCGTACAATATGTCAATCATGGCTTAACTGACCTCTGCATGTTCTCCATATACTGCCACATTCCCAAGGCATTTAAGGCATGCAGCCACCATAGGAGATAAAAATTTGAAAAATCTGAAGAATATCTTTCTCTATTTCCTTCCCAAAATTCAATCTTTTGAGCCGATTACGATATGATGACACTATGGGTTCCTACACCAAGTCATTACCACTTCATCACTCATCCTAGTCATCTCCATCACCACCCCACTTCTTGTGGTATTACCTACACGCGCCACAATCTCCAGATCATCATTAGAGATATAATTATTTGGCCATAAACTTCCACCAACTATCCATCATATCTAAACAATATTTTTATTTCCCTTGTGTCCTTTGAATTAGTATCTTTTTGAATCTATATGACTAATGATTGCAGGACAAGTGCAAAAGGCATCTAATGATTTTATCTCTTTGTTCTAATTTCTCTTTGTGGCACACTTGACCAACTCATTCACCACATCATTCCCTTCCCTATATGTGTGGTTGAGTTTGAACCCCTCAAGGCTATCAATCAACTTGTTGACTAGCTCTAGCCATTTGGTCATCTTCCAATTCAGTGCACTATTCCTTCTAATTGCATTGATCACGATGACAGAATCACCTTCTAGGTGAATTTTGTCTGCTCCTACTTCTAGCCCCAACTCTATACCCCTTAGAGAAGCTCTGATTTCTGCAATATTGTTGGTAGTATATCCAATTGGTTTCCATATTTTCATTATTACTTTGCCCTCCTCATTCCTAACTGCACATCCGATGCCACTCGGTTTTGAGTTTCCTTTAGACACTCTATCCATATTGACTTTGATCCATCCTGGCTTGAGAGGATGCCATTTGACATCTCGTTGGTTTGCATTGCATTTGTCATTATATATTATGGATGAGATCTATAATCCTTAAAGATCTTGTCCATCTCCCCATCCTAATTAGTGAAAGTTATATCCTTAGTTGATTTACTTCTGGTAACCATGTTTACTATCTCAACCACCACGACTTCAATTTTTTTATTAGGCTTGCCCTTGGCATAGCCCGATCCTTAAAAAGTCTTCTAGATTGTTCTCTTTTCAAACTTCCCATACCACCACTGAAGGGATGATTTGCCATAAACATCCAAATACACATTTTTTTCCTTTTAGGCCACATATTAAAGCAACCCTTCATATTGGTTGGAAATGGCATCTATAGATTGAGTTCCATGGTGAAATGTTTCCAACACAACTATGCATATGGATAGGTGAGAAGAAGGTGATTTGCATTTTCATTACTGCTTTTTGCATAGAGGGTGTTGGAGCTTCCAACTCATGATTCCAAGAATCCTCTATGAGAAGCCAACCTCAATCTTCAAGGCTTTCGATCAGCGGACCAACTAACAAAATAGTAACTAGGGATAAGGAGGTAGTCACTTCCTCTTCAATTTAGGCTCAGTAGGACCTAGATGGGATTTTAATAGTACTATAGTGTCTTAAATTTTCTTCTAGTATTGCAATAGATATGTTCTTAATCTATTGAGTGAATTAGAGAACCTTTGAATCCATAGGATATGGCTTTTATCCTCACATACATATTCTGAAATACTGTAAGAATTGATTTATCCTAATACTAAAAAGTAAAATTCATAAAATGGAAACATGATTGACAGATTAAATACATTCCTTTTCTAGTACCATAATTAGCAATGCAATCCTATAAACAGTGCCTCATCCATTGGGAAAGATGAACCATTATTAGAATATAAGATATACAAGCCCTACAACATCCTCTGCCTAATATGACTAATATATAACATCAATCATAACATAAATGAAATTCCTAATTGCAACCTAATACTTGCTCTCTACATAGAATCCCTTTGGCTGAAATAAGAAATTTAATCCTCTACTTTAGAAGAAGCTTGTTGGATATTGTTGCTGCTAGGATACGTTGTTGTTATTGATGTCAACATATTCCTATGTTTTGATGTTACAGAGAATTGCTCCTATGTTTTGGTGTTTTGCAATGAGTTGATCTGGCTGATTTACCTATTTGGGATGTTGAATCAATTAGAGATATCTTATTCTTTATTGATTCCATGATGCTATGTGGTGATTTGGTTGAGTTGTGGATTTTGGTTTGAAGGTTGTTCTTCTGTGTTCATTAGTTGGCATATTCTAGCATTTGATCCATTGTGCTCTGGTATGATCATATCTTTGGTTGCGGATTTGGGAGAATGTTTTGGATGTTCATGTGTATCTACATTTCATATGGTTCATGATTTGGTGCTCCGCAAGTTATCTTTCTAGTCTGAATTAGTACTATTAAAGTGTTCTTGAGGGTTAGCATGTTGATCGATGAAGCTTTGAATAAGTGGTGTTGGTGTAGCTATTGTGGATGGTTCTAACATGCTTGTTGGTTTTTTCTAATCATGTCCTATTTGTTTTGTTGGTGCACATTGATCCTTGTGCGCGGTATTGGTGATTCTTTTGATCCGGTGGTATTCTTCGTGTTATGCAGTAATTTTGGTGGTGTAACGTGTTAAGGTTGTTCTTGGCGAGATTTCTGATGTTGATGTGTGTTCAAGGATTTGGTTTAGGTCCATGCTATGTCCTCTATGGTATTTGTAGCATCCTAAAATTGCGACACTTGCAATTTCGACTGCATTTCGGTCTTCACGATGGCGACGCAACACGCAACCTGAATGGAGACCCCAAAACTTGCTCACAACACTGAAAACTGCATTTTTCAAGCACCATTGGCCTGAACCTCCTTGCACCCCGCTGTCCCGGAGGTGGGACCAGAGTGCCCAGCGCCCTGGTCCCTGGGTCCTATTTTGGGCCCGGTTTCCTAAGTGATATCGGGTCTTTTTTATTGCAATTTGGAATTATACTTCCCTGGTCGGCCTAAGGTCGGGAAAATCAGTCTATCAGCCCTAATTGACAAGTATATAAACTACATTTTTCTCTCTCATTTGAAAGAAGACATACATGATGGAAAAAGCGTGGAAACTATACTCAAGCATTCAAGCATTCAAGCAATTGATCATTCCAAGTCTCCATTCAAGGCTAAGTGTTGCATTCAAGTCAAGGATTCAACCATTGAAGAGGAGATCACTTATTACATGCTACATACTACAACATACAACATCTAAACCTTTGCACATAAGGATACAAACATCCTTAGAACAAGGTATTAGTACTTGTTTTACATTACAGTCATTGACATGTACAGCACTTGCTCATTTCTTGGTTAATTCCAAAACCGGGGTTTGACCTAAAGGAAAACCCCTAATCCCTAACCCCCCAATCGTCTTCGCTTTTCTGTGTGTAGGTTGCAGGTACGCGGCTGAGATTGAAGATTTGGAATCCTTGTGCAGAGACGAACCGATCCCACTTCGTTTCGCGGATTTTTCGGAGGACCGTGGTGCCGGGCGCCATCGTCCCAACAACTTTTTCTCAAATTCACAGGACAGCACCGTATCGACATTCTATTGCTAATTCCAGGTCCGCAGCTTCATCCTATAACCTAAACTCAGTTTATAAGCGAATCTTTATGACTTTCTATGCATCCTTAGCTTAATTTCCTTAATCAACATTCTTTACAAAAGAGGGTAGCTTTGCTTTCCAAACCCTTGAAATTCATTTAGCATCCAATCTTGCATTGCGTGGGATTGGATCTTATGAGTTTCAACCCCTCTTTTGAATGTAAAGTCTTCCCCCTAAGTGAAAACCCATCGAATCCTAGCGAACCTCCCTTCTCTCTCCTTGGAGTTAGAAGAGGGGAGACCAACTAGGGTTCGACCGCGATTTTCCGCTTTACATTTTGGTGAACCCGACGTGAACATCCTTTCTGATTATTCATGATTAGATCTGAAAATTGATTCCTTGATTACATTTCCATGTTTGATCTTTTGCAAAATTTTAGAGGTGATTGCATAAAAACCCTAAATTTTCTTTTTTTGAGCATTGAACTTGCGAAATGTTTAATTATTAATGCTTGCTTCAGATCTGCTTTTCTATTATAAATTATCAATTCATATCTGTACTTTAATTTTGAAAATTAAGTGGTTAAATGTCAAAACCCTAATTTTTGAAACCCTCTTAATTCAACCTTTGTTTGACAATTTGACCGATCAAAACATCTCCAAATCAGCTGTAACTTTGGATTCTGTAATAAAATCACAATATCTTTCATCCCTGAAAATTTGGAAAAAAGTTGCGAGGACCGTGTTGCACTCCGAGCGCCATCGTCCTCGACATTTTTTCCAAAATTTCGGGAACGAGATCTTGCTGTATTTTCCTGCTAAAATCCAGAATTTTGGCTGATTTTGTCAATTATAACACTTTCAAAATTACGGTCAAAGTTGGTCTTGTGATTGCTTGGTTTAAGGCTCCTAATCATTCAAAAATTGTGGAAATTGAAATTTTGTGTCAAAATTGTTTTCTTACTGTCCTAAATCTGAAAATTGTGTTTGCATTCATTCAAAATTTCAGTGCTTTATTCAAATCCTTGCAATTTGTGACTTTTGAAATTAAGTGCTTAATTACAACAACTTTGATTTCCGCTTTCAAAATTGAATTTTGCGTGAAATTGAATCAATTTTTAAATTTCAAAACTTGCACTGCTTTCGACATTCCCTCTAAAATCATAAAATTCAAAATTTCAGTTTCCCTCTCTTTTTCAAAATTCAAATTTTGCATTTTTCGACAATCTTGATAGGGTTCAATTTTGAGATTGCAACTTTAATTTGGCCTATCTACAGATCGTAAAATCACTCAATTTTTTCAGATTAGCTCTAAAATCATCATACCTTTCATCCCTGCAAATTTTGAAAAAAGTTGCAAGGACCGTGTTGCACTCCGAGCGCCACGGTCCCGAACATTTTTTCCGAAATTTCGGGAGACTATTGTGATTGCATTTAACAGCTTAAATCTGGAAGATTGGCTTTTTTTACTGAAAATTGCTACCTCTAAAATCAAAATCTTCTCTCTCTCTCTAGTGCATGAGTTTTACAACAGTAAGCCCTACTTACACTATTCCCGTTAGAAGAAGCCGTAGAATTAAGTCTTTCCGAGGTTTAACTACTGAGGAGATGGAACCTAATTTGAGTAGCCTTTTTAACGAGGACATGGGTAATTCCTCTAATCCTCCAAATGATGAAGAAGCTCTCCATGAAGTTTCCGTTGAACAACTTTCCAAATTGGATAACCAATTTGACGATTTTCACCAATGGATGTCTCATGAGTATCCCGATAGTCAAGCTCTTCCTTTAATTGAGGGTCTAAAACGCATGCTTCAAAGTGATAAGAATGGAATTGATGTTTTACGTGGTATCGCACATATTGTGGATTCGAATGTGATGCCTATGAAGAGTTGTGCTGAATCTTTAGGTTATACACAACCTCCTACACAAGTCAATCATTCTACTCCTTTGATGACTTCTATTGCTAGTATACCTACCTTTACATCAAACATCATGGCTACCTCTATACAAGACATTCCTCCTGTGATCACTAGTCATGGGGGCAATCCTCCTTCTTCAATTAACCCTATTCCTTCATTCAATCCGACTTCTTCATTCATTCCTTCAATAAGTGTTCCTATTACATCTTCACAAATGAACATGACGCAAGGGGGCAATTCATTTAACCATTCCATTCCTCCTTGTGGTGTTCCTCCTATCCAATCATCCCCTATGGTTGACTATCATAGGGTCCCACCACCTTACTCTTTACCTTCTTTCAATAACATCACACCTCCATCTCAATCTAACACACCTAATATGAACTCTTCGACTGAAGCTACCATTAATAATCTTGCACAAACTATCTCTTCTTTACAACAACAAATTGCCTCTATGAATCAATCTAAGTTTAGTGTGCCCACATTTGATGTTGCGAGCCCACTTTCTCTTGATATTGTTCGAGCTATCCCTCCTAAACATGTTGAAATCCCGCATTTGGAGCTTTATAATGGTAAAGGAGATCCTCTAACACATGTTAAGACTTTTCAAACAATATGTACTGATTTTGCTTATGACCAAAGGTTGCTTGCAAAACTATTCACCAGAACATTAAGAGACAAAGCCCTACAATGGTATTGCTCGTTGCCTTCTTATTCTATTACTTCTTTCGAACAACTTGCAAATGCTTTCATTCAACAATTTCAAAACAATATAAGTCCTAAAGTTACTTTGATTGATTTAATGCATTGTAAACAAGGTGTTAAAGAAAAAGTGACTGATTTCATTGGTAGATATAAGCATTTGTATGCTCAAATTTCTTTTCCAGTGCCTGATAATGATATTCAAAGAATCTTTATTTCTAATTTGCAAAAAGATATTCGAGACAAACTTCTGTTTTCTGAGTTTACTTCTTTCCAATAGTTGTGTGCCACTCTTCACAATTATCAACTGATTGTGAGTCAAATGGAACAATCACATCCTATGGCTCCGAGTGATAAGGGTGATAGCAGTCAACAACCATTTGGGAAGTTTAAACCGAACAGAGATTCCATCAAATTCAATGAAAACATCATCAACAACAATGTGAATGCAGCATCAGGTGTGCCTCCTATTTCTAAATTTTTCAGGAAAGAAAGAAAGTATACTCCTTTGAATGAATCATTGCATGATATTATGAATAAGTTATTGGGACAAAATGTGCTTACTCTTCCTCCTATATGACAAATTGATCCTGCAAAGATTACTTCACCTTATTTTGATCACAAATCTTTTTGTCACTTTCATCGTCAGCCTGGGCATGATACTGAAAAATGTTTTTCTTTAAAGGGTAAAATTCAAGATTTGATTGATAATAATACTATTTCTGTTTCTGGAGTGAATGATAAAGGCAACACATCTGTAGCTCCTCCTAACCAAAATCTTCAGATTTTTACTGATCCATTACCTTCTCATACCTCTCATACCTCTAATGCGATTGAGGCTAATGATTCCTCTTTCTCATCTGATGGTCTTGTGTCTATGGCTCCGAATGTGATTAACTTTGTAGAGCAGCAAGAAATCCCTAAAGAACCTTCCATCACATTTGATTCCAGTGAAACCATTAGAGCACCTGATGGTCCTTTATATATAGTTGCAAAAGTCAAAAATACACCTTGCCGTGGAGTGCTTATTGATCCTTCGTGCATGGTTAATGTTATTACTGAAGAATTTCTTTTTACTTTGCAATTGAATCAAGTGATCTATGACAAAACAGATGTGATTGTGAAACTATTTGATGCATTTTCTTCTCCTGCAATTGGTTCTATTACATTGCCTATTGAGGTTCATAATAAATCTCTTGATGTGAACTTTGCTATTATTCCATCTTCCGAACAATTTCGTGTCAAGCTTGGCTATCCTTGGCTATCTTCCATGAAAGCTATTGCTTCTCCTATTCATAAGTGTTTAAAATTTCCCCATAATGGTGAAGTTGTTACTGTCAATCATAGTCTCTTTAAACCAGCCGAAAGAACCTCTAGTGTTCCTATTGATTACTTTTGGCCCAAACAATTCCAATCTCTTCCTCCGCGAAGTGATCATCTTTTTAAATCTTATCAAAAGTGGAAAACAGATATGATCCTATCTCTAAGTGAACCTAGAACACCTAAACTTGACATTCCTATCATTCTTGAGAAGGAAATTCTTCCTTTGAAAGACAAAACTAATGTCTTTCCTCAAGAAGATTCCCAACCCGTCCCCATGGATGTGACTATGTCTATGCCTAATAAATCTTCTAAAAGTAGACCTATACCTCCTCGTCATGATGGACTTGGTCTTCTTCCTAAACCAAAAATTCTTCCTTTATATGGAGCAGTTCCTCCTCCGTCCTTTTATAGAGAGAAGAGACCTTCTTCTTCTCCTATTATCCAGCCTAAGAGACCACAACCTAAACACCCAAGTGATAAGGATGAGAACATTCCTCTTCCTCTATCTTCTACACTTCCTACTAAGACTAGACGTAATCGTTCTGCACGGGAACGCCGACGAAAGCGTCGTCTTAGGGCTCAAGCAGCTGCTTCTCAAACTTTACAATCTCCAAAAACACCTTCAACAAGCATTATTCCATTATCTCCTCAGCCGGATATTGAGCCTAAATCTCCTAAACATAAGATGCATGATGGTCTTGATCTTGTGCGAGTTAAAGATCCTATTTTTATAAATCTTGATGATGATATAGATGAAAATGTTATGCATGATGAAAATGTTACTCCTCTTGCTTCTGATAGCGAATATGAACTTGTTGATGTTGATAACCATTTATCTAATGAATTTTCTAAAGCACTTATCCTAGCTCCTAGACAAGAACAATGTGGCTTGGAACATGAACATAGCCCTTGTTTGGATCTTGTGATCGCTCCATCTGCTGTGTTGGATGTTCCTCCTCTAGCGTGTTCCCTGTCTTCCCGAAACATTGATCAGCAAGATCGGGGGGTAGATGACGTGCTAGACTAGTTACATTAGCATAGCAGATTCTCTCCCCCTCTCTTTTGTTACTTCTTCTATATGTTATTCTCATTCTTCTATTTGTCATCCTTAGTGTTGTCTACTTGAGGACGATGCAAAGCATTGAGATCTCTTTGGTCTCTCTCATGTTGACTCAAAAGACACATGTGTTCCCTTCTTCTAGGTGACCTTCCTTGATTGGGGAATGAAGAACAATTATGCATACATACATATGATATATACATAACTTATCATACAGCATACTGACCCCGAGGAAAGCGAAGTCACCTCGTGCTTTGTGTTTTGTATCTATTATCCTTGGGTTTATCTCACACTTGGGGGCTAAATCTTTGCGATAACGTGCTCCTTTTCGTTTCTCATTTCTTATGTGTATCACTACGTTAAAACAATCACCCCCATTGAGGCGTGTGCGATCGCTTTAACATAGGGGGGCATACACCCTGTCTATCCTTTCAAAGATACTTGAAAATTTCTTGGCAAACTTAGCTTTGTCTTGAAGATTTTTGGTATTTCTTTTGCATGACTCATAGTGAGGGAACCCTACTACTGACAGTCATGGTTCTCCCTCGTGATCTTCCCTTTTACTTTGTCAATCGAAGTCGTAAGATCCTTAGTCCACTGGGGGCTTGGTGTATCTTGCCTCCTTGACGTGGTGAAAGTCTTTCAACGTTGTTTCCTTGTACTTTACCGGAAGTATGAGCATACATACTCCCGCTAAAGTGGGGGCTAAATGTAGCATCCTAAAATTGCGACACTTGCAATTTCGACTGCATTTTGGTCTTCACGATGGCGACGCAACACGCAACCTGAATGGAGACCCCAAAACTTGCTCACGACACTGAAAACTGCATTTTTCAAGCACCATTGGCCTGAACCTCCTTGCACCCCGCTGTCCCGGAGGTGGGACCAGAGCACCCAGCGCCCTGGTCCCTGGGTCCTATTTTGGGCCTGGTTTCCTAAGTGATATCGGGTCTTTTTGATTGCAATTTGGAAATATACTTCCTGGTCGGCCTAAGGTTGGGAAAATCAGTCTATCAGCCCTAATTGACAAGTATATAAACTACATTTTTCTCTCTCATTTGAAAGAAGACATACATGACGGAAAAAGCGTGGAAACTATACTCAAGCATTCAAGCATTCAAGCAATTGATCATTCCAAGTCTCCATTCAAGGCTAAGTGTTGCATTCAAGTCAAGGATTCAACCATTGAAGAGGAGATCACTTATTACATGCTACATACTACAACATACAACATCTAAACCTTTTCACATAAGGATACAAACATCCTTAGAACAAGGTATTAGTACTTGTTTTACATTACAGTCATTGACATTTACAGCACTTGCTCATTTCTTGGTTAATTCCAAAACTGGGGTTTGACCTAAAGGCAAACCCCTAATCCCTAACCCCCCAATCGTCTTCGCTTTTTTGTGTGTAGGTTGCAGGTACGCGGCTAAGATTGAAGATTTGGAATCCTTGTGCAGAGACGAACCGATCCCACTTCGTTTCGCGGATTTTTCGGAGGACCGTGGCGCCGGGCGCCATCGTCCCGATAACTTTTTCTCAAATTTGCAGGACAGCGCCGTATCGACATTCTACTGCTAATTCCAGGTCCGCAGCTTCATCCTATAACCTAAACTCAGTTTATAAGAGAATCTTTATGACTTTCTATGCATCCTTAGCTTAATTTCCTTAATCAACATTCTTTACAAAAGAGGGTAGCTTTGCTTTCCAAACCCTTGAAATTCATTTAGCATCCAATCTTGCATTGCGTGGGATTGGATCTTATGAGTTTCAACCCCTCTTTTGAATGTAAAGTCTTCCCCCTAAGTGAAAACCCATCGAATCCTAGCGAACCTCCCTTCTCTCTCCTCAGAGTTAGAAGAGGGGAGACCAACTAGGGTTCGACCGCGATTTTCCGCTTTACAGTATTGTATTGGTCTGCTAATTGATTTATGTATCGTGTGATGTAATTTTTAATTGAGGGTTGAGGGTTTGGCTGACCTTGTAGTCAAGGTTGATGAATTTTATAAATAGGTGTTAGATTCATGTAATTTAGGTATCGACGTGGTGTCTGGATTATCAGAGAGAGGTGTATATGCACATGAGTGAATTTATCCTTCAGTATGATGTATTGAGAAGAGATTGTTGTAGGGCAGACAAATGAGCTTAACTAAAACTGTCATCAGGCATTAGCAGATGCTATCTTTGTAGTTCATGTAATCTAGATTGTATTTCGAATATTATTGTAAAGTAGTGAACCTTTCCTGAGGGTTGGAGCCTTTTGGGTTATTGTATTTTGAGTAGTGAGCTCTAGGTAGTGTGCTTGAATGCATGTGCATTCCCCATTGTAATATTTACACATACTACTATAGAGTAACATCTTATTGTGGTAGGTCCCACCATGTTTTTTTCCTTAACCCTGTTTTCCATGTCAAAAATATTGGTTTTATGTGTGTTGTTGTTGTTGTCTTTATCTTTATTCTTTCTGCAGTTGATTGAAATCTGAGATTGTGCTTAAACTGTCTGATTCGGTGAAAATTGATGCACCCCCCCCCTTCTCAGTTTTCCTTCATTATTGTCGCCAACATTTGAGTTGAGTGAATTTGGAGAATCATATGGTAAATATGAGACTGCATTCAGAGCTTCTATATCTAGGAAGTAGAAGTATAATCCGAGAGAAAGTTCATGTTGGGTATCCAGATATGAAAGAGAGAAGAGAGAGATGGAAGAGCAAGAAAGAGAATTGGATGAGCTTGAAGCCCTTATTTCTCGGAGATTGCCTAACGGAGTCGGTAAGTATGATGGAAAATTACCTTTGAATTGTTTCTCTTGTAATAAGATAGGACATTTTTCTTCTAGGTGCCTTGAGAGAATGTCTAGACATGATAAGCATGATAAATTTGAAAGACATGATAGATCTGATAAGTATGATAGATATGAGAAGCATGAAAAGAATGATAAGCCCTATAAGCCTAACCGAAATTTCAGATATCATAAGAGGTTTTATTATGTTATTGATGAATGTGTAACAAATGAAGAATCGGAGAATGAGAATTCAGAAGATGAATTTGCATTTATTGCTATCAAAGAAGATGATCCGATACCAGTGAATTCTACAAGCTGCATTATCAAGGAGAAAGCTTTGGCTACTAAGATTGTAGAGAAAGATGAATGGGTAATTGATAGAAGTTGTTCACATCATATGACAAATTATAAAAAAAAATTGTGAATATGGAAAGGTATGATGGTGGTATAGTGAGATTTGGAGAAGATAAAGCTTGTGTGATACGTGGTAGAGGTTCAATTTTTTTTTATAGTAAGTATAATACTGATGATGTCTTGTATGTTGAAGGTTTGAAACATAATCTTTTGAGTGTTGGACAAATGGTTGACAATGGATATGATTTGAAATTAAAGAATGGTAAATGCTAGATCCTAAATGCCTCTGATATAGAGATTGCATCAGGGACTAAGACTAAAGGTAATATCTTTCATTTGAATGTTGGTGAGAAAATTTGTTTGATTGTTTAGATTGATAAAAGTGTTGGCATTTTGATGATTATGTTGTGATTGTCATTGATGGACACACACTTGCTATGAGATCACTTTGTGAATGTATGAATTATGCTCAACTGGTAATTGTTCCAAACCGGTATCATGTTGTAGTCTTTAGACTATTGATGTTATGAAGAAAGTGTTTACTGATATCAAGCGGTATAAAGACCCAAGCAGCATAGAGAGATCAAGCGGTTTAAGGATCTCAAGCGGAGCGGAGCAAAGGAGCCAGAAGCGGCAGTTATCTTTTTCCCAGTCTTCAAATTTTGTCAACCGTAAATTTGTTTGAACCGGTATTACTGTAAGTTACCAACTGGTAACCGAAAAAGTTGTATAAATCAGTAATACTTTGTGATAAGCTACCAACCGGTATATTTTTGTGATGAGTTACCATCCACCGACACTTTGACAGTGATTTTGTGTCGTGTTACCAAATGTGTCTAGATACAATGAACCTAGGAACTTGAAAATGTAATCCTATTGGACCGACATGAAATTATATTCCTTTTAAGGACATCATGTCTAGGGTTTTGTATGTGTATGTATGAGTGTAGTTGTTAGGTTTTGGGTGTTCGTTGAAGCTCTTGTATGTACGATCTTAACTGAGAAGATCAAGTCTGTGTACTGCAACAGAGTGTGGATTTACTGAAGACTAAAGTAATGCTGAAGAGAATTAGCTATGAGCTACAATGGATCTAATCAAGCAGACTATGCCATTTGCTAGATCATTCACTTGTTGATTACCCACATCTTTGACAAGTTTGAAACCCTTAACCAGGTAGGCCCAGAAAAGCCTTTGTAAATCCTCTAACAAGGTGGCTCACATCTGTGGATCTGAAATCCTCTCACAAGGTAGTCTTTAATCAGACTTATCTCCTAACAGAGATTGAGATTCCTAACAGGATATGTTCTGGTAAAGAACATTGTATGACCTTAACCAGTCTGGTTACTATTCTGCAGATAGTTACTTGTGAGTTTCATCTCACTGTGGTTTTTCCCATTTGGGTTTCCACGTCTAAATCTCTTGTGTTATGGTGATTGTGCTTCTATGGGTGAATGCCTTATTTTCTTTTTGGTTTGCATGTGTGTTAACCGGTTTGTTTGTTAAATTGTTTTACCAGTTTGCTGCTAGACTGTTAAAGTGTTTAAGTATAGTATTTTTTGGTATACTAATTCACCCCCCCTCTTAGTATTCATCAATTGGTATAAAAGAAAACCTTTCTATAAGTCTAACCACTTGGAAAGAGATACGGGGGAATACATTGTGAGGGAACTTACTCATCAGCTCACTCAGACTGAGCAAGCCTATGATGAACTTAAGGTCAAATATAAGGCCTCTTAGGCAAAAAGAAGAGAGCATGCTGAAAAACTGATGGAGCTAACTAAAAATAGTTCCTCTGATGAAGCAGACATGGAAGCCCTAATTCAAGAAGTTGAAAAATTGAATGAGTCCAATGCCAACATTAGAAGGAAACTTGAAGGACTAACTATCAGGAATGTGTCAAGAGCTTGAGAATCGAAGGAAAGCTGAAGATCTGGTAAAAGACAAAGATCATGAGATCTCCAAGCTGAAGCAAGAAATCAGTGCACTTACCGCTCATCTTCTTGAAAATAAAATGGAAAAGGAAGGAATCCAAGGTGAACTAAACATGGCTATTTCTGAGAATGCAACCTTGAAGGAACCCAATGCTGTTATTTCCAAAGAACTCACTGAGTCAAAGGAAACACTTGCCAAATTCAATAAGAGCACTGTCAAGCTAGAACAAAAGCTTGAATCAGCTAAACCAGTAAAGAATACCAATGGACTTGGTTTCTTTGATTATGAGGAAGGTGAGACCTCTGGAACAAAAGATGGAGCATCAAAGAAACAACCGACATCAAAGGATAAAGGTAAGCAAAAGTTCAAACTTGTTTGCTTTAATTGTCTCAAGGAAGGACACACTACTAATGTATGTAGAAGTAAGGCTTACAATAATTTTCCTTATTTTCTAAACGATAAGCCTAGACCCAATAGATTCAATGGAAATTGTTATGCATGCAATAAGTTTGGGCATAGAGAATTTGAATGCAGATCGGTCATGCACAATACCGAAAGGTATCCTCAAAGGAGTCAAGGAGTTTTTCCTGAATCCTTTGAGAACCGGAACCCAAAACGGTTTAAGACCTATAGTCATCATTCAGGTAGCGGTGGCTATCAAGTAGCAACTGAACGGAGAGCAATCTGTGTGATTTGTCATGGTCATGGTCACACTGCTGCAACATGCAGAAGGAAGAATGGAAACATGAATAATGGACTTGGAAAGCACCTGGAATGGTTTGCTATCATTGCAACAAACCGGGTCATACAACAAGATTCTGCAGAACAAGAAAGAGTATATTGGATGATATACAGGTCACTCCAGAAGGAAAGATTGATGTTGAAATTGTTCAAGAATATATGAAGAAAACCTGGAAGAAGAAGCCAGAAGAAGTGATTCAAGAAGAACCAGTTTTTGCACCTAGTGTGGAAGTCGTTGAGCCGGCAAACTAAGCATCAAAAAAGTTTAGGGGGAGCAAATGGTGAAATATCTCATACCCTCGATTTACACCGATAAAAGAGCTCAACCGGTATGTGATACCTATCAGTTGCCAGAAGACTGAAAATGGTAAAAGGCAAATTAGGGTTTACGCCCTAATAGTGGAGCATTTATTGTGGTAGGTGAAGAACTTGTTTAAAAGAATTTTTCAAAGTCATTTTTCACTTATCAGTTCACAAGCGAAGAAGTTTTCAAGCACAAAGTGAAGGAAAGTGATTTGGATTGCGATTCAAAGAATTTATCAAAATTCTGAAGAAGAATTAGAAGCAAACATCTGTTGGTGAAGTATAGAACACAAAGCGGTATTTCAGCAACCAAAGGAGTGTGTAGCGAAGTTTAATTCTCATGCCCTAAATTTTGACTTACGAAGGTATTTTTTACAATTCTCTATTTATCATGGCTTCTGCATCACATGCTAGTTCTAGTGTACCTGATGATTCTATAGACTTCATTCAACGGAAGGCAAAATACAATGCCCTATCTCAAATACCAATTGGTGTTATAGTGGAGGAAGGCATTTCTGATTAAATTGACTGTAAGATTGAAGATCTAGGATCTTTGATGATCCATTCTCAGTTGAGTTTGTTCTGTGGGAAGGAAAAAAAGATTAAACCAGAATTCAACATTCTAGAAAAGAAGAAACTTCACAATGCTGTCTATTTACTTGAAGAATTTTTAGATGATCACATCTGCATTATTCTGAGCAGAGTACATGGTGATAAAATGTACTTAGAGTGGATGCATGATATTACACCAGAAGAAATTCATCTCATCACTAGTTTCTGCAACGTCGGTGAAGTGCCAACCCTAAGGAAGATTAGCAAGCCAAAAATGACTAAGCTCACCGATTCAGTGAGCGATTCATGGGGAATGACTGTCAATTCCATCAAGGATGATCTGGTCAAATATGCATGTATGGTGATAGGATACCAAACATTCCATGCCAACAGAATCAACTCTATCTTTGTTGCAGCGGTAAATGCCGCCCATGGGATGACCAAGGAAGATGCATCATTTGATCTGTGCACTTGTATGCAAAGACAACTTCTGTTGAACCTCAAGTCAATCAAACAGGACAATGCCTTGAGATTTAAGTTTGGACAACTATTGGTTGGGTTGTTCTTCTACTTCCAAGGCTATTTTCCAGAAGTAGGTGATATTCAGTGGTCTGCTGACCAACTGGTGACAAAGGAAATCAAGGAAAGCCTACAAGTGGTAGGAACCAATTATCCGGAAGTGCTGAACAAATACTTTGATGAGTTTAGATGCAAAATGAACCAAAGGGTAAGAATATATGGAGATATTGTCAAGAAGTATGAGGAGGACATCTGCTTCACCATTGGAGTTGATGAGTGCATAATGGAGGCGGTTAAGCCTAGACAGGAAGAAGTGGAACCGATGGGATATGAGGTAATGTATGACATGCTAGATGGGTATGCCTCTACCCTAATCGCCTCGCCCCTTGATCCAAAGGCAAAGAGAACCGGCACCTACTTGGAAAGGGTTACACTAGCAGAAGAACCCTCAGTAAAGAAGGGAAAGGCAGTGCCTTCATCATCGGCACCGGTTATCACAACAAGTCCCAAAGTGACCAAGTGGTCACCAACAAAGAAGAAACCAAAAGTAGCACCCGCCAAAGTCTTTGAGAGGAATCAGAAGACAAAAAGAAATACACAAGACTCATAGGACACTGTCTCTGAAGAATAGCCTAAGAAGACTAAGCAAATGAGAAAAAAGACAAAGAGTGAACCGACAACATCTGTACCAGTAAATATTGATATTTCCTCTTACAAACCTTTGACACATTGTCAAAGAACAATTAAGAATATTAGAAGAAAAGTACTTGGTTATTTGAAAGAGTGCTTTGATGATTTTAATGATGATGAAAAGAAGGAAGTTGAATAGGAAGTTATCAATTATTTATGTATTAATGACCGGTGGCCATCAGAAATTAAATCTGAGACACATGATTCTTTGTATAATTCTTTAGATAACAAGTGGCGCATTGCCATAGAAAAGGAACAAGAAATAAGAGAGGAAGTATTTGCACAATACTTTCCTAATGTGCCCAAAATAGAACTATATGAAGTGGTGGAGAGATATAAGGGCCTCTTCTTCATGAGAAGAAGAAGACTCCTGCTGTTGGAAGGAAAAGTTTTGGAAGTGGTCAAAGATAGCCACTCCCTAGCTCAATTAGCTTTAAGATTGCATCAAGTGGCTGAAGCCAATAGGAAAGTTGGATAAGAACTAGAAATCACTCAACCAGATGAAGTATATGACAGTGAAGGAGAACCGGTCACTACTCAATTGGACCCGATTGATGTTGATGCCTTGAACGGTGAAAATGTTACTCTAGATGCACCAACAGAATAGAAGGTCAAGAGAAACAGGAGGAAGACAAGAGAAAACAGGCAGAGAAAGAGAAGAAGAAACAAGAGGAAGAAAATAGAAAACAGGCAGAAATGGAAAAGAAGCAAAAGGAAGAAGAGAAGAAAAAAGCGAAAGAGGAGAGAAAAGAGGAAGAAAAGAAAAAGGAAGAGGAGAAGAGGAAACTAGAAGAGAAAAAGAAAAGAAAGGAAGAGGAGAAGAAGAAACAAGAGGAAGAGAAGAAGAAGAAGGAAGCGGAATAGGAAAGGAGAAGAAAAGGAAGAGGAGAAGAAAAAGGAAGAGGAGAAGAGAAAGGAGCAAGAGAAAAAGAAGCAGGAAGAAGAGAAAAAGAAGAAGGATGAAGAAGCGGAAAGAAGAGGAGAAAAAGAAGGCAGAAGAGGACAAGAAAAGAGCTAAAGAGAAAGAGGGAGCGGCATAGAGCACTCAAATGGAGACCCCAAAGGCAACCGGTAGTCAAGCCAAACCGCTGACATTACTAGTTCCATTGACCTCCAGTTTGCAAATGAATCAGAGTTGCTGCAGAGCATTAAGGTTGCCCAAGAATTCCTGGAAGCAATAAGGAGAAAGAAAGAGAAAGATGTGATCCAAGCTGTGGTGGAAACTCTTACCGGTTTGATACCTGGTACCAACCTCCCCAGTATCGATTCCTCTCTTGCACAATTAAAGCTCCTATGCTCCATTGTAGAAGAATAGGTGCAAAGTCTGGAAGAGGTTGCAAAAGAAAATGCCAAGAAGAAGCATCAAAAGGCTTTGGACACTTCCTTAGTGAAAAAGTTAACAAGGCCTCGGTCTGATCTACAGAAGACATAGAAGGACATTGGAGATGCAATGGATGAGGGCAAATTATTGCTAAGTAAGATATGTCAACCTCGTCTATTTTTTGATGATGTGCTTGCTCAAAAAGCCAAACTGCAATCTGATATGCAGTCATTTATAAGCACCTTCAAAACGCAATATGATTCCTTCTCCACATATGGAAAAACTGCTCACTGGTTTCAACTCCAGTCTCCGAGAATAGAGGCAGAGATAAGCAACCGGACACGTAATTTGCAGGAACTTCAACTGGTCCTACTACCAAGACTACAAATTCTTCAGAAATTCTATCTAAATCTGGATTCCCTAACGGTCACTCAAGAGATGAGTACCTTGGATGCCATGGAAGAGCAGGTCTATCAGATGCAAATGGAGAATGAGGTTGCTACCTCACTGCTTGAATCATGGTCTTTATCCATGAAGACATTTATGCAGGACTTTAAATCAGTTTTTGACAAGTTTCACTCTTTATTGTCATAAACTCTTTAAATCAGTTATTAATGCTAATGGAACAGGGGTTTTCAGCTGTACTTTGTCATTATTGGCAAAGGGGGAGTAGTATTCTAAATTTTAATGCACGCTATGTATACTTTCATGTTTATCTCTGTAAGGAAGTAGTATACATTGTATTTTCTGCAAAAGGGATAGTGTATATGCTTAGGGGGAGTAATTTTGATTATGGCATAATTTTGTTGTAAAACACTTAGATGTCAATTTTTTTTCCTAAGTGTTGCCATCAATGCCAAAGGGGGAGATTGTTGGCATTTTGATGATTATGTTGTGATTGTCATTGATGGACACACACTTGCTATGAGATCACTTTGTGAATGTATGAATTATGCTCAACCGGTAATTGTTCCAAACCAGTATCATGTTGTAGTCTTTAGACTATTGATGTTATGAAGAAAGTGTTTACCAATCTCAAGTGGTATAAAGACCCAAGCAGTTTAAGGATCTCAAGCGGAGCGGAGCAAAGGAGCTAGAAGCGGCAGTTATCTTTTTCCCAGTCTTCAAATTTTGTCAACTAGAAATCTGTTTGAACCGATATTACTCTGAGTTACCAACTAGTAACCGGAAAATTTGTATAAATTGGTAATACTCTGTGATGAGTTACCAACCAGTAATTTTTTGTGATGAGTTACCATCCACCGACACTTTGACGATGATTTTGTGCCATGTTACCAAATGTGTCTAGATACAATGAACCTAGGAACCTACAAATGTAATCCTATTGGACCGACATGAAATTAGATTCCTTTTAAGGATATCATGTCTAGGGTTTTGTATGTGTATGTATGAGTGTAGCTGTTAGGTTTTGGGTGTTCGTTGAAGCTCTTGTATGTACGATCTTAACTGAGAAGATCAAGTCTGTGTATTGCAACAGAGTGTGGATTTACTGAAGACTAAAGTAATGTTGAAGAGAATTAGCTATGAGCTACAATGGATCTAATCAAGCAGACTGTGTCATTTGCTAGATCATTCACTTGTTGATTACTCACATCTTTGACAAGTTAGAAACCCTTAACTGGGTAGGCCCAGAAAAGCCTTTGTAAATCCTCTAACAAGGTGGCTCACATCTGTGGATCTGAAATCCTCTCACAAGGTAGTCTTTAATCGAACTTATCTCCTAACAAAGATTGAGATTCCTAACAAGATTTGTTCTGGTAAAGAACATTGTATGACCTTAACCGGCCTAGTTACTATTCTGCAGATAGTTACTTGTGAGTTTCATCTCACCGTGGTTTTTCCCATTTGGGTTTCCACATCTAGATCTCTTGTGTTATGGTGATTGTGCTTCTATGGGTGAATGCCTTATTTTCTATTTGGTTTGCATGTGTGTTAACTGGTTTGTTTGTTAAACTGTTTCACCGGTTTACTGCTAGACTGTTAAAGTGTTTAAGTACAGTATTTTTTGGTATACAAATTCACCCCACCCTCTTAGTATTCATCAGAAAGTTGGTTGTGGCATAGAAGAATGTGTCATGTTAATTTTGACTGTATGATAAGGATAAGTTCTACTCAAGCTGTTGGAGATTTGCCTAAAATTGTAAAGCCATCTAATCTGGTATGTAAGGAATGTCAGTTGGGAAAGCTAACAAGAACTACATTCAAGAGTAAGTTGTATTCATCTAATGGATTGTTAGATCTTGTGCATACTGACTTATGTGGTCCTACTAGAGTGAGAAGCATGCAAGGAGACAAGTATTTCATGTTGCTAATTGATGATTATTCTAAGATGATATGGGATAAAATCATCTCATTCAACAGTGGATGAGTCAACAACAGGTGTGCCTCCTTTGTTCAAATATTTCAAAAAATAATTCACTCCTCTTAATGAATAAGTTTTCATCAGATTAGACAGTTTAAGCACAATCTCATATTTCAATCAACTGCAACAAGAATAAAGATAAAGAAAACAACAACAAAAACACACATAACACAAATACTTTTGACGTGGAAAACCCGGTTAAGGGGAAAACCACACTGGGAACCTACCCACAATAAGATGATACTATGTAGTAGTATGTGTAAATATTACAATGGGGAATGAACATGCATTCAGGCACACTACCTAGAGCTCACTACTCAAAATATAATGACCCAAAAGGATCCCACCCTCAAGAAAGGTTCACTACCTTACAATAATATTCAGACTACAATCCAAATTACATGAACTACAAAGATAACATCTGCTAATGCCTGATGACAATTCTAGTTAAGCTCATTTATCTGCCCCACAACAATATTTGCTCAATACATCATACTGAAGGATAAATTCACTTATGCGCACATACAGACACAACCTCGACACCTAGATTACATGAATATAACACCTATTTAATAATTCATCAACCCTGACTACAAGGTTGACCAAACCCTCAACCCTTAATTACAAAATTACATCACACAATACATAAATCAACCACGAGACCAATACAATCCCATAGATGAGATAGCATGGACCTAAATCAAATCTTCGAACATGCATAACCACCAGAAATCTTGCCAAGATCAATCGCAACATGTTACACTACGAAAAATACTGCATAACATGAAGAATATCACTGGATCAACAAGATCAATATTGTGCACAAAGATCAATGCGGACCACCAAAACAAATAAGACACAATTAGGAAACACCAACAAGTACATTAGAACCATCCACAATAGCTGCACCAACACCACTTAATCAAATCTTCATTGATCAACATGCTAACACTCAAGAACACTTAACAATGGCAATTTGGACTGGAAAGATAACTTGCGGAGCACCAAATCACGAACCATCTAAAATGAAGATACACATGAACATCCAAAACACTCTCCCAAATCTGCAACCAAAGATATGATCATACTGGAGCACAAAAGATCAAATACCAAACTCTACCAACCACAGAACAAAAGAACAGTCTTCATACCGAAATCCACAACTCAACTAAATCACCACATAGCATCATGGAATCAATAAATAATGAAGTATTTATACTAGAGATACTTTATTACTGAGCCAAAAATCCTCATCACCAAAAAAAATCAATTCTCTGCAATCAGTGGAACACCAAACACGAGAATATGTTGACATCAATGACAACAACATATCCTAGCAGCAACAATATCCAATAGGAAGAATGAGATGATTTTATCCTTTGCCAAACCTAGAAATCCAACACTTAGTCTTCTTCCTAGCAATGACTATATTCCTTCTCCTAAATATAATCTCCCTCTTCCTCCTAAGGATAAACCCATTATTTTTCCAAATGACAAATATATTAGTCCTCCTAAGGATAGACCTATTCCTCCTACTCATGATGGACCTGGTCTCCTTCCTACACCTTCCATTCCTCCCTTATATGGTGCAGTTATGCCTCCTACATGGGTGCCTGCAAGAAGCTGAGTCCACCTTTTGGCCAAAAAGTGGAAGTGTTTTCCCTATTTTTTAGATTTCATCTTATTTGACCTAAAAATTTGAAGCACTTAAAGAATGAATCTTTAATAAATTTAGTAATAGAAAATGTAGTGCTAGAAGTCTACTTTCCAAATATATAATTTATTTTAATACCTAGATCTTAAAAGTTAAGTTTGAATAGGCATTATTAAAACCTATTTTTCAGGACTATACAATGCCCATGTATGGCAAGCATAATTTGACCTAAATGAAATTATTTTTTTGAATCCTTTTGGGAAAAGATTTGTAACTCACTCACCTTTGATGATGATTTTTTTCGTAATTTTTTTCTACATTTTTTTTGTTAATTTTTTATTGGGTATAATCATTGTTTTGAAAAATCCTCGTGTACAACAAGCATAATTTGACCTAAACATTTATTTTATTTTATTTTATTTTTAACTGTATAGAATTGTCTCCTAGTTCTATACCATATAATTTTTTTCCAAACAACTTAAAAAAGACAAAAAAGGTAAAAAAACTAAAAAACCCTGTTATTTCAAGTTTATGGACTTGTTTCATTAGAAATTATTTTTAAAATAAAAATATTGATTCTTTTTTTTTTTAAATTACATATTTGGAATCTAGATAGTCTCTACAATAATGGGTTTTCATTGTTAAAAAAAATCTAAAAATTTGGTGTTCAGATATTATTTTGTATGGAGATTGATTTGGCCTTCAAGTTGCAGGTCAAACTAGGTCCAAGACAAAGGATTGGCTCTCCAAACCATTTCCCAAAGCCAAAATTCGAAGCAAAAACCGGGCCGAAATTCAAAATTTGTAGAACGGGATCCTGTTTTGTTTTTTTAAATAATTAAAAATACAAAAACAAAATGGGATCTCATTTTGGATACGGGATCCCATTTCATTTTTCATTGTATTTTCAAAAAAAAAATGTATATATAGCAATTATTTTAAGTGATAGAACATGTCCTTTTGTACGGCTTTTTATGCAATATTTTATGATCTAGTTGTCTTGTGGATGCTCTTTTGTTGTAATTTTATATCCCTTTTTTGAAGGTGGCAATCATTGCATATTTTTTTAGTCATGGGGTCTAAACAATGTTAGAATAAGAAATAGAGGAGGGGAATGATCACTAAGTAAATTCAAGAAAAAAGAGAGAAGGAGGCCAAACCTCAAAGAGATAGAAGAATGAGGATTCGACAAATGAATAATCTTGATACTTCTGGATCCACAACAATGAAAGAGACAAACATTCAAGATGATGCCTTGGGGGATAATATGGACGTAGATGATGTAGTTATGGATGATGTTGATGTGGATGATAGAATTATGGAGACTAATTCAGATACTACATCCTCAAATCTAAGTACATCTTCAAAATATTTCTCTGAAAGACATGGTTAATGTGATTATAGATGATATTCATGTTGATGATATACTAGAAGCTGGATATACCAATGTTGAGATTGATACAATTTTTTGTGACAAAATGAAACAAATTAGATATATTAAAAATGAAAACCCTTGTGTTGGTGAAGATGAAATTCCTTTGAATGTTGAAAGTGAAAATCCTTATTAACATGGTGAAAATGAAAATCCTCTTATTATTGAAGATCAGGAATTTTTTTTTTTATAAAAATAGGATAATCTTCCTGGTAAGATTTCTTGGAGACAGATAAGAACTTATGCCAATAGAATATACATGTAGTGTACACCCTTGACTTGACTTTATTTGACTAGACTTGACTTTTATTTCATGCTTGATAGACTTATCTAGACTCTTTATGATGGTTTGGGTTTTGATTACATATGTGTTTAATTGCTCATTATGATGCTAGACATTATTTGGACATATTCTATTTTGATTATTTATATGGATGTTGACACTACCATTATTGATCGTGTGATTTGATAGATATATGTGCTTGATGGATTCTGTATGTATTACTATGTAATGGATTATCAATAGATTAGATTGATCATGGTTTAGATGTTGATTATGATTTCACTAGCCCTATTTATGTTAGGACTGGAGGCAACTAAGAGGGGGGGGGGAGGTGAATCAGTTGTCTATTAATTTCAACCCAAATATAACTTAAACAAACTTAATGCATAATACCGGTAAACCAAACTTCATGTCGATGGGAAACCTTATCCACAATCAGATGATACTACTGCAAATAGTATGTGTGTACAAATGGGGACTGCACATGCAGAAAGGCCAACTGCCTAGAGCTCACTGCTCAATCACAAAATGAGAGTCACACTGACTACAATTGGATGGTTAAATCCAATGATAATGTACTGTCAAAATAGCATCTTCATATGCTAGATTCAGTACCGGTTAAGCTCTGATTGTCTTCTTCATACCTTCCTTGAATCTTCAAATGATGTCTATGTGTATAGCTCTGCTTATATTCGCATATACCTTATTACAATCCTTTTCCACCTTCTACATAATCTCATAAATGAGATCTTACATATATACCAAAACCTAAGACCAAATATGTAGGTCGGCTCACTAAGAATATTACAATTAAATCAATTACAAATGAATCAATATGTGATGCATCATGTCAGATCAATGCATTTACAATAATAACCAATCAATAAAACATCTCCATAACGTGTCGTGTTGATCTGGAATAGATAATGCTTGCCGGTCCATAACCTAGACCAATTTGCCGATGACAACAAATATGCAAACTCAATTAGACCAATAGCCAAATCACCAAAACCAAGTGTCCAAACAATGTCTTCGACATAACCAAGTAATCTCAAGATGATAACAGATCATCCTTAGTGTCGATGAACAATATAACCTACCGGTGAACCAAATATCGGTGACTATGCATAAGACACTGAACATGTCGGTGAACATAGCCAAAGATCTTCAGTGCTGATAAGTGTTGACATCAATGACAAAACTAATGCAACACATCCATAATACCAACAATCTTCCCCTTTGGCATTTATGGCAACACAAGATGGAAAAACCATCCAAGTGCCAAAGTAGAAATGTCAAAAACCAAAAACCAACAATCTCCCAAAGAGATCAATTACCAGAAATCAAAATACATAATATTTATCCCCTAGGAATAATCTCTCCCCAAAGATAATGTATTTTTCCATAGATATCTCTCCCCCTTTGACATCAAATGCCAAAGCAATACAAAACCAAATACAATCAGTTCATAGAACTTATTATAAATACCAACTTATCCAATCTAGTCCCCCTGAGAAGTAGCTCTCCTTCATCAAAGCCAGAAAAAGGTTTCTCTATTAATTCTTGTTGGTCTGATGCCATGCTCCAACTATGTAAGTCTCTACCGGTGAGGGTATAACCCCAAGCTGCTCTCTGAGATATTCAAAAGTTTCCTTAGGCAAAGGCTTAGTAAATATATCTACAATCTACTCTTTAGTATTCACATAAACCAATTTCACTTCTTTTGCTTCAACATTCTCTTTCAGAAAATTCAAATTTGATAGAAACATGTTTAGTTTTAGAGTGAAATACCAGATTCTTTGATATATCAATTGCTGCCATATTATCACAATAAATAATTATAGGTTCTTTGCATTTTACCTTTATGTCCTTCAACATTTGCTTAATCCATAATACCTGTGTACAATTAGTTGTTGCTGCAACATATTCTGATTCTGCTATTGATAATGATGTACAACTTTGTTTCTTGCTCAGCCATGAAATCAATCTACTACTAAGAAAGAATGCTCTACCAGTGGTGCTCTTTCTGTCATCTACATCTCCTACCCAATTTGCATCGATGTATGCACATAAATCAAAATTTTCATCTTTAGGATACCATAAACCAAGATTTGTTGTGCCTTGTAGATATTGGAAAATCTTTTTCACTATTGATTCATGATTTTCCTTAGGATTACTTTGAAATATTGAAACAATACATACTGCATTCATAATATCAGGTCTTGTTTGTGTCAAATATAGTAAACCTCCAATCATAGATTTATATCTTGTCGGATTAACAGGAGTTGATTCATCCTTCAATGATAGTTTATTAGTTGTAGTCATAGGAGTACTTACCAGTTTAGAGTTTTCCATACCAAATTTCTTTAGTAGTTCTTTCAAGTACTTTGATTGGTTTATGAATATACCTTTATCAGTCTGTGAAATCTGTAATCCTAAAAAGAATTTGATCTCCCCAATCATAGACATTTCAAATTCTTCCTGCATCTTATTACAAAAGTCTTTACACAATCCATCTTCTCCTCCAAAAATGATATCATCAACAAAAACTTCAATAACCAAGATGTCATCATTAGTCACTTTGTAATATAAGTTTTTGTCAGCATTACCTTTAGTGTAACCAAGCTTCAAAAGATATTTTTCCAATCTAGCATACCAAGCTCTAGGAGCTTGCTTTAATCCATATAAAGCTTTCCTTAACCTGCAAACCATATCTTTGTCATCTATCAAAGAAAATCCATTAGGTTGTTCAATGTAAACTTCCTCTTCAAGATCACCATTCATAAATGCACATTTAACATCCATTTGATATACTTTATAGTTCTTGTGTGCTAAAAAAGCTAAGAATAGTCTGACTGCCTCAAATCTAGCTACCGGTGCAAAGGTTTCATTGTAATCAATTCTTTTTTTTTGTGAATATCCCTTACACACTAATCTTGCTTTGTTTCTGATTACCTTACCATCTTCATTAAGTTTATTTCTGAAGACCCATTTAGTTCCAATTACATTTTTTTTTTTAGGTTGGGGAACCAATGTCCATGTGTTATTCTTTTCAATTTGTTCCAATTCATCTTCCATAGCTTTAATCCAATGTTTATCTTCACATGCCTCATTAATAGTTGTTGGTTCAATTTGAGAGATTAGACATACCTCTTCATTTGCCAGTCTTCCTCTAGTCATAACACCTTGATACTTATTCCCAATTATTTGACTTTCAAAGTGATTCAATCTTACATACCTGGGTGTATTCACTTGTTGTTGTTCTTCAGTCATTGTGGAATTCTCAGATGATGTTGGTGTGACTGGATCAACATTCTGTACTAGTGTATTAGGTCTAGGTTTACTTGTGATTATCTCAACTGCCGGTTCAAAGTCCACGTACCTTGAATTACCTCTAAATTGTTCATCAATCTTCACATTTGCACTCTCAATGATTTTCTGCAATCTTTTATTAAAACATCTATATGCCTTTCTCTTAGATGAATAACCAAGAAATATTCCTTCATCACTTCTAGGATCAAATTTACCAATATAATCATCTCTCCTAATATAACATTTACTTCCAAATATTCTGAAATATTTAAGAGTAGGAGTATTACCAAATCATTGTTCATGAGGGGTCTTACCAGTTTCTCCTTTGATGTGAACTCTGTTGAATGTGTAAACCATTGTATTGACAACTTCTCTCCAATACACATGAGGTAGGTTTTCTTTTGATATCATGCTTCTAGTTGCTTCCAAAATTGTTTTGTTCTTCCTTTCCACAACTCCATTTTGTTGGGGTGTCTGAGGTGTTGATAACTATCTTCTAATTCCATTCACTTCACAAAATGTATTAAATTCCTTAGATGTGAACTCACCTCCTTGATCTGCTCTTAAACATTTGATTTTCTTACCGGTTTCATTCTCTACCATTACCTTGAATAATTTGAATTTCCCAAAAGCTTCTAATTTCTCCCTGAGAAAAGTAACCCAACACATTCTAGAATAATCATCAATGATTAGCATAAAATATCTATCTCCTTGTAAACTTCTAGCTCTTGCCGAACCACATAAATCAATATGAATTAAATCAAGAACATTATTGGATTTTTTTGGAATACTCTTAAAAGTTGCTCTAACTTGCTTTACAAATTGACATTCCTTACATACCAAATTGTGAGGTTTTACAATGTTAGGTAAATCCCTTACTGCCTTACTAGTACTGATCTTCACAATGCAATCAAAATTTACATGACAAAGTCTTTTATGCCATAACCAACTTTCATCAATATGTGCAATTAAGCATGTTTTCTCATTGTTATTCAAGTGAAAGATATTACCTCTAGTCTAATTATCGGTTGCAATTTCCAAACCAGTTCTATTCATGATTTTGCATTTACCATTTTTGAATTGTAACTGAAATCCCTTTTCAACTAATTGACCAACACTCAAAATATTATGCTTTAAACCTTCAATATAATAAACATTGTCAGTATTGTGCTTACCATCAAAAGATATAGTGCCTTTTCCTCTAATCAAACAAGCTTAATCATCCCCAAATCTTACTAGACCTCCATTGTATTCCTGAAAGGTTAAGAATTTACTCTTATCACTAGTCATATGATGTGAACATCTAGAATCAGTGATCCATTCATCCTTTTCTTCAATTTTAGCTGCCAGGGCCTTCTCTACCGGTTGTATAGTAGGTGTCGGTTGATCTTCTATTATTGCAACAAAAAGCCCATCTATTGTTTGTCGGTTCCTCATCAGAATCATTAGTAATTCCTTCATCAACATAGTAATATGATTTGTCTCTATTCTTCTTAAATATGTATCTCTGATATTCAGGGTTAGGCTTATATGTTCTTTTAGCTTCTTCTTTCAATCTTGCATGTCTATCAGGACACCTAGATGCCATATGACCAATTTTATTGTAGTTAAAACATTTAAATGGTGCTTTACCTTCATACTTACTTTGAACTAGACCTTTAGGCATTTTCCTTGCAAATAATGCTTCAAGCTCTTCCAATTCTTCATTCTCTCTTCTGATTTCTTCAAGTTCTCTTGCATAAAGTGCTTTCCAATCAGATTTCTTTGATGATGATGATGATGTTGCTGATGATGATGATGATGCTTTGAAAGCTAAATATGTCTTAATTGTAGCAATAGGACCAAATTCCTCAAGTTCAAAGGCTGGAAGTTTTCCAACCAAGGTACCTCTAGATACTAATGTATTAGGCCTTGCTCTCAATTCATTAATAGCAGTTACTTTCATTTTGTATGTCAGTGGCAATGCTCTTAAAACTTTAGAAACAATCTCATCTTCACTTAAGGATCCTCCACAAAAAATTATACCCAAAACAATTTCATTAACTCTTTCCATAAAAGCAGAAATCCTTTCATCTTCTTCCATTTTTAGATTTTCATACCTGGCCCAAAAGCATTCCAGTTTTGTAATTTTGACAGTGTTATCACCTTCTTTCAATGTCTCCAATTTATCTCAAATATCTTTAGCAGTAGATCAATCTGATAATCCCATGATTTGCTGATCTGATAATGCGCTCAAAAGTGCTTCTCTTGCTTTGCAATCATTCTCCTGATCTTTAGCCAAGGTTGGTGGATTAGGTTGACTCTGTGTAGGACCAACATAGCCATTCTTTGTAACATCCTATATGTCTTTTCCAATGCAATTCAAATGTGTCTCCATTCTGATCTTCCATATACCATAGTTAGTTCCATCCCGGTAAAGTTTAATGCATTCAAAACATAAAGACAAATAACATCCACAACACATAACACATATATTTGTACGTGGAAACCCTATAAGGGGAAAAACCATGGTGGGAAACCTTACCCACAATCAAATGATACTACTTTAGATAGTATGTGTGTACAAATGGGGTCTGCACATGCAAAAAGGCCAACTGCCTAGAGCTCACTGCTCAATCACAAAATGAGAGTCACACTGACTTCAATTGTACTGCTTAAAATGATAATGTACTGCTTAAAATAATATCTTTATATGCTAGATTCAATACTGGTTAAGCTTTTATTGTCTTCTTCATACCTTCCTTGAATCTTCAAATGATGTCTACATGTATAGCTCTGCTTATATTTGCATATACCTTATTACAATCATTTTCCACCTTCTACACAATCTCATAAATGAGATCTTACATATATACCAAAACCTAAGACCAAATGTATAGGTCGGCTCACTAAGAATATTACAATTAAATCAATTACAAATGAATCAATATGTGATGCATCATGTCAGCTCAATGCATTTACAAAATAATAACCAATCAATAAAACATCTTCATAACATGTTGTGCTGATTTGGAATAGATAACGCTTGCCGGTCCATAACCTAGACCAATTTGTCGGTAACAACAAATATGCAAACTCGATTAGACCAATAGCCAAATCACCAAAACCAAGTGTCCAAACAATGTCTTCGATATAACCAAGTAATCTCGAGATGATAACAGATCATCCTCAGTGTCGGTGAACAATATAACCTGTCAGTGAACCAGATACCGATGATTGTGCATAAGTCACTAAACATGTTGGTAAACATAACCAAAGATCTTCAGTGCTAATAAGTGTTCACAAGCATTGATAAGTGTTGACATCAATGACAAAACCAATGCAACACATCCATAATACCAACAATTTCATGATTATATATGATGAGACATCTATGAGATGTGTTTGACTATTGTATGATTGTCTTCATGAGAGGGATGATGTCACATCACTCATTGTGAGCAGGATGTACCTTCGTGATTCCCTATCACTTGTTTGTTGTGATGTATATGCATATGTTGTATCATTTCTTTGTGGTTGCTGGATTTGTAGGTACCAGACATTGCCTCCACCTATCTTCACAAGTCTGAGCATGTCTTTAAATCCCAATGGCATGTGGTCTAGAGATGATATGAGCTCCCTACACATATATTAGGTCTAAGTTGTTCACTGAGAGTCGTCAGCATCTTGGCGTAATTCGTCATGTCAGTTAGTAAGCTTGGTCTTCTCAGTGTTGTAAGTATGTTAGTAATTGTGGATTTATTTAACTATGTGGTTAATTATGTCTAGATTGGTTATTTGATCCTTGATGTGTGTGATTCCATAGTTGATAATGTTTAATTTAATATTTTAAATTATTGGCCTTGGGTATTTAATTATTTGGTAATTAATGTTTATTTATTTAATATTTATTGTTTAATCTTTATTGAGGATTGACCTTTAAGTATTTATTTATTTATTGCCTATGGTTTAATTATTTGTTTGATATTTAATCATTAATATTTTATTTGGTCCTTTAATTATTTTATGAGCCTTCGAGTTATTTAATTATTAAATCCCATTTGGATTATTTATTTGTGGTTATGATTTATTCATTTGGTTGACTTTATTTATTTAGTTTGGCTTTATTTATATTTGGGGGTGTAAAAACATATTGAAATAAAACAATAACATTTCCCCCACTTGGTGTATAAATACATTTCAAATTTACCTTACCTACCCTTTACTCTCATTGGTTGAAATTGAAATAAGAGAATAAAATTATAATATATGGTGGGTTAGTAAAATAAACTCTGAAATAGAATATTTTGATTGGTTCTCATGGAGGCTAGGGTTTTAGCATTTTTGAATGGCTTTTATTTTGATTGTCAAGATGTTTTTTGGGTTGCTTCTTCCTAAAAGTTTCTGCAAATTTTTCCTTTGGCCTTAGATTTTTTTTTGGTTTGGATTGTTTGAGCTTGGTTGATTTGCATTGTGGATTGGACTTGGAGCTCTTTTTCAGCTTCATTCCATAACACGGGTTGCAGGTTGGAGTTCTAATCTTTTTGTGTTTTTTTTTAGTTTTTTGCATTTTGTATGCTTTGTGCCTGCAAATGATTTCTGGGAGCTAGGTAGTATTGCATTTTATTTTGGAAGATCTATTATAGTTTTCAGAAAGAAATAACTGGGAATAGACTGTTTATTTCCAGAATGTTTTATAAAGTTTATGTGTTAATATTGTTTCTAGGATTTTCTATATTGGTCGTTCACGGCTCTATAATGTTTTTATCTGTAGAAATCCCCATCCATATGAGGCCATTTGGTTGTCTGTGAATGTGTGTAGTCTACCTCTATGAATGATGAAGTCTGGAGATGATCGTTTTGGATTGTATTGGAGTTTTATTTTGTTTCGGAGTTATTTTTCAGTGTATTGCCATGAAAGAAGTTTTATTGGATCTTTGTCTACAGATTTTTATTATTCATTTTGTTTGTGCCTATTTAATCCTATGTTCTGGGCGACTCTTTTGGTCTTGGTTTCAGGCATTTTGGTTAAGTGTATGATTTTATTTTTATGCCGCAAGTTTGTTTGAGTCGTACTTTATTTTTGGTAAATGCGCTGGAACTATGAATGCACTATTTCCTTGAGTATATGCGCTAAAAAACACAACATATGTGCCTTTCTGTGTCTTGAATGCATTGCCTGCCTAGTCAAATGCATTGTTTTATTTCATATGCGCTATTTAACTGTGTAAATGCACTTCAGAATCTTGTAAATGCACTTTCAGTGGATGTGAAGACACTGAACAGTTTAACAAAAGTGTTATGAAAAATAGTATATGTGTTGTTCTATGCCACAAATGTGTTGTTCTACCTGTTTTGATGTTTTGGTCTATTTTGCTCTTTCTGTCTTGCTTTATCTGATCTAATTTTTGTACCAAAGGCTTGATTTGGGTTTGTTGATGATTTCTAGATTTATACCTAATCTGATTTGATGTTTTTTAATTTTTTTTATGCATATTTTGATGAATACTAAGAGGGGGGGGGTGAATTAGTATGCCAAAAATTGGTGTACTTAAACACTTTGCTAGACTAACAGTAAACCGGTAAAACAGTTTAGCAAACAAACCGGTTAGCACACATGCAAACCAAATAGAAAATAATGCATTCACCCACAGAAGCACAAACACCATAACACAAGAGATTTTGATGTGGAAACCCAAATGGGAAAAACCACAGTGAGATGGAACTCACAAGTAACTATTTGTAGAATAGGAACCAGACCGATTAAGGTCATACAATGTTCTTTACGAGAACAGATCCTGTTAGGAATCTTAATCTTTGTTAGGAGATAAGTCCGATTAAAGACTACCTTGCTAGAGGATTTTAGATCCACAGATGTGAACCACCTTGTTAGAGGATTTACAAAAGGCTTTTGGGCCTACCCAATTAAGGGCTTCAAACTTGTTGAAGATGTGAGTAATCAACAAGAGAGTGATCTAGCTAATAGCATAGATTGCTAGGTTAGATCCTTGATAGCTCGTTCCTAATGCATTCTAGCATTACTTCAGTCTTCTACACATTCATACTCTCTCTAACTCATCAACCACCTTAAACCCTAGCAACAACCTAAAACCCTAGACATGATGTCCTTATAAAGGAATCTGATTTCATGTCGGTCCAATAGGATTACATTTCAATTTCCTAGGTTCAATGCATCTAGACGTATTTTGTAACACAACACAAAAATGCACCATTGAAGTGTCGGTACCGTCAAACAATCGGTGGATGGTAACATATCACAAAATGTCGGTTGGTAACTCATCATGACATATTACCAGTTGCCAGTTTGACAAAAATGAAGACTGGAAAATATGTGTTATGCTGCTTTGATCCTTCGTACTGCTTGAGATCCTTGAACTGCTTGGGGTCGACATACCGCTTCAGATCGGTAAACACTTTCTGCAAAACACCAATAGTCTAAGGACTATAATGCATCATACCAGTTGGAACAAGTACCGGTTGAGCTTTAACTTATTTATACAAAAGTGATCTCAATGCAAGTGTGTGTCCATCAATGACAATCACAACATATTCATCAAAAATGCCAACAATCTCCCCCTTTGTCATTGATGGCAACACTTAGGAAATTTTGACATCTAAGTGTTTTACAACAAAAATATACCATAATCAAAATTACTCCCCCTAAGCATATACACTATCCCTTTTGCAGAAAATAAAATGTATACTACTTCTTAACAGAAATAACATGAAAGTATACATCAAAACATTCAAAAATTATACTTCTCCCCCTTTGCCAACAATGACAACAAAATATTACAGACCAACCCCTATTTCATTAGTATTAAAAGAATAAGAGTTTATGACAATAAAGAATAAAACTTGTCAAAAACTAATTTGAAGTCCTGCAAAAATTGTTTCATAGATAAGGACCAGGACTCAAGTAGGGAGGTAGCCACTTCTTTCTCTATCTGCATCTGGGAGACCTTCTCTTCCATGGCGTCAATTGTGCTCATCTCTTGAGTCACCGTTAAGGCATCCAGATTGAGATAACATTTCTGAAGTATCTGCAGGCGTGGGAGTAGAACCAGTTGGAGTTACTATAAATCTCGAGTCCAGTTGCTGATTTCCAACTCTATTTTGGTAGACTGGATATGAAATCGGTGAACGGTTTGCCCATAAGCTATAAAAGAGTCATAGGGTGGCTTGAAGGTGCTCATATATAACTGCAATTCAGTTTGTAGCTTTTGCTTTTGTACAAGCACATCATCGCAGAAGAGATGGGGTTGGCAAACCTTACTCAGAAGTAGATTCCCCTCATCTAGAGCATTCCTTATGTCTTTTTGGGCTTTTAGCAGATTGGACTGGACCTCATTTAGCTTCTTTACTAGGGCAATGTTGAGAGCCTTTTGATGCTCTTTCTTGGCATTTGCCTCTGCTACCTCTTCTAGGCTCTACACCTGATCATCCACTACGGTGCATAGGAGCTTCAATTGTGCCAATGATGAATCAGTATTGGGGAGGTTTGTGTCGGGTAACAAACCGGTAAGAGTGTCCACCGCAACTTGGATCACATCTTGCTCCTTCTTCCTCCTTAACACTTCAAGGCGTTCTTGAGCAACCTTAATGCTCTGTAGTAGCTTCATTTCCTTTGCAGACTAGAGGTCAATAGGACTGGTGAGGTCAGCCAGTTTGGCTTGACTACCGGTTGCCTTTGGAGTCTCCATCTGAGTGCTTTTTGCCACTTTTTCTTTCTCTGTAGCTCTTAACTTTTCCTCTTCTTCTGTTTTCCTTTTCTCTTCTTTCCTTTGCTTCTCTTCTTCTTCGTCCTTTTTCTTCTGCTCCTCTTCCTGCTGCTGCTTCTTCTCCTCTTCCTTTTTCTTTTCTTCATCTTTAGACTTATTTTCTTCTTCATTCTTCTTCTTCTCCTCTTCATCCTTCTTCTTTACCTCTTCTTTCTTTCTCTTCTCTTCTTCATCCTTCTTCTTCTTCTCCTCTTCCTTTTTCCTCTTCTCCTCTTCATCCTTCTTCTTCTTCTCCTCTTCCTTTTTCCTCTTCTCCTCTCCATCCTTCTTCTTCTCCTTTTTCGCTTCCTTTCTCTTCTCCTCTTCTTTATCCTCCTCTGCTTTCTTCTTCTCCACTTGCTTCTTTGCTTCCTCCTTTTTGTCCTCTGCTTCCTTTTGCTTATCTACCTGTCCACTTCTTGACCCTTTCCTTCTAGTAATAGGAGTCTTCTTCTTCTCATGAAGAAGAGGCCTTTGTATTTATTCATAACTTCATAAAGTTCTGAATTTGATACATTAGGAATATGTTGAGCAAAAATTTTCTCTCATTTCCTATTCCTTTTCTATGGCAATGTGCCATTTATTGTCTAACAAATTATACAAAGAATCCAGTGTCTCAGATCTAATTTCTGAAGGCAACCAGTCATTAACACATAAATACTTAATGATTTCTTGTTCAACTGCTTCCTTTTCATAATCATTGAAATCATCAAAATAATCAATCAAATCATTCAACACTTTTCTCCTAATATTTTTGATAGTTCTTTGACAATGTGTCAAAGGTTTGTAGGAAGAAATGTCAATATTTACCAGTGCCGATGATGCCAGTTCATTCTTTGTCTTTTTCTTTGCTTGTCTTGTCTTCTTGGGTTTTTCCTCAGATACAGTTTCTTCTGAGTCCAGTGAGTTATTCCTTGTCTTCCTCTTCCTCTCGAAGATTTTGGCAGGTGCCGCTTCCGGTTTCTTCTTTGTAGGTGACCGCTTGGTCACTTTGGGACTGGCTGCAGTAACCGGTGCCAATGCTGAAGGCACTGCCTTTCCTTTCTTTTCAGGAGGTTCTACAACTGGTGCAACCCTTTCCAGATAGGTGTTGGTTCTCTTTTCCTTGGGATCAAGGGGTGAGGCGATTAGGGTAGAAGCATACCCGTCCAGCATATCATACATCACCTCATAGCCCATAGGCTCTACTTCTTCCTGTCTAGGCTCAACAATCTCCATTATGCATTCATCCACTTTGATGATAAAGCAGACGTCCTCTTCATATTTCTTGACAATGTCACTGGATATCCTCATCCTTAGGCTCATCTTGCTTCTGAACTCATCAAAGTACTTGTTCAGCACATCAAGGTAACCGGTTCCAACTGCTTGCAGGCTCTCTTTGATCTGCTTGGTAACCAGTTGGTCGACAAACCATTGAATATCTCCAACTCCTAGGAAATAACCTTGGAAGTAGAAGAATAACCCTACCAGTAGTTGTCCAAACTTGAATCTTAGTGCATTATCCTATTTGATTGACTTAAGATTCAACATAAGTTGTCTTTGCATACAGGTGCACAGATCAAATGATGCATCTTCTTTCATCATCCGGTAAGCAACATTTACTACTGCAACAGAGACAAAATTAATTTTGCTGGCAGAGAACGTCCAGTAGCCTATCACCATGCAAGAATACTTGACCAGATCATCCTTGATTGAGTTGACGGTCATGCCACGTGAGTCACTCACTGAACTGGTGAGCTTGGACATTTCGGTCTTGCTGACCTTCCTTAGGGATGGCACTTCCCCTGTATTGTAGAAATAGGCGATGACCTGAATAGATTGCGGTGTGATATCATGTGTTCTCTCAAGATACATCTTGTCACCATGAACTCTGCTCAGAATGATCCGAATGTGATCATCTGTGAAATCCTCTAGGAAGTAAATCGCATTGTGAAGCTTTTTCTTCTCCAAGATGCTATACTCTGGTTTGATCTTCTTCTCCTTCCCACAAAATAGACCTAGTTGAGAATGGATCACAAGAGACCCTAGGTCTTTGATCTTGTAGTCTATGTAATCAGAAATCCCTTCTTCTACTATAACACTAGTCGGTACTTGAGACAAGGCATTATATTTTGATTTTCTTTGAATGAAATCCATAGAATCGACAGTTGCACTAGAACTATCATGAGATGCGGAAGCCATGACAAAACAGAAAACTTGAGAAATACCTTTCAGAAATCGAGAATTTAGGGCTTGCAAATTCCACTTCTCCTTCCACTTCATCGGTTGTTGAATCACTTTGAGTTCTTCTTTTGACCGTTTCAAATTTCCTTCTGAATCTTCTTTAGGGTTTTGAGATTTCTTTGAATCGCAACACAAATCACTTTTTCTTCGCTCTGCACTTGAAAAACTTCTTCGCTCGAAAAATTATAGTGAGAAATGATTTGAAAATTCCTTTTAAACATATTCCTTGCCTACCATAATAAATGCTCCACCAATAGGGTGTAAACCATGATTTGCCTATTACCATTTCCGGTCTTCTGCCAAATGATAGGTATCACATACCAATTAAGGTTTTTTACCGGTGTAAAATAGGGGTTCGTAGTGTTTCAGCGTTTGCTCCCCCTAAGCTTTTCTGATGCTTAGTTTGCCGGTTCCAATATTTCCACACTAGGTGCAGAAATCAGTTCTTCTTGCAACACTACTGGTTTCTTCTTCCAGGTTTTGTTCATATCCGCTTGAACAGTGTCAATATCAATATTTCCTTCCGGAGTGACCGGTATGTCATTTGATATGTTCTTTCTTGTTTTGCAGAATCTGGCAATGTGACCCAGTTTGTTGCAATGATAGCAGACCATTCCAGGTGCTCTCCAAGGTCCATTATTCATGTTACCATTCTTCCTCCTGCATGTTGTAGCAGTGTGAACATGATCATGACAGATCAAACAGTTTTCTCTCCATCCGGTTGCCGCTTGATAGCCACTGCTTCTTGACTGATGATTGAAGGCATTAAACCAATTGTGATTCCAGTTCACAAAAGGTTCCAGACCAATTCCTTGAGTCCTCTGAGGATATCTTCCAGTGTTGTTCATAACAGACCTGCATTCAGATGCTCTATTCCCAAACTTGTTGCATGCATAACAGTTACCATTGGCAGTATGTCCTTCTTTATTGTAAGCCTTACTCCTACACACATTGGCAGTATGTCCTTTTTTAAGACAGTTAAAGCAAATAGGTTTAAACTTTTGCTTATCTTTATCCTTTGATGTCGGTTGTTTCTTTGATGCTCTAGCATTTTTACCAGAGGTCTCACCTTCCTCATGACCGAATAACCAAGTCCATCAGTATTCTTGACAAGTTTGGCAGATTCAATCTTTTTCTCTAGCTTAACAGTACTCTTGTTAAACTTAGCAAGTATTTCCTTTGACTTAGAGAGTTCTTTGGAAATAGCAGCATTTGTTTCCATCAGTTTTCATTCTCAAAGATGGCAATGTTCAGTTCTCCTTGCATGTATTCCTTTTCCACTTTGCTCGCATGGAGTTGAGCTGTTAGGGCACTGATCTCTTGCTTCAGCTTGGAGTTTTCATGATCTTTGTCTTTGACCAGATCTTCATCTTTCCTCCGATTCTCAAGCTCTTGGCACATTCGAATAGTTAGTCCTTCTAATTCTTATCTCAGGTTGGAATTGGATTCATTCAGCTTTTCTACTTCTTGAATCAGGGCTTCCATGTCCGCTTCATTAGAGGAACTATTTTTAGATAGCTCCATCAACTTTTCAGTATGTTCTCTCCTTTTTGCTTGAGATGCCTTATATTTGACCATAAGATCATCATAGGCTTTCTTAGACTAAGTGAGCCGATGAGTAAGTTCCCTCAATGTGTATTCCCCCATATCTCTTTCCAAGTGGTTAAACTTATAGAAAGGTAGGCTCTGATACCAATTGATGAATACTAAGAGGGGGGGTGAATTAGTATGCCAAAAATTGGTGTACTTAAACACTTTACTAGACTAACAGTAAACTGGTAAAACAGTTTAGCAGACAAACTGGTTAGCACACATGCAAACCAAATAGCAAATAATGCATTCACCCACAGAAGCAAAAACACCATAACACAAGATATTTTGACGTGGAAACCCAAATGGGAAAAACCACAGTGAGATGGAACTCACAAGTAACTATCTGCAGAATAGGAACCAGACCGGTTAAGGTCATACAATGTTCTTTACGAGAACAGATCCTGTTAGGATCTCAATCTTTGTTAGGAGATAAGTTCGATTAAAGACTACCTTGCTAGAGGATTTTAGATCCACAGATGTGAACCACCTTGTTAGAGGAATTACAAAAGGCTTTTGGGCCTACTCAGTTAAGGGCTTTAGACTTGTTGAAGATGTGAGTAATCAACAAGTGAGTGATCTAGCTAATAGCACAGATTGCTTGGTTAGATCCTTGATAGCTCATTCCTAATGCATTCTAGCATTACTTCAGTCTTCTACACATTCATACTCTCTCTAACTCATCAACCACCTTAAACCCTAGCAACAACCTAAAACCCTAGACATGATGTCCTTATAAAGGAATCTGATTTCATGTTGGTCCAATAGGATTACATTTCAGTTTCCTAGGTTCAATGCATCTAGACATATTCTATAACATGACACAAAAAGGCACCATTGAAGTGTCGGCACCGTCAAATAATCGGTGGATGGTAACTAATCACAAAATGTCGGTTGGTAACTCATCACAACGTATTACCGGTTGCCAGTTTGACAAAAATGAAGACTGGGAAATATGTGTTCTGTCGCTTTGATCCTTCGTACCACTTGAGATCCTCGAACCACTTGGGGTCGACATACCGCTTCAGATCGGCAAACACTTTCTGCAAAACACCAATAGTCTAAGGACTATAATGCATCATACCAGTTGGAACAAGTACCGGTTGAGCTTTAACTTATTCATACAAAAGTGATCTCAATGCAAGTGTGTGTCCATCAATGAAAATCACAACATAATCATAAAAAATGCCAACATATTTATGTTCCTTGTTCTTGTGGATGATTTGGTATTTTCTCTCTCATGTTGATGAGGTGTTATTTTTCTATTTTGCACTAGCAAGTGAGTTGGCCTTAATGTGGTTCACTTTCATATTTGATGGCAGATTTGATGGCTTTGTTATGCCCTTTGTATTTATTGGCCAAGAGGCTCATTTTGTTATACTTGTTGTTATAGCCATGTGTATATTATAAGGATTAGGTATGGTTATATTTGGCTGCATATGGATGATATGATTTCATATTTTCATTTTGGATTAGAGCCTCTTGTGATTTATTTTTTGGGCCATGCTAGGGGGAGTGGGCTTCCTTGTGATGATTGGGGTCACGAGAGATAGGCTTGCATGAGGTTCCTTATAAGGATGCATGAAGTCTAGACCATCAGGGCATGTCATGCCCAAAATTTAGGGCAAAAACGGAACAAATTTTTTTTTAAAAGATATTAATTTAATTAACAAGTTCACTCTTGCGACAAGCGTTAAAGAAATTTTCATTATTAAACTCGAGCTAATTCCGAAATGAACTAAGCATCGATTAATCGTTAAATTTTAATTGCGGAAAACCTACTAGTTAAATTCTATCTCCAAGAGATACTTAGTCAATAGTCTTATTAAATTATTTAAACTGAAGGAAATAGGAAAGATATTTTAATTTATCCTCCAATATGACTATATAGTCTTTTCAATTCTTTTCTTTAAATTCCTCTTTATAATTTATCCAAACATTAAAATCAGGATTATATAAATATATATACATATATACATATTTGTATATGCATATATTTATATATTTATAATTTAATTACTTATTTAAAATACTCAAAAATTCATATATATATATATATATATATATTTACCCATATTTATATATGGATATTTATATATATATATTATATATTTGGCATAAATGACAATATTTTAATTCAAAATTTAGAAAACATTATATCTTCCTAAAAATTGTTTCATATTTCCCCCAACCCTAATTAGGGTTTTAATCTCCCCTCTTATTTATTATCTAATCAAAATAACTTATTTATTATATTTTTTTTTGAACAACTTGCCCTAGCCCCATTCGGCTAGGGTTTAAACCCTAAATACTTTTTAACAGTTAATATTTTTTTTGCTGGGCCGAAGCCCTTGGCGGCCATGAAAAACATGTTATCGCAGGTCACGGAGGAGGAAGGCAAGCTTGGCCGCGCGCGCGCCACTATGTGAGAGCACAGTGGGCACCGCGGAACCACTGTGTGCCCACACAGTGGGCGCCGCTAGCGGCTCCACTGTGTGGCCACACAGTGGCAGCCGTGGCCGTCCACTGTGTGCCCACACAGTGGGAGCCGCAAGCGGCTCCACTGTGTGTGCACATAGTGGGTGCCACGTGGTCGTCCACTGTGCGTACACGCAGTGGAGTCTGCGGGGACCCAAAGTTTTTTTTTTTTTTAATTTTTTTTTTTTAAATATAATATATAAAAATATATATATATATATATAAATATATATATATATATATATAAATATATATATATATATATATATATATATATATATATATATATATACATAACTTAAAAAGATGAAATTTATTCCAATAAAAATACATATCATTTTTTTTAAAGAAGTATTTACATGCAAAATTTTTAAGCTAAATTAATAAAGGGAAAACACATAAAGATAAATCAGATTTATAAGTATATATATATATATATATATCAATAAGCTTTTAAATCAATGCTAACTACAATACAATTTAAAATTCTTTTAAAAAGATACAAAATATTTTTCTCTAGAATAAAAGGAATTTTTCATTGATTTTTCTCCTCTAATCTAATATTTACATAAAACTACTTTTTTCATTAAAAATACATAAAAATCTTTCGACAACAATAAACTTTTATTTGCCACAAGTGAAATATAAATAAAATCTAAATGAAAACAATTCTTTTATTTCCTTCCATAATACAAGAAGCTTTTGCATGTAACACAATTTAACTTTTCTTTTTTTTAAATAAACCAGAAGTAGAAATAACAAGCTTTTCTTTCTTTAAAACATCTCTGAGATATTCTACCAATTTTATAGAATGTTTTCTCTAAATAGTAACAACAATAAGACTTCAAGTCTACTTTCACAAATTACAACTTGCTTCTTTTTTTTATGAATGAGGCATATATCTATAACAACTATAAACAAACATCTGCAACTGAATTCAAGTATCTTCAATAACAATCTTCTGAATCCCTCTCATGATTCCTATTCTCTTTCCTCTGAATTTCCTGCATAATAGAAAACACAAATATGACCACGGAGTGCTCACCTCCCAGCCTAGGCTAACTGGTAGCCACCCCCGAGCTTGGAGAACCAATTCCTAGACGGGTAACAAACAGGCAAACACAGAGAAAACAATGCATACAGATATTCCAGACACATTCCCAAGCTGGCTTTCACAGCACCACACTTTGGTGATGAACATTTTCAAAGGGTGGTAGTGGACCAAATACCCTGAGGAGAATCTGCAAGTATGAAATAAACAAGAAGCCACCTCATGGCACAATAAAAATATCAAGAATCTCAACCCCTTAATCCTTATGCCCCCCAAAGGCATTCTAGCCTTATAACCCTCCTTATGACCCCCATTGCACAAACAGGCCATGCAGCAAGGGTCACACAAAGATCCCTTGTGATCGCTCTCAATAGAGAGTCTCTCACTCGAGGGCTGTCACTGCTACCACCCTCAAGATCCTCTTCTCTCCCAAGAGTAAGAGATCTTGAGAAAACTCCCAAAACACATCAATTCAAAAACAAAACACCAAAAGAATTTCACACATAAACTTTCAAGAATACAGATTTCTTATTCAACAACTTCCAGACATAAACAAGAAGAAGACATTAAAAGTAAAAAAATTGAAACCAACCTTAATCTGCCCAAAGGTTATAGTGATATCTGAAGAAGAGCTGCCCAATCCACAAATCTTTTTTTTCCTTATTCAATTTTCTCTATCCCATAACATTATTTTCCTTCCAAATTTTCTTCTATCTCCAAAAATGGAGAGTGGGTGATTACCCTGCTATTCCCAAAAATCTTCCTTAAGAAGCTCACTCCCTGAGTTCTCACGGGATTCTCCAAAAAAAAACAAAAAGAAGAATGAAAGCAAAAAATGCAAAAAAACTGTCCTTCCCAAAAGGAAAAATCTTGATTTGATTTCACTTCAATTTTCAATTTTTTCTCAACTCAAAAAAGCCAATTTTTAAAGCGTTAAAAAGGTCATTATAAAGTAGAAACTTGCCTAAAATTACCCCTAACCCCTAGGTATACCTTATGGGCATTAGGAAACCCTATTAAACTACCCCTAGGTGTTCATTTAACCCATTTTAAACCCTTCTGAAGTTTATTTTCGGGTCAAACATAAGTTGACCACTCCAAATATTATATTCCCAAAGTATTTATGGCAACACATTAATTTATTAAAGAACTATAATTAAACACTTTCCCTCCAAGAGACAAAATAATTAAATTTAAATACACACGTGTCAAGTGACACAATTAAAACACTTTTACAAAAATAAAACATGAAATTGTCTCTTGAGGTTTTTTACACATTAAAATTTAATTAACACTTTAACACTCATGCAGCATATACAGTTACAAATAAAATACAACACAAATGGGGTGTTGTCTCTCCAAATAGACAAACCCTGGCTTTACGAACATACATAGGTCTAGGTTTGATTCTCCGTAACTTTCCATGGTCACATGGTAAATTTCCTGCGCATCTCAATTTACACATTAGTACTTCCAAATATTCAAATATAATATAATTCAATAATACAACAATGCACATCATTACTTGCATACAATTTTCATCTGCACAGATTGAATACATCTTTTGTCAAGCAAATTCACATAAACTAAACATACATCATAGTTCCAATATTTAGAGTAAAGTCTTGCAAATTTAATAAAGACATCTATCATTGCAATTTCATTCTATCTAATAATCATGTAGTGTCCTATCTCATAAAGCATGTAAGTAAATCATCAAATCATAGCAATGTTATCCAAATCCTGAAATTATATAAGTTCTAAGTCTCAAAATGCATCAAAATAAAGTATCCATAATAGTCTAAATATAAAATCCACTGAATGTCAAACTGAGTCGAGGTGAGGCCTCACATCCTCCCCCTCTAGGCATGAACTTCCTCCTGGAGTTCATCAAAGAGGTGAGGGTACTCTGATCTCATACGAGCTGCGTCCTCCCATGAAGCCGTAACCTCATCATAACAATCCCACCGGACCCTAACCTGGTCTAGCTCTCGACCTCGAAGGGCCAATGTCCGGCGTGCCAAAATGCGAATGGGCTCCAAAGCTAGCTGCCCATCTGACTCCACCACAAGGCATCCCAATCTAAAAGGTGAGACTCATCATAGATATACTTTCTCAAAACTGAAACATGAAACACATCGTGGATGCGTGATAGGCTAGGTGGCAAAGCTAAACGGTAAGCAACTTGGCCTATCCTCTCTAGAATCTCAAAAGGTCCTACAAAGTGAGGTGCGAGCTTAGAACCCTTTCCGTAACGGATCGGACTCTTATGTGGTCGCACTCTCAAGAAAACTCTATCTCCAACCAAGTAACTATGATCTACCCTCTTTGCATCAGCATACTTCTTCTATCTATCCTGAGCCTCTCTGAGACGCTGCCTAATCAAATCCACCTGCTGTTCCATATCCCGAACTAACTCAGGACCAATAGCAACTCTATCCTCTATGCGATCCCAACTCAAGGGCATCCTGCAAGGCCTGCCGTATAATGCCTGGTAGGGTGGCATTCCCAAGGAAGTGTGATGCCTGTTGTTATAGGCAAACTCCACTAAGGGAAGATACTCCTCCCACCGGGTTTGATGATCCATGACGTACATACGAAGCATATCCTCTAACACCTGATTGACCCTCTCTATCTGACCATCTGTCTCCGGGTGATAGGCTGTACTGAAATTGAGCTTAGTGCCCATAGCTCCCTGTAATGACTTCCAAAAGGTAGAAGTGAAAAGAGAATCCCTGTCAAAAATAATCTTGCGGGGTACGCCATGAAGCCTAACAATGTCTCGCAAGAACACCTGTGCTACTGCTGGAGCTGTGAATGTAGTACGAACTGGTGAAAAGTGAGCTACTTTGGTCAACTTGTCAACTATCACCAAGATAGCATCATGGCGACGAGAAGACATAAGGAGACCAATGATGAAATCCATGGATATAGTATCCCACTTCCACTCTGGTATAGCATGAGACTGAAGCAACCCACCTGGATGGTGGTGCTCCGCCTTTACCCTCTAACACTCGAGACACCGAGCTACTATCTCAGCAATGAGCTGCCGCATTCCCGACCAATGATACAACTATCTCAAGTCTGCATGCAACTTCTTAACCCCGGGATGCGCTGCATAAGGAGCTCTATGAGCTTCCGAGACAATGAACTCTCACAACCCTCCGGAGGAAGGTACATAAATGCGCCCTCTGTGGCGTAACAGTCCATCGGACTCCAAAGAATGATCCGCATATTTCCCTTCTAGAGTAACCTGAGAACGTAATACCTGACAAACCTCTGCATACCATCCATCCTCTGACAAGTGCCGAAGTATACAGTCTCTCAAGTCTGTGCCCATGGATATGGTGTAAACCTCATGATGTCTCCTACTCAAGGCATCTGCAACTACATTTTCTTTTCCCTTGATGTAGTGAACGTCAAAATCATATTCGCACAAGAACTCCATCCATCTCCTCTGACGTGCATTAAGGTTTGGCTGAGTGAAGATGTACTGGAGACTCTGATGATCTGAATGCAACTTGAAGTGATGACCTAAAAGGAAGTGTCTCCACCTCACAAGTGCATGCACTACTGCTGCGAGCTCAAGATCGTGAGTGGGATAATTAAGTTCATGAGTCTTAAGTTTCCTAGACTCAAAAGCTATGGCCCTACCACCCTGCATAAGAACTGCCCCTAAACCCTCTAGGGAAGCATCTGTACAGACCATGAAATCAGCTGAAGGATCTGGTACAACAAGGATAGGAGTGCTAGTAAGTGCCTTCTTGAGTTCCTGAAAGGCCTTCTCGGACTTCTCTGTCCACTCAAATTTCTTCCCTTTACGTTGAAGAGAGGTAATAGGGTGTGCGACTCTGGAGAAACCCTCGACAAAACGTTGGTAATAACCTGCTAAACCCATGAAACTCTTGACCTCTATCACACTAGTAGGCGCTGGCCAATCCATAATAGCCCTAATCTTTGATGGATCCACTGAGATCCCATCACCGGAAATAACGTGTCCAAGGTACTTGACCTCAGATCGAAAGAAAGCACACTTTGATAGGCTGCCAAACAACCGGTTATCCCACAAACACTGCAATACCTATTTGAGGTGCTCCTCATGCTCCTTCTCATTCCAAGAATATATCAATATATCATCGAGGAACACAATAACAAAACGGTCCAGAAAGGTACGGAACACCCCATTCATGAGGCTCATAAAAACTGCTGGGGCATTCGTAAGTCCAAAGGGGACTACGATAAACTCATAGTGACCATATCTAGTGCGAAATGCGGTCTTGTGGATATCACTTTCCACTATTCTCAATTGATGGTATCCTGACTTCAGATCTATTTTGGAAAAGACTTTGGCACCCTGAAGCTGGTCAAATAAATCATCAATCCTGGGCAAAGGATATCGGTTCTTGATGGTTACTTTATTTAGCTGCCGATAATCCATACACAATCGTAGAGATCCATCCTTCTTCTTAACGAAGATGACTGGTGCACCCCACGGGGATATGCTAGGACGGATATGACCCTTCTCAAGAAGTTCCTCAAGCTGAATTTTAAGTTCATTAAGCTCATTTGTGGTCATTCTATAAGGTGCTCTGGAAACTGGCTCGGCTCCTGGTACAAGGTCTATATGAAAATCAATCTCTCTACGGGGAGGCATTCCCGGTAACTCTGAAGGAAATACATCTGAATATCTCTGAAGGATAGGATGGTCATCGAGCGATGTTTCTTTTTCCTCCTCTTCCTCTCTGTCACTGATAGTGATAGCAAAAAGCTGACATCCCTTCCGCATGCTCCGCTTAAGCTGCATTGCGGAGATCATACGAAGAGACACGGGCCTCTGAATCCTGGTGATAACTATGGGCGAACCATGATCATCCTCACACTCGATCTTTTTCAGGTGGCAATCCATCTTGGCTCTGTGGGCATAAAGCCAATCCATGCCAAGTACGATTCCATAAGATCCAAGTGGAGTCACTCTAAGGTCTACTACAGTGGTGGTCTTGCCAATCTGCAACTGACATGCCCTAACCTCTGATTCCACTGACACTCTAGCCCCTGAAGCTAATTCCACTTCCCATCTGACATCCTGCCTAGTTGCCACTGGCCCGCAACGCTCCACAACCAATGGAGATATAAAAGAGTCAGTAGCTCCTAAATCAAACAAAATAGATACATTGTTACCTCTGATTATACCTGAAGATTTGATAACCATGGCTTGATGATCAGCCTGGCGGTTGTCAACCGCTGCGAATACTCTATGGGACCTGCCCATATCACCAACTGTCGGCTCTGAAGCGGCCATCCGCTGACTCCCTGCTACCTGTCCCTGAGGGAAATCCCTCGCCAAGTGCCCCATGGCTCCACAAGTAAAGCAAGCACCCCGTGCTTGGAACTGGGCACCCTGAGGCCTAGAAAAACCCTGACCTCCTGTCCTACTGGATCCGCTGTACCCACCCCTGGAGGACTGCTGAGTCCCCGCCGGCTGTGTGTACTACCCCTGTGCTCTCTGATCACGTTTCTATCCCTGAGTCTGCCATTGCTTGGGCTTGGAGCCCTGCTGATACTGTGGAGGCTTCTGTTTCTGGTTCTGTGGTGTCTATTGTGGAGGAGGGGGTTTGGAGAACCCCTGAGAATTTCGGTTGTTCCCTTTCCAATGTGGTTTCTAGAATCCATAAGTCTGAGGTGCCTTTCCTTATTGTCCTGTGGTCTAACCTGAATTTCCTTGGCAATCAGTGCCTTCTCTATAGCTACCCGAAGGCTCTCTGGACCGGACATCCTAACAGCCCCAGCTATACCGGCATTCAATCCCCGGATGAAGTGGTTTACAAGAAGTTTCTCATCCTTTAGATAATCTACATATGGCAACTGTAGCATAGGAAATAAGAATCATTAAAGCAATATATATAAAGACATATTAATCATTATTAGCTCAATCACAAACACATATTGCAATGATCTAATCCTAAGACACATTCAATAGAGACATGACATAAAAGCATTCAAAAGCAAAGACATGCAAACCAAAGATGGGATTCAAATGCTCCTTCATGCGGCTCCATTGTTCTTCTTTCTTCTCCAAATAGGTTTGTTGTGGATCTCACCTTCAAGTGCATACACCTAATTGTGAAAGCAAGATTGACATTGACACAAGAATACTCGAAGTGTAAATTCAATAGTCTGATTAAGGATTCGCAAAAATTAGTTTTGATTGAAAATCATCCAATTTATAGAAGAATTGGATAAATGACAAGATTGGCATGATGCAATTCAAATGGAAATTGCAAATCAATATGACAAAATATGACAAATTATGCACTTTCCATGCACAATTTGATTGATTGATAATTGATGACAAATTATGACACATTCCATGTCAAATTGATTGATTATCAATTATGACAATTTCATGACAAATTAAAATGTCATTCCCATAGAATTAGGAGATGAAATAGGAGGGAAAAGAAATTAGAAATTAAGAAAATTAGAAAATTGAAATTGATGGAAATTAGGAATTAGAAATTGATGGAAAATTAGAATTTAGTGAATTAATCAATAATTTTTCATTTATTAATTAATTCACTCACAAAGAGGAATAATTAGCCAATTAAATAAAGATTTAATTGTAATGAGGAAACTTAGGATTAATAAATAATTTAGTAATCCTAAAGGAAGAAATGACACATTAGGTTAAATGATTAAATCATAAAACCCTAGAAGACGAATTAGAAATGCGAAAATGACAATTAGGTCTTGATAAAGGATAATTGATATCGATTCGATTTGATTTTGGATTGATAAATGATTTGATTGATAAATGCGCCAATTGACGAGGAACAATGACAAATTGATCCAAATTGACATAATTGAGACAGACAATGATCGATAGCGAAATGATCACAAAATGACAAAATTGACAAGAGGACAAGGATTGATAACAAAATAGATTGCAAGATGACAAGATTGAAAATGACCACGATCAATGACAAATCGATCGCAAAATGACAAGATCGAACATGACAACGATCGATGACAAATCGATCGTTAAAATGACAAGATTGATGACAAATCGATAAGAGGACAAAACCCTAATTAGGATTGACGATGTCCAAAATGATAAGATTGATGATAAGATTAATAAGAGGACAAAACCCTAATTAGGATTGACGATGTCCAAAATGATGACAAATAAGCACACACATTGATGCAATAGGATAAGATCGATTAAAATCATGACTGGATAGTGTTGTCGATAAGACCAAATTCGAGAGCGAGATAAAGGAAGAATGTAGAAGAATGACTCGATGTTCGCAAATGATAAAAACCAAGTGCGTGACATAGGAGAAATGTTAATGTGACGCAAAAACCTAAAATGAGGCAATGCGCAAATGTTAAAGTATGACCTCGCAAGCGTTGACCATTTTTAGGTGTCGACATTTTGCCCCTCTTTGAGACAATGCAATTTTAAGCGTTGTTTCAAAGAACAATAATGAAAATGCCCCAGACAATAATAATGACATATGCATGCCCCCTCGAGGAATTGGCCGGAAACATACAAAAAAGAGGCCAATTGATCGATAAAAATGATAGGATCGAACGGACTGACAATCGGATATCGGATGCATGAAGGACAAGCAATGTAAGGTGCACAAGACCGCGACCAACATAAGATGGAGAGGACGCACGTTCATCTATGCAATGACAAAGAGCTATAAATGAGACCAAGAGGGTGAAAATTGCTCATTTGCACTAGCCAAAGAGGAGGATTTGTTGCTCTGGAAAAGGACACTTGCAGAGAGATGGCGAACATTCAAATGGTAGATCACCTTGGAGAATGTGTACACATGTACAAACAACCGGACGATGTGGGAGCAGTGATATGTATCTCAAAAACCCATGTTTTCAATTTCATGAATTTGACTTGCTTGCGGGACATTGCGGGGCCCACAGGGGATGCAGAAACTGACTTTTGCGCTTGTGTAGGGTCTTCTGCGCTTGTGTCATGTCTTCTACGCTTGTGTGAGGTCTTCTATGCTTGTGTAAGGGTACACAAGCGCAAGAGTCAAGACACAAGCGCAAGAGTTAAGACATAGGCGCAAGAGTCAAGACACAAGCGCAATTGTGCATGTAAGACTCAATTTAGGTTCAAAACTGCATGCAAAGGACCTGAAAAGGGGGGACAAGGGTAGGATAGGTCAGAATAGATGAAAAACACCCTAAGGTGGACATGAAAATGAGGAAATGCAACCTGTAGGAGCAAACCCTAAAACTGACAAAATGTGCCCCAATTGTGATGCAGAGTCGACAGTATCCATTGATCACACGGGAGAACCGACCTGACTACTTCATGTTACGGCATAGACTCAGAAGCACGGACAGAGATACATTAGCAGGACTTGAGACATGGTAGGGATGAGGAAGATAGAGGGAGCACCCAGTGACAGAGGCACGTACTCCTTATGACAGACAGTGGACATTATGTAGTTTGACATTATATAGTCAGCCTGCAGGCCATACTTAGGACAGACAGTCCAATTTTGTACTCCGACATGATTGTGATATGTGATATGATATGCATCGATATGATGGGATGTAATGTGTGATGACTGATGTTATTTTCCATGTATGGATGACTTATGCACTGTTTCTGTACCTTTGTGGAATATGTATGGATATGTTTTTGTTTATGTGTTTTTTTTTTGATGCCTTGATAGTATGAAATGGATAAAATGCTTGATATGATGCTTAATGTAATGCAAATGTACTAACGAAATGGATGCAGGATGCAGCATATGTGTTTGGATATCGGAGCACTAGACCGAACTGACTATCCGGACTGACGGAAGAAATGTTAGTAAGAAATGAGATAGAGGGCAGTTAGAGATGACGAAAAACTTGCTTTCAGTAATGCACTTTGTAGGTGAGAACCTTTATTTTTATGTAGCAAAACAGATGCGTAGTATCATGGCATGGAAGGCCAGAGCTGAAATGCAACCCTTTTTGCAAAAGACAGACACATCACAGACAAACAACAATCACAATCAAGAAAAGGACCATGATCCATCCCGATCACTCTAAATCACTCAGTGACATCATCGAGCAACATAGGAACATGACCGAAGCCAAAGATAAATCAGTAAAAAGATAAGATGCACAAATTCCAACAAATCAAACAAACATCTTGATCTTAAGTGTCAAAAGTTGAAAGCGTTGATAGGACAATCATGCTGTCTGGTTTCAGGACATGCGGTACCCCGTCTAAGACAGGACACAGTCTGGTTTTGAGTATACCACACCCTGTATAAGACCCATGATAGTGTGACAAGGACAAATTAATTTTGAGGTTGATTGATATGACAATTCGGATCAGTTTGAATGTCTGGTTTGAGTAACAAGTTCATCTGTTTATGCATGATTTCATTAAAGCACAGTGTAAAATGGATTGCGAGTTGTTGGATGGATGCTCAGGAATCTGTCTTATTCACAAAGGGGATCCTTGATTGACAAAATGCGTGTTTTTTTTTTTTGGATTTTAATGTTTTGAAATGTTTTTGTGTTCATTTTTTCAGGACTTTATTTTACTTTTTATGGATTTTTTCAGGACATTATTCAATTTTTATGACTTTTTTTTTTTTCAGGACATTTTTCAATTTTTTTGGATTATTTCAGGACATTATTCGATTTTTTTGGATTATTTCAAGACATTTTGCAATTGTTTTGGATTATTTCAGGACATTTTTCAATTTTTATGACTTTTTTCAGGACTTTAGTTAATTTTTATGAATTTTTTCAGGACAATTATTCGATTTTTGAATGATCTTGCCTCTAGTGTCTAGCAAGGCAAGAAATATGACAGGTGAATAAATAGGCTTTCTGAAATGATGGTGGATAGAGGGAAGACAAAGGCCTTTTATTATGGAGATAATATGGATGCAATTTTCAAAGGCTATTGTGTGATGGGACGATAGACTAGATATGACAATGTAAAGCAGGAACATGGGATGAGGGACATGTTAAGAGGTTTTTGAAAAACATGTTTAAATTTTGTGTCCTTATGTCAGATCAAGATCAAGGGACAAAAAGAGTGTATGGATAGTGATAAGATATGGATAGGATAAGCAAGACCAAGAGACATAGACTGAAGGTTGGGATAGGATACGGGATGGTGGCAAAAAGTTGCAATAAGACAGGGAATATGGATGAAAGGTTGAAATAAGCAAATGGGCAAATGACCAAAAGCTATGATAGACTAAAAGCTACAAACAAGATGATCCTCAGCCTTGTCAAGATCAATGGTAGAAAGGGAAACTGAACATGAGGGATGATAGGATAATGGAGGGTAATGACAGGGGTTTGATAGGATAATGGAACAATGAAGGACAAAAGGATATGAAGGAGGAAACCTGCCCCCAAGTGTGGTGTGCAAGAAGTTCATAAATTATGCATGACGCCTGTTTGCCAGGTTTTCATCATGGTACTTGCCCAAGGCGCCTGTTTGCCAGGTTTTTCACCAGTGGACGAATTATTTTTTTTTCTTTACTTTTTTTTTTTTCTTTTGTCTTTTTTTTTTTCACTTTTTTTTTTCTTTTTTTTTTTGACTTTTTCAATAGAAGATGGACACATGATAGGGGATGGAAGAAGGACTCAAACATCTTTTTGTTTGGATAGTAGCCTTGAAAAAAAATGGACCATGACCTTTAAAAGTATGCTCAAAGACGTTGGTAGGATAAGGACATGGAAAAAGAGATGAAACTAAGGCAAGGATTTATGTAAAGGATTGGATCAAAGGGATCAAAGGATGGAAAATATGCATTGGATAATAGATAGGGTATTGGAAGAATTGGGCTTTAGTGGATGGAAATGAAGGCAAGATTGACATTGGCACACACCTTGAGGGGTGATGGACTGATGGAGGAAAAATGGATCTCAGATTGTGAGATTTGGATGGAGGAAAGGCTATAGATTTTGGGACATAAGGGCCCAAAACGGATGAAGAAGGTGATGGAGAAATAGACTTGGAAGGTTTGGATGGAGGAATAACAATTTTGGATGCCAAGTTTGATGTTTCTCATTGTGCTTCAAGGAGCTTCTTGGGAATCCACATAGTTTTTGATGTTTCATGCTTTTGTGGTTCCTTGGAGTGCATTACTTGCACAAGGGATTTAGGAACCCATATATATTTTGACTTTGCTTGATTTTTCTCAGTGGGCCTTTGTGGCCTTTTGGATATTTCTTTTTCTTTATAAATCATCTTGTTCTTTGTTTTGACATGTCGATTATATTGGACATGTTGATCCTTGAATACATGTGGATTTTTAGACTTATGACTTTTATACTTGGCATCCAAATTGCTTGGAGGAGGAAAGGAATGCATGGATGGATATGAATGAAATGGATTTCTTTTGTATGGATGGAATTTACTCAAGGATGTGTGCCTTTGCTGATGTTGCATAGGAGATGGAGGGATATAGGGACCTAGAATGGATGGAAGGGATGATGGGGAAGGTGGACATTTGGATTTTGACTTTGAAGGGATACCAACGCCTTGAGTGTGAGCTTTGTAGCCATGACCATTAGTATATTCTTTGATATGAAGGGGTTCTTGCTCATGGAGGTCTACTCCTTTGCCTTTATGAATATCTTGACTTGTAGGAGACTCTTTTCTTTGGGAAGAAGACGCGAGTCCATTATGAGGTGGATATGATATGAGAGAAATAAGGAGATCTTGAAGTGGATCGGATTGCACCAAAGTGGAAGAACCCATTGTGCATGTCGAGGGTTTATGAACATCTTGCACTGACATGTTAGAAGCATGAAGGGGATTAGGATCATGAGGGGGACTAGGATTGTGTAGTGGACATGGTTCAATGATAGGCTCTTCAAGAGATGGAATGGGAGAAATAATGGGATCATCATAAGAAATGCAATCTTGGAGTGCATATGCTGGATTAGGACAAGGAGATGGAGGAACAAGAGGATCTTGTGGAGGATCTAAAGGAATGATAGGGTCTTGTGTTGGAAATGAACTTGGAAGGATACTTTGATCTTGACAAGGAGGAAGATCATTGGATTCCTCTTTAAAATTGCTTTGCTCTTGACTTTTAATGGGATCATCAGAAAGGATGGAAGGGATATTTGGAATGTCAATGGGATTTGAAAGGACATTTTTTTCATGAAATGGAAGGGGATCATTTGGGATTGGATGGACTAGGATATCTTGATCTTGCTCAAGGAATGGAGTGTCAATAGGACTTTGGATAGGATGGACAAGAATAGGGGAATCATCGTGAGTGTCTGGGAACATGGAGTCCTGGTCAACAATTGGATGGGATGATAAGGTTTCAGGATCTTGATCTTGATTTGTTTTAAGACACATTTCTTCATGCTCTAAATTATCCTCTTGACATGGGGTTGGACTTTGGATATGCATGGAGGATTCTGACAATGAATCAATGTTTTGGCATGAAGGAAATGCACTTTGAACATTTGTGATGGATTCTAGCAAGGAATCAATGCTTAAACATGAGGAAGAGGGACTTCGAATGGGGTCCTCTAAAATAGGTAAGGGGAATAAAGTGCATGGTGGCATTGGGTATTGTATTTCTGAAACATGACAAGGATGTGCATCATGAATTGGATTATCTTGGCAATCAATTATGGATAGCTCTTGGATAATTTCATCCTTGGGTGTATTGTTTGATGAGGACAATATGGAAGGTTCTTGCGAAACTTCTAAAGGTGTAGGGATAGATGCCACTGGAGAGTCAATTTGCTTGCAAGGGGATGAGGCATTGCTAGGTAGAATTGTATTATTTTGATCTTCCTCAAAGAACTCACTTGGTCGTTTCCTTAAGATCATTGCAATAAAGCCACCTTTCTTTCGAGGTTTTGACATAGTTGTATCTGGAATTTGAACTTGTTTTTGATTTGATGTCATATTTTGATATTGAACTAGATGTTGATCATTTTGGTTTGACATGTTCAAAATTTGGCTTGGTGTGTGTTGCAACCTTTGTTTTTGAATGTTTGGTTGTAGTTGTTGACATTGATATGCTGATTGAACTTGTTGATATTCCACCATTGGTTGAACTATTTGTTGACATTGTATTGTTGGTTGGACATATGGTTGAAATTGGACCATTGATTGTGTTGGTTGTATATGTTGGAAATGTTGGAGCTTTTGAACAATTGGTTGTGATGGTTGAAAATTTGATTGATAGTAAACACCTTCTTGTTCTTGTGGTGGAGGCACATAATGTTGAAATTGATGTTGTCTCTTTTCTTGAAATTGTTTCATCATCTCTATTTGGGAGAGGAGAGCTGGTATGTCTGATTGTTCAAGAAGAGATCTTACATCAATTGGCTCAATATTTGGATTTCGACCTGGAAATTTTTGAAACACTTTAGACATTTGTGATCTATTTTTCGCAATGTTTTTCACTCTTTGTTCCAAAATCTCTTGTTCTTGAGCTAGTTTCTCCTCTAGTTTTTGTATTTGGAGACTTGTTTCATCATAAAAAGTTTGATCAATGTTGCCTTGTTGTTGGGTTCGATATAATTGTGATTGCATTGTTGGTTGATATGTCAAACTTTGTTGCATCATTGGTGCTTGGAACCTTGTTTCAATAGACATGTCACTATGCAAATGCAATATTTTTGGAATTTTTCAAGGATAATATATGCTATGCAACTAAATGCAAACTTGAATAGATGAAAATGCAATCTATGGCAAGAATGCAACCTATGTTTTTGGTTATTTTTTCAAGATTTTGACAAACTTTTGAAATGCAAATCTAAAAAGAGACCCTTAGGAAATTGAAATGATGTCTAGACCTCAAAGGAAAAAAGGACTTAATGGACAAAGGACAAGATGACAATGTCTCCCCTATATGCTTGGATACTAAGCTAGGTTTGATGAAATGATATTGATGACAAAAGGACAAAAGGTTGACAAGGTCTAAACTTCTTAACAATGACTTAGGGTTTATCAAAGATTTGGATTACTCAAGTATGACAAGACCTAGTTTTGGCACTATATGCAAAGGGACAATTACTATGCAAATGACCTTAATATGATAATGACCTAAGCTTAATGAAGAGACCTAGGGTATGCAAATGCAAATGTATGACAATGTTATGACTTTAATGCAAGAGGACATATGCAAATGGATGACCCTTATTGATATGCAAAGGAGTATGACTTAGGTGAAACTTAACCTTGATAGTTGACAATGACTTTTGCAAAATGCAACCTAGGATGAACCTAAATATAAGTGACATGCTTCTTGAGACAAGATCTTGAACAATATTTGACAACCATGTTTGAAGATGAGTTTTAAACTTTGTTGAACCTTTATTGGATGAATGTCTCTTGTGTTTAATCTTATGTTGGATCAATTTGTTTTTGCTTTTGAAATGGGATGCAATTCAACTTTTGACAATCAAAGAATACAAGATATTGCAACTTAGACTCAAGACAATCATGCTCATTTCCACATTTCTTATGGTAGGCAAAAACATTAGGTACTTGAGAGGTAGACTCATTATGAGATTCAAGGAGAATACATAGATGCTTGACCCCACGGGCTCCCCTCCACGACACTCACTTCTCAGGGCAGCCAAGCATCAGTCCCCATGGAATCTCCCCATGGCGAACTTAGTATCTCTTCCAAGTATCCAAATTTGTCCTTCTCAAGCAACTAGAAGGGTTTTTGGCCTCTAAAAACAAGGTGTTTAGTAAGGATTTCTGTTAAGCATTACTCCTTGATGTCACGCAAGTGTGATTGAGACATTAAGCCCATCAAGATACCAAACAAATGTAGTCGCGCAAGCACGATTTAGACCCAGAGGCCCTACTTAGATGTTGATATGAGAAAGAGTTCAAGGGTCATCACTTCCCAAGTAACTGCAATTCCCACGTAACACTTCCTTCAAAGCTTTCGCTCATCGGGTATTTTTTTATAGTGAGTTAGAATGCCAAGGAATTCTAGCCGTACTCACTTTGGGTCATTCCCTTCTCACGATTATCACTTGCTTGCAAAAGCAAAGTGGTCGGGAAGGCAGACCCTCTAAGGGTGACAAACAATCAAAGACATGAGCATGGTATTGAAGATCTGGATTTCTGATCACCCTAAAAAGATGAGAGCATACTCTCCTACTCCAATGTCAAACTCAACAATCAAATCAAAAACATGTTCATTCCAACCTATTTAGAAATCACTAGGTGCCTAAAACATTAATTTCAAACACAAAGTTTAGTTGTTTCTCCAAGGCAACCTGCAAAACCCAAGTTAGAAGTTTGATATGCTTAGTCTTTGACTATCAAACCTGCATAAAGTATGTTAGTAGTTTGTGAAATAATTCTTTGTCAAGCGTTTCGCCACAAATCTACCAACAATGTTAGAAAATCAAAAGAAATGAATCACCATCAAAATTAATCCATAAATTTTATGATTCTTTGTCCTCTTAGATTAATCTATGTGAAATTTATCAAATTTACCACCCTAGATTAATCTAGATAAAATTTGCATGAATGCATGATTAATTTGCCAAGCTAAATTAATCTAGATGAAAGTTGCATGATTTTGTTTTTTTCAAAATTTTGACCATTTACAGAAGCGTAATTAAAAATGTCATAACTTTGTCAATATTTATCCAAATTACAAACCGTAAAATGATCTGGAAAGGTAACAATGTGATCTAATAAACCCAGAAATAGTCTATTTTAATTCTGTACGATATTTTTTACGTTATCAATTGATTATGACTATTTTTTTCTTCGAAGAAAAATCTGCAATTTCTCCACAAAAAAATCTGCAACTTCACAAAACATTCAAAAAAATATTAGATCCAAGCATGTTCACATCAGGTTCACCAATTAATGTAGCATAGGAAATAGGAATCATTAAAGCAATATATATAAAGACATATTAATCATTATTAGCTCAATCACAAACACATATTGCAATGATCTAATCCTAAGACACATTCAATAGAGACATGACATAAAAGCATTCAAAAGCAAAGACATGCAAACCAAAGATGGGATTCAAATGCTCCTTCATGCGGCTCCATTGTTCTTCTTTCTTCTCCAAATAGGTTTGTTGTGGATCTCACCTTCAAGTGCATACACCTAATTGTGAAAGCAAGATTGACATTGACACAAGAATACTCGAAGTGTAAATTCAATAGTCTGATTAAGGATTCGCAAAAATTAGTTTTGATTGAAAATCATCCAATTTATAGAAGAATTGGATAAATGACAAGATTGGCATGATGCAATTCAAATGGAAATTGCAAATCAATATGACAAAATATGACAAATTATGCACTTTCCATGCACAATTTGATTGATTGATAATTGATGACAAATTATGACACATTCCATGTCAAATTGATTGATTATCAATTATGACAATTTCATGACAAATTAAAATGTCATTCCCATAGAATTAGGAGATGAAATAGGAGGGAAAAGAAATTAGAAATTAAGAAAATTAGAAAATTGAAATTGATGGAAATTAGGAATTAGAAATTGATGGAAAATTAGAATTTAGTGAATTAATCAATAATTTTTCATTTATTAATTAATTCACTCACAAAGAGGAATAATTAGCCAATTAAATAAAGATTTAATTGTAATGAGGAAACTTAGGATTAATAAATAATTTAGTAATCCTAAAGGAAGAAATGACACATTAGGTTAAATGATTAAATCATAAAACCCTAGAAGACGAATTAGAAATGCGAAAATGACAATTAGGTCTTGATAAAGGATAATTGATATCGATTCGATTTGATTTTGGATTGATAAATGATTTGATTGATAAATGCGCCAATTGACGAGGAACAATGACAAATTGATCCAAATTGACATAATTGAGACAGACAATGATCGATAGCGAAATGATCACAAAATGACAAAATTGACAAGAGGACAAGGATTGATAACAAAATAGATTGCAAGATGACAAGATTGAAAATGACCACGATCAATGACAAATCGATCACAAAATGACAAGATCGAACATGACAACGATCGATGACAAATCGATCGTTAAAATGACAAGATTGATGACAAATCGATAAGAGGACAAAACCCTAATTAGGATTGACGATGTCCAAAATGATAAGATTGATGATAAGATTAATAAGAGGACAAAACCCTAATTAGGATTGACGATGTCCAAAATGATGACAAATAAGCACGCACATTGATGCAATAGGATAAGATCGATTAAAATCATGACTGGATAGTGTTGTCGACAAGACCAAATTCAAGAGCGAGATAAAGGAAGAATGTAGAAGAATGACTCGATGTTCGCAAATGATAAAAACCAAGTGCGTGACATAGGAGAAATGTTAATGTGACGCAAAAACCTAAAATGAGGCAATGCGCAAATGTTAAAGTATGACCTCGCAAGCGTTGACCATTTTTAGGTGTCGACAGCAACAACTCAAAGAATTTACTCTCATACTGGGTTATTGACAAGCCTTTTTGTTGGAGATCATGAAATTCGTCTATACGACGCTGCCTGAAGTGTTCTGATAGGTACCTCTCATGGAACTGCTCTGTGAATATCTCCCAAGTGAGTGTATCAGGAACTAATCCGCATTTGTACTCTTCCTGTCTCCACCAAGTGGAGGCTATCCCTCTCAGAAGATGAACTGCAACACGTGCTTTCAAGTTGCTCTCATAAGAACGCAACGCAAAGCACCTCTCAAGACTCAGAAGCCATGCCTCGGCCTCTACTTCATCTGTAGAACCTCCGAAGGATGGTGGTTGGAGGCGCATGACCTCCCTGATGAGATCCCCTGGATCTCGACGACCTCTCTCAAAATAAACTGGTTCCACCGCTGGAGGTGGTCCTGGCATATGCATAGACTCTGGCTCATTTCCACCCTGACTCTCTACAAGAATCGGAGCTGGGCTCCTGCTTCGTTCTCTATCAACAGATCTATGACTCCCAGAGTCCTGACTCCTAACCTGAGGGTTCTCTGCTGGGATCCTTTCCTGAACAATGCCAATAAGATTCTGAATGGCTGCTAAGAGGTCTCGGTTAGGTTCATTTGGCTGTTCGGGAGGTGCTTCTGGGTTCTCCTCTGGAGCCGATGCCTCCCTCTCTTCCTCATCGCGTGCTATGCGCTCACGTCTAGGACCCCGTCCGCGCTTGCGAGCTTGTCGCGTCAACGGAGGCATCCTAAGAGGAAAATAAGACAAAAACAATTAATTTATTTCTTTTATAATTAAATTTATTTAAATTCAAATTTCCATTAACAAAATAATTTTAAAAATATTCTAAGGCGAAACGTAAGTAAGGTTCCTAGTGTGGAAACCTGGATCTGATGCCAAAATGTCATGCCCAAAATTTAGGGCAAAAACGGAACAAATTTTTTTTTAAAAGATATTAATTTAATTAACAAGTTCACTCTTGCGACAAGCGTTAAAGAAATTTTCATTATTAAACTCGAGCTAATTCCGAAACGAACTAAGCATCGATTAATCGTTAAATTTTAATTGCGGAAAACCTACTAGTTAAATTCTATCTCCAAGAGATACTTAGTCAATAGTCTTATTAAATTATTTAAACTGAAGGAAATAGGAAAGATATTTTAATTTATCCTCCAATATGACTATATAGTCTTTTCAATTCTTTTCTTTAAATTCCTCTTTATAATTTATCCCAACATTAAAATCAGGATTATATAAATATATATACATATATACATATTTGTATATGCATATATTTATATATTTATAATTTAATTACTTATTTAAAATACTCAAAAATTCATATATATATATATATATATATATATATATATTTACCCATATTTATATATGGATATTTATATATATATATATTATATATTTGGCATAAATGACAATATTTTAATTCAAAATTTAGAAAACATTATATCTTCCTAAAAATTGTTTCATATTTCCCCCAACCCTAATTAGGGTTTTAATCTCCCCCCTTATTTATTATCTAATCAAAATAACTTATTTATTATATTTTTTTTTGAACAACTTGCCCTAGCCCCATTTGGCTAGGGTTTAAACACTAAATACTTTTTAACAGTTAATATTTTTTTTGCTAGGCCGAAGCCCTTGGCGGCCATGAAAAACATGTTATCACAGGTCACGGAGGAGGAAGGCAAGCTTGGCCGCGCGCGCGCCACTATGTGAGCGCACAGTGGGCGCCGCGGCACCACTGTGTGCCCACACAGTGGGTGCCGCTGGTGGCTCCACTGTGTGGCCACATAGTGGCGGCCGTGGCCGTCCACTGTGTGCCCACACAGTGGGAGCCGCAAGCGGCTCCACTGTGTGTGCACACAGTGGGCGTCGTGCCGTCGTCCACTATGCATACACGCAGTGGAGTCCACGGGGACCCAAAGTTTTATTTTTTTAAAAATTTTTTTTTTTAAATATAATATATAAATATATATATATATATATATATATATATATTGATATTTACATAACTTAAAAAGATGAAATTTATTCCAATAAAAATACATATCATTTTTTTTAAAGAAGTATTTACATGCAAAATTTTTAAGCTAATTTAATAAAGGGAAAACACATAAAGATAAATCAGATTTATAAGTATATATATATATATATCAATAAGCTTTTAAATCAATGCTAACTACAATACAATTTAAAATTCTTTTAAAAAGATACAAAATATTTTTCTCTAGAATAAAAGGAAATTTTCATTGATTTTTCTCCTCTAATCTAATATTTACATAAAACTACTTTTTTCATTAAAAATACATAAAAATCTTTCGACAACAATAAACTTTTATTTGCCACAAGTGAAATATAAATAAAATCTAAATGAAAACAATTCTTTTATTTCCTTCCATAATACAAGAAGCTTTTGCATGTAACACAGTTTAACTTTTCATTTTTTTAAATAAACCAGAAGTAGAAATAACAAGCTTTTCTTTCTTTAAAACATCTCTAAGATATTCTACCAATTTTACAGAATGTTTTCTCTGAATTGTCACAACAATAAGACTTCAAGTCTACTTTCACAAATTACAACTTGCTTCTTTTTTTTATGAATGAGGCATATATCTATAACAACTATAAACAAACATCTGCAACTGAATTCAAGTATCTTCAATAACAATCTTCTGAATCCCTCTCATGATTCCTATTCTCTTTCCTCTGAATTTCCTGCATAATAGAAAACACAAATATGACCATGGAGTGCTCACCTCCCAGCCTAGGCTAATTGGTAGCCACCCCCGAGCTCGGAAAACCAATTCCTAGATGGGTAACAAACAGGCAAACATAGAGAAAACAATGCATACAGATATTCCAGACACATTCCCAAGCTGGCTTTCACAGCACCACACTTTGGTGATGAACATTTTCAAAGGGTGGTAGTGGACCAAATACCCTGAGGAGAATCTGCAAGTATGAAATAAACAAGAAGCCACCTCATGGCACAATAAAAATATCAAGAATCTCAACCCCTTAATCCTTATGGCCCCCAAAGGCATTCTAGCCTTATAACCCTCCTTATGACCCCCATTGCACAAACAGGCCATGCAGCAAGGGTCACACAAAGATCCCTTGTGATCACTCTCAAAAGAGAGTCTCTCACTCGAGAGCTGTCACTGCTACCACCCTCAAGATCCTCTTCTCTCCCAAGAGTAAGAGATCTTGAGAAAACTCCCAAAACACATCAATTCAAAAACAAAACACCAAAAGAATTTCATACATAAACTTTCAAGAATACAGATTTCTTATTCAACAACTTCCAGACATAAACAAGAAGAAGACATTAAAAGTAAAAAAATTGAAACCAACCTTAATCTGCCCAAAGGTTATAGTGATATCTGAAGAAGAGCTGCCCAATCCACAAATCTTTTTTTTCCTTATTCAATTTTCTCTATCCCATAACATTATTTTCCTTCCAAATTTTCTTCTGTCTCCAAAAATTGAGAGTGAGTGATTACCCTGCTATTCCCAAAAATCTTCCTTAAGAAGCTCACTCCCTGAGTTCTCACAGGATTCTCCAAAAAAAAACAAAAAGAAGAATGAAAGCAAAAAATGCAAAAAGACTCTCCTTCCCAAAAGGAAAAATCTTGATTTGATTTCACTTCAATTTTCAATTTTCGCTCAACTCAAAAAAGCCAATTTTTAAAGCGTTAAAAAGGTCATTATAAAGTAGAAACTTGCCTAAAATTACCCCTAACCCCTAGGTATACCTTATGGGCATTAGGAAACCCTATTAAACTACCCCTAGGTGTTCATTTAACCCATTTTAAACCCTTCTGAAGTTTATTTTCGGGTCAAACATAAGTTGACCACTCCAAATATTATATTCCCAAAGTATTTATGACAACACATTAATTTATTAAAGAACTATAATTAAACACTTTCCCTCCAAGAGACAAAATAATTAAATTTAAATACACATGTGTCAAGTGACACAATTAAAACACTTTTACAAAAATAAAACATGAAATTGTCTCTTGAGGTTTTTTACACATTAAAATTTAATTAACACTTTAACACTCATGCAGCATATACAGTTACGAATAAAATACAACACAAATGGGGTGTTGTCTCTCCAAATAGACAAACCCTGGCTTTACGAACATACATAGGTCTAGGTTTGATTCTCCGTAATTTTCCATGGTCACATGGTAAATTTCCTGCGCATCTCAATTTACACATTAGTACTTCCAAATATTCATATATAATATAATTCAATAATACAACAATGCACATCATTACTTGCATACAATTTTCATCTGCACAGATTGAATACATCTTTTGTCAAGCAAATTCACATAAACAATTTTCATCCCAATTCACATAAACTGAACATACATCATAGTTCCACTATTCAGAGTAAAGTCCTGCAAATTCAATAACGACATCTATCATTGCAATTTCATTCTATCTAATAATCATGTAGTGTCCTATCTCATAAAGCATGCAAGTAAATCATCAAATCATAGCAATGATATCCAAATCCTGAAATCATATAAGTTCTAAGTCTCAAAATGCATCAAAATAAAGTATCCATAATAGTCTAAATATAAAATCCACTGAATGTCAAACTAAGTCGAGGTGAGGCCTCACAGGGCACATTGGAAGTTTACCATGATGTAAACAAGTGATAACATAATAATAAAATTAAATATGGGATGGATAAATAATTCACTAATCAAGATAATGAAAAGTTGTGAGCCCCATGACTTGATCCTAGGGAGGATATTTTAGGATAGGCATGGGAAGGCCATTGTGATGGCAAGTCAATCTCCCTTGATCTCTCATAGGTTGAGATGGCTCCACATGTCCATCAGGCTTGTGCCTTGTGTTATAGTATATTTTATGTTAGAGGATGGCATGTGATGAGACTCAACTCCTACATGTGTCCCCTTGTTGATTGTTCATATGCCTTGGGGAGTTGCATTTATGACTTGATGATTTGTAAGCCTCTGAGAGTTTCTACTTGTGGATGTTTGTGTTTGGATCATGCTTGAGAGTCCTTGTTATTTTGGTCTCATTGGTTGTTGAGTGTCAGCCTAGATGTAGTGTGTGTTGGGACCTTGTGTCATCTCCTAGCACAAGGGTGGTTCCTTTGGTTCCACATGGTCGGGTGGTTGGTTCTTTTCAACCATTGGGATGTTATCTTGGATTCTTCATGTGTGGATGTGGATTCTTCTTATTATAGCAGCTTATGGATGTTCTTGTAGTAGATTTATGTAATTGGATATCTTGGAATCATGTAATGTATTATCTTGTAAAAGTAGATGAAATGATGTGTTAGGAATGAGTTGTACTCATGATGTTTTATTCATATGATTGTAATTGTATTGTAGTTGGTATTTAGGTTTATGACATGATTTGTAATATTGGAACCATGGGAGACATGGTGATGTTCTTATATAATGAATGTAGATGACTTTCATGTACGTAGATGTTGCAATGGATTTACATTTATAATAGAATATATTCATGTTATTGTTGATTTTAGACTCCATGGTTATTATCTAGAAGTAGATTCATATGTGAAAAGACCTTAAAAAAATGGAATGAATAAGATGTAGGAATTGTGGTTGATAAATGAATATCATGTAGATAAGATGGTGTTCATGTGATTGTATTGGAAGTTAAGAAGTATGCATGTGTAGTAGGATAAAAGATAAGTAAGAACACATATGTCTATGCATCAGTATTGCAATTACCATTGTAAATGGATAATGATCATTTAGTTAGGAAATGGTTAAGGGTTGAAACACATTTGGATTTGGATCATAAAATAAATGTAGAAAAGGGATTCGTCTTGCATGTAAAAGAATAAGCATATCATGTTAGAGTAGAGTGCATCTCATAATGGTTAAATGATCAAGTAGTCTGCATATCATAATGGAAGAAAATATGCATGTTGCATTTGGATAGGATTAAGGATTAATTGGTGATAAGTGTAGTAATCAAGTGAGTAGATGTTATTGCTTATGGTAGTTAATTAAGTAATGACGTTAAAGTACCCTAGAGAGGCAGTTGTAATGGTTGAGATGTTATGTTATTCCGCTTGCATAATTTAGTTATTGTGTTTAAGAATCATGTTCCTTATGTTTAATTGCTAGTAGATATAAATTATAAATGGATTTATGTGTTGCATTAGTTGATATTTAAAAAAAAAGTTATCTCCATTTAGTATGTTAGATGCTTATTTTCTCTAGGGTATTTTGGTAGGCATTACAATACAAAGATTTTGTTATCAAAAGAAACTTTCAATTTAATGTAAATTGATGATGCAATTGATGAGAATATGGAAAATGCAAAAAGTGATGAAAAAAATAGGCATATTTGTGATACCAACAAAAAAAGATGAATCGGTTAAGCATGCAATGTCTACTGTTGTAGGTGCCATTAAATCTATTAGAAAAAAGAGTCGATCTAAAGATAAGAATGTGGCACGATGAGCTATAACAACTACTATAGTGAATAAAACAACCTTGAATAAAAGGATAGTAAGAAATATTAGTGGGATTTTAAAGATGTATCCTAAAACATTGGTAAGAGCAGCTAAAAGAAGAGAAAGTATTGAAAATGATCCAATCAACCAAAGTTGGAGTTTTGGTGGAATACTTCCAAGGTCACATATGAAATTGAATATTGAAGTGAAATATTTGGTTGAAAAGTTTTGCAATGATAGTACAAGGGTATTTTCTAATGCTAGAGATGTTCTAAAGTTGAGAGGGGTCGAAAATTCATGATCCTCATCCAAAACACCTATTAAACACAACTCAAACTGAAAAAAATAGAAATTTTTTGGATGAAGTTGTGTTACTTTGAAATATCACCATAAATCAAAGATCATTTGAGAAATGCAAGCCATGGTATGTTAAAATTAATAAGCAACAAATCTCTTGTTTTTGTAAAACGCACAAGCAATTTCATTATTATTATGATGTTTTCGATATATACGTTGTGTTTTGCATAGTAACATGATTATCCAAGAATGTGGTATTGATATGCCACCTGAAACAATCAAGGAATTTGTAGCAAGTTTATTTTGTGAAAGATATAATGGGAAATTATTTTATTTAAGTTCATGTATCTCTCGACAATGTTATAGTTGTGGCAATTTTTCATTACTAGTAGAATGTATGCATGAGAGTAGTGAAAATGATTTTGGACAACAACTAGTGGATGCTAGAATATTTAATAATGTTGAGTATCTGTTAAAGGATGGGAAAATAGGAAAGTGTGTTGATTTAATAATAGAAAAGGTTAGTGTACATGCATTCATGTCAGAATTTAAGAGTAAGATTGTACCAAAATATGTAACACACTCTGAACATACCAGATGGCTTGATGCTCAATTTCGCACATGTAGAAATTCATTTCTAGTTGAAAGCATACTATCAATGGTGGACTTTGCGGAAAACTATACTCTTAAGCCACAAGATGAAATTCAATCTTAGTATTACAATTACACTTAGGTTGCCATTTTTATTCATATTGTTTATATACATGCAGATGATAGCATAGAGGATGATAGAAAATTTTTAAGAGAGCATCGTTTCTATGTGAGTGATAATCAGATGCACTCGTCAGAGTTTGTTCAATATTGTTTCAAAATATTTTATAAAAAATTTAAGAGAAAGAAGAATCTAAATGATAGAACATCTTATATGGTCGAATAATTGTACATGACAATTCAATAATACTCGAATGTTTTATTGGTTAAGTAGGGCTCACAAGGAATACAATATCTAACATATATGGATTTTTTTTTAAGTTGGACATGGTAAAGGAGAAAATGATGGAGCTGGTGCATGTGTTAAAAGAATTCTTGCTATAGAGAAATTAAAATTTGAAGATAACGTGAAATTTAAAGATGCATGTGCAATTGTGGATTAGTGCAATACAAAATTATCTACTGGATCAGGTGTGAACTCTACAATTCAACGATTCTTTTGGTTAGTTGAAGAAGAGAACATTGTGCCCAAACTTGATTGTGAGACAATTAGCGAATTGGTAGAATGGCATTCATGTAAGAGTTCAAATGCAAGCACATGGACTATATGGACAAAGGAACTTGCATGTTTTTGCCAGTTTTGTCTTCTAGGTGATTTTGATGTATGTGAGAATACTGAATGGGTTGAAGAGTGGAATCAAAGATCATTGACACCTGCTAAAGCACAAGATCAAATTGACACAACAATTGAAGATAATGATCAACTATTTGCATCAGATGATTATGATCATGTTTCAGACCTTGTACAAAAAGGTAATTATTTAATTATTTTTTTCAAATTTATATGTTTCTAGTTCATGTTTAATAATTAATTTCATTGAACTTTTTAAAATAAATAATGTAGAAATTGGTGAAATTTTATTATAAATTTTGATAAAATTAATTTTCTTTGTAGGGCAAGTGTATGTTGTTGTTGCACCTAAGGACAATGAAGATGAAATAGAATATTGGTTGGCTCGATGTGTTGAGACTAAACAAAAATTAGTTAATCCTCAAGAAGATGATGATGGCTTTCATTATCTGACTGGTTCAGTGGTAGCTGTTGGAACTTGGCTAAAGAAATATTTGACAAGGAAGAATGTTTTTCCTACTTTTGAAGATTATAAAAAACAGAGCAAGATTATACACTACTCACATTTGATTGTTGCAACAAATATACAACTAGTGAGATATCGCAGGAGACCTACTAATAAAGAGTTGTGGACAATTTCTATGGAAGATCATGAGACAATTATAGATGCTTTGGAAAAAAGAGAGGATGCATATGGTACAATGGAATAAGTATTTTTAGAGTTATGTACACACACACACACACACACACACATATATATATATATAATTGCTATGGTCCATCCCCTCTATTTAATTTTTAGATGATCTATATAATTGCTTTTTATTAACATTTGATCTATAGTTTAAATATTATTGTTTGATATAGGTCCATCCCCTCTAGAGCTTACTCAGTGGTATGTAATGGAATAAGTATTTAATATAGAGGTATGCAAAAGTTTTTAAAATTACATGTTTTTCAATGATAAATTGATAAATTGCTTTTAATACATTTTTTACAATTCATTTAAAATGTTCAACCATTTTGTACTTCCATCTAGATTCTAATTTTATGTCCCCTTAAGCTACATGTCCCAATTACGCCCATCCCCGTAAGCCATGTCCTAATTAGTTCAAATGATCCCCTTTTAAGCCACATGTCCTATTTAGTTTGATCCCCTTAAGCCACATGCCCCAATGAGGCCCATCCCCTTAAGCCATGACCTAATTAGTTTTATCTTAGTTTTTGTTGTTGGTGGCATGTTAACAGCAAGTTCATGAATCTAATTAAATCAAGATTTCCAATAAATTGGTAAGCATAATTTTTTTTGGTTAAATGTTTAGTTAATTTCTATTTTTTATGTGTATGTTTAATTTGATTCTAATTAACTCATTAAATTTATTGCATGTAGGTCTCCTACATACCAAAATTTGTCTCTAAGCGAGGATCTAATTTATAGATCTTTCAAGAACCTTGTTGTCTCTATGGGGATCAAATTCAAAATGTTATTTCCTATATTTAAATTAAACTAAATTAATGTTTTATATTGGATCAAACTTTTAGTGTTTTACATTGGATCAAAATTTTAATGTTTTAGATTGAATCAAACTTTTATATATATTAGATGAGGATCAAACTTTTATATTTGAGATGTGGATCAAACTTTTATATATTTAAGATGTGAATCAAACTTTTATATTTGAGATGCGGATCAAACTTTAATATTTAAGATGTGAATCAAACTTTTATATTTATGTTGCTTCATTTAAATAATGAATGGGTAAGTTAATGCATCATATGTTTTTTAAATTGCATCATATGTGTATGTAATTTATTGTTTTTAATTTATAATTTATGTTTATGTTATTAATTGCTCTGTATGTACATGTATGCACTATTTATTGCTTCATATGTGTATGTTCTAGTTATAATTGATTCATTTATTCAATGTATGCACTATGCTATTTATTGCTTCGTATATATACATGTATATATGATATTTATTTTTTCATTTAAAAATAATAAATTTGCAATGCATATGTTATTCCCCTTAGGCTTGAATCCCCTTAAGCCACATGCCTTTATTAGGTCCATCCCCTTAAGCCAAGTCCTAAGTAGTTTCATCCCCTTAAGCCATGTCCTTTTTAGGTCCATGTCCCCTTAAACCAAGTCCTAATTAGGTTCATCCCCTTAAGCCACGTCCTAATTAGGTACATCCCTTTAAGTCATGCATCCTAAATAGCCCCCCTCCTTTTAAGCCATATTACATCCTAAATAGGTCCATCCCCTTTTAAACCATGATGTATCCTAATTTATTTGTGTACACATATTATCTAATGTAGATGTATATTATTGATTGCTTCATGTAAAGTGCTTATGTGTATATTATTAAATTGATCACATGTATATATTAAATTGATCTTATTTCATGCGTAAATTGCTTAATATATGTACATGTATTTATTATTGTGTTTATTATATATATATGTCAATAGTTTTGAACATTTGTATAATATTTTAATAAAACGCACTTGTATATTTAATTTAAATGTGTATTAATTATTTAAGTTATGTGATTAAGTTATGTAGATTGCTTTTCAAATTTGTAATCAAGGTATGTATATGTACGACCATTGTTAGAAATCAATATATAATTTAACAAATGTGTGTACATTTAAGAAGACATAATTATAAAATTCATAATTTATACATACATATTATAACAAAGTGTTCTAGAAAGCAAGAATGTCCATACATGTATGATGTATAAAGCATATAGTATTAAATGTCCATGAAATAAGTATAATACATGTGTGCACACGTAGGTCTTGAAATGTACTAAACTATGATATACATGTATATATAATGTCCATGAAGCACATGTACTAGTAAAGCATATATGTACTATCCATGATGAAACAAGTCCATGACTTGAAAAAAAAAACTACACGAAATAAAAGTTTATAACATACATAGGTCCTGAAATGTAAAATAATTCCATGATGGGAGTATAAACTGCATTAAAAACATGTAATAAATCTATATCTAGCCCCTAAAATCAAGAGGACTCCCTAAAATATAGGCTCCTCTTCAAGCCATGCAAACCATAATGATCATAATCACTCTACAAGACAAACATGAACTTGTGAGTTCAACTTTAAATATAAATTTAAAACTATTTAAAATGATTTAAAATATTTTATTCACTTTTAATTTTAAATTATAAAATCAATTTAACTCTACTTACAACTAAAAAGTGTCGTACGTACATGAGTAGGCTCATCTCCTCTCTCCATCGGGTGCTCTGCATCTCTAAATGTTATTAGGGTTGTCAATGTCTCTCCTATCTCATGCTATTGTTCACATAGATCAATCAAAAATTAGAAATATTATTTAAATTTAATGTTCAATTATATAAATAAAATAATTAGGTCCTAGAAATTTTCCATGTATATCCTAAAATTAGGTTCTTTTAAAATAGGTAAGTTTGAGTTTAAATATATATTGTATACTTGATAATCATCTCCTCTATGCACATCCACATGCTTTGCGTCAGTATGTCCAGATGTTGTGGTCTGAGTGGTTGTAATATTAGTATCAAAAGTGGTATTAACAAGATCCTACAAGGTCAAAAAGAGCACATACATCAATGTGTATGAGCTGCACAATTTATCTAGATATATATGTACACATGCACATTTAATTTAATTATTTAAAAACTCAAGTATTTATTTCAATCAAATTGTTCACCTGAAATGTATGTATATATGTGTGTGTGTGTGTGTGTGTGTGTGTGTGTGTGTGTGTGTGTGTGTGTGTGTGTGTGTGTGTGCGTGTGTGTGTGTGTGTGTATGTATACATACATGTATATATATACATATATATGTATACATACATATATGTGTATATATGTATATATGTATACATATATATGTATGTATACATATATATGTATGTATATATATACATGTATGTATACACACACACACACACACACACACACACACACACACACACACACACACACACATATATATATATGTAGATGTCTAAAAATGGTCAACGCTTGTGGAGTCATACTTTAACATTTGTGCATTGCCTTATTTTAGGGTTTTTGCGTTGCATTAACATTTCTTCTATGTTGCGCACTTGGTCTTTATCATTTGTGAGCATTGAGTCCTTCTACATTCCTCATTTTTCTCACTTTCGAATTAGGTCTTGTCGATAGCAATCTTCAGTCATGATTTTGGTCGATCTTATCCTGTCGCATCAGGGTGCATGCTCATTTATCATCATTTTGGACATCATCAATCCTAATCGATGATAGAATTAGGGTTTTGTCCTCTTGTCAATATTTCAATCATCTTTTAGTAATCATTTGCGATTATCAACTTGTCAATCTTGTCATTTTGCGATCGATTTGTCATTGACCCTTGTCCTTGTCGATCTTGTCATTTTGTGATCGATTCATCATCGATCCATGTCTTTTTCAATCATGTTGATTTGGATCGATTAGTCATTGTTCCTCATCAATTGGCGCCTATCAATTTGATCTCCTTGTCAATCTTGGTCAATTTGTCATTGATTTTTGTCATTCAATCTCAATCATTTATCAACATTGGTCCTTTGTCAATTAGAATCATGATCGAACCTACATTAATTTCTTGTTGTATTGACCTAATTCCTTGTCCTCTTATTTCTAGGGTTTTATGATTTGTTCATTTAATCTTTTCTTCTTCTTGGTGGGTTAAATTAATTTATTTAGTCCTAGGTCTCTTTCATGAATTAATTAATGGATGAAAACTTATTAATTAATTCACCTAATTTCTATTTCTCCTATTTTCTTCAATTTCTCTAATTTTTCCCCCTAATTTCATTCCCTCATTTTCTCCTATGTTGATGCTTCCATTTGTTGCAATCATGGAGGCTATTTTCTCTCTTCCCTTTTGTCATGGGAATGGCATTTTAATCTTGTCATAATTTGTCATAATTTTTGTCAATCAATCTTTCATGTCAATCTTGTCATAATTTGTGCATAATTTGTCATCCTTGATTTGAAATTTCCTTTCAAATCTCTTCATGCTAATCTTGTCCTCTCTCCAATTTGTCTATAAATTGGATGATTTTCTTCCATCAAAAAGGAGAGAGAGAAAACCATGCTTCTAGTATCCTTATGCTACAATTTTCATCTTGTTAATCTTGCTTGCTTTCATACTTGCATTTTGCATTTGTAGGTGAGATCCACAAACAAAGTAGTTTGAAGGACAAAGAAGAACAATGGAGGAACAACGAAGGAGATACATGCTTTGGTTTGCATTTTATTTTAGTATTTCATCTTCATGCCTTTATTGATTGTATTAGGATTTGTCATTGCAATCTAGTTTTTGTGGTTGAGCTAGTTTAAAGTTGCTTTTGATGCATTCCATTTTCCTATCTACATTTTCTAGGGAACTCGGCATGAACTAACCCCTTAACCATGTTTTTGAGTGCTTTTGAGCTGATTTGCAGGTGAAAAACTCAAGAAACCGGGCGACTCAGAGCTTTCTAGACACTTCTGTGCCCATGTCAAAGCATTATGCGCCTGTGTAAGGGCATCCTGCACCTGTGTCAAAGAGATTTGTGCCTATGTCAAAGAGATTTGCACCTATGTCAAGTCATTCTGCGCCTGTGTCAAGGCATTCTGCGCTTGTGTTGAGACATTCTGTGCCTGTGTAAGGCCAGAAACAAAGGTGAAACTAGTGTTTTTACTTGCAAAATACTTTGTTTTCATTCTATTCTTATATTCTGGTTTTTCTTTGGTACTAATTCTCTATGCAGCACCTTGGCGTTACGTGTGACAAAGACTAAAAATGAAACTACTAACAAATCTTATGCAGGACACAGTCAAAGACTTTTATTAAAACATCTTGCATGTGATTTTTAAAGTAGTTGCACATTTAATTTCTTACCGGTTAATGAACACCATGCATGCTTTGTTTTCTTTTAGTTTGATTGCATGTTTTAACCCTTAGAATTGGGCCTGCCTCCCGATTTGCCTGGCACTTCGCATAGGCATTGATGAGAGGGAACGACCCAAAGTGGTGACGGGCTAAAGCCAAGCTCTTCCGAACCACTCTAAATAACTATGGATGCAACCAAATTTGTAGACAACGGGTGTTGGAATGGTATTGCGATGATTTATTCGCCAGATCAATACCCACCCAAATGGATGCCCTTACTAGGATCTCTTGTTTTTAGAGGCCAAAATCCTTCTATCTGTTGGCTTAGGTGTTATGATACGCGCATGCTGAAGACACCTCTCATGTACTCCTTAGTTAGAGATAGCAAGTTCTTGGGAAGTGATGCCCCTTGAACTCGAAGCTTGGTATGCCCGAGAAGTGAGTGCACTATAAGGGGGAGCCAGTGCTACCAAGCGTGTAGCTATCTGGCTAAGTGTTGTATTTTGATTAGAGGATTCAATAGATATTACCCTTGCTAGCCATAGGATTTTTTGTGAATATGCTTGATTGCCTTGAGTCAAAGTCAAACAAACATTTTGTCTTCCGTGATTGTCAAAGGTTAAATTAAAAAAAAAAAAACTTTCAAAAGTGCTCATAATCAACTTGGATTTTCAAAATCAACAACCTTCAACTCAAAACACAATCCGAACAAAAGTCCAAATTTGTCCAAGTATTCATCCAACATTTGAACATGGCTTGTCAAAACATTGAATGTCTTTGTTTCAAAATTCATGTCACTTTAGGCTAGGTTTTGCATAGTCCAACTTAGGTCTTAGGGCATATTGTCATATCCCTTCATTTTAGTCCTTTTCATTGCAAGCGTCCTCATTTTTCACTTAGGTCCAAGATCATTTTCCCTAAGTTTGCATTTCATTGTCATATCTAGGCTAGATTTCCATTTAGGTGACATTCCTACATTATCCTTGTCATGCTAAAATTAGGTCTTGCCTAGGTTGCATTTCGCATATTCCATGTCATTGATCTTCGCGTATCCTTGTCATTGTATTGTCATCTTGTCATATCATATCCTTAGATCATGTTCATGTCCTAAATTGTTGTCATAATCATTGCCTTCTTGCATTTAGTCTCAAAAAGTTGATTTGTCAAACTTGAAAAATCAAAACTTTGGATGATACCCTACGTTGTTGTTAGGGAGTCTTGACCTGGTCTAAAAATTTGTCCTTTCATTAATATCATTTTTGTCAAACCTAGCTTAGTATCCAAGCATATAGGTGAGACATTGTCAATTTGTCCTATTGTCATTTGGTCCTTTGTCCTTTAAGGTCTTGACTTCATTTCAACTTCCCAAGGTTGAGTCTTTAGGTTTGCATTCCAAAAAGTTTGTCTAAATCTTGAAAAACAACAAAGAAATAGGTTGCATTACCATTGCTTAAGATTGCATATCATTTCTAAAAATTCTTGAAATAATAACAAAAAAATAGGTTGCACTGAGTTGCATAACATTATCAAACCATAGAAACTCAAAGGTCCAAAGAAAGGTCACATTTTCATTGCATTTAGTTGCATCTAGTTGTCATTCCAAAAATTCAAAAAGTCCAAAAACATTAAGTTGCATTGTCATCCTTTTAGGTTGCATTTGTCAATCCCATTAGTTGCATTGCATAGTGACATGTCTATTGAAACAAGGTTCCAAGCATCAATGATGCAACAAAGTTTGACATATCAACCAACAATGCAATCGAATTTTAATCCAAGGCAATCACAATTATATCCAACCCAACAACAAGGCAATATCGGTCAAACTTTTATGATGAAACAGAGATCCAAATACAAAAACTAGAGGAAAAACTAGTTTGAGAAAAGGAGATCTTGGAACAAAAAGTGAAAAACATTGAGAAGCATAGATCACAAATGTCCAAAACATTTAAAAAATTTCAAGGTCCAAACCCAAAATTTGAGCCAATTGATGTAAGAGCTCTTATCGAACGATCAGACATACCAACTCTCATCTCTCAAATAGAGATGATGAAACAATTTCAAAAAACAAGCACAAATTTCAATCAAGTCCCAAATCAAAATTCATTTGGTCAAATTTCATTCAATCAAATCTCGAATCAACAACATATCCAACAGACACAACCAATGGTCCAACATATACAACCAACACAACCAATGGTAGAATATCAACAAGTTCAACCAAAATATCAATGTCAACAATTACAACCAAACATTCAAAAGAAAAGGTTGCAACATGCACCAAGCCAAGTTTCAAACATGTCGAAATAATTGAACCAAGTCCAATATCAAAACATGACATCAAACCAAAAACAAGTTCAAATTCCAGATACAACTATGTCAAAACCTTGAAAGAAAGGTGGCCTTATTGCAAGGATCTTAAGGAAACTACCAAGTGAGTTTTTTGAGGAAGATCAAAATAATACACTTATGTCTAGCAATGCCTCATCCTCCCACAAACAAATTGACTCCCTAGTGGCATCTATCCCTACACCTTTAGAAGCTTCACAAGAACCTTCCATATTGTCCTCATCAAACAATACACCCAAGGATGAAATTACCCAAGGGCTATCCATAATTGATTGCCAAAATAATCCAATTCATGACGCACATCCTTGTCATGTTTCAAAAATACTAGACCCAATGCAACCATGCACTTTATTGCCATTACTTGTTTTAGAGGACCCCATTCGAAGTCCCTCTTCCTCATGTTCAAGCATTGATTCCTTGCCAAAATCCATCACAAATGTTCAAAGTACATTTCCTTCATGCCAAAACATTGATTCCTTGTAAGAATCCCCCATGCATATCCAAAGTCCAACCCCATTTCAAGAGGATAATTTAGAGCATGAAGAAACGTGTCTTGAAATAGATGAAGATCAAGATCTTGAAACCTTATCATCCCATCCAATTGTTGACCAGGACCCCATGTTCCCGGACACTCACGATGATTCCCCTATTCTTGTCCATCCTATCCAAAGCCCTATTGACACTTCATTCCCCGAGCAAGATCAAGATATCCCAGTCCATCCAATCCCAAATGATCCCCTTCCATTTCATGAAAAAAATGCCCTTTCAAATCCCATTGCCATTCCACTTCCTAAGAAAGATCAAGATATCCCTTCCATCCTTTCCAATGATCCCATTAAAAGTCAAGAGAAAAGCACCTTTAAAGAGGATTCTAATGATCTTCCTCCTTGTCAAGATCAAATTATTCCTTTAAACCCTCCACAAGATCCTTTTGTTCCTCCATCTCCTTGTCTTAATGCTCCATATACACTCCAAGATCGTATTTCTTTTGATGATCCCATTATTTCTCCCCTTCCATCTCTTGAAGAGCCTATCATTGAACCATGTCCACTACACAATCCTAGTCCCCCTCATGATCCTAATCCCCCTCATGATTCTAACATGTCAGTGCAAGATGTTCATGAACCCTCGACATGCATAATGGGTTCTTCCACTTTGGTGCAATTCGATCCACTTCAAGATCTCATTATTTCTCTCATATCATATCCACCTCATAATGGACTCGCGTCTTCTTCCCAAAGAAAAGAGTATCCTACGAGTCAAGATATTCATAAAGGCCAAGGGGTAGACCTTCATGAGAAAGAACTCCTCCATATCAAAGAAGATCTTAAGCGTCATGTCTACACAACTCACTCTCAAGACGTTGGTATCCCTCCATCAAAATCCAAACATATCCCTTCCCCATCATACCCTCCATCCATCTTAGGTCCTTATATCCCTTCCTCCTCTATGCAAGGTCAGCAAAGGCACACATCCTTGAGTAAATTTCATCAATCCAAAATAACTCCATTTCATTCATATCCATCCATGCATTCCTTTCCCCCTCCAAGCAATTTGGATGCCAAGCATAAAAGTCATAAGTCTAGCAATCCACATGTATTCAAGGATCAACATGTCCAATCTAATCAACATGTCAAAGCAAAGAAAAATATGATCCAAAAAGAAAAGGAAAAATCCAAAAGGTCACAAAGGCCCATTGCTAAAAAAAAAAAGTCAAAATATATATGGGTTCCTAAATCCCTTGTGTTGGCAATGCACTCCAAGGAACCACAAAAGCATGAAAAATCAAAAACCATGTGGATCCCTAAGTAGCTTCTTGAAGCACTAAAACAAAAATCCAACTTGGCATCCAAAATTGATATTCCTCCATCCAACCCTCTCAAATTTGTTCCTCCATCACCTTCTTCATCCATTTTGGGCCCTTATGTCCCAAAATCCCAAGCTATTCCTCCATCCAAATCTCACAATCTGAGATCCATTTTTCCTCCATCAATCCACCACCCATCAAGGTGTGTTCCAATATTTATCTTGCCTTCATTTCCATCCACCAAAGCCCAATTCTTCCAATACCCTATCCATTATCCAATGCATATTTTCCATCCTTCGATCCCTTTGATCCCATCCTTTGCATAAATCCTTGCCTTAGTTTCATCTTATTTTCCATGTCCTTATCCTACCAACGTCTTTGAGCATACTTTTAAAGGTCATGGTCTATTTTTTTTTTCAAGGCTATTATCCAAACAAAAAGATGTTTGTGTCCTTCTTCCATCCCCTATCATGTGTCCATCTTCTATTGAAAAAGTCAAAATACAAAAAAAAAAAGTGAAAAAAAAAAAGACAAAAAAGTAAAGCAAAAATAATTCGTCCACTGGTGAAAACCTGGCAAATAGGCGCCTTGCGCAAGTACTGTGATGAAAACCTGGCAAACAAGCATCATGCGTAATCTATGAACTTCTTGCATACCGTACTTGGGGATAGGTTTTATCCTATCATATCCTATTGTCCCTCATGTCCAGTTTCCCTTTCCACCTTTGATCTTGACAAGGCTGAGGATCGTCATGAGCATCATGCATCTTGTTTGCAGCTTTTAGTCCATCATAGCTTTTGGTCTTTATCCATTTGCTTATTACAACCTTTCATCCATATTCCCTGGCTTATTGCAAATTTCTACCACTATCCCTTAGCCTACCCCAACCTTCAGTCCATGTCCCTTATCCATTCTTGGTCTTGCTTATCCTATCCATATCTTATCACTATCCATACACTCTTTTTCATTCCTTGATCTTGATCTGACATAAGGACGCAAAATATAAACATGGTTTCAAAAACCTCTTGACATGTCCCTCATGCCATGTCACTACTTTACATTATCATATCCAATCTCTTGTCCCATCACGCAATAGCCCTTGAAAATTGCATCCGTATTGTCTCCATGATAAAAGGCCTTTGTCTTCCCTCTATCCACCATCATTTCAGCAAGCCTATTTATTCACCTGTCATATTCCTTGCCTTGCTAGACACTGGGGGAAAAAATCCAAAAAAAATCATAAAATATCCTGAAAAAATCCCTTAAAAAAATCAAATAATGTCCTGAAATAATCCAAAAAAATCAAATAATGTCCTGAAAAAAAATCCCTAAAAAGTCAAATAAAGTCTTGAAAAAATGAACAAAAAAATTGTAAAAAACTCAAAATTCCTACAAAGTGAAAAACATCAAAATCCAAAAACAATTTCTTTGGCATTTTGCATTTTGTCAATAGATGGTCCCATTTGTGCATAGACAGATTGCTGAGCATACATCCAACGACAATCAATCAAACATTGTGCTTTAATGAAATCATGCATTAATAGATGAACTTTTCAATCAAACCAGGCATTCAAACTGATCAAAATTGTCATGTCCATCAATCAACATCCATATCATTTGTCCTTGCCACTATTATCATGGGTCTTATGCAGGGTGTGGCATGCTCAAAACCAGACTGTGTCCTATCTTAGACGGGGTACCGCATTCACTGAAACCAGACAGCATGATCATTCTTGTTTTCCACTTTTGACAATGACGATTAGACTGTTTGTTTGACTTGGTTGAATTTGTGCATCTTATCTTTTTCCTGATTTATTTTTGGCTTCGATCATGTTGCTATGTTGCTCGAGGATGTCACTAAGTGATTTAGAGTGACCGGGATGGTTCATGGTCCCTTTTGTTTTTTTTGTTATGTTTGTTGTTTGTGGAATGTTTGTCACAAACTGGGGCAACTATATCATTGGGTGTCTATGATAAGTACGTTCACTTTGTGAATGCTGCACATACCTTGACCCTTGATGTATGCACCCTAGGATGCTTCACTCTTTCCTTGTGTGCAATGTGTCTATCTTTTGCAAAAGGGGTTGTGTTCCAACTCTGGCCTTCAATGCCATGATGCTTTGCATCTGCTTTGCTACATTAAATAAAGGTTCTCACCTACTTATGTGCATTTGTGAAAGCAAGTTTTCCTTCATCTCTAACTGTCCTCTGTCTAATTTCTTCTCACTAACATTTCTTCCATCAGTCTTGGCATCCGACCTTCGATTTTTAATCCGTTTGAACCTATCATCTTCTATCATTCTTATCAATCAATTGGCCTCTTTTCTAGATTTTTTCGGCCAATTCCTCGACGGGGCATGCATAGGTCATTGTTATTGTCTGGGGCATTTTCATTATTGTTGTTTGAAACAATGCTTAGAATCACATTGTGTCAAAGAGGGGCAAAATGTAGACGTCTAAAAATGGTCAACGCTTGTGGAGTCATACTTTAACATTTGCGCATTGCCTTATTTTAGGGTTTTTGCGTTGCATTAACATTTCTTCTATGTTGCGCACTTAGTCTTTATCATTTGTGAGCATCGAGTCCTTCTTTTGCATTCCTCATTTTTCTCACTTTCGAATTAGGTCTTGTCGATAGCAATCTTCAGTCATGATTTTGGTCGATCTTATCCTGTCACATCAAGGTGCATGCTCATTTATCATCATTTTGGACATCGTCAATCCTAATCGATGATAGAATTAGGGTTTTGTCCTCTTGTCAATCTTTCAATCATCTTTTAGTAATAATTTGCGATTATCAACTTGTCAATCTTGTCATTTTGCGATCGATTCGTCATCGACCCTTGTCCTTGTCGATCTTGTCATTTTGTGATCGATTCGTCATCGATCCATGTCTTTTTCTATCATGTCAATTTGGATCGATTAGTCATTGTTCCTCATCAATTGGCGCCTATCAATTTGATCTCCTTGTCAATCTTGGTCAATTTGTCATTGATTTTTGTCATTCAATCTCAATCATTTATCAACATTGGTCCTTTGTCAATTAGAATCATGATCGAACCTACATTAATTTCTTGTTGTATTGACCTAATTCCTTGTCCTCTTATTTCTAGGGTTTTATGATTTGTTCATTTAATCCTTTTCTTCTTCTTGGTGGGTTATGTTGTCCTCAAAATTTTATTCCCTTCAATGTCCTTAAGATAATATGGTCTAAACTGGGTGCAGAGAAGACATCAAAGATAAGGAAATTCCAGAGACAACATATGACAAGGTTTGATTAAACCTTCTACACTTCGGGCTTCCTTAGAGCCCAGGTGGGTATACCTTTGTGAATTAACTTCACACTTTTAAACAATAAACCCAGAGCAAACCAGTCCAGAAAACCAGTGGATTTATTCACCTTGAAATCAACTGAAAACAATGAATAGAAATTGTACTTAACTTCATCATTTTTGATCAACAAAGTATGCAATAAACAACCTCGATTAACACCAGTGCCTTATCCAAGGTTACAGAGTCACCTGAACTCAAATAAAACTCCTGAAACAATATATCTTTATGCTTCCCGTCGGCTTGGTTTCCACTAATCCTGATATATGCCTGACACATACAAGAATTCAATCATTCTAGACTAAGCTATGGTCCTCAAAATTCAAAGTTCCTTCCAAAGAATTTATTGGTATGAGTGATCCCGCATATTTAATTTCCCTCCTAAAGAGAAAAGCTAACAAACACTTATACTAAGATTGCTTTGCAATTCCATTCAAACTAAACAACCTTGGATTATTCAGAACAAATAAAGTAAATAAATTTGTGAACAAACTTGAAGACAACACATAACTTTTACTCAAAACCGATGGCCTGTATATTGATATTCATTTCAAAGAGTATTACAATAAATTATGATTCTCCATTAGACTTAGAAAAGCTCAGATAAATTTCTGCAGCGTTTTCTTACAAAATTTTGTGATCCTCTCTTCCTCTAGTCCTAGTATCCATTTATAACAACATGGATGCACAAAGCTTCGGACTTCTCGAGGAGAGTTTGTTACAATTATTTCAAAAATTGAAGAGATTACAATTTTTGCGTAAAAGCAGTTATGCGCTCTTTTCAGCCTCTGCAATTTGTACAACGAGCTGTTCGGTTGCAACCTCTTCTATCTTTTCAGGGGCACTCTCCAACTGCTCCGGATCATGGGTGGAATATTTAACTTCCCACTCATTATATGTCTCTTCTGTCGGCCATGAAAAATTAATCACATCATCTTTATTTTTAGTCAACCTTTTCCAAGAATTTCTCAGTTTGTTGACTTCTGAATTAAGAAAACTATAGTGTGATTTAATTTTTTCTATTTCTTGTATTGTTATAACAAAGAAAGAGGTATCATCAAGATCAATGATTCCCTTTACCCTTGCTGACAATTTGACTTCTATCTCTTTAAGCCATATTTGCTTATCTTTCAACTGATCCGGATTGGCAAAAATTCCTGGGAGCAACTCACAAACTTGATCTGTGTATTCCTTCTTAAGTAATTTAACCCTTCTTTCCACATTATCCACATCTATTGCCAATTGCATTAAGACCTTAGCAACATCAAAAGTGGACTTGATAATGGGATTAGCTCTTGCTTCATCACAGGATACACACATGAACTCTAAATATTGCTCCCTAGGTCTCCATTTGTCAAAAATGGGTGTCAAAATTGCCTTATCTCTTCTCACCTCATTCCATATCTCCATAATCTTTCCCACACTGTTGTAGAGCAATGAGGCATTTATTGTCTTTGCAAAATTGGAGATTGTGGCCCTTACTTTCTCCTCATATTTCCCTACATACAAGGCCTGAGCCTGTTTTAGGCTTTCTAGTTCTTGAGGAGTAATCTCAATCATTTGGGAGCTAGAAGGTGCTGGGGATAGTGGAAACTCGATGATAGGGCTTGTAGGTGGAGGTCTTGTAGGTGAGGAAGAAATCATTAATGTTGAAGACTCACCTTGTTGGTGCTGACCCATCAACTGGCTTTGTAATCTAGCAATGATGCTATCTTTACCTCTCACCTCTTCCTTGGCATTATTGTAGGCTTTCAAAATTGTTTCCAACTTAATTTGGAGGGCCTCCTTTTCTTTGGCTTCCTTTTCAGCCACTGCAACACTGAATTTTGCAGTTTCTAGCACAGTGCTAGCAGCCTCTACTACCCCTGTACTTTGCATTCTTTTTACCATCAATCCACCAAGGTGACTTGACCCTGGGGTGTCTTTACTTTTCTTGTCCTCATTTCTCTTGAGGGACCACATAACCAGTGCAGCATTATCCTTACTGAATGTAACCCCTTCCATGGGTTTAGTTTCTTTTCTTACTGCCTCTAGGACCAGAGCATCAGCAATATCCCATTCTGGTAAGATGAGCACTCCAGCTTGTGCTACTAGATCTCTTCCCTGTTTAGGAGTGATGGTTTTGAATTCTTCCATCATCTCCTATTTTATTTCTTCCTCCACTGAGGCTAGGTCTTTATCAGGCTGCTCCACCTTCCTTGTCTCACATCTAGCATTATATCTATTTATATGCCATTTCCAAATGAACTGCATGAATGCTTCTGATGTAACAAAGTTGTCATCAGCTAAAAAGGCATTACTTGCCTTTTTTATCTCAGGATCCCACTCCTGGCCTTTAAGTTCAGTAGAGGTGATGTCCATTTTAGCATCAATGGGTTCTTCTGGCATTCCCTCCTCCACTTCATCATAAGTGTATGCGATTTCACCCAAGCTACCCAACTGCAAGAGGTATTCGGCTGCTGCTTGTTCATCTCCTATATGGATAGGGGATTGGGATGGGGAATACAAAGGTGTATCTGATTGCACTTCCTTCCCCACCCTTTGCTTCTTTGGGCTATCCTAGATGTGAATGACATCTTGTACCTTCCTCTTCCTTTGGACGTGGAGGGCTCCCCTGTTGTAGGCACTAGCATACTATAACCTGATTTCTTGTGCAATGTGTAATCACCAGGAGGAATTGCTTTGGTGGAAGCTGATTTGCTCAGGATCATTCTAGCCTTTTCAGGGTTACTCTTAATCATAGCTTCCCTCTTCTCCTTCAGTGTTTGCATCACATCTTCAAAACAAACAATCAAGAATTTTATTTTTTCTTCCAATGGGAAGAAGCTAGACAATGGGTCATAGCTAGCATCAAATTGATGCACAAAATCCAAGGCTTTCTTGTAAGCCACCCACTTTTCCTTCCTTAATTCCTGCTCATCCAAATCAAATTCATTTCTGATGAGGTCTTCAGGAAATTGGAATTGATGAGGCCTACCTTTGCATGCTACCTTCTTCCTGAACACACCGTTGAAGAAGTCCTCTAGATCAGCACACCTGGACACTACAGTGGATAAATGGTAAGGTTTGAGGAGATCCTCAAAGCAATTCCAGCCTCCCTTTGTAACTACGGATTGGTGGGCTACGGTAGCTGCAGGGAAAATAGTCCCTTTGCCTCTGCCTGTTAACTCTGCTTCTTGTAGGCCACCAATTTGCCTAAGGATCTCCGCTATTCCCACTTTGAGAGGGACCTGATAAGGTAACAAAAATGGAGTACCCCTGAAACCAAAAACTCTGAAAACTGTGGAGACTGGATATAAATACATGTCGCCCCAATTATGAACAATTTTGATGTTCTCTACGAATTCTTTTGGCCTTATGAATTCCAGAAGAACTTTGGGGACCCTTGGGTTATCAGAGCAAAGGAGAGTCCTTATTTTAGATGCAAAATATTTATCAAACTTTAGGAAACTAGCATCCTCTCTGTCCCATGACAACACAGTACTCCATAATTGTACTGGCATTTTCTCTCCTTCCTTCTCTTTAACTAGGTCCAGTCCACTAGCAAAATAATCACCACCTTTGAAGAGAAAAAGGTGCATTAAGAGCGAATACCATCCAAAAGGTCTATCCACCTTTCCATTCTTTATTCCTATCAACCCTCCATGGATAGCATCGGCAATAAAAGAAGCATAATCAAATGTGATAGCAAGAGAAGGATTCAAAATCTGAACAATCATTAGCAAGTAATGATTTGGTATATTTGCTTCAGCATCTTCTCCTAGAATTTGGCAAAGTGCCCAATACATTCCTTTAGCCCTCAAGGTAAACATACTCAATGAGAAAGGCTCTTGTGTATTAGGTCCTACAACTGCCAACCCTCCAATTTTCAGAAAAAGTTCTTTAAGAGGCCCATTCCTAAGGTGACTCCTCTGTGCACTGTACACTTGGGCTAATGATGTGAAATTTATAGGTTCCAGGAAGTTTGTGAGCTCATTGAGTTCGAATGTTGTCCTAAATTCCTTAGCATTAATTTCCACAAGGGTTTTCCCATTTATATCTCGGATGCATCTTGTTACTTGATCATAATTTAATGCCATTTGGGTTAACAAGTCTGTATCCATGAATACCCCTGGGACTACTAACTTCCCAACATCTAGTTCCCAAATACTGTTTTGAGGGGCAGGAGAATTTCTCATTCCAAATCCGACTTTAAATAACCCCAACCCAGTCATTCCCACCTGTGGGTCTCTCAGCCAATTACCCTTGTCATACAATCCTTCTCCTATCTTCAGACAGGGAGCCCTGGCACTAACTCCTTGGCCTTTGATGTCTAGTTAGTTGACAATGTCAACTGTTCTAAAAAATCATCACATACACTTCGTTCTAAATAATTAACCTTGCCAGAAAATTCCCTTTTAGGAGCCATTTGAAAATGCCAGAAAATGAATATCACTCTTAAACAATCTGCAACACGAGAATGATTTTACTTAAAACACCCTACAAGAATTGCTACAAAATATGAGCGAACCTGATGCTTGCTTTGAAAGAAATTGCTCTGCAACTGAACCGCCTGCTCTGTATCTGAAAAAGATAACTCTGCGTCTGCTCTTCTACAAAATCCTTTTGAAAGATATCTTCACTTGGTTGTTAGGAAATCAAATACTTGTACTCAGAGCCTTAACTATGACACTAATTCCGCATGCTTTGGCCGTCCCTTCAAAATCGAATTCATACGAGAATTCATATTTTTCGCTCCAACGGATCATAACATTCCTGCAAGTGTTTCACTGTTACCTTTTCGTTACTGACGGCTTTGTCTTTAGTCTGGGTCCTGCTTTTCTATTGGCTAGGTAATACCACGTGGCATCAGATCATTGGCCTTAAAATTCCCTTCACATTCTATTTGATACTGGCCGCGTGCCTTTTTTTACAACGACGTTTCCACCTTGGTGGGCCCACACTTTCGTCTTTGACCACATGTCATCATGACACGTGGATGGTTCTTGTTCATTCTCGCTATTTCGCGGGCATAAGGAGTGAGCACTTAACCCTTGCGAAATAACACGAGCCATTGGATCATCCCTCAAGCTGATCACTAATTAATCTTTTGAAAAGGTTCTCAGGAATGGTGGGCCCGCGGACTCGTCACCAACACCTAGCATCTAGTCACCTACGGCACTGATTTTTCACTCTGTCATTCGCCAAAAGGAAACTACGAGGGGCCCCACTTTTGTCTCAACAGGTCTATCTCTCACGTCATCATCCTGACACCTGGACGGTTCTTGTTCATTCTCGCTATTTCGCGGGCATAAGGAGTGAGCACTTAACCCTTGCAAAATAGCGCAAGCCGTTGGATCATCCCTGCAGTTGATCAGCATTTAATCCTTTGAAAAGGTTCTCAAGAATAGTGGGCCCGCGGACTCGTCACCAACACCTGGCATCCAGTCACCTGCAGTGCTGATTTGTCACTCTGTCATTCACTGAAAGGAAACTACGAGGGACCCACATTTTCCTTTGAGACCGCACAACATCATGACACGTGGACGGTCCTCGTTAATTCTTGCTATTTTGCAGGCTTAAAGGGTGAGCACTTAACCCTTGCGAAATAGCATGGGCCGTTGGATCATCTCTGCAGTTGATCGACATTTAATCCTTTGAGATGGCTTTCAGGAGAGGTGGGCCCGCTGACTTGTCACAGAGACTTGGCGCCTTGTCATTTTCGGAGTTGACTTGTCACTCTGTCATTTGCCAGAAAGAAGCCACAGGGTCTCAATAGATTATTAACAGCTGTACCTGCCAGGTCATTTCTGGGACCCACTTCGAACCTTTAATCTTAACCCGCTGACTGTGGTGACTTGTGCCACGTGCTACCTTTTAATACGCTAGAAGAAAGCCACGGGGCTCCAACCACCTTTGACAGCTACACCCTTTACTTCCTTCGTCATAACAAATGGACGACCCTCGTTAATTCTCGCTATTTCGCGGGCCTAAAGGGTGAGCACTTAACCCTTGCCAAATAGCGCGGGCCGTTGGATCATCTCTCAAATTGATCACTAATTACCGGGCCCGACAACTTTAGAAGAAAAGCATACAAGGCATAAATTTTTTTCAAATAATCAACATAACCGCCTAGGCAAATAATAAGGGGGGACACTTCCCACAACCCCGCGACCCATACTTAAGTGAATAAAGTAACAGAAGATTAGAAACCAGAGGGTTTAACACAAAAAGATAGAAAATCAATAACCCTTAAACCCCTAAGGTTTAAAACAAAGCTGAAGCACCTGGGATTACCCCCTATTCGAAATTTTTTTAATGAACCATAGCCAATTATGGGAAAAGAAGAACCCAATTTTAAACAGTGATAACAGGTTAAATTAATTTATTTAGTCCTAGGTCTCTTTCATGAATTAATTAATGGATGAAAACCTATTAATTAATTCACCTAATTTCTATTTCTCTATTTTCTTCAATTTCTCTAATTTTTGCCCCTAATTTCATTCCCTCATTTTCTCCTATGTTGATTCTTCCATTTGTTGCAATCATGGAGGCTATTTTCTCTCTTCCCTTTTGTCATGGGAATGGCATTTTAATCTTGTCATAATTTGTCATAATTTTTGTCAATCAATCTTTCATGTCAATCTTGTCATAATTTGTGCATAATTTGTCATCCTTGATTTGAAATTTCCTTTCAAATCTCTTCATGCTAATCTTGTCCTCTCTCCAATTTGTCTATAAATTGGATGATTTTCTTCAATCAAAAAGGAGAGAGAGAAAACCACGCTTTTAGTATCCTTATGCTACAATTTTTATCTTGTTAATCTTGCTTGCTTTCATACTTGCATTTTGCATTTGTAGGTGAGATCCACAAACAAAGTAATTTGAAGGAGAAAGAAGAACAATGGAGGAACAATGAAGGAGATACATGCTTTGGTTTGCATTTTATTTTAGTATTTCATCTTCATGCCTTTATTGATTGTATTAGGATTTGTCATTGCAATCTAGTTTTTGTGGTTGAGCTAGTTTAAAGTTGCTTTTGATGCATTCCATTTTCCTATATATATATATATATATATATGTATGTATGTATGTATATGTATGCATATATATATATAGATATACATATATGTATGTATATATGTGTGTGTGTATTTATATGTATATATATATGCATATGTATGCATATATATATATATAGATATGCATATATATATATATATAGATATACATATATATATATATATACATATATATATATATACATATATATATATATATACATATACATATATATATATATATACATATACATATATGTATGTATGTATGTATGTATGTATGTATGTATATATATATATATATATATATATATATATATATATATATATAAATTATATCTAGATGTACAAAAAATTGGTTAGTGTCAACGTACAGTATGTGTAGGCTCATCTGCAACAAGCAATGTTGGAGAAGCACTCACCACAATCTCAGGTGGATGATCCGACGTGGAAGTCAGTGTCACAGTCCCCTTAAAAGAAGTTCATTTATTTATACCAACAAATTAATAATATATGTACACATTGTCTATAATACACATTTAAAAAAGTTACTCGAAAAGTTAAATTTATGTAATCTTTGAATAATTTAAAAAATCAATCGAATTAAAAATATTACCCCAAAAGGAATGTCGAGATCGAAAGGTGTCAACAGTAAACTAAAACAATCAGAAGATCTACTCGATGTGTGGGCCTAGCCATGGCCTAGAGACATATAATCCAGACATATTATGTACACATTATATACACACACACAAATGCATACATACATATGTAGACACCTAAAAATGTCTCATTGATCATGTACTAATTATTCCTCTAATTGATTAAATAATTCTTTAATTATTTAATTAAGTTAATTAATCTTATTCTTCTAATTTCATATTTCCTCATCATCTTACTAATTATTCTATTTCCTATTCTATCATTATTTAATCATTTTCTAAATATTAATTAAATATTTATTATTTAATTAATTCTGATTAATTCCCCAATTTAAATAATTTTTATTATTTAAATAAATTACTAATTATTCAATTTCTATCTCTCTAATCAACTATTTATTTAACCCTTTTCTAAATATTAATTAAATATTTATTATTTCATTAATTATGATTTAATCCTTTAAATTAAATAATCTTTATTATTTAATTAAGTTCCATTTCTAGCATAATCAAATAGTTTCTTTAAATTATTTAATTAACTAACTAATTCTTCCATTTCCAAATCCTCAAATTCTAATTTCATTTAATTTCATATTCTTCTAATTTCTTCCAAATTCAAATACATGTGCATGATTTCAAAAATCAAATTGAAAATCAAAGTCAAGTTCTATATATATTCAAATACTAAATTGAATTAAATGAATTCAATTATTTGAATAAATATCATGCAAAGATTAAATTGAAAATCTAAGTCAAAGTGCAAGCACATGCTAAATTAATTAATTTAATCAATTAATTAATTAAATCATTTATCTCTCTAGTCTCTATTTCCATCTTCTAGTTCTCTTTGTCATCTTCTTTATTTCCTCCAATCATTCGTTTTCTTCTTTCAATTAGTTGTTTCTCAATCAGTTGACTCAATTAATCTATTCAATCTATTTTGTTTCACCTCCAAGTCAGCAGTTCAACTATCAATCAGCATGTGAGCTCACTTGAGTTCCAACTCTTGATCAATCTGTTCTACCTTTCAATCAATTCTTCTCCAAAAATCTATAAATTGAGCATTCAATCTCCATTTTCACTCCTCAATCTTGGACAATTTCTCTAGATCACAAACTTCAAATCTTTGTGTCAATTGTAGGTTGCTAGTGCAATATCTGAGAGCCATCATACCATAGAGAGAAGAAGGACAATGGAAGCCACGATGCATAATAGGGAGTTTCGTATTGCTTAGTTTAATTCTATTTTGCATGTATTCCATTGGTTTTATGTTTGAATTGCTTAGATAGTTAAAGATTCGTGATCGTCCTTATTTCCTACTTAGCAATGGTGTATTTAAGCATGCTACATTTTGGTGAACCCAACGTGAACAACAACTAATTTACCTTCTCTGTTTTCTATGTAATTTTTGCAGGTCGTACAGATTTTTTCATTTTTTATAAATTTTGCACGGATTTTGAGAACATATTTGTCATCACGCAATCACATAGAGAACATTCAACCCTTCGGGGTCATGCATTCAACCAGACATGGTCACGCAATCACCCTTTCTAGATCACACATTTGCAGGGAAAATTGTTGTTTGATTGTTTCTATTCTCATGTCCTTTATGTTCTCTGATATGTTTAATTCTGTCTAAAATTGAGTAAATCTGGAAATGGATTATTTTACATGATTTTATTATAATAGTTTATGGCACAAAAGGTACAATTCAAGATTCCAGGTGCTAGAAGGACAAAGGAATAAAGAAGACGAGCCAAACGCTATCAAAGGGTTCTCCAAGCAGAAAAGCAGATACAAGATTGGGAAGATCAACCAGCCTTTGATAGATATAACAGCTTAGTTCTCTCATATCAAGTTAAATATGATCTAATTAATATTGAATGGATGATGAGAGATTTAGCTATGGCCTCACAATTGGTTTTGAAGGTTTCTAATCGGGTTTAGCTTAATTTTTTATTTTTTGTGTTATCTACGTGTCTGTCACATAATCGTCATGTTTGGATTATGCAATCGATCTATTATTGTCACACATTCGAGCTATCAGGATTACGCATTCTCTATGTTATGTTCACACATTGGCTCTGTCAGTGTCATGCATTCATTTTTGTCAATTTTTTATTCTTTATTTTTTGTTGATTTGATTTTACTGCTAATCATCTGTTTGTAGCCTATGGCGAATTTACAGAAAGGATCAGATTAGTATTAGATCAATTTCACTCATAATCTCACACTTCATCTTTTGGTGCTTAAAATCAACAATGGTTAAAATTGACATGCATGCACAATCTCACACTTCATATGTTGGTGCTTAAAATTAACATTGGTTAAAATTGACATGCATGTATAACACTTCGATTTGGGCTTAAAATCAACAACGGTTAAAATTGACATGCATGGTTTCATATTTCAATTTGGTGTTTAAAATGGACATGCACATGCATATTCAACACCTAAATTTGGGCTATAAAATGAATGTGAATCAGGCTGCATTAGATTAAATCACATTTGGTTTTCTTAAGGTAAAGAATTTTTATCATGTTTGGGGTGGACCTACTGTTGCATTAACCTACTTTCCACCCGCCTTCGGGGTCTTGGGAGAAAGGAATAAGATGACAATGAAATCCAATTTTATTTTATCCACGTAGTGAGGGGTATCTTTGACTGGGCATTTCATCACCCCATAGAGGTACTTCGAATTGGGATGCATTGGGGATAACATCTCTCCCAGCATACTCTCAAGCAGGTTTTTCGAGCCACTATATAAATATACTGGTCAGGCAACTAGAGTGTTGAGTGAATTTGATGTATGTGGGGGCCTTCCCTGCACCGATAAGCTCAACTAAAGTCTTAAGTGGCTTGCTCTAATAATCCTCCATTGGATCGGGACCCCTCGAAACCCTACAATAAGAACCAACCTAGTAGCACAAAACCCTACATTCAGTGATTTCGGGAGTGTGGATCGTACCCCATAGATACCCTTCATGTACCTTACACTATGATATAGGAATCCTTGGCTATAAGATCCTCAGATCTTCGGGGTAAGAGAGACTGGCATGCCCAAGAAGTGTGTGCCGTGGAGTGGAGCAAGTGCTACCAGACTCTCTATCTATTCATTTTGTCTCGGTATTTTGTAAGGGCCTCATTGAATGGTTTCCAATTTCTAGCCTAAGATTGTATTTTGTTCTTTTTTATGTATCGTTGTTTCAGACCAATATTGAGTCAGTCCTTTGGGCTATTTTAGGTCCTATCCTATTCATCTCTAAATTTTTTGAGATTGTTTAAAAAACCAGTTTAGTTAGTTATATTTACCTCCAAATAATTGTTCTCAGACTTGAAGAAACCACGAAACTTGTCCTATACACAGAATTACTTAAAACAAAGTCCATTTTTGAAATGTCAAAACTCAAAGGTTTATACACTTGTGACCCTAGGAAGTCCTTGCATAGTCTTCACTTACAAGTCCTTGCATAGTCCTCACTTACGTCCTTACTATCATCACAAGTCCTTGCATAGTCCTCACTTACATCCTTACTATCATCATAAGTCCTTGCATAGTCCTCATTTACATCCTTACTATCATTATTAGTCCTTGCATAGTCCTCATTAACATCCCCATTATCATCCTCATATATATATTCATCTAGATTTCATATACGTCTATCTTATTCTGTCATAATTGACATAATCATCCTACAAAGTCATAGCATGTGTCTTAATGGGTCTCCCAAGTGATGGTTTTCTCCCCTTCGAGCAACCTAATCTAGTGCCAAATGGCAGTCAGCGAGAAATCATTAAAGGTCAAGCTAACTTAGCCTGGGACTCAAGGAGAAATGCACCTCAGTATATAGGAGTCAAGTACGAGATAAATATCGAGTATAAAATTGCGCGTAGGATTGATAGAGAAATTCTTACAGAATGTCGAAGAGAAGACATGGAAAAAATTGCAATACAGAAAACCAGAAATACTCAACAAGTCTCACGTCAAAATCCCCAATAGAGAGTCTAGTCTAGTTTTGCATACCTCATACCTACATCTATAGTCTAGCATTAGTCATCATCTTGCATAAAACCACCCTCATATAGTAATCTTAAATGCCCGTCACAAGGTCACAAAAGGAAAAAGGTATAATGGACCCAAACAACGACCAGTCTGTAAACCCAACTTGGAATATGAACATATCAGCTAGTCAACAATCAGGTTTAGGGGCAATGTCTACCCTAAATGAATTATAACAGCATTTAACAAAAGAAGAAATTAAGTCAGCTCAACAAGATCCACATGTCCTTATGATCTTATATGCACTTATACATAGTGATAGGCACAAATATCTCTCATTGTTATTACAAAATGGGGCGAAACTACCTGAAGATTTTGATGTCACGAAGATCTTACCACTAGGAAAAACTTTAGGTCAAGATAACAGTCAAACACCGCCCATAACACAAATTCAAGCAACGACCTCAAGTTTTCCTCAAAATGTACCTATCCAAACAAATGTCAATACAAATACAAACTTTCAAACAAGTGCATCATCTTCGGTGATAAATGTTAGTATACCCACATAGAGCATACCGATAATATCAAGTGTCTCAGTACCTATTCAAACACAAGAAACAAGTGCAACCCGACCTTGAGTTTCCTATTTTATAGGATCGACATATAGTCACCAAAATACAAATCTAGGTCTTACCAATACAACAAGTACAACTCCACCAAACATGGGTTCGCATATCACTTATTTCATGGTACCTAGTGGAACGTACAACACACAAAATTATAATCATGGTACCTTCCAACAACCTCCTAGTTATGCAACCATGAATCCTTTTGTGGGATATACACAAACACAAGGTATACCTTTGACCCAAACAAATAATCTAACACAACAATTACAAAATTTGTAACAACAAATGATGACCATGCATACCAGTAATGATAAAAAGAGCTACATAATGCAGGACTTACGTCCTTATCCTTTCGATCACACATTATACATGTTGCCTTTCCCACCACATTTTGAAATGCCTAAATTCGATAGATATCGAGGGAAGGGTGATCCTAGAGACCACATCAGAGAGTTTTTTACGACATGTATAGATGTTGCAACAAAAGATACTTACTTAATGAGACTATTTCCTAAAAGTCTAGGGGCCCCGGCTTTAGAGTGGTTTTCACATTTACCACCAACCATCACATCATGGGGAGAATTAGCTGAACATTTTATTGCAAACTTCTCACATAAAATTGAAACCCCGGTTACTTTGATGGACTTGTGTTCTGCTAAAAAATATGAGAATAAAACATTTGCATCCTTCATACAATGATGGAGAGCTCTCTATAGGAGGTGCAAGACAGTTATCCCAAAAACAAAGCAAGTGGACATGTTCACAGAAAACTTGATTCCCAAGATTAAATATCTGATATAAATGCAATGTTTAACCACATTCAAACAAATCACGGAAAAAAATCTAAAATGTGAGAAGGGAGTAGTGGAACAAGGTCTTATTAAGTATGGCAACACCAACAACAATGACAAATCCAAGCTTTGGTCGAAAAACAAAAATGTGACCAATGATGATATTGTAGACCCCAGAACAGTAAACAAAACTCAACCGGTTTTATCTTTGGGAATGAGTCAATCATCAAATCCATGTACAGAGCATAACCTTACTTCAACAAATGTAAACACTACACAAAACATGAACACAAGGTACCTTGGAGTAAATGCTCCAAGAAGGAATTACACACCTTTAGGAGAACCTATTAAGTTAGCGCTCAAAAAGTTAATACAAACAAACATGATCACTTTACTGGAAATAAGAGTATATGAACCAGGTCCTTTCAAACCCACATGGTGGAATGATAATGATTTATGTGATTATCATCGGACTAAAGGTCACAAAATAGCAAGTTGCTACAAATTGAAAAACTTGGTCCAAGATATGATAGACCAAGGTGACATCACAATCGATGCCAATAAAACCTCAGCAAACACGAATCATACAATCTTTAAGGATCCATTTGTTAAGCATGACAAAGGGAAAGCTACCACATCAGGTACTCAAGACAATACAACTAACTACACAAAGGTCTCATACGACTACACTATTCATTCCATTAGCTCAGGAGATATAGTAAACAATGATTCACAAGAAACACTTGATCAAGATGAGAAATATATAGACACTCACACAGATGATAACCAAATTTGCATGATATCAGAGACACCAAAATATGATGACGATATAAATCTTTGTCTTGGAGACTAGGGGCATGATCAACCATCTCATTCAAGTTGGTTTGAAGATGAACTCATAGAACACATCATGGATGTCAAACATACACATAAAGACTATGAAGAGGGATTTAACATAAATCTTGATAACACAACATATGATACTGTAAAGCGGAAAATCGCAATCGAACCCTAGTTGCTCTCCCCTCTTCCAACTCCGAGGAGAGAGAAGGGAGGTTCGCTAGGATTCGATGGTATTCACTTAGGGCGGAGACTTTACATTCAAAAGAGGGGTTGAAACTCATAAGATCCAATCCCACATAATGCAAGATTGGATGCTAAATGAATTTCAAGGGTCAAGACAGCAAGGCTACCCTCTTTTGTAAAGAATGTTGATAAAGGAATTGAGCTAGGAATGCATAGAAAGTGACAAAGATTTGCTTATAAACTGAGTTCGGATTATAGGATGAAGCTATGGACCTGGAATTAGTAGTAAAATGTCGATACGGCGCTGTCCTGCAAATTTGAGCGAAAGTTGTCAGGACGATGGCACCCGGCGCCACGGTCCTCCGAAAAATCCGCGAAACGAAGGGGGATCTGTTCGTCTCTGCACAAGGATTCCAGATCTTCAATCTCAGTGCGTACCTGCAACCTACACATAGAAAAGCGAAGACGATTGGGGGGTTAGGGATTAGGGGTTTGCCTTTAGGTCAAACCCCGGTTTTGGAATTAACCAAGAAATGAGCAAGAGCTGTAAATGTAAATAACTGTAAAACAAGTACTAATACCTTGTTCTAAGGATGTTTGTATCCTTATGTGCGAAGGTTTAGATGTTGTATGTTGTATGTTGTATGTAGTATGTGATCTCCTCTTCAATGGTTGAATCCTTGTCTTGAATGCAACACTTAGCCTTGAATGGAGACTTAGAAGGAATGCTTGAATGCTTGAATGCTTGAATGCTTGAGTATAGTTTCCATGCTTTGTACACATATCCTCTTCCATGCCAAATGAGAGAGAAAAATTTAGTTTATATACTTGTCATTTAGGGCTGATAGACTGATTTTCCCGACCTTAGGCCGACCAGGAAAGTTAATTTCCAATTTGCAAACAAAAAGACCCGAGACCCCTTAGGAGACCGGGCCCAAAATAGGACCCAAGGACCAGGGCACTGGGCGCCATGGTCCTGGGGACCAGGGCACTGGGCACCCTCGTCCTGAAGGACCAGGGTGCTGGGCGCTCTGGTCCCACCTCCCGGGACAGCAGGGTGCAAGGAGGTTCAGGCCAGGGTGCTTGAAAAATGCAGTTTTCAGTGTCGTGAGCAAGTTTCGGGGTCTCCATTCAGGTTGCGTGTTGCGTCGCCATCGTGAAGACCAAAATGCAGTCAAAATTGCAAGTGTCACAATTTTAGGATGCTACATTTAGCCCCCACTTTAGCGGGAGTATAGGCATATGCTCATACTTCCGGTAAAGTACAAGGAAACAACATTGAAAGACTTTCACCACGTCAAGGAGGCAAGATACACCAAGCCCCCAGTGGACTAAGGATCTTACGACTTCAATTGACAAAGTAAAAGGGAAGATCACGAGGAAGAACCATGACTGTCAGTAGTAAGGTTCCCTCACTATGAGTCATGCAAGAAAGATATCAAAAATTCTCAAGGCAAGGTTAAATTTACCAAGAAATTTTCAAGTATCTTGAAAAGATATGATCGGGATGTATGCCCCCCTACGTTAAAGCGATCACACACGCCTCACCGGGGGTGATTGTTTTAACGTAGTGATACACATAAGAAATGAGAAAGGAAAGGAGCACGTTATCGCAAGGATTTAGCCCCCAAATGTGAGATAAGCCCAAGGATAATAGACACAAAACACAAAGCACGAGGTGACTTCGCTTTGCTTGGGGTCAGTATGCTGTATCATATATATGTATGCATAATTGTTCTTCATTCCCCAATCAAGGAAGGTCACCTAGAAGAAGGGAACACATGTGTCTTTTGAGTCAACATGAGAGAGACCAAAGAGATCTCAATGCTTTGCATCGTCCTCAAGTAGACAACACTAAGGACAACAAATAGAAGAATGAGAATAACATATAGAAGAAGTGACACAAGAGAGGAGGAGAGAATCTGCTATGCTAATGTAACTAGTCTAGCACGTCATCTACCCCCCGATCTTGCTGATCAATGTTTCGGGAAGGCAAGGAACACGCTAGAGGAGGAACATCCAACACAGCAGATGGAGCTATCACAAGATCCAAACAAGGGCTATGTTCATGTTCCGAGCCACATTGTTCTTGTCTAGGAGCTAGGATAAGTGCTTTAGAAAATTCATTAGATAAATGGTTATCAACATCAACAAGTTCATATTCACTATCAGAAGCAAGAGGAGTAGCATTTTCATCATGAATAACATTTTCATCTATATCATCATCAAGATTTATAAAAATAGGATCTTTAACTCGCACAGGATCAAGACCATTATACATCTTATGTTTAGGAGATTTAGGCTCAATGTCCGGCTGAGGAGAAAATGGAATAATGCTTGTTGAAGGTGTTTTTGGAGATTGTAAATTTTGAGCTCTAAGACGACGCTTTCGCCGGCGTTCACGTGCAGAACGATTTCGTCTAGTCTTAGTAGGAAGTGGAGAAGATTGAGGAGGAGGAATGTTCTCATCCTTATCACTTGGGTGTTTAGGTTGTGGTCTCTTAGGCTGGATAATAGGAGAAGAAGAAGGTCTCTTCTCTCTATAAAAGGAAGGAGGAGGAACTGCTCCATATAAAGGAGGAATTTTTGGTTTAGAAAGAAGACCAAGTCCATCATGACGAGGAGGTATAGGTCTACTTTTAGGAATTTTATTAGACATAGACATAGTCACATCCATAGGGATGGGGTGGGAATCTTCTTGAGGAAAGATATTGGTTTTATCTTTCAAAGGGAGAACTTCCTTCTCAAGAATGATAGGAATGTCAAGTTTAGGTGTTCTAGGTTCACTTAAAGAAAGGATCATATCTGTTTTCCACTTTTGATAAGATTTGAAAAGATGATCACTTCGCAGAGGAAGAGATTGGAATTGTTTAGGCCAAAAGTAATCAAGAGGAACACTAGAGGTTCTTTCAGCTGGTTTAAAGAGACTATGATTGACAGTAACAACTTCACCATTATGGGGAAATTTCAAACATTTGCGAATAGGAGAAGCAATAGCTTTCATGGAAGATAGCCAAGGATAGCCAAGCTTCACACGAAATTGTTCGGAAGATGGAATAATAGCAAAGTTCACATCAAGGGATTTGTTATGGACCTCAATAGGCAATGTAATAGAACCAATTGCAGGAGAAGAAAATGCATCAAATAGTTTCACAATCACATCTATTTTGTCATAGATCACTTGATTCAATTGCAGAGTAAAAAGAAATTCTTCAGTAATAACATTAACCATGCATGAAGGATCAATAAGCACTCCATGGCAAGGTGTATTCTTGACTTTTGCAACTATGTATAAAGGACCATCAGGTGCCCTAATGGTTTCACTAGAATTAAATGTGATGGAAGGTTCTTTAGGGTTTTCTTGCTGCTCTACAAAGTTAATCACATTCGGAGCCATAGACACAAGACCATCAGATGAAAAAGAGGAATCATTAGTCTCAATCGCATTAGAGGTATGAGAAGTATGAGAAGGTAATGGATCAGTGAAAATCTAAAGATTTTGATTAGGAGGAGCTACAGATGTATTGCCTCTATCATTCACTCTAGAAACAGAAATAGTATTATTATCAATCAAATCTTGAATTTTACCCTTTAAAGAAAAACATTTTTCAGTATCATGCCCAGGCTGACGATGAAATTGACAAAAGGCTTTGTTATCAAAATAAGGTGAAGTAATCTTTGCAGGATCAATTTGCCTTATAGGAGGAAGAGTAAGCACATTTTGTTCCAATAATTTATTCATAATACTATGCAATGATTCATTCAAAGGAGTATACTTTCTTTCTTTCTTGAAAAATTTAGAAATAGGAGGCACACCTGATGCTGCATTCACATTGTTGTTGATGATGTTTTCATTGAATTTGATGGAGTCTCTGTTCGGTTTAATCTTCCCAAATGGTTGTTGACTGCTATCACCCTTATCACTCGGAGCCATAGGATGTGATTGTTCCATTTGACTCACAGTCAGTTGATAATTGTGAAGAGTGGCACACAACTGTTGGAAAGAAGTAAACTCAGAAAACAAAAGTTTGTCTCGAATATCTTTTTGTAAATTAGAAATAAAGATTCTTTGAATATCATTATCAGGCACTGGAAAAGAAATTTGAGCATACAAATGTTTATATCTACCAATGAAATCAGTCACTTTTTCTTTAACACCTTGTTTACAATGCATTAAATCAATCAAAGTAACTTTAGGACTTATATTGTTTTGAAATTGTTGAATGAAAGCATTTGCAAGTTGTTCGAAAGAAGTAATAGAATAGGAAGGCAACGAGCAATACCATTGTAGGGTTTTGTCTCTTAATGTTCTAGTGAACAGTTTTGCAAGCAACCTTTGGTCATAAGCAAAATCAGTACATATTGTTTGAAAAGTCTTAACATGTGTTAGAGGATCACCTTTACCATTATAAAGCTCCAAATGCGGGATTTCAACATGTTTAGGGGGAATAGCTCGAACAATGTCAAGAGAAAGTGGGCTCGCAACATCAAATGTGGGCACACTAAACTTAGATTGATTCATAGAGGCAATTTGTTGCTGTAAAGAAGAGACAATTTGTGCAAGATTGTTAATGGTCGCTTCAGTCGAAGAGTTCATATTAGATGTGTTAGATTGAGATGGAGGTGTTATGTTACTGAAAGAAGGTAAAGAGTAAGGTGGTGGGACCCTATGATAATTAGTCATAGGAGATGATTGGACAGGAGGAACACTACAAGGAGGAATGGAATGATTAAATGAATTGCCCCCTTGTGTCATGTTCATTTGTGAAGATGTAATAGGAACACTCATTGAAGGAATGAATGAAGAAGTCGGATTGAATGAAGGAAGAGGGTTAATTGAAAAGGAAGGATTGCCCCCATGACTAGTGATCACAAGAGGAATGTCTTGTGTAGAAGTAGCCATTATGTTTGATATAAAGTAGGTATGCTAGCAATAGAAGTCATCAAAGGAATAGAATGATTGACTTGTGTAGGAGGTTGTGTATAACCCAAATTTTCAGCACAACTCTTCATAGGCATCACATTCAAATCCACGATGTGTGCAATACCATGCAAAATATCAATTCCATTCTTATCACTTTGAAGCATACATTTTAGACCCTCAATTAAAGGAAGAGCTTGACTATCAGGGTACTCATGAGAAATCCATTGGTTATCCAATTTTGAAATTTGTTCTACAGAAACCTCATGGAGAGCTTCTTCATCATTAGGAGGATTAGCGGAATTACCCATGTCCTCGTTAAAAAGGCTATTCAAATTAGGTTCCATCTCCTTGGTAATTAAACCTCGGAAAGACTTAATTCTATGACTTCGTCTAACGGGAATAGTGGAAGTAGGGCTTATTGTTGTAAAACTCATGCACTAGAGAGAGAGAGAAAGATTTTGAATTTAGAGGTAGCAATTTTCAGTAAAACCAGCCAATCTTCTGGATTTAAGCTGTTAAATGCAATCACGACAGTCTCCCGAAATTTCAGAAAAAATGTCCAGGACCGTGGCACTCGGAGTGCAACACGGTCCTTGCAACTTTTTTTGAAATTTGCAGGGATGAAAGGTATGATGATTTTAAAGCCAATCTGAAAAAATTGAGTGATTTTACGATCTGTAGATAGGCCAAATTAAAGTTGCAATCTCAAAATTGAACCCTACCCAGATTGTCGAAAAATGCAAAATTTGAATTTTTGAAAAAGAGAGGGAAACTGAAATTTTGAATTTTATGATTTTAGAGGGAATGTCAAGAGCAATGCAAATTTTGAAATTTGAAAATTGACTCAATTTCATGCAAAATTCAATTTTGAAAGCGGAAATTAAAGTTGTTGTAATTAAGCACTTAATTTCAAAAGTCACAAAATGCAAGAATTTGAATAAAGCACTGAAATTTTTAATGAATGCAAACACACTTTTCAGATTTAGGATAGTAAGAACACAATTTTGACACAAAATTTCAGTTTCAATGATTTTTGAATGTTTAGAAGCCTTAATCCAAGCAATCACAAGACCAACTTTGACTGTAATTTTCAAGGTGTTATAATTGATAAAATCAACCAAAATTCTGAATTTTAGCAGAAAAACACAGTAAGATCTCGCTCCCAAAATTTCGGAAAAAATTTCGGGGACGATGGCGCTCGGCGCCACGGTCCTCGCAACTTTTTTCCAAATTTTCAGGGATGGAAGATGTTGTGATTTTATTGCGGATTCCAAAGTTACAGCTGATTTGGAGATGTTTTGATCAGTGAAATTGTCGGACAAAGGTTGAATCAAGAGGGTTTCAAAAATTAGGGTTTTGACACTTAACCACTTAATTTTCAAAATTAAAGCATAGATATGAATTGATAATTTGTAATAGAAGGACAGATTTGAAACAAGCATTAACATTTAGACATTTCGCAAGTTCAATTACTAAAAAGAAAATTTAGGGTTTTTATGCAATCACCTCTAAAATTTTACAAAAGATCAAACATGGAAATATAATCAATTTTTTCAGATCTAAGCATGAAAAATTAGAAAGGATGTTCACATCGGGTTCACCAAAATGTAAAGCGGAAAATCGCAATCGAACCCTAGTTGCTCTCCCCTCTTCCAACTCCTAGGAGAGAGAAGGGAGGTTCGCTAGGATTCGATGGTTTTCACTTAGGGGGGAGACTTTACATTCAAAAGAGGGGTTGAAACTCATAAGATCCAATCCCACATAATGCAAGATTGGATGCTAAATGAATTTCAAGGGTCAAGACAGCAAGGCTACCCTCTTTTGTAAAGAATGTTGATAAAGGAATTGAGCTAGGAATGCATAGAAAGTGACAAAGATTTGCTTATAAACTGAGTTCGGATTATAGGATGAAGCTGCGGACCTGGAATTAGTAGTAAAATGTTGATATGGCGCTGTCCTGCAAATTTGAGCGAAAGTTGTCGGGACGATGGCGCCCGGCGCCACGGTCCTCTAAAAAATCCGCGAAACGAAGGGGGATCTGTTCGTCTCTGCACAAGGATTCTAGATCTTCAATCTCAGCCGTGTACCTACAACCTACACACAGAAAAGCGAAGACGATTGGGGGGTTAGGGATTAGGGGTTTGCCTTTAGGTCAAACCCTGGTTTTGGAATTAACCAAGAAATGAGCAAGAGCTGTAAATGTAAATAACTGTAAAACAAGTACTAATACCTTGTTCTAAGGATGTTTGTATCCTTATGTGTGAAGGTTTAGATGTTGTATGTTGTATGTTGTATGTAGTATGTGATCTCCTCTTCAATGGTTGAATCCTTGTCTTGAATGCAACACTTAGCCTTGAATGGAGACTTAGAAGGAATGCTTGAATGCTTGAATGCTTGAATGCTTGAGTATAGTTTCCATGCTTTGTACACATATCCTCTTCCATGCCAAATGAGAGAGAAAAATGTAGTTTATATACTTGTCATTTAGGGCTGATAGACTGATTTTCCCGACCTTAGGCCGACCAGGAAAGTTAATTTCCAATTTGCAAACAAAAAGACCCGAGACCCCTTAGGAGACCGGGCCCAAAATAGGACCCAAGGACCAGGGCACTGGGCGCCATGGTCCTGGGGACCAGGGCGCTTTGGTCCCACCTCCCGGGACAGCAGGGTGCAAGGAGGTTCAGGCCAGGGTGCTTGAAAAATGCAGTTTTCAGTGTCGTGAGCAAGTTTCAGGGTCTCCATTCAGGTTGCGTGTTGTGTCGCCATCGTGAAGACCGAAATGCAGTCGAAATTGCAAGTGTCGCAATTTTAGGACGCTACAGATACCAACAACACCTATAAGTCATATGATACAGTGGCTATGATCACCATAACTCCCAGAGATAGAGACTGTGTAGTAGTTACTTGCAGATCAAAGGTAACTTTACAAGGAATACCACAAAATCATCCACCAGCAGTAGGGACCTATAATGTTGTTGAGCAACTTAAGAAAACTCTAGCACAAATATCATTATTCGAACTTTTGCATATTTCACCCACTCATAGAGCTATACTGGACAAAGCACTTCAAGATTTAGTAGTGGACAGAGATATAGATGAAAATGCCTTCCAATCTATGGTAGGAAATTTGACACAAGGCACATGTATTGCATTCATAGAAAAAGATATTCCTAGTGATAGACTACTTCATAATGACCCACTACATCTAGAAGCTTACATACATAAGAGAAGAATCAGAAGAGTACTCATAGATGGAGGAGTCGGTCTCAACATTTCTACTTTAAAATTGGTTAAGGCACTAGGATATTCTGAACTTCACATTGATTCATTCAAGAGGATAAAAATCAAGGCATACGATGATGAAGAACGTCCATCAAAAGGCATTGTAAAATTACCCATACAAGTGGGACCTATAACAACATAGGTCACTTTTCAAGTCTTGGAGAGAGAACTAGGATATAACATGTTATTGGGCTGCCCATGGATCCACACCATGCAAGCAGTACCATCCACATTTCATCGGTGTGTCAAATTCCCACATAATGGTATTGAAATCACCATAAAGGGTGATCCAAATCCCTTCCAACATTGCAATTACTTGAAAGAAAGTGTGGATAATCGGGTACCTATTAATCAAGCAACACCTCTCACTACACAACTAGAGGCATTAACAATCACAGAAACAAAAAAGGATATGCCTACAACATCCTCCTTACAAATACAAGATATGGGTTGTGGAGAGTATTCTATTGCAAATACTTTAATTGGGAAACAATTGTCTCGATCTCCTAAGTCTTTTGGGAAACCTCACAAAACAATACAAAAACAAGACAAAGGAAAAGAAATTGTCAGATACACAGACTCATGCTCTTTCATTAGATGGGGTGACTTACAAGAAGAATCCCTAAATGAATATTTTAACCATTGGATATATAGAGAAGAGGATCATATGACAATACCTAGAATACCCATAGATCAGTATGGCAATGGATTCAAAATGCTCCAGAGACATGGATATGATGGTACCACAGGCCTGGAGCTACAAAAACAAGGAAGACTAGAGCCTATTGTTCCTAATGATAATCCAGGGAATCAAGGATTGGAGTATAAGCATGTACCACATATCACAGAAGCAAGATAGTGTACCCTTGATATACTTAAATCAACCAATAAAACTATCAGACAACATACCACAAAGGGATTTGTCCACGCAGGTGCTTCCATCTTCATCTCAAACAAGTAATCAAGTACCCACATCGCCTAGTGTAGAATCAGATGGAGAAGACATGAGACAACTCCTACAAGAACCTAGCACTGAGTCACAAAATGATACAGTTGTCAACACAAAAACACAAGCTAATGTTGCAATAGATACATGCTTACTACCAGCAGATGAATCTAATCCATGGTTATTATCAATACTTCCTCCACGGGAAATGACTCAGGCTCAACCTGACAAATCAGATGAAGAAAGATTGCAAAGGCTTATACTAGGCTTAAGAAGGGTAACTATTGTCCAAAGAAGACTAGTCAATATACAACAAAATCAATGGAAGGAACAAGAAGAAATAAGTGATGATAGCTCAGCTGATGAAACATACATTGAAAGTGAGACTGACTCTCACGATTATGAGTTCTTATCACTCCATGATTCTATCCCACCAGCAAGTGTCATACTAAGGTATCAAATAAAGCCTATACAAGATGAAAATACACAAAGTCATTCAAACAATCAAGTCTTCATGTTATCAAAGTCTACTATGGAAGGGAGTAATGATTTACCCCTTGTACATTCATACTTGATTGATTGGGGGAAAGAAGGAAAACCAACACTGGATTGGTTTGAAAACGACGAAGCAATTACAAAATTTCTCAAAGTCAGAGAGGGATTTCCACAAGGTGATCACAAAGCAGGGTTTGTTGTAGACCTGGATAGAACAACATACTTTGGAGAAGAATGTACATCTATAATAGAAAATAAAGATCAAACCACCCATATTGGCAAGAGTGAGTTGGGTAACCTTCCTATTGAAAGAGAAAGTTTAGCATTGCTTATAGAAGAAACAGAAGAAGTAAACATAGCAGAAGGAGATATTGTACATAACATCCACCTGGCAAAATCACTAAGCAAAGAAGAAAAAGACAGGTTCATTCATTTTTTCAAGCAACGACCTATCAATTTTGCATGGTCCTACGTAGATATGTCAAGCTTAGACCCTGAAATAGTGTTGCATCATTTACCTTTGATACCAAGAGTTAAACCTTACAAGCAAAAATTAAGAAAAATGCATCCAAGTATTGCTTTACTAGTTAAAATAGAATTACAAAAGTTGTTGGGTGTAGGTTTCATTCGACCTATTGAATATGCGGAATGGATATCCAACATGGTACCTATGACTAAGCCCACAGGAGGAATTAGAATCTGTACAGATTTCCAAGATCTAAATAAAGCTTGTCCTAAGGATGACATCCTACTACCCAATATCAATATGATAGTTGACCTAACAGCTGAAAATGAAATGCTATCCTTAATGGATGGTTTTTCAGGATACAACCAGATTAAAATTACACCAGAAGATCAACATAAAATGGCCTTTACATGCCCATGGGGAACATACTGCTGGAATGTGATGCCATTTGGTCTCAAAAATACCAGAGCAACATACCAAAGATCCATGACAACATTGTTTCATGACATGATCCACAACATAATGGAAGATTATGTGGATGACTTATTGGCTAAATCACAGACAAGAGAAGGTCACCTTACGATCCTTGCACAGATATTTGATCAGTTGGAGCAATATAATGTCAGACTAAATCTGAAGAAGTGTGTGTTTGGCGTAACAACATGTAAACTGTTAGGGTTTATTATGTCCAACAGAGGTATTGAAGTAAATCCTACCAAGGTCAAGGCAATCATTGACATGCAACCTCCATCAACACTTAAACAACTAAGAGGGTTACAAGGAAGATTGCAATCCATAGGGAGATACATAGCACAGCTGGCAGATAAGTGTCACCCCTTCCAGCATTTACTCAGGAAAGGAGTTACTTTTAAATGGATAGAACAATGCCAAGAAGCTTTCCAAGCTCTGAAAGATTATCTTTTAAATACACCAGTGTTAGTATCACCTACTCCAGGAAAACCTCTATTATTATACATATTAGCAACAAACTCAGCTCTAGGAGCTTTGTTAGGACAACATGACGAAAAAGGAAAAGAAAGAGCCATTTATTATATAAGTAGGACTCTGATCAGCTATGAGCTTAATTATGCCCCTATAGAGCGAGCATGCTTAGCAATAATCTTTGCATCCCAAAAGCTCAGACATTACATGCTATGTCATAACGTAAAACTCATTGCACGCTTTGACCCACTCAAGTACTTATTGAGCAGAGCAACATTGACCGAGCGATTGGCTAAGTGGATTATGATCCTGAGTGAGTTTGATATAGAATACATAGATAGAAAAGCCATCAAAGGACAAATTATAGCAGATCAATTAGTAGAGGCTCCTTTATAGGATAGTCACCCATTGCTGATAGACTTTCTAGACGAATCCATGTTTACATTGACTACATCTATAATGTAGAAATTATATTTTGATGGGTCATATACAAGTCATGGATCTGGAGAAAGGATTCTTTTCATCACCCCTCAAGGGGATTCTATACCTACGTCATTTAGGACCAATTTCCAATGCACTAACAATATAGTTGAATATGAAGCTCTCCTCATAGGGCTTCGTACAGCTGTACAGTGGAGAATACAAGAATTACAAGTCTATGGTGATTCGTAACTAATTGTAAACCAGGTCAATGATGATTATAACATGAAGGATGAAAAACTCATGCCTTATAAGAAGATGGTAGAAGATTAAAAGGAGCACTTCAGCAAAATTACCTTCGAATAGATCCCAAGGATACAAAACAAGGTAGTAGATGCCATGGCTACCATAGGATATCTTCTGAATATGCTTGCTAGTAAAACTCAGTTTGAGTTCATCATAGAACAATTGATGCTACCCCCAACAGAATATGTATGTACAATTGTGGGTCCAGAATCACCTTCGTACAATGAAATATATACATATTTACATACTCAGTACATGTCACCAAATCTGTCTAGAAATCAAAAGAAGACCCTTATTCGTCAGGCATCTAGATACACCATTATAGATGATACTTTGTACAGAAAGGGCTTCGATGGAACTCTTCTTCGATGTCTTGATGAGAATGAAGTAAAACTTGCTTTAAAGGAATTCCATGATGGAATTTGTGGGGTGCACCAAAGTGGTCCACCATTGTCAAAGAAATTATTGAGAACAGGTTATTACTGGCCAACTATGGAAAAGGACACTTATAAGTATGTACAAAAATGTAAGCAATGCTAAATGCATGGAGACCTCATTCATGCACCAGCACAAGATCTTCAACCCATTACGTCACCATTGCCATTTTCACAGTGGGGATTATATCTAGTGGGTAAAATCAACCCTACTTCTTCCAAGGGGCACAAGTTCATCTTAACGGCCACTGAGTACTTTACCAAATGGGTTGAGGAAATTCCTCTTACATACACCACTGGAAAATAGATCGCAAAATTTATGCTCAACTACATTATATGTAGATATGGGATTCCACTGTGCTTCGTGACAAATAATGGACGTCCATTTAAAAACCAGGAAGTGAAAGAGTTGTGTGACAAATTTCACATACAACAAAGATTTTCCATACCATATTATCTGCAAAGCAATGGACAAGAAGAGGCAACAAATAAAACAATATTAAAAATTATTAAGAAAGTTGTCACTAACACAGGACGGGACTGGCATCTCCAGTTAAATCCTGCTCTTTGGGCTTACAGAACAGGAGTACGCACACATATAGGAGCAACACCATATTCCTTGGTCTATGGTACAGAAGCAATACTCCCCATTGAAATAGAAATATCGTCTCTAAGAGTCTCCTTACAGAATATCATCTCAGAGGAAGACTATCGGGTAGCAAGGTTACAAGAGATAGAAACGCTTGATGAAAAAAGATAAATAGAGTTCAATCATCTACAAGGGTATCAAAATAGAGTGAGACGAAGTTATAATAAATGAGTCCACCCACAAAATTTTGAAGTGGGGATCTAGTTCTTAAAGACAATCAAAGGAACCTAGCAGAACGAGAAAATCCAGGGAAATTCAAACCTAACTGGCTAGGTCCTTTCATCATAACAAGGGTTATAGGCAATGGAGAATATAATTTGGCTACCATGGAGGGAGATCCACTCTCTGACCCTATGAACAACATGCACCTTAAATGATATTATACATTGTTACTACTTATCAAATTGCCATTAGTTTTATGTCAAAGTTATACTATATACTCTAGTCAGTTACTATTACCGAAATATTTAGTCAGTATGCACATTCTAGTTGGTTACAGAAGAAAGCAGTCATAGAATGTAGTATACACCAAGTTGTCTACCAAGTATCTTTTCATGTCTACCGAGTAGCAAAGATGACACACTGAGTTGATATACACTGAGTGAAACGTGTTACCAGATTCATTGAACCTGGACATGCATATGAAAACGTGTTACAAGATCGAGGCACATCTAACCGTTATCACATTGGAAATTGCACTAGAAGATTGTGTATGATTTCAAGGTCATCTAACCAATGAAATATTTTACATGATTATTCATTCAATAAATCATGTTTGTAAGATCGAAGCAATGAATTGAATCACCGTCATAAGAGATCTATTTATACAGCATGAGTTAAGTGTGTGCATGAGTGTAAGAAGACTATTATAGAGACATAGAGGTCACCGAGAAGGTTTTCAGAGAACGGTCGAAGAACAGAGTAAACATAAGGGTTTACCAAGTTATTATATGGGTTACCGAGGTATGTTGTAAGCAAGGTAATCTATTCTGAGCACATAGAATCTGCTATAACATTTTAGATGTAAAGTTGCAAATATTTGTAATGATTTTATTGTAATATTGTGAAGTTGTAAGATAAACCTTTAACAGGGTAAAAGACTCTAGTCAAGTCTATAAATTGTAAAGCCTCTAACAAGGTACATCATTTAGATGAAGTGTTGTCAAATCCTTTAGCAAGGTAGATCTAACAGATCTTGTTACTCCTAACAGGGTAAGCTATCAGAAATAGCTAAACATGTAGCTCTAACTGAGCACTCTTTATTATTGCAGTAGTGAAGTTGTGGGTGTCATCCCCACCACAATTTTTCTCTCTAACCAAGAGTTTCTGCGTAACCAAAATATATGTGTTATGGAGTGAATCATGTATGATTGTTATCTATTTGTTTTAGCTTTATTTTATGTTACTGCACTATTTAGTTTATGCATAACAGTAAAGTTATTATTCAAGAAAAATTTTGGAGTACTGATTCACCCCTCCCCTCTCAGTACATTAGCTTTCCATATTGGGCCTAACAATTGGTATCAAAGCTTGAATCTTGGAAAAGGGTTTAACTGCCTAAAGAGAAAGATCTTATCAATGGAAGGTTATAAACAATCTCAGAGGATTGTGTATCTGCAAGAAGAACTGGATCATGCTAATCAAGTGATTGCAGACATGCAAAGGCAAATGCAAAAATATTTGAAAGTGAGAAGAAGATTATCTGATGATTTACAGGACTCTCAAGAGTTAGTGGAACAAATTGAGACATCATCTGAGAACAGTATATCTAAAGAAACTAAAGAAATGATTGGAGTGTTGAAAGAAAAGAACAAAGCATTGGTTGATCAACTAAAAGCAATGAAAAGATAACATGAACATTTCAACACACAGATGACTGAAAATCTAGATGCATTAAGAACAACTGAGGATAAAGTAAGAGATCTAGAAAGAGAGAAACAACAACTTGAAGTCTTAGTATCTAATAAAAATGATGAAATCTCAAGGTTGACTGGAATTCAACAAAACCTATCAGATCAACTAGGTTATGCACATCATGAAGCAATTCTAAAGAATGATGAGAACCAAGCATTGAGACTTGAAGTATCAAGGTTGATCAATGAACTTGAAACAGAGAAGAAATCCAAAGAAACACTGAAGAAGAGTTATGAATCATCAAAGGTGTTGGATGAGCAACTGAATACAAGAAGACCCAACAAAGATGCAGGACTCGGTTACAAAGGAAAAGACTCTACCGAGAAAGGAATTCATACTACCGAGAGAGGAGAATCATCAAAGCAAGCTGGAAACAGGAATAACATCAAAAGAAAGAAGCCTATTTGCAACTACTATGGAAATCAAGGTCACACTGCCAACATATGCCAAATCAAAAAAGGTAAGCAACCGAATGTCACTAAATCTAATGGTTATTGTTACAATTGCAATAAATATGGTCACACATCTAATCAATGTAGGACAAAGTCTGTTAACAATTACCAGAAGGCAAAATTCAAAGGGTTTTGTAAAAACTGCAATAGATATGGACATAGTACCGAGAAGTGTTGGTTTAAGCAAAAGAACTACATGTGGTCTGCACACCGAGCAAACACTAAAGGTTACCGAACTCACACAAATCCTTACCGACAGTATTCTGCAGTACCATGGGATTACAATACAAGGATATGGTGTGAATGTTGTGGAAGATATGGACATATTAGTGCTAACTATTTTATAAGGTTTGGAATGAACAACCGAAGATCATGGAGAAATCTTGGTATGGCATGTTTTCATTGTCACAAAGTAGGACACTTAGCTGGAGATTGTAGAGATCAACCTAGAAAAGACACTGAAGAAATAAAAGAAAAATTAAAGATGATTTGGAAAAAGAAGGAAATTGTGTCAAATGAAGAAAGCACCTTACCTACTGAGTTAGGTGCTCCTATTCCAAATTAATTGGTAAAGGTATGAAGGGACTGCATTCTCTAAAGGTTAAAATCATAACAAATCCTATTCTATTATGCACTAAATTCAAAATTTGCATAGTTAAGATGTATTAATAAGTTTGAAATTCTATCAAAGTCTTTTGAAGCACTTTATAGGAAACCTGTCAAGTTGGTGAATACAGGAAACCTATCAAGTCGGTGAATACATGAAGCCTATCAAGTCAGTAAATGAAGGAAGCTTGGTTACTCGGTTAAAGGTGAACCGAGTGCATTTAATGTTTTGACCTAATCCGCACAGAGCTCGATAAGGTATTTTGTGTACTTAAAAGCATTTTCACGGTCATTTACACTTACCAAATTTTTTGAGAGAGCAGAGAAAGCGATTCCAAGGTGATCAAAACCTCATTCAAAGCGAATCCAAGGTATTTACATCAAATCTCAACACATTGTTAAGCTGATTTACCGAGCGTATCTAGTTGCCATTATCTGCTAAGTTTAAAGCGTCTACCATTTGAAATCCTGAAACCCTAAGGACTCTTTATTAGTTTTTACCTGAAATCTTAAATGGTGCCCAAGATCCAAGATCCCATAGTTGTCAAGAATGTAGAGAAGCCCTCACTGAAATACTCTTTGACTCCCAAAGTCGCTTCTGAATCGGATGACAAAACTGTCTTTTCACTCATCCCGGAGAGAGTGTTGTTAGTCAAAGATGTGAGATTCTTCACCAAATGTCGTGTTGAAGAACTCGGTCATGTTGCAATCAGAGACACCTATGATGAGCTATGTATCGATGGTGTATTAAACAACAAGTATGAACACATCAAAATTAAAGGATTAACTAAAGCCCTAACCTATCCTTGTGTGTTCAAACCCCAGTGGGTCAAGCTTGTTCTGAGCAGAGTTCATGATGATTTCATGTGGCTAGGAGAGCAACCATTCAAGATAACCAAAGAAATCATTCATCTAATTACCGGTTACCCTATCTATGATCATGCTCAAGCCCAGAAGATGATATCACAGAAGGAATTGATCAGTTTAATCGAAGTAGAATCTGATTACAGAGGACTGAAACTCAACAATGTCACTGATGCCGAACTTAAGTTTGCTATTAGAGTAATTGGTTACTGTTTCTTCCAATCGGCAAGGTAAAATAGTGTACCCTATGTAGCAGTTGACCTAGCTTATAAAATTCTAAAAAAGGGAATGAAAATCAACTTATGTGAAGTGTTATTGAAAAATCTGTTTGAGAATCTGAACACAATCAAGAAGCTGAAGAAGAACAACTCGACTAATACTCTAAAGTTTGGATCACTACTGGTATGCATGTTTTTCTACTTTGAAAAATTCTTTCCATCAGTCGGTAAATTAGTTTGGGAGCTACACCAACCAATTACCCATCAGATTAATGACTTCATTAAGAAGTTAGGAGATAATTTCAATGATATCTTGGATGATTATTTCAGTAAATTTCAAGAGAAAATGCATAATAGATATAGGATACCACCCCAGCTAGTAGAGAAATACAAGAATGACATATGTTTTGAAGTTGACACCGATTACTGTTATGTGAATGTTGTGGAACCAAGGACTCAATCCTTGTCACCAATGGGTTACGAGATTGACTTTGACATCACAAAATAGAAAATTGATGATTTCTTACATTACCAAGGCATGCTACCGAGCTAAGGTATGGTACCTATGAAGAAGTAAAGGAAAAGGTAAAACTGAATATTGTAGTACCTAAAGCTACAAGAAAGGCAACAAAGATTATTAAGGCATTGTCAGAGAAATTCAGAGAAGACTCTTCCTCTACACCTGTCAAAGGCACTCTTGTCATCACCGAAGAGGAATCAGAAGCTCAAGAGGTAGCTATAACACTGAGCACTGAATTGCCTAAGGGTAAAGTGTTAAAAAGAAAGAAACAGGACACTTCAAAGGCCCTACGGACTCCACCTCCAACAAAGAGACCTAACACAAAAGCATTTGTAGCATCACCGAGTAAGAAACAAAAGAGTGTTACTGCTCCCAAGGTAACAAAGACATACAAGAAATCTACTCAGAGACTCATTTTGGCGAAAGCGTCTAGTGATACAGAATCTGAAGATGCAAACAAATTCTAGATTGTCAAGAGCAAGAAGGTAAATATATATAGTGTTGAAAACTTCTGTGCTAATTTGAAAGAATATGGAGGATTTGGTTCATTTAGATATGTCAAGTATGAAACTAGAAATAATGATGAGAAGAGACAAATTGAAGAAGTTGTCATCTGCACACTTCTAAAGTTTCAGTTAGCTCCATTGGAACTAGCAAAGTCACTTCCAAATGAACTTTACTTGCATATTGATAATAGGTGGAAGTATGCAATGGACTCAGAGAAACAAATCAAAGAAAGAAGTCTAGTCCATCTCTTTCCTGATATGTCAGTAGCTGCAATAAAGGAACATTTGACAACCTACAATTCAAAGTTTCTTGTCAAACATAGAGCCTTAAAATTGATGAATGGGCTATATATTGATGTAGAAAATGAGACAAAAGCAAAGTGGCAGGAAATATTCAAAATCAAGGATGTCGGTGAACAAACTACAGTTGAAATCATTGATATCACCGAGCACGATCCTGATGTCACCGAGCAAGGTCCTGATGCTACCAAAAAAGACCCTCCTGACACTATTCAAATAGATGAAGATGTCATGGATACAGAAGCACCGAAGCAGGAAATGATAGAAGGCACTACATATGCAAAACTTATATCTAGTGAATCCATTTTAGAACAAGTTCAGCCTTATCCCCCAGTCAAGCAACATATCTCTACCGAAGCTCCTCAAGATACAGCATAAGGCATTGAAGGTCACAAGTCTACAACAGGAGAAGATACTACTCTAGAATAGACCTCACAAGCACCTTCGAGCACTAAAAATGTTGCAACTAAGACACCCAATGCCGAGACACCAAAAGACACCATAGAGGCTATAGGAACCGACCAAAGTGTTGCCTCTATCGAGAAACCTACCGAGGGTCAGCAAGCCTCCCAAGCTATTGTCTTGGTCCAACCGGCCAAAGGTAAAGAAAAGAAAGTGAAAAAGCATAGTTTCAAAGTTGATTTGTCTAAACCAATCGTGTTGCCCAATGTGGATATATCAAAATTAAAGGGGCAAGAACTCATTGATTTTGGAGAACTGTGCAAAGCAAAAGCTGAACAAGAAAAATAAATGGCCATACAAAAGAAGAATAAAGTACTTCAGAAGGTGAAGACACTGCTATCAAATATGCTACCTACAGCTACACTATCAACCGATGCAGCCATCCATATTCAATTGGATGAACTCCTTAATCAAGTAGAAACATCCAGAGTTGATGCATCTGAGTATTTGAGCAAGCTAAAAGACAAGGAGCTCACAACAAAAATGATAGAAGAGGTACAGAAAGCTCTAGCTATTGGAAAAGTCAAACTTGTAAAATTTATTGCTAAGTTGACTCCTCAACTTAAGCACATTCATTATTTATTTTAGAAACTATGCACATTTTCTTTATTCATTAAAGACATTAAGAATAAAATAGAGACAATTGAGAAAGAGATCACCGATCTCTCAAGCAAGTTGACCACAGAGTCAAATTCAATTCAAAATTTTTATACAAGGTTACAATAGCTCATGGCTCAACAATTGGACTTAAGAAATGAAGAACACAAGATCAGGATGGACATAATGACACTTCAGACATTATTCCTTCCCCATCTTTCATCAGTCCAAGAACAGATCAACAAAGCCACACACTTGTCTACTACACAAGAGGGAAGCACTCTTGATGGCTTAATATCACTATTGGCTGATATTCAAGCGCAGAATTCTTTAATGGACAGTGTAAAGGATGCACTCTTTGTTGCTCTCACCGACGCCCGGAACAAGTACAAATCTATTTTTGACCAGTTACCGCCCCTGGATGGAAATTAAGTTTTGATGTTTGTCAAAAAGGGGGAGTAATATGATAGTCTTGGGGGAGAAATTCAATATATTTGAGGGAGTGATACAATTTTGATACAGTATTGAGAGAATGATATAGTATTCGGAGAATAGTATATAGGGGGAGTATACCGAGCAGAATAAGTAGAGTATCCAAGAGCAGTAAACAGGACAGTAAGCAAAGCACACAAGAATAGAACCAAGCATGCAAAATCAAAGTTATGTATAGTATAATGACAAGGGGAGTATATCTGAATATACTATTTCATTGACTATAGTATATACTGTCAAGTATAGTCATTTTGCAAAGTATATAGATTTTGAGTTATAACTTTGAAAGTAGTTTTTGTCAAACATCTCAACTAATGTCAAAAGGGGAGATTGTTAGTACTTATCAGATTGCCATTAGTTTTATGTCAAAGTTATACTATATACTCTAGTCGGTTACTATTATCAAAATATTCAGTCGGTATGCACAGTCTAGTCGGTTACAGAAGAAAGCAATCATAGAACGCAGTATACACCGAGCTGTCTACTGAGTATCTTTTCATGTCTACTGAGCAGCAAAGATGACACACCAAGTTGATATACACCGAGTGAAATGTGTTACCAGATTCATTGAACCTGGACATGCATATGAAAATGTGTTACAAGATCGAGGCACATCTAACCATTATCACATTGGAAATTGCACTAGAAGATTGTGTATGATTTCGAGGTCATCTAACCAATGAAATATTTTACATGATTATTCATTCAATAAATCATGTTTGTAAGATCGAAGCAATGAATTGAATCACCGTCATAAGAGATCTATTTATACAGCATGAGTTAAATGTGTGCATGAGTGTAAGAAGACTATTACAGAGACACAGAGGTCACCGAGAAGGTTTTCAGAGAACAGTCGAAGAACAGAGTAAATAGAAGGGCTTACTGAGTTATTATATGGGTTACCGAGGTATGCTATAAGCAAGGTAATCTATTATGAGCACATAGAATCTGCTATAACATTTCAAATGTAAAGTTGCGGATATTTGTAATGATTTTATTGTAATATTATGAAGTTGTAAGAGAAACCTTTAACAGGGTAAAAGACTCTAATCAAGTCTATAAATTGTAAAGCCTCTAACCAGGTATAGAATTTAGATGAAGTGTTGTCAAATCCTTTAGCAAGGTAGATCTAATAGATCCTTTAGCAAGGTAGATCTAATAGATCTTGTTACTCCTACCAGGGTAAGCTATCAGAAATAGCTAAACATGTAGCTCTAACTGAACACTCTTTATTATTGCAGTAGTGAAGTTGTGGGTGCCATCGCCACCGCATTTTTTCTCTTTAACCAAGAGTTTCTGCGTAACCAAAATATATGTGTTATGGAGTGAATCATGTATCATTGTTATCTATTTGTTTTAGCTTTATTTTATGTTACTGCACTATTCGGTTTATGCATAACAGTAAAGTTATTATTCAAGAAAAGTTTTGGAGTACATTACCTTTACATATTGGGCCTAACAACCTAAGGGTTGGGTTAGTTTAGGTTTTACTTTCCGCATTGCATATCATATTATTCAAAGCATTGCATTACATATAGTTTCTTTTTTAAATGCATCGCATTCTCAAATTTTCTGCATTTTCGTATAGAAGCACCAATAGAACAAGGCAACTGTTCAAGTTTATCATTTGTTTGCATTCAAGAGAAGAAAGGGTCATCTCCTTTCTTAGATATTCAAACATGAAGTCTCTAAGGTTCTAAGGTCATTCAATTTCAACATTACCCTATGATGATGCTTTACTTATGGTTGGGTAGTAATTTCACTATTTGAGACTTGTTAACCCAAAATCTATCAATTGTTATATCTCAAACATATTAAGAAGATCTCCAATTCATTCTAGGTACCTAGTTAATCATATGACTAGTGAAAAATCTAAAATTCTACTTCAGCGCCACTGTAATTGTCACACCCAAGTAGGTTTCATTACATACAAGTCAAGGCAAGAAAAAATAAAAATAAAAAAATGCTATGCCAAATTCATCTCAAGGCAAAAGAGAAATGATATATAATTGAAATATCATGCTTGCAAGTGCAACAAAAAAGCATGGGAACATGCAAGTAACTCCATTAGGGCTATGGACGCCTACTGGAAATGGAGCAATATTTGAGAAATTATAGCCTATAACCTCATCGGAGCTCTCAAGGCTTGCTGGAAGTGAGGCTCTATTCGGGATGCTTTTGAAGTTAGGATAATCCATGTAGCTAGCCATATAGGATACTAAGGATCTTTAGTGAACACAAGAGAAGGAATTAACTCATTTGCACACACATGGGCAAAAGAAGATTAAAGTTTAAAGAACCAATGGAGAAGTTTTTTGTGTCTCCATTTGTAAATCCTAGTCACTAAGTGTGTTGAGTTGAATGTTCCAAAGGGCCTTAGGGATTGATTAAACTCTTATCTAAGAAATTTTTTGCACCTCCATTTCAATTGGTGTATTACAAAGGATACAACAAGCATAGTCAACCTTGTTTGAATAGGAAATGTATCTTCATCATGCATATTGCATTAACATAGTTCATGTCAAAAATTCATTGTCTCCACATGCATTTTGCAGATCATCATGTCATATAGGTCTGCACACTAGGGGCATAACTGAAAAAATCCAAAAAATCATATAAAGTCCTGAAAAAATCCAAAAAATCATATGAAGTCCTAAAAAAATCCAAAAAATTGTATAATGTACTTCGAAAAAATCCTAAAAAATCAAATATGATCCTGAAAAAAATCCAAAAACATTGAAAACCTTAAAATCCAAAAACATTGAAAAACTTAAAATCCAAAAACATTGAAAACCTTAAAATCCAAAAACATTGAAAAACTTACAATCCAAAATCAGTGAAAACCATAAAATCCAAAAACATCCATATAATGTCTTGAAAAAATCAACCAAAAACATCTGCAAAATGTCCTTAAAAAATCAATTAAAAATATTCAAATATCGATCTACATTATCCAAAAACGTCTAAAAAGCTCTTGGAAAAGAACTAAAAATCGAAAATCAATCAATCAGAAAAACTTGCAATAAAATGTCTCACAATAAAAAATACCCTAGCAGATATCCAACAAACGCTTTGTATGAGGTCAACAAAGGATACTACTATCCAGTCAAACATCTGCAATCAACTGATCAAACAATCTTATCAATCGTATCATATCCATATCACAATGATCATTATCTTGTCTTAAACAAAAGAGGATACACTCGAAACCAGACAGGTCAGTCTTAAACGGGGTTCGTAACTTTCTGAGATCAGACATTATCAACCATCACATCAAGCAACTGAGAGCGAAGGCACGAGGTCAGTATAGCTGTTGAATTTTGTCCAGGTCAATCTTTATCATTTATCATTTGGCGATAGATTATGTTCCTATGCTACTCAGGGATGTCCACAAGTGACTAGAGGAGCTATGATGGGCATTATCTTTTTCTTTGTTTGTTGTTTGTGGTGTGAACCAATGAAATTCTAGGGAAATTTCTCTAGTGGGTGTCTATGATAGGAGCATTCAGCAATTAGATGCCACACATACCTTGACCCCTAGTGTAATTCCTAGAATGGAGGGTTCACTCCTTGTCTGCTACGTGTTTGTTTCTACAATGAGATATCTTGCATCTTGGTTTCTTATACCCTGATGTGCTAAGATGCATTGTTCAATAATAAGGCTCAGTGATGAATATACGTTGCACAAATAAAATATGTGACACAAGTTTGTGATTCTTTCAATTTCATTCTCATCTCATGTGTTTTTGGATAGTTTGTTGATTTCTCATCTTCTCTCTAAATCTCATTCTTTCTAACATTCTTTCTATCATCAATCTCTTCTCTCTATTATCTTACTAACATTTCTTCATGGTGCATCTGAGTTAAAAATTTGTTCTGGCATTATCATACAAAAATAAAAATAGATTCCATTGCATTCAAAAATAGATTCCATTACATTCATTAGCATCATTGATACATGCATATAAAAACCATTGCATTCGTGAATCATATAGAATCAAATAGATATACATCATATAACTCATAGCACCATATAAGCATACATATAAAGCAAAACATAAATAGATCACTGCCAAAAAAATTGCATATCATATATATATAACTCAAAAATGATAATGTGTACGAATACAATAAATGAGCCTGAAGGCTCAGATAACATGATAAAAAATGTCTCAACCAACACTTCCTCTGTCAGCAGGTGGATCTTGTCCACTAGGTCATGTCCCAGGATGCTGAGGTGATCCCATAACACCACCACTGCTACTCCATTGAGAAGTAGATCGACTCAATCTCCTCCCCATGAAGGCACTATAACTAGGCTCTCTCTGACCCTCAGGGATAGCTCTCTCATAAGCCTGTCGATAATAAATAGCCTCCTATGTAGCAACAAAATATATATCTACCTGGTCGCATGCCTCTGTCATTGGTCCGAATAGCTGATCATATGCATCCATGGTGAACTGAGCTCTCTTAACTGCATCATCTCTCTCCCTCTGGAGATGATCCCTCTCAGCCTTTAAAGAACTGTAGTCTACATGGCAGGCCTCTCACTTGACATCTCATCTAGTGACCTCCTCCAAGCTCTGAATCTGCACTCTAAGAATCTGTGGATCATTCTCATCACCCACATGTCCTCTCCCACCCTCTATAGAAGGAACCTCCTCTAGCTCTAGCATATCATCATTATCCTCTCCATCCTCGTTGCTCAATGACTCTAAAGAATCATTGCTATCCCCACTGTTGATAGACTGGGTGTCCCCACCAATGTCTACATCCTCATCTCCACCTCCCTCATCTCCTATCTCATCCTCTCCCTCCTCATCTCCACCCTCCGCTACACCTTCCAGTTCTCCACCTCCATTATCTCCTCCACCACCCCCCTCTCCTCCTCTAGCTCTCTCCCCCAACTCTAGCCTTAATCTCAGCCTAGGATGGCAAATCTATTATGTTGTAATCAGAATAGCAGAATCAGTAAGTGGAATCGGCCTGTGTCTAGAAAACCATGCATCATACTCTAGCGTAGTCCCTAGATCCACTACCCTAATCAGATACCTCCCGAGATACACGAGAAAAGTAAGTAGTAACAACTGGTGTCACTTGTACCTCTCCAAACTATCTCAATACTCGACTTGAGAGATACATCTCTATAATCCGTTGCGTCTCAAAAGTCTTACCGATCAGATACCTCTATTGTCGATAGAAAGGCAAGTGTACTACGTCATCCGCCCAACCAGGGCAATCTAAGTATGGTCTTCAAATAAAATGTTGTAGTATGTCAAACTGATGTCTCCAATACAAGGTGTTACCTAAACCCCTGTGTCTGATACCTACTGTGTACCTAAAAGCGTACAGCTCACCAGGCTGTAAATCAACATGAATGACAGGTCTCAAAATAGAAATATGCTCCCATGCCCAAGTCTGGAGCAGTGTCACACCATAATTCATAGACCGATATCCAAGATATACAATCCCATGCATCTGATAATACATGTCCAGTAGACATGGACCCCACGCATATACTCATCGATGAACAATCATATCATGGAGCACTCTCCCCCATCCCATTGGAAATCCGTGACCTCGTCTATCACGTATCAACAAACCGCCAATAACATCGCATAGTACAATAGTCATGTCATCATAATCTAACCAGGCCCAAGGGATGTCATATCGGCCACTAATCTGCAAATCCTGTATCTCACACTCGAATAGTGCACACAATCGAGCAATGCCATCGTCATGGTCATACACAACTCTCTCACCATGAATCAGAATACACAGTATATGCCATACTTCCTCTAGCATAATGGATGCCTCCCCAGTTGGAAGAGGGAATGAACAAGTCTCAAAATGCCACCGCTCTATCAAAGCTATAATCATGGCCCTGTTGGCCGTAACCTCTGGTAAGTGCAATACATGATATAAACCGAGCTGTTAGATATACTCAATCTCCTCATCAAGTAAGTTAGCATGAAGATCAAGTCCACTGGCTCTGCTCTATCAGTAGTATAGCACTCCCATGTTCTCTTGCAATGAGAAAATGTTAAAAATATCAGATATCAAATCACTAAAAAATTAAAAAATATTCAGACGCATGACAAAAATTTACACATACAATGAATGCATGATAGTTACTACTAATGTGGTACACTTATAGCTTTTGCGTGCCATTTAGAGCTAATGCGTAATTATATGAGTGCATGCGTAACACTAAACACTTATGTGTGATGATATGAATGAATGTGGTATATTCTATACTAATGCGTAATGCTATGAGTGATTGCGTAACAGTTAAGGTGAATGCATGAAAGTCGATATACTAATGCGCGATGCAAAGGAAAATTTGATCACTTAAATTTTTTTGGAAAATAGCGAAAAACAAGCAAAAAATCAAGAAAAATTTGGAAAAATACTATGTTGCCAATCTCAGGAGGTCTCTGATATGAATGTACTCGGTCCGATAGGTGCAATCGAGCTCTACAAGCAGCCATGATGGTCAAATACTCAAAAGAAAGCACAAGATTCACAGAAAAAACAAACAACTAACCAACTACCAAATCAGGAAATGAAAACCTAAAATATGTATTTATAGCTCAAAATTAGGGTTGTTTTTTTGACACCTCGACGCCCGTGGTCCCTGCCAGCTTCAAACAACTTGTACCTACTCAAATGATCTCGAAATCGCATGAAACTTCACATGATTTCTTATTACACTGATATCGAAAACATGGTCTCAATTTTTGAATTTTCTGACCACCTTTTCTGAGGGGGCATATTTACACTATATAGTGGTACCGGGGCATACTGGGGCAGAAACTTTTCATTTTCTTTGAAACAATATCATTCCAACATTGTCTCAAAGAGGGGCAAATGTAGACACCTAAAAATGTCTCATTGATCATGTACTAATTATTCCTCTAATTGATTATATAATTCTTTAATTATTTAATTAAGTCAATTAATCTTATTCTTCTAATTTCATATTTCATCATCATCTTACTAATTATTCTATTTCCTATTCTATCATTATTTAATCATTTAATCATTTTCTAAATATTAATTAAATATTTATTATTTAATTAATTCTGATTAATTCCCCAATTTAAATAATCTTTATTATTTAAATAAATTACTATCTCTTTGTAGATCAGGAAATTGAAAATCATCAAAACAATAGCAATTAGGACAACCACAAAACCTAAAGTTGCTATGAAAGTAATCCCAATCCAATCAATGAAGACATAAAGACAAGATATTCAAATCAAATGAAATTGAAGCAAACCGACATAGATATCTTCTTCATGTGGCTCCATTGTTCTTCTTTCACCTTCAAATTTGATGTGGATCTCACCTACAAGTACAAAATGCAAGTGGAAAGCAAGTTGTTGATGAAATTCGTAGTATAACGTTACTCGAAAATGTGATTGATTCCCCTTTTCGTTGAAGAAAATCATCCAATTTATACACAAATTGGAGAGAGGACAAGATTAGCATGAAGAGATTTGAAAGGAAATTCAAATCAAGAATGGCAAAATTATGACAAATGTATGACAATTTCTATGCAAGGTGTATGACAAATTATGACAAGATTTAAATAACATTCCCATGACAAAAGGGAAGAGAGAAAGTAGCCTCCATGATTGCAACAAATGGAAGCATAAACATAGGAGAAAATGAGGGAGTGAAATTAGGGGAAATATTAGAAAAATTAAAGAAAATAGGAGAAATAGAAATTAGGTGAATTAATTAATAGGTTTTCATCCATTAATTAATTCATGAAAGAGACCTAGGACTAAATAAATAGATTTATTTAACCCACAAAGAAGAAGAAAAGGATTAAATGAACAAATCATAAAACCCTGGAAATAAGAGGACAAGGAATTAGGTCAATAGAACAAGAAATTAATGTAGGTTCGATCATGATTCTAATTGACAAAGGACCAATGTTGATAAATGATTGAGATTGAATGAAAAAAATCAATGACAAATTGACCAAGATTGACAAGGAGATCAAATTGATAGGCACCAATTGATGAGGAACAATGACTAATCGATCCAAATTGACATGATTGAAAAAGACATGGATCAATGATGAATCGATCACAAAATGACAAGATTGACAAGGACAAGGGTCGATGACGAATCGATCGCAAAATGACAAGATTGACAAGTTGATAATCACAAATTATTACTAAAAGATGATTGAAAGATTGACAAGAGGACAAAACCCTAATTCTATCATCCATTAGGATTGACGATGTCCAAAATGATGATAAATGAGCATGCACCATGATGCGACAGGATAAGATCGACCAAAATCATGACTGAAGATTGCTATCGACAAGACCTAATTCGAAAGCGAGAAAAATGAGGAATGCAGAAGAAGGAATCGATGCTCACAAGTGATAAAGACCAAGTGCGCAACATAGAAGAAATGTTAATGCGACGCAAGAACCCTAAAATAAGGCAATGCGCAAATGTGAAAGTATGACTCCAGAAGCGTTGACCATTTTTAGATGTCTACATTTTGCCCCTCTTTGAGACAATGTGATTCTAAGCGTTGTTTCAAAGAACAATAATGAAAATGCCCCAGACAATAACAATGACATATGCATGTCCCCTTGAGGAATTGGCCGAAAAAATCCAGAAAAGAGGCCAAGTGATCGATAAGAATGACAGAAGACGATCGGTTCAAATGGATCAAAAATCAAAGGTCGAATGTACAAAGGACAAGCAGTGGAAGGCACAAAAGACCGCGACCATCATAAGATGGAGAGCATGCACGTCCATCTAGGTACTGACAAAGATCTATATAGGAGACAAGGAGAAGAAAAAGAGTTCATTTGCACTGGCCAAAGTGGAGGAGTTGTTGCTCAGGAAAAAGGACCCTTGCAGAGAGATGGAAAACATTCCAATGGTAGATCACCTTGGGGAACATGTACACACCTATAGACGATCAGATGACTCAGGAGCAGCGGTATGTAGCTCAAAAACCCATATGTTCAATTTCATGAATTTTGCTTGATTGCGGGACATTGCGGAGCCCACAGGGGAGGGAAAAATGCAAATCTGCGCCTGTGTGGGCGCATTTTGCGCCTGTGTAGAGATGTTCTGCACCTATGTAGTGATGTTTGGACTGCCAAGACTGACAGAAGAAATGTTAGTAAGAAGAAATTAGACAGAGGACAGTTAGATATGAAGGAAAACTTGCTTTCACAAATGCACATAAGTAGGTGAGAACCTTTATTTATTGTAGCAAAGCGGATGCAGAGCATCATGGCATTGAAGGCCAGAGCTGGAACGCAACCCCTTTTGCGAAAGATAGACACATCACACACAAGGAATGAGTGAAGCATCCTAGGGTGCATACATCAATGGTCGAGGTATGTGTAGCGTTCACAAAGTGAACGTACTTATCACAGACACCCAATGATATAGTTGCCCCAGTTTGTGACAAACATTCCACAAACAGCAAACACAACAAAAAAAAAGGAAAGGGACCATGAACCATCCCGGTCACTCTAAATCACTCAGTGACATCATCGAGCAACATAGGAACATGATCGAAGACAAAGATAAATTAGTAAAAAGATAAGATGCACAAAATTCAACCAAGTCAAACAAACAGTCTGATCGTCATTGTCAAAAGTAGAAAACAAGAATATCATGCTGTCTGGTTTCAGGGAATGCGGTACCCCATCGAAGATAGGACACAGTCTGGTTTCAAGTATACCACACCCTGTATAAGACCCATGATAATGTTGACAAGGACCAATGGTAATGTTGATGCTATTTTGATTGATGTGACAACTGTGATCAGGTTGAATGCTTGCTTGGTCGAACAGTTTATCTATTAATGCATGATTTCATTAAAGCACAATGTTTGATTGATTGTCATTGGATGTATGCTTAGCGATCTGTCTATGCACAAAGGGGACCATTTATGGACAAAATACAAAATGCCAAAGAAATTGTTTTTGGATTTTGATGTTTTTCACTTTGTAGGAATTTCGAGTTTTTTTTTTTTCAATTTTTTTTTTGTTCATTTTTCAAGACTTTATTTGACTTTTTAGGGATTTTTTCAGGACATTTTTTGAATGTTTTTGGATTATTTCAGGACATTTTTCAAATTTTTTTAGGACTTTTTTTTTTGAGGACTTTATTTGATTTTTTTGGATTTTGACATTTTAGTTGAAAATGAACACATGATTTTTTTGATGTTTTTTAATGTTTTTAGGATTTTTTTCAATTTTTTGGATTATTTCAGGACATTTTTCATTTTTTATGATTTTGTTGGCGGATAGAGGGAAGACAAAGGCCTTTTATCATGGAGACAATACGGATGCAATTTTCAAGGGCTATTGCGTGATGGGACAAGAGATTGGATATGATAATGTAAAGCAGTGACATGGCATGAGGGACATGTCAAGAGGTTTTTGAAACCATGTTTATATTTTGCATCCTTATGTCAGATCAAGATCAAGGAATGAAAAAGAGTGTATGGATAGTGATAAGATATGGATAGGATAAGCAAGACCAAGAATGGATAAGGGACATGGACTGAAGGTTGGGGTAGGCTAAGGGATAGTGGTAGAAATTTGCAATAAGCCAGGGAATATGGATGAAAGGTTGTAATAAGCAAATGGATAAAGACCAAAAGCTATGATGGACTAAAAGCTACAAACAAGATGCATGATGCTCATGACGATCCTCAGCCTTGTCAAGATCAAAGGTGGAAAGGGAAACTGGACATGAGGGACAATAGGATATGATAGGATAAAACCTGTCCCCAAGTACGGTATGCAAGAAGTTCATAGATTACGCATGATGCCTGTTTGCCAGGTTTTCATCACGGTACTTGCGCAAGGCGCCTGTTTGCCAGTTTTTCACCAGTGGATGAATTATTTTTGCTTTACGTTTTTCTTTTGTCTTTTTTTTCTCACTTTTTTTTTGGATTTTGACATTTTAGTCAAAAATGGACACATGATAGGGGATGGAAGAAGGACTCAAGCATCTTTTTTTTTTTTTTGGATAGTAGCCTTAAAAAAAAAAAAGGACCATGACCTTTAAAAGTATGCTCAAAGACGTTGGTAGGATAAGGACATGGAAAAAGAGATGAAACTAAGGCAAGGATTTATGGAAAGGATTGGACCAGATGGATGGAAGGATGGAAAATATGCATTGGATAATAGATAGGGTATTGGAAGAATTGGGCTTCAGTGGATGGAAATGAAGGCAAGATCAACATTGGCACACACCTTGAGGGGTGATGGACTGATGGAGGAAGAGTGGGTCTCAGATTGTGAGATTTGGATGGAGGAATAGCTTGGGATATTGGGACATAAGGGCCCAAAATGGATGAAGAAGGTGATGGAGGAACAAATTTGAGAGGGTTGGATGGTGGAATATCAATTTTGGATACCAATTTTGATGTTTCTTTAGGCTTTTGTGCTTCAAGGAGCTGCTTAGGAACCCACATTGTTTTGGATTTTTCATGCTTTTGTTGTTCTTTGGTGTGCATTGCTTGCATAAGGGATTTAGGAACCCATATATATTTTGACTTTGCTTTATTTTGCTTAGTGAGCCTTTGTGACCTTTTGGATTTTTCCTTTTCTTTTTGGATCATATTTGTCTTTGCTTTGACATGTTGATTAGATTGGACATGTTGATCCTTGAATACATGTGGATTTTTAGACTTATGACCTTTATGCTTGGCATCCAAATTGCTTGGAGGGGGAAAGGAATGCATGGATGGATAGGAATGAAGTGGAGGTCTTTTGCATGGATGAAAGTTACTCTAATATGTGTTCCTTTGTTGACCTTGCATACAGGACGCAGGTATATTATAAGGACCTAAGATGGATGGAAGGGATAAAGGGGAAGGGATATGTTTGGATTTTGAAGGGATGTTGGATTTAGCAGGGGTACACACGTCTTGAGGAATTTCACTGAGGCCATGACCCTGAATATTTTCTTTAACATGAAGGGATTCTTGCTTATGGAGATCTACTCCTTTGCCTTTATGAATATCTTGACTTGTAGGATACTCTTTTCTTTGGGAAGAAGACGCAAGTCCATTATGAGGTGGATATGATATGAGAGAAACAATGAGATCTTGAAGTGGATCGGATTGCACCAAAGTGGAAGAACCCATTATGCATGTCGAGGGTTCATGAACATCTTGCACTGACACATTAGAATGATGAGGGGGATTAGGATCATGAGGGGGACTAGGATTGTGTAGTGGACATGGTTCAATGACAAGCTCTTCAAGAGATGGAATGGGAGAAATAATGGGATCATCAAAAGAAATGAGATCTTGGAGTGTATATGGAGCATTAAGACAAGGAGATGGAGGAACAAAAGGATCTTGTGGAGGATTTAAAGGAATAATTTGACCTTGACAAGGAGGAATGTCAATGGGATTTGAAAGGACGTTTTTTTAATAAAATGGAAGGGGATCATTTGGGATTGGATGGACTTGGATATCTTAATCTTCCTCAGGGAATGGAATGCCAATGGGATTTGAAAGGACATTGTGTTCTTGGATAGAATTGACAGGAATAAGTGAATCATTGCGAGTGTCTGCGGAAATGGGATCTTGGTCAACAATTGGATGGGATGATAAGGTTTCAAGATCTTGATCTTCATCTATTTCAAGACACGTTTCTTCATGCTCTAAATTATCCTCTTGACATGGGGTTGGACTTTGGATATGCATGAGGGATTCTGACAAGGGATCAATGTTTTGGCATGAAGGAAATGCACTTTGAACATTTGTGATGGATTCTAGCAAGTAAGCAATGCTTGAACATGAGGAAGAGGGACTTCGAATGGGGTCCTCTAAAACAGGTAATGGAAATAAAGTGCATGGTGGCATTGGGTCTTGTATTTTTGAAACATGACAAGGATGTGCATCATGAATTGGATTATCTTGGCAATCAATTATGGATAGCCCTTGGATAATTTCATCCTTGGGTGTATTGTTTGATGAGGACAATATGGAAGGTTTTTGTGAAGCTTCTAAAGGTGTAGGGATAGATGCCATTGGAGACTCAATTTGTTTGTGGGGGGATGAGGTATTGCTAGACATAAGTGTATTATTTTGATCTTCCTCAAAGAACTCACTTGGTAATTTCTTTAAGATCCTTGCAATAAGGCCACCTTTCTTTCGAGGTTTTGACATAGTTGTATCTGGAATTTGAACTTGTTTGGCAAGGAGTTGGTTCTGGTCTGATGTCATGTTTTGATTTCGAACTAGATGTTGATCAAATTGGTTTGACATGTTCAAAATTTGGCTTGGTGCATGTTGCAAGTTTTGTTTTTTAATTTGTGATTGTAGTTATTGATACTGAGTTTGTTGTCGATAATTAACAGTTGGTTGGACATATTGTTGAAATTGGACCATTGGTTGTGTCTATTGCAAATGTTGGAACTGTTGAACAATTGGTTGTGATGGTTGAAAATGTGATTGATAGTAAACACCTTCTTGTTCTTGTTGTGGAGGCACATAATGTTGTTGTCTCTTTTCTTGAAATTGTTTCATCGTCTCTATTTGTGAGAGGAGAGCTGGTATGTTTGATTGTTCAATAAGAGATCTTACATCAATTGGCTCAAAGTTTGGGTTTGGACCTTGAAATTTTCAAAAAAAATTGGACATTTGGGATCTAATCTTCTCACTGTTTTTCACTTTTTTTTCAATGATCTTTGTTTCTTGAGCTAGTTTCTCCTCTAGTTTTTGTATTTGGAGACTTGTTTCATCATAAAAAGTTTGACCAATATTGCCTTGTTGTTGGGTTGGATATAGTTGTGAAAGAGTTTGTTCCTCATGTAATGTTTGAGTTTGAATTTCATGTTGCAGGTTCAGTTGATTCCAGTCAAAAGGTGCATTTTCCCTTGGCGTTGGTGGAACACTCCCATATCCCAGTTTCATGGGTACAAACACTGGCTCATATAATGGAGGTGGTCCAAGTTGAACCATTCCATATTGTGGTAATGATGTGTTTGATGAACCTTCAATTTGTAATGTTTGACTAGGTTGAAATTGTGAGTTTGATATGTTGTCAGTGGGTTGATATGTTGGTTCGCCCATCTTCTTAGATTTTGACCTTGTTTCAACAAGCATGTCACTATGCAAATGCAATATCTTTGGGATTTTTTATTTTTTTATTTTAAAAGGATGATGTATGATATGCAACTAAATGCAACCTAAATAGATGAAAATGTAATCTATGGCAAGAATGCAACCTATGTTTTTGTTGTTTTTCAAGATTTGGACAAACTTTTTGGAATGCAAACCTAAAGACTCAACCTTGGGAAGTTGAAATGAAGCCAAGACCTTAAAGGACAAAGGACCAAATGACAATAGGACAAATTGACAATGTCTCACCTATATGATTGGATACTAAGCTAGGTTTGACAAAAATGATATTAATGAAAGGACAAATTTTAGACAAGGTCAAGACTCCCTAACAACAACTTAGGGTATCATCCAAAGTTTTGATTTTTTAAGTTTGACAAACCAAATTTTTGAGACTAAATGCAAGAAGGCAATGATTATGACAATGACTTAGGATATGACATGAAAATGATCTAAGGATATGATATGACAAGATGAAGCCAAGACAAGATGACAATACAATGATAAGGATATGTGAAGACCAATGACTTGGAATATGCAGAATGCAACCTAGGCAAGACCTAATTTTAGCATGACAAGGATAATGCACGAATGTCACCTAAATGGAAATCTAGCTTAGATATGACAATGAAATGCAAACTTAGGGAAATGATTTTGAACCTAAGTGCAAAATGAGGACGCTTGCAATGAAAAGGACTAAAATGAATGGAGATGACAATATGTCCTAGGACCTAAGTTGGACTATGCAAAACCTAGCCTAAAGTGACATGAATTTTGAAACAAAGATATTCAATGTCTTGACAAGCCATGTTCAAATGATGGATGAATACTTGGACAAATTTGGACTTTTGTTTGGATTTTGTTTTGAATTGAAGGTTGTTGATTTTGAAAACCCAAGTTGATTATGAGCACTTTTGAAAGTTTGTTTTTGATTTAACTTTTGACAATCATGGAAGACAAAATGTTTGTTTGACTTTGACTTAAGACAATCAAGCACATTCACAACAAATCTTATGGCTGGCAAGGGCAATATTTGTTGAATCCTCTAACCATAAAATACAACACTCAGTCGGATAGCTAGACGCTTGGTAGCACTGGCTCCCCCTTACAGTGCACTCACTTCTCGGGCATACCAAGCTTTGAGTTCAAGGGGCATCACTTCCCAAGAACTTGCTATCTCTAACTGAGGAGTACATTAGAGGTGTCTTCAGCATGTGCGTATCACAATGCCTAAGCCAACAGATAGAAGAATTTTGGCATCTAAAAACAAGCAATTCTAGTAAGGGCATCCGTTCGGGTGGGTATTGATCTGGTGAATAAATCATCGCAATACCATTCCAGCACCCATTGTCTACAACTTTTGTTGCATCCATAGTTATTTAGAGTGGTTTGGAAGAGCTTGGCTTTAGCCCGTCACCACTTTGGGTCATTCCCTCTCACCAATGCCTGTGCGAAGTGCCAGGCAAATCAAGAGGCAGGCCCAATTCTAAGGGTTAAAACAAGCAATCAAATTAAAAGCAGACAAAGCATGCATGGTGTTCATTAACCTTTAAGAAATGAAATGTGCAACTACTTTAAAAATCGCAAGCAAGATGTTTTAATGAGAGCCTTTGACCACGTCCTGCATAAGATTCGTTAGTAGTTGCATTTTTAGTCTTTGTCACACGTAACGCCAAGATGCTACAAAGAGAATTAGTACCAAAGAAAAACCAGAATGCAAGAAACAGAATGAAAACAAACAAATTTGCAAGTAAAAACAACTGATTTCACCTCTGTTTCTGGCCTTGCACAGGCGCAGAATGCCTCAACACAGGCGTAGAACCAATCAACATAGGCACATAAAATTTCAACATAGGCACAAAAAACTCAAACATAGGTGCAGAAAAATCAACCACAAGCGCAGAAAATGTCAACACAGGCGCAGAAGTGTCCAAAAAGCTCTGAGTCGCCCTGTTTCTTGAGTTTTTTGCCTGCAAACAGCTCAAAAGCACTCAAAACATGGTTCAGGGGTTAGTTCACGCCGGGTTCACCAGAAATGTAGATCAGGAAATTGAAAATCATCAAAACAATAGCAATTAGGACAACCACAAAACCTAAAGCTGCTATGAAAGCAATCCCAATCCAATCAATGAAGACATAAAGACAAGATATTCAAATCAAATGAAATCAAAGCAAACCGATGTAGATATCTCCTTCATGTGGCTCCATTGTTCTTCTTTCACCTTCAAATTTGATGTGGATCTCACCTACAAGTACAAAATGCAAGTGGAAAGCAAGTTGTTGATGAAATTCATAGTATAAGGTTACTTGAAAATGTGATTGATTCCCCTTTTCGTTGAAGAAAATCATCCAATTTATACACAAATTGGAGATAGGACAAGATTAGCATGAAGAGATTTGAAAGGAAATTCAAATCAAGAATGGCAATATTATGACAAATGTATGACAATTTCTATGCAAGGTGTATGACAAATTATGACAAGATTTAAATAACATTCCCATGACAAAAGGGAAGAGAGAAAGTAGCCTCCATGATTGCAACAAATGGAAGCATAAACATAGGAGAAAATGAGGGAGTGAAATTAGGGGAAATATTAGAAAAATTAAAAAAAATAGGAGAAATAGAAATTAGGTGAATTAATTAATAGGTTTTCATCCATTAATTAATTCATGAAAGAGACCTAGGACTAAATAAATAGATTTATTTAGCCCACAAAGAAGAAGAAAATGATTAAATGAACAAATCATAAAACCCTGGAAATAAGAGGACAAGGAATTAGGTCAAGACAACAAGAAATTAATGTAGGTTCAATCATGATTCTGATTGACAAAGGACCAATGTTGATAAATGATTGAGATTGGTTGACAAAAGTCAATGACAAATTGACCAAGATTGACAAGGAGATCAAATTGATAGGCACCAATTGATGAGGAACAATGACTAATAGATCCAAATTGACATGATTGAAAAGGACAAGGATCGATGATGAATCGATCGCAAAATGACAAGATTGACAAGGACAAGGATCAATGACGAATCGATCGCAAAATGACAAGATTGACAAGTTGATAATCACAAATGATTACTAACAAGCTAAAGATGATTGAAAGATTGAAAAGATGACAAAACCCTAATTTTATCATCGATTAGGATTGATGATGTCCAAAATGATGATAAATGAGCACGCACCATGATGCCACAGGATAAGATCGACAAAAATCATGACTGAAGATTGCTATCGACAAGACCTAATTCAAAAGCGAGAAAAATGAGGAATGCAGAAGAAGGACTCGATGCTCGCAAATGATAAAGACCAAGTGCGCAACATAGAAGAAATTTTAATGCGACGCAAGAACCCTAAAATAAGGCAATGCGCAAATGTTAAAGTATGACTCCACAAGCATTGACCATTTTTAGATGTCTACACTCTCTAATCAACAATTTATTTAACCCTTTTCTAAATATTAATTAAATATTTATTATTTAATTAATTATGATTTAATCCTTTTAATTAAATAATCTTTATTGTTTAATTAAGTTCCATTTCTAGCATAATCAAATAGTTTCTTTAAATTATTTAATTAACTAACTAATTCTTCCATTTCCAAATCCCCATATTCGAGTTTCATTTAATTTCATATTCTTCTAATTTCTTCCAAATTCAAATACATGTGCATGATTTCAAAAATCAAATTGAAAATCAAAGTCAAGTTCTATATATATTCAAATACTAAATTGAATTAAATGAATTCAATTATTTGAATAAATATCATGCAAAGATTAAATTGAAAATCTAAGTCAAAGTACAAGCACATGCTAAATTAATTAATTTAATCAATTAATTAATTAAATCATTTATCTCTCTAGTCTCTATTTCCATCTTCTAGTTCTCTTTGTCATCTTCTTTATTTCCTCCAATCATTCGTTTTCTTCTTTCAATTAGTTGTTTCTCAATCAGTTGACTCAATTAATCTATTCAATCTATTTTGTTTCACCTCCAAGTCAGCAGTTCAACTATCAATCAGCATGTGAGCTCACTTGAGTTCCAACTCTTGATCAATCTGTTCTACCTTTCAATCAATTCTTCTCCAAAAATCTATAAATTGAGCATTCAATCTCCATTTTCACTCATCCTCAATCTTGGACAATTTCTCTAGATCACGAACTTCAAATCTTTGTGTCAATTGCAGGTTCCCAGTGCAATATCTGAGAGCCATCATACCACAGAGAGAAGAAGGACAATGGAAGCCACGATGTATAATAGGGAATTTCATATTGCTTAGTTTAATTCCATTTTGCATTTATTCCATTGGTTTTATGTCTGAATTGCTTAGATAGTTAAGGATCCGTGATCGTCCTTATTTCCTATTTAGCAGTGGTGTATTTGAGCATGCTACAATATATATGTTCAATTTTATATAAAATATATTAATTTCATTAAAAAATATATCTATATAGTGTATGTACCTGTCTATCACGTTGATTTGTTAGATGATCATTGACACATAGGAAATCGACATATGAACCAATATTATCATGATCATCAGATGCTCCCTATGTAGTTGAACTGGATGCACCTGGTGTTAAATTCTGTGAGAAGCAAGAATTGAGCTAGGATCTGATGTCGGTCATAGATCACATGCAACTCCAAGCAACGGATGATCGAAGATCAAAATAGCTTAATGAAGATAAATCTGATATGAGAGAAAAATAGAGATAAAGAAGAGAATTTAGAGAAGACTCTCACCGAGCTATCACTTCCCTTGTGAAGGTGAGAGTATATTGCTTATTATATAGAAAAATAATAGCATATACAACCAAGAGGTGCATTAACTCCCACCTCCATAAAAAGTGGGAGGTTTTACCTACTACCCCATAAAAGGTGGGAGGTTTTTACCTACTTGGTAAATGCCAAAATTTGTGGCATAACCTCCTTACATGAAAACAAAAAAGGAGTTATAAGAGGTGGCACATAAGGCCAAAAGAGGGTGAGAAACCCAACTACCCCATAACCCACTTAGGAAATGACAAAATAGTGGTTATGAGAGGTGGCACAACAAGCCAAAAGAGGGTGTGTAACTCAACTACCCATGTGAGGTGGAGAGTTACACATGTAGCTAATGTATTCCGCCACGTGTCCTCATATTAACCACACCTAATAACCTAAGAAAGCTTAATAATATATGTGTAGGAAAAATAAATACCCCCTAACATAAGGAAAATAAAAAAACCTACACTAACACCCCCCCTTAAGCGTAGCTTAGGTGGGTGAAAAGATGGGTCCTGGCAAATGAGGCCATGTTAGGTACCCATGTACATAAATATCCCCCCCAAAAGAAGAAGCACCCCATAAGAGGAATAGACCCCCCCTAAATATAGAGAGAGAAAGAATGAAGGACTAAGAAGCCCCTCCTGAAGTAGACACCTTTTGCATCCCAAGCAAAGATCGCAAATGAAGGAACTTGCTTTCAGTGAAAGGTTTGGTGAAGATGTCCGCAGTTTGCTCCAATGTAGAAAAATACTTAAGATCAATGATGCCTTCCTGAATGAGCTCCCGAATATAGTGCATATGTATCTCAATGTGTTTCATCCTCTGATGATGAACTAGATTTCTTGAGATCTGTATAGCACTCTGATTATCACAAAAGATGATGGTAGGCTTTCTGACTGGAATACCAAACTCAATAAGAATATTCTGAAGCCAAATAGCCTCAGTGGTGGCATTGACTGCCCCTCGATACTCGGCCTCTGTCGATGAAAGAGCAATTGCAGACTGCTTCTTGCTCGACCAACAAACTGGACCAGAACCAAGTGAGAAGCAATACCCAGAAGTAGACTTGCGATCCTGAGAGTCACCTGCCCAATCTGAATCCATATATCCTACCAAGTCAATATCCACACCTGCTACATACTGAATTCCATAATTGTGAGTACCCTGAATGTAGTGGAGGATCCGCTTAGCTTCTTTCCAATGCAACTCATGTGGCTCCTGCATGAATCTAGAGACCATGCCCACAGCATAAGAAATGTCGAGTCTCGTATGAGTCAAATAAATGAGGCTTCCAACAAGCTGTCGATATAAAGTGCCATCAACCAAGGGTGAAGAGCACTTAGCCTCAAGTTTGACCCCTGACAAAAATGGAGTAGGTGCAGGCTTACAATCAGCCATGTGAAATCTAGAGAGCATATCAAGTGCATACTTGGGTTGTCCAAGGAAGATTCCTGAAGATGATTGAGTGATCTCAATTCCCAAGAAGTAATGCAGAAGACCCAAGTCTGACATCAAAAATCTATCATGTAGAGCAATTTTCACTACTTTGATGGTGGATGAGTGACTCCCTGTGAGTAACAAGTCATCAACATAGAGAACCAAAAATGTGAGAGTTTCATCCTGTTGCAGAATGTATACGTTCGGATCAGAATGGCACCGAGTGAAACCAACTGTCAGAAGGAATGAGTCCATCTTAGCATACCAAGCTCGAGGAGCCTGTTTGAGGCCATAGAGAGACTTTCGAAGTCGACACACAAGTGAAGGATCCTGAACAAACCCCTGTGGTTGCTCCATGTAGATTTCCTCCTGAAGGTCACCATGAAGAAATGCACTCTTCACATCCATCTGATGAACTTCCCAACGATGGGCTGTAGCTATAGCAAGAACAAGTTGGATGGAATTCATCTTAGCAACTAGAGCAAAAGTCTCAGAGTAATCAACCCCTGGAACTTGGGAAAAACCTTTTGCTACCAAGCGAGCCTTATACTTATCAACCGACCCATCCGCTGCAAATTTTGTTCGATAGATCCACTTGCATCGAACAAGTTTCCTTCCCTTAGGAAGAGGAACTAAATCCCATGTGTGATTCCTTTCCAAGGAATTGAACTCTTCTTGCATTGTAGCATCCCACTCAAGAACACCTGAAGCTTCTCGAAAGGATTGTGGATCAGAAGCTGAAGCAATGAAGAGATGTGGAGCTTGCTGAAATTGTGACCTTGTTCTTCTAGTATCTAATGGATCACCAAGCCAATCTCCTGCTGACTCAAATGTTTGTCGAGCCCAAAGAGGCACTGAGGCTGGAGAGTCTAGGGGAGAATCATCAGCCTCTGAATGATGACTATGAGAGGAATGTGAATCCTCATCATCACTGTCACCATCTGAAGTAGAGGAAGAAGACTCCTCATCAAGATTAGGAGGATTAAGATCCTCTGAAGAACTGTCATCATAATGCAATTTCTCCAATGTGATAGTGGATGGAGAAGTGGTATGAGAAGAACTAGAAGAACTCTCCTCAAAATTAACACTCCTCTCAATGAACAACTCATGAGTAGTGGGATGGAGAAGCCTATACCCTTTGACATCATCTGGATATCCAACAAATATGCAAGGCTTACTCTACGGATCCATAGCCTTGCGTTTTTCAGCTGGAATGTGGGCCCATGCAAGAGAACCAAACACTCTAAAGTGTTTAACTATGGGTTTTCGACCAGTCCAAGCTTGAAAGGGAGTTACCCCCTTCACAGCTTTATGAGGAACTCGATTCTGGATGTAACATGCACAGTTGATGGCCTCTGCCCAATACTGAGGTGCCAAAGACTTGGAGTGAATCATACAATTAGCCATCTCCTTCAAGGACCTATTTTTTCGTTCTGCTACACCATTTTGTTGAGGACTGTATGGAACTGTGTGCTGCATGTTGATACCTTCTGAAGCACAAAACTATTCAAACTAATTATTAACATATTCACCCCCATTATCTGTACACAGAATCTTGATGAACTTCCCAGATTGTTTCTCTGCAAAAGCTTTGAAATCTAGAAAATTTTCAAAGACTTCAGACTTTTGTTTGAGAAAGTAAACCCATGTATATCTAGAAAAGTCATCAATAAATGTCAAGACATATCTAGCCTTGCTGAAAGATGGCTGTGGAAATGGTCCTGCCAAGTCACTATGTACCAACTCCAATAGTTGTGTAGCTCTCCAAGATTTACCTTTATCATACTTCTCCTCTGGATGCTTACCAAGAATGCACCCCTGGCAAATTCCATCAGAAAATCGAATAGAAGGCAGCCCTGAAACCATTTCTTGTTGACTGAGTTGTTGCAAGTAACGGTAGTTCAAGTGGCCAAACCGTTGATGCCACAAACAACTCACCTCATCTGCATGAGTGAGTAAAACTATCGAAGGAGAGTCAGGAACAAAGTGAGAAAACTGATATAATCTAGAATGATGATCTGCTTTTCCCACATCAACAATAGACCCATTATGCATTTCGCTGATTACCATTGCATCTGGTGTGAACTCAACTCGCTTGCCAGAACCAGTGTGAGTGATCTGATAAACAGATAGGAGATTAGTTGATAAAGATGGAACACAAAGGACATCTTGAAATGTTCCTTCACCCACATCAACAGACCCTCTCCCATGCACTTCAACAGGAGTGTCATCACCCATTAGGATGGAAGGCATAGAACATGGCTCTAAAGATGTGAAATCATCTTCTAAAGAAGCCATGTGGTGTGAAGCACCTGAGTCAGTTATCCAAGAATTTGGTTGTGAAGCAATAGAAACTAGGGCCTTACCCTTTCCTTTCCCCTTACTCTTATCTATGTCCTTAGAAGATCCTTCTGATGAACTCTGTTTGACTGAATCAGGAACCTTGATATTATTCTTTTCAAGAAGATTTGAAAGGTGATCAATTTGTTTCCTTAAACACTTATGTTCATCATGACCAGGCCTCTTACAATAAGAACACTTGACCTTCTCCTTCTTAGGTTGTTCACCTTTTGATGAAGAGGTCTCATTGTCTGCTTTTAAAGTAGCAGATTTCTGATCTTTCTTCTTCTCTCCTTGGTTCTTTTGTTTCTTATCTTGCTTACTAGACCCTTTATGTTCTTTTGTGCCTTGATTTACAACTAAGGCATGTGACTTAGAGGGCTTTATTGTACCCATTTGAACCAATTTGTCCTACTCCCTAGTGAGTTCTGCAGCAAAATCATCTAAAGAAGGCATTTTGAATGTGGTACCTAGGGCACATTTGGTAGCATAGAATGTAGAAACAAACACTAAATAGTTAGGACCAAGCTTAGAAAGAATACTCAAGATCAGTTGCTTATCATCTTTCTTAGTTCCACACTGTTCCAACTGCAATCTTATAGACTTAAGCTTACTGAAGAAGTCTTGTATAGTATCAAAATTGGTTGGATTCAACCCTATGAGTTCATTCTCCAATTGATGACCTCTTAGTTCATCCTGATTACCAAAGAGGTTTCCCAAAGTAGTCCATACTGCATTTGGTGTAGTAGCAAATTCAATGTGAAAAAGAAGGTTAGGAGAGACTGACATGCACAATGTACCAAAAGCTTCATCACATTTATTAAACCATTTAATCTTTTCTGCAGCATCTTGAGGTTCAGTTTCAAGTCCCATAGTAACACGATGATATCCATGTCTTTTCAGATATATTATCATCTTAGATTTCCATTCAAAGTAATTATATGGTGTTAAAAGTGGAACTGTAGATGCATCCATGATAGTAGAAAAGAAGATTGCAAAGAGTCAAGAAGAGTGCAAGAAAGAAGACACAAGAGACACCCCCCCTTTTCACTAGTCTTTGAAATCACCCCCCCCCAAATATTACAAGGTTGGCACTTTATAATTAGTGCATTTACAAGGCTTTTATCAGATTACAATGCTTTCTAAGGCTTTAATGGCCAAAATAGAAAGTTTAAATACATATAAATTTAACACAAAATCTGAAAAAATTAGCCTTATAGCTGCTCAATGTATCTTAATACCTTTCCAACAACTATTCGTTTTTGTAAAATAGAGTTGTGAGAAGAAAGATATGATCTATAGAAGAAAAAAAACATGCAGCTGATTCAACCTGCAATATCTAACAAAGAAGGGTAGAATATTTCAATAAGACCTGCAATTATGAAGAGTGCTCATTTCCAGCTTTCCATCAAGTACTCTGATTTTTTTTTACTGTGCTCTCCAAACTCTGAATTTGGTGAAATAAAAGTCACTTATGATTTTCACAAGCCTTCTGGATACTCTGGAAATGCTAAAGAAGCCTCCAATATTACCAAAAATGTTGCAATCACCCAGATCTCAAAGAACACATATATAAAACCAGATTTAACTAGAAGCTTATTTTCCTTTAAACTGTTCTGATTCTCCAGATCACACGAAAATGCAGGAGAAGAGCATACTTGGTTTTTAAGAAAAATATTAGCTATCTAACAATCTCAAATCTCTCAAATAAATTAGAAAAGCAATGAGCTATACCAGACAACACGGCTCTGATACCATGTTAAATTCTGTGAGAAGCAAGAATTGAGCCAGGATCTGATGTCGGTCATAGATCACATGCAACTCCAAGCAACGGATGATTGAAGATCAAAATAGCTGAATGAAGATAAATCTGATATGAGAGAAAAATAGAGATAAAGAAGAGAATTTAGAGAAGACTCTCACCGAGCTATCACTTCCCTTGTGAAGGTGAGAGTATATTGCTTATTATATAGAAAAATAATAGCATATACAACCAAGAGGTGCATTAACTCCCACCTCCATAAAAAGTGGGAGGTTTTACCTACTACCCCATAAAAGGTGGGAGGTTTTTACCTACTTGGTAAATGCCAAAATATGTGGCATAACCTCCTTACATGAAAACAAAAAAGGAGTTATAAGAGGTGGCACATAAGGCCAAAAGAGGGTGAGAAACCCAACTACCCCATAACCCACTTAGGAAATGACAAAATAGTGGTTATGAGAGGTGGCACAACAAGCCAAAAGAGGGTGTGTAACTCAACTACCCATGTGAGGTGGAGAGTTACACATGTAGCTAATGTATTCCGCCACGTGTCCTCATATTAACCACACCTAATAACCTAAGCAAGCTTAATAATATATGTGTAGGAAAAATAAATACCCCCTAACATAAGGAAAATAAAAAAACCTACACTAACACCTGGATCACCGTCGGTCCCATAGCATAATCAGTGACAACTAGTGAAAAAATGGGGTTCTGATGTATGGGGAATGGTTGTAATGTCATCATCATCTCCTCCTAATGCTCCACCAACATCATGGCCAGCTACCAAATCATATGTATGCTTATTAAGGTTACTAGTGAGTACAGTCCATGCGCCCAATGTCAAGATCACAAAATATTGGTGAACAGGAATAGGTGTAGTAGCAAAAGGGGGATCCACAATGGGGTGGCAAGGGACAGGTTGGTTGGGATCAATACATGCCCCCAACCAATGTTGTGGCATGCCACCACCAACACCCTGGAATGATCTCATATCAAAATAATTGGGTTTTGTTGGTAAATAGGTTTGTCACTGTAAATTCTCCTTCAAAATTGACCCCGTTCACCTGAAGAGAAGTGACAACCATTCCTATAGTTGGAGAGATTGCAATCAAACTATAATCTTCCTCTGCATTTGAGAGGGGCAGCTCCATCGTATGATGGGGGTTTTTAGGATTTTTGTGTACTTTTTACCCGAAAGTACAAAAAGGAGACAAAAATAAATAAAGAAAAGTGAATAATAGAAACTCCAATGGCAAACATACGAACACCAAATAGGATTTCACAAATGATGATTGATACAAAAGGGATTTAAGCACAAAACAAGTTTCAACTCGCAAATATCTCAACATACGAAGAGATGGGTAACACTAGCACATCCAAACCAAGATACCAAAGCTTGATTGTGTTTCATTACATCAATTGCATCAATTGTAAGCATTCTGATAGATGACAGATGATTTGCACATAGACAAAAGATATCACTAATTTGACACATGAAAACTTAGTAATAATAACTCAAGAAGCATATCTAGTATATACAAGCTAAATGCATCTTTTATTATCTTCATGAAATTATACAATCTCAAGAACTCTTCTATACAAAGTGCAAATACAAAATTAAGAATTTCTCCATAGTCTCCCCTCTTTGAGAGTCTCTCCTATGATTGAATTATAAAGAAGTATATATAAGTGAGGCTAGTAACTACCTTAACCACTTTTATAACTGCTTAGAATAACTAACTCTTTAAGTGCACCAACTTGAAACAACTAACTTTCTTTTTAGAAAAATAGTTACTTAGAGTAACTACCCAACTTTGGAACTTAAAATAACTACCCCACAACTACTTAGTCTAACCATTTAGGATAACTACCTAAATAAACACTTAGAATAACTACCCTTTACAAATAAGTTAGGATTTAACTAACTTTTTACAAAAATTAAGTCCAAGTTCTAACTTGTGGTTACGATAAGTGACTTAAGTCACTTTTACAAAAGGCAATTTGAAACTTGTGACTTCAATTGAAAACCTTGATAAGTGACTTAAGTCGTGAGTTATGTTGAGTTACTTCTCCATCTTCATCTACTCTCATATATCCATTCAAGGATGCAACACATATGTTTTTCCCTTTGAAAAGAAAATAGAATTCCAAGAGTCTCCATAAGAATAAATGAAAATCTACCTTTCAAACAAGCACTATCATGAACAAGATGGCAATTTTTTGTTACTACAATCCCTATAATCTATGATGTGACATTTCTTCTAGGTGGTCTGTCAAACTTTCCAACTGTATTGCCTATGATTCCCCATTTTTTATGATAAATGACTTAAGTCCCGAGTTATGTTGAGTTACTTCTCCATCTTCATCTACTCTAATTTATCCATTCAAGGATGCAACACATATATTTTTCCATTTGAAAAGAAAATAGAATTCCAAGAGTCTCCATAAGAATAAATGAAAATCTACCTTTCAAACAAGCACTATCATGAACAAGATGGCAATTTTTTGTTACTACAATCCCTATACTCTATGATGTGGCATTTCTTCCAAGTAGTCTGTCAAACTTTCCAACTGTATTGCTTGTGATACCCCATTTTCAAAGAATCTATTTCGCTCCATCTATCACCTACATTTCCTTAAAATCTTCTAAATTATTTTCAACTAATTCCTTTTAATGCAAAATATGCAATCAAACATTCCATGAGATGACGTCCCTTTCAAGGCATTCCATCAAATAGTGTTCCTGCTTCATGTATAACACCTTATATGGATGTTGTCTTGATTGTGATCTCTTTGAGGTGGTTTGTAAAGTGGTTTACATGCTTTGTCTTATGATTTGTGTTTTGCATGCACTTCTACACTCTACACTTTGATGCATGTTCATAACTTGGTGTTAAGCTTACATTTTCATGTGTAGATAAAGAAGATGTGTTTGCTTAGTTTCTTGGGTAGCTAAAATAGCTAATTTATCACTTCAGCTATCGACCATTTGCAATGCTTTCCAAACTATCTGAAATGACCGACACTCTGATGAAACTTGAATACACTAAGCCTTGTTTTGTTATTGGGCTTGTGGACAAGTTGTTAAACTTATCGAAATGACTGATGGGCATAAATCCATTCTTGTGTTGACCTTCAAAAAGACCGATATAATATACTTTTTCGGTATGTCGTGCAAGGTGGCCAACTTGGGTAAGTTACTAAAATTGTCAATGAAGATATAAAATGCTTCTTTAAGAAAGTTGTGAATCTTGGGGAGGACATCGCATTGGGTATTCTCTCAGACAGTTGGTGCCTTGTCGATGCTTTCATATATTTCATTCATGTCTACCAAAGCAGAATGAACTGAGACCAATATCTTTATGCTTATTGCTTAACATTTATAATGCATTCATTTTGTGCCTATCCTTCAATCATCCATTTCATTTCTCGACATGACACTTTCAGAGGTATTATGTCAAAACTTTTATGTACCCTTTATAAGCTTCTAATTTGGATGCACGTCCATAGCTAGTTCCAAAAATCATATTTTTGCACAGGCAGGTAGGATGTGGGCAATGGTTGTGGACTTTGGCTTTGTTCCTATTAGTTGCATTAGCCTCAAGTTTCTGAACCGCTTCCAACAATTGCATTTTGTGGTGCTCAAGTTAGTTATGATAACTAATCTTTTTCAATTGGCTTCTTGGAGAAATTTTAGAAACAAGCAAAAATCATTGATAACATTCACTTCACTCTTTGCATTTCGAGAATCACTTGCCAGCCTCCTCATCAATGATTTGCACAAGTGTTGCAACTTGTCGATGAGAAATTATAAGGTGAATTGTGTGATAAATGTAGCTGATGGAGTGACTAGCCTTCTGAATCTTCATCTTATCAGCAACTTTCAAAAGTGCCACAAGTTATGAATATTAACATTATGACCCCGCTTAGCATTTGGTTTGTCAGTTATAAGAACTACCTTGTTCTCATTGGCCTTTCAAATCACTTAAGCAACTAAGTAAAGAG